>NC_092814.1:408875152-409496476 GCF_023375885.2 Dermacentor andersoni | reverse complement strand
GGGAGCTTACCGTTATCATTGAAAATGAAAGTATAAAATCAGTGCGTTTTACCGGTGCTGACATACGGCGCAGAGACTTGGAGGCTGACAAAGAAGCTTGAGAATAAGGTAAGGACCGCGCAAAGAGCGATGGAACGAAGAATGCTAGGCATAACTTTAAGAGACAGAAAGAGAGCAGTTTGGATCAGACAGCAAACGGGCATAGACGATATTCTAAAGACATTAAGAGAAAAAAATGGCGCTGGGCAGGTCATGTAATGCGCAGACTAGATAACCTTTGGACCATTAGGGTAACAGAATGGCTAACAAGAGAAGGGAAGTGCAGTCGAGGACGGCAGAAGACTAGATGGAGTGACGAAATTAGCTAGTTTGCTGGTGCTTCTTGGATTCGGTTGGCGCAGGACAGGGGTAATTGGAGATCGCAGGGAGAGGCCTTCGTCCTACAGTGGACATGAATAGGCAGATGATGATGAGCGTAATTTTGTGACAATTATTGCTGACGTATGTAAAGTCACGTGAAATATGAGCTCCGACACAGTGACCATGATAGAACTGGCCCCTGGAATACAGGGCTACATTGACACGCGAAATACTGGTTTGATAACTACCAGTAATCTGAACGTGCTTAGCTCTAACTTTTGGTATGTCTGCGCCACTGTGCAGCCTTAGATAATAAAAAGCCTATCCACCTAAGAAGTTTCATCTGAGTTCCCCCTTTGTAAGGTGATACCCTTTTGAAGGTGTTTCGTATTGTGGGTCCTTGACGTACGTACAACGTTAAAACAAAGCGTCATCCCAAATTTTGCACCAGCTTGCCAAACTTCACACGCTTACACCTTGTTCCACTTTACAATCCTAATGCTACGTATGAAAATGCAAACACAGGGATAACGAAAATGAATGAAGATGTAGCGAGAGTGAATCCTGCAGTGCACAGTGTGCAGGCGCTTTCAAGAAGCACAGTTGGTCTTTTGTGGCCTTGTGAATTGAATGATGCTTAGACCAAGTTCTGAGGATATTTTTCTCCGATAGTGGTCTGCCTTCGAACCGGGTAATTGTTCCTCACGGAACAGAGTGTTGAGTGTGGAAGTAGCAGAGAAGGGGCTCTATAGTGTCTCTTCACCCACCCAAAATTGCATGGGCGCTGCTGGACATTAGAGAACTTTATATGCGACGCCCAGCCATATGCAACATAGCAGCATTGTTTTGCGATAGCAGATTCCAGCTGAGAAAGAGAATGATTATGGATAGGAGACGGTATCTTCTGTAGCTATTGAGGATTAAATGTATGGGTGAATGAATTCATTAAAAAAAAGGAGAACCGAACCTCGGTGGCAGCAAATTTCCGTACATTGGGAAAGGAGCCTGGTACAAAAAGAGAAAAAAAAAAAGTCCAGGTGGCAGGCGAAGTCGTAGTTAAGGGTCTATAGAATACATGCGGGAATTTGTGAAAACAGTTTAATTTCAGTGTAGATGTGTGATGTAGCGAACAAATGATTGGAGTCACCGCCCAGCATGCGTCCCTTGCGGTAGTTTAAGCACCCGCCGTTCTTGGTAATTAACGGTTACCAAATACCAATCTTGGATATTATTAATTGGCCATACCTCGCCGCGTATGCCTTAGTGACAGGCTCTGTGAACTACAGCTGCGCTGTCGCGACAACTTACGACCATACTGTGACTTTTGCGGTTACGGTTGCCATACTCGTGACCCTTGCGTTTGGGAGAATACTATAGACATCGGTTTACTGCACGGGTTAGAGAACAGAGTTTAGAACAGCGTTTCTCGTCTTACCTACGCTCAACGCAAGCACCTTTGCAGTATGTTATGGTGCGCGTCCCTTCAAGACAAAAGAGAGTTATAGCTCATCCATCCAGCAGGCCAGCAGGCCCAGAGGGCTAGCGTAGACGCCAGGGCGCATGCGCGGTACAACGTGCCCAGTGGCGTCCAAGGTAGTCCTTTGTGCCCAGTGGCTCAAGGACGCGAACGCAAACAAGAGCGCGTTAGAAGGCAGGGTGCCGTCTTGGGCCGTCACTGAAAAACATGTCCAAGCCAACAATCTATTAGCAACCATGCTGTCGTTTATATGCAAGGAGGTTATATACTTATACTTCTGTAGTGCCAGTCATAGCCGCCGCCTACGGGAGTGCGTGAAGCCGCCGGTGGCCATATTGCTAGAAGAGAAAGAGCGCGGCTCGAGCATATACGTGGCCGCGGCTCCCTCCACTTGCGGTTAAAAAAATAAAATAAAAAATTAAACCCCTTTAAGAAGTATATGATAAAAAAATATCAGTCTGCCGTTGTGCGTCGCTATGGTATAAAAAAAAATGTGTCATGGTGTCGGGTGGATTGTGTTCAATAAGTTGCGAGAACTGAAAAACAGTCATAATTTCTGTTGCCATAATTCAGTAACCTGCCACTTGCATCGGCAGTGTGACGCCCTTTCGTCGATACGTGGTGCCGGCCCGTATTGGCTGCGAAATATGGTATCCCTATGCCATTTCTTAAAGCATCACTATTTGTTTAAATGAGTGTTCAAGCCGCTGATGATGAAGCTCTTGCTGCTTTAAAGTTAGGAATGCGCATTTTTTTATTTAAACCTAGGAAAGAAGCAAAAAAAATCTATGAACTTTGCTGAGATAAACTGCGATAGAATAAAGCCTGTCTATGACGGCCTGTGTGGCTGCTGTCAGAACTGTTCTGCGAACGGACGCCGCCGTGGCCGCGAGCATGGGATGCAATCACAGGCATATGGCTGCAAGGTTTTTCGCTGATGTGCGCGCACCCCCACCCGCATATCCGCGCTCTCCCACGCGCCTAGTCGCACAGCGCAACTGTCATAAGGCCTCCTCTCCTTGCTCCCCTCACCGGTGATCACCGCTTTCCTGCATCCACCACGGACTGCGCCCGGACACTAAGGAGCCGCTAAAGGTTTACGCCTTAATACAACCGTATGTCTCGTTTTTGTCCAGCGTTTCTGTTTTGACCGGAAAGACTCAGTGAAAGAAATTTTACAATAAAGCTAAGGGGATGATCTGCATGCAGCCGCAAGTCCACATGCGCTCCGATAAGATTAGCCTGTCAAAGTTAGCCATGTGTCACCTAGGGGCTCAAGCAATCTTCACTTTTTTTTTTCTTTTCTGCGACCATTCTGCCTTCGTCGGTGATAAGAACTAGAAGTGGGAAGGCCGATAAATCGAAGGTGGCTAAGGAGAGCGGTATAGCATAGTGTTCAGCGTGTTCAGCCCCCAAATGTAGAACG
The DNA here is from genome assembly GCF_023375885.2 of Dermacentor andersoni. Classification (NCBI taxonomy): domain Eukaryota; kingdom Metazoa; phylum Arthropoda; class Arachnida; order Ixodida; family Ixodidae; genus Dermacentor; species Dermacentor andersoni. The sequence continues at coordinate 409,493,213 of NC_092814.1, read as the reverse complement.
CTGCGTATACGCGGCTCGAACCACGTGACTTGTTTGTGAAAACACCTTGCTGGACTCCTTGGTGACGACGAAGCTCAGAATAAGGCGGTGGCCTAACGACAACGGTCGCCGTCAGCGTAACAGAATAAGCGGGCGTGCAAAGTGGCATCTAAAGCCGAAAGTATATTCAGAGGAAATACAGTATGGTCCTATCGACAAAAAAAATTTAATGAATAACGAGCACTGTTGTTGAGCGAGGTTGTAGACCGATAATGTCACCAAAGACAGCTTTAGCGCTCCTATTCCGGCAATTAGACGGAATGTACATCAGCAGCTTGTCAACTAGCGTGTAATTGATACTTCATTAAGGTCGTTGCGTGTTTGTGTTGTGTACAGCACGAGCGAGTAATGCAAGAGATGATACTGAAGAGAAAGCGGTGAGGCGAAGTCCGCGAAAAGTAGTTGCGGATAGCCATATTGAAGGAAAGCGCCGTGTTGAAGAAAGTCTGCGACTTCACTGGAAGACCATGCGCGAGATTAATATATATATATATATATTGAAATTTGAGGCGGTAGATTTGCCGGCCCATTGAACGTGTGGCACATTGAAATCACCGCCTAGTAGTACGCTGATGGTTAATACGACGTTAGAATGAAAGGGCCAGTGCTCTGGCACGACGTTCAAAGGAACTTATCCCGACAGAGTCCCAGTATTCAAGAATGACTGTACACCACCCAGTGTAACAATCGCCATCGTCAGTTTGCGTTGTCACACTAGTACAAGCACAGTAACACCATCCCCGTCTATAGTGGTGTGCGAATATTCGAAACTGTGGAATAACGACTGGAATATCAACTATACTAAAATCGGAATGTGTTTACGATACTTCACATCCACGACTATACACGATTAGAGCAAAAACAGAGGGCACCCAAGCACTGATGAGTTGAGACGCGTTGAGACGCTTGCCCAACGCCTCCTAGATAGCACAAGGTCGGTTCACTTCGATCTCTGAAATCATGCTACCTTGCCTGATTTCCATAGGATCTAGCGTGGACGCTCCTCAGTAAGCTGCGGCGATATTACGTTACCCATTTCGTCACGCCTGGCTTGGTAATTTCGGTCCACGCACAGTGATGTCGTAAAGCAGAGTGCGCAGGCTAAGAGGCGCTGGTTTAGCCCAGCGCGTAAGACACACCGCTTCCCACCGTGGGGTTGTTTTTAGGTTCGAAGCGAACTACCACTGAACTTGTTCCTTTCCATTTTAATCTGTTTTCCTATAGACTAATTTCTTTATAGCGATTACCGATGCGAAGTTAGAACGCAGGCAAGAGCTTGCGCGCTCAAGGAACGGGCGGCTAACAAAGGCTTCCGGGAGCGAGGGGGGCATCACGGCGATGTCCCGTGCCCTCACGCAACACCTGACGCGCAAGCAGGTGTGCCCTTTCGCCCGTTCTGCTCTGTCGAGGCGCGCACGTGACGTAGCGACGCAGCCAATGGAAATTTAGGTACCATTTCACTGCTCATGAGGCTAGACGCCGGATTTTGCGCTCAATGGGCCATTTGATGCTTGCGCAGCAACATTGAAGCAAAAAGGAGATATTTCATTGATTTCCGCGTAGCAGATAAGGCTACAGCGTTCGCTTTGCTAAGGGATGTCACTACTGGCAACGGGGCGCTTATATTGCTGAGAGTTGCCCCTGTCTCCTATTTTTTCTTTTGCACTCTTCATGTTATTAGTGGCACAAGCATCGGGTGACACTTGTTCGTGCAGCCGACCGAGGACGAAGTTCAAAAGGAATAAAAAAAATAGAATACAAATGACCGCCCTTCCACTACTGTGAAAAGGGGTGCAAGCGAAGCTCGGGATCCGCGGCTCTTCGTTGTCGTAAGGCCTCGACTTCGCACTCCCTCACGTCGAGGACAGCGCGTCGACGACGAGCGCTTTCTCGATTGAGTTCACGGTGGCGTTCAGCAAACGCCGCCTGCTCCTCGGCAAAACGAACCAACCGCGCATAAAAACGGCGACAGTGGAAGAGAAAAGCACAACACGGGCGGTAACTTTCAACTGGCTTATTCACGGCAACCCGCGGGAATATATAGACAAAAGAACATGCGCAGAACACAGCAAACAAGAACACTCGTCAGTCCAGAGGGGCAACCAATTATCAAAAAAAGTTCTATTTCCGATTGAAACAACCTAATGGAAGTGTCACTAACGCAGTCTTGGCCTTTCTTTTTTATGTGATGGAGGCATATCACATACCTCCTATATGAATACAACAATGAAACCCCGGCCCCCAGTCCCCAGCAGCTGCGAAGCAACTGACCACGGCGGCGGTCATACCTGTGACGCAGCCGATGGTGCTAAGAATTCTTGTGTGCCGACAGGCCGCCATTGGAATCTGAACCTGGCAACCATTATTGCTAGAACGTTATCTAGTGAGGCGAGTCTAGAAGTGACAATTGTGGAATTAGCGGGTAGTAAATGGGATACAATAGGGCTCAGTGAGGTTAGAAGGACAAAAGCATATGGAGTGAAAAAAGCGGGCACGTCCTGTGGTACCGGGCCTCACCGGAGAGACGAGAACTAGGAGTCGGATTTCTGATTAATAAGGATATAGCTGATAACATACAGGAATTATATAGCATTAAGAAAAGGGTGGCAGGTCTTGTAGCGAAAATTAACAAGAGGTAAAAATTAAAGCTCGTAGAGGCCTCCACCCCACATCCAGTAATGATGACCAGGAAGTCGAAAGCTTCTATGAAGACGTAGAATCGGCGATGGGTAAAGTCAAAATAAAATTCACTATGCGGGTGGATGACCTCAATGCCAGGGTAGGCAAGAAGCAGGCCGGAGACAAGTCAGTGGGGGAATATGGCATAGGGTCTAGGAATAGCAGGGGAGAGCTATTAGTAGAATTTGCAGAACGGAATAATATGCGGATAATGAATACCTTCTTTCGAAAGCGGGATAGTCCAAAGTGGACATGGAGGAGCCAAAATGGCGAGACTAGAAATGAAATAGACTTCATACTCGGTGCTAACCCTGGTATCAGACTAGATGGCGACGTGCTCGGCAAGGTGTGCTGCAGCGACCATAGGATGGTAACAGCTCGAATTAGCCTAGACTTGAGGATGGAAATGAAGAAACTGGTACACAAGAAGCCGATCAAGGAATTAGCGGTAAGAGGGAAAATAGAGCAATTCCGGATCAAGCTACAAAATAGGTATTCGGCTTTAACTCAGGAAGAGGACCTTAGTGTTGAAACAATGAACGACAATCTTACGGGCACCATTAATTAGTGTGCAATAGATATCGGTGAGAACTTCGTTGGGCAGGATACCAGTAAGCTATCGCAGGAGACGAAAGATCTGATTAAGAAACGCCAGTGTAGCAAAGCTTCTAACCCTACAGCTAGAATAGAACTGGTAGAACTTTCCAAGTTAAACAACAAATGTAAGACAACTGACCTAAGGAAGTATAGTATGGATAGAATTGAACATTCTGTCAGGAACGGAGGAAGCCTAGAAGCAGTGAAGAAGAAACTAGGAATAGGCAAGAAACAGATGTATGCGTTAAGAGACAAAGCCGGCAATATCATTACTAATATGGATAAGTTAGTTCAAGTGCTGATGAGTTCTGTAGAGATTTATGCAGTACCAATAGCACGCACGACGACAATGGAAGAGAGAATAGTCTAGAGGAATTTGACATCCCACAAGTAACGCCAGAAGTAAAGAAAACCTTGGGAGCTATGCAAGGGGGGAATGCAGCTAGGGAGGATAAGGTAAAAGCAGATTTGTTGAAGGATGGCAGGCAGATTGGTGTACAAAAACTGGCGCCCTGTATACGCAATGCCTCATGACCTCGGGCGTACCGGAACATTGGGAGAACGCCAACATAATCCTAACCCATAAGTAAGGGGACGCTAAAGACTTGACAAATTATAGACCGATCAGCTTACTGTGCGTTGCCTACAAAGTATTTACTAAGGTTCTCGCAAATAGAATCAGGAATACCTTAGACTTCTGTCAACCAAAGGACCAGGCAGGATTACGTAAAGGCTACTTAACAATCGAGCCGAGACGAGCCGTATCGAGACGAGCCGTATGTAAAAAAACTGAAAGGTATCTATAGCGGTCCACAGCCACCTTAGTCCTCCATAAAGAAAGTCACGAAATCCCAATAAACAAAGGCGTGTTTACAGGAGGTATGCAGAGACGTGTATCGGAAAGAATTGGGGATAAGAGTTAATGGAGATTACCTTGGGAATTTGTGATTCGATCACGATATGGCCTTGCTTAGTAACCAGGGGACCAATTGCAATGCATGCTCAGTGATCTGGAGAGGCAAAGCCGAAGATGGGTCTAAAAATTAGTCTGCAGAAAACTAATGTTTTACAGTCTCGGAAGAGAACAGCAATTTATAATAGGTAGCGAGGCACTGGAAGTGGTAAGGGAATACATCTACTTAGGGCAGGTAGTGACGGCGGATCCGGATCGTGAGACTGAAATAATCAGAAGAATAAGAATGGGCTGGTGTGCGTTTGGCAGGCATACTCAGATCATGAACAGCAGGTTGCCATTATCCATCAAGAGAAAAGTGTATAACAGCTGTGTCTTACCAGTACTCACGTACAGGGCAGAAACCTGGAGGCTTACGAGAAGAGTTCTTAAATTGAGGACGACGCAACGAGCTATGAAAAGAAGACTGACGGGTGTAACCTCAAGGGATAAGAAAAGAGCTGATTGGGTGAGGGAACAAACGAGAGTTAATGACATCTTAGATGAAATCAAGAAAAAGAAATGGGAATCGACAGGACATGTAATGAGGAGGGAAGATAACCGATGGTCATTAAGGGTTACGGACTGGATTCCAAGAGAAGGGAAGCGTAGGAGGGGGCGGCAGAAAGTTAGGTGGGCGGATGAGATTAAAAGTAATTGTATTTTAGCAATGGAAACAAATAACGAAAGAAAGAAAAAAGAAAGAAAGTTTGCAGGGACAACATGACCACAAACAGCACATGACCGGGGGAGTTCGAGAAGTATGGGAGAGGCCTTTGCCCTGCAGTGGGCGTAGCCAGGCTGATGAAACACCAACTAGTCCAAACTGAAATTTTTCTGAACCAAACGCGGCCGGCCAGCTGACTGCCGGGCCTGAACTGGCAGGAAACTGCGGGTGCGTGGCAAGCGAGCACGCGACCACACACTTTCCCTCCTCTGGAGGGAGGGGACGCCTGTGATTGTCTCGCGCCTTGCACTGCGTCTACTTCGTGCAGATAAAAGCCCGCTGTAAAGGGCGCATATGATGAATCCACAGTGCCTGTATTGGTTAGTGTGGTGGTCTCGAAACCCCGGAGATCGGTGGTTCCAATCCGCAGCCCGACAAAGAATGTTTACTTTCGATTGGCTTCAATTCTTTCGCACGGCAGCACCAACACCGACAAGAGTGAGGGAATACAAGCTTCGCCTTAAAAAAGTAGGACAGTACGAGATTTATAGGCTGCATTATCGATATATCAGAGCGTAAGTTTAGTGACAAGTTAATTACTGAATTACGTTTCTGGAATAATGAGAATTAGACATCACTGATTACCGCAACACCAAAGCACATAATCGTAGACCTTAGAGACCCTCCACGTGAGCGCGACCATGGCAAAATTCCTTGCAAACCGGAAGTAGAAAGAGGAAGCAATGACGTCAGACAGAAGGTAGTATGATATTTAGCCGGCCAATTATGAAAAACAGTTGCCTGGTATAGACTGAACATCTGCCTAGCAGTGCGGATGTGACATCACTCTCTCCCCGCGCTCACCTGCTCACTCGCAACAGCTGCATGCACGCTCGTTGCATGTTCTGACGTCATCACTGGAGAGGCCGCGCCGCTCGATCGCCAGCGGACTACGCCCCGCCAGGTGGCGCCTCCTCCTCATCCGCATATCGTGCCAGGCAAAGGACGTTCGCTCGCTTAACCTAAGGAACACCAACACGGAGGTGCGAGTGCCACTAAGAGACACCCAAGCAACCTCCTGACATTCCCATAGGGCCAATGGGGCCAGTTTTCGCTGGCGACGCTAGCGCCGTCTGGATTCTAGCGTCAGTTGTACTGATACCAGAAGAATGATGACTTACTAATAATAGATAATGTTTTGAGTATCATTTAGTTGGAATCTAAATTTAAAAATGACAGGCGACGTCTGAATAATTTCTAGTTGCTTCCAAAGTTAAATTGCATCTAAAGCGCCATGACGCTTGCGACTAGTACCGCACAGCAGGCGAGCGACGCCGGCTTCAGCTGTTGCGCTGCCCGCTTGCTTTGGGGAGGTTTATCCTAATTTGACCTCGTTCACATTGTGTGTGTGTGTGTGTGTGTGTGTGTGTGTGTGTGTGTGTGTGTGTGCGCGCGCGCTATTTGGCACTCAGAATCAGCTTGTACATTTACCTCTGAAGGTTGGCGCTGCTGCATATAGGCGGAGCGAAATGACAAAGCTCATTGCATCAACTTCCGCCAAATAAGCAGCTTTATTGTAAGAGCATTGATGTTTACATGAAATAAAAGGCACGTGAATAGCGTTTCAGAAGATGTACTGGAACATAACATGCATAACTGTTTATGTGCAAAAAGATGCCTACATACAGTCGCAGCACACATTTCTGGAGAAGGCAAGCTGTCCGCCGCTGAATGAAGAAATACATCCGACCATATAGAGCTGTCGCAGGCTGGTATGTTGCTAAACTTCCTTCACTTTTGTAGCTGAATATGTCACGCCACTTCGTTCACAATATTCATAGACTGCAGCTTGATTTGAGCTTAAACATGTAGCTTTCACAACGGCGAATTCTGTCGCGACTGCTCGTCTTCTGGTCCGGAATGCGTGCCTTTTCTCTTGCAGCTACCCATTCGAGAAGTGACGATATAAAGCTTTTGAGAGTTTAGGCTGAGTTTGCTTCAGAAACTTTATCAATTAAGATAGAAATGTTTTTGTGTACATAATGTTTTGAAGCGTTGGAAATAAAGTTTACATAATAAAGGTATAGCTGGCGCTTCGATTACCGCTGCCGGTGGTGCAGTGTCGTCGCTTCGACGGTGGCGCCACCCCAAGGCTTGGACGCGAAACACGTGACATGCCACAGGCTTGATCCAAGTCAAAGATTGGGGTCGCTTATAATTTTTTTTTTTGCTCCTCTCATTACAAAGAATACATTGACCAGCGCTAAAGATCAAGGGGCTTTACGCGCTTTTAGTGCGTTGGCGATGCGAAACGCTCGTAAAGGTTCTTACATCACTATAACTTGATTCTACGTTCTAGCACGGTACACAATGACCATATGCTGAAGCGTTAATGGCTCGGCATGCTTACCTCAGTGCCCCAGGAGGCGGCGCATGTGCAGAGAGTCTAATGTATCCCGTATCGCGGTAACGTATTACGCATCACGCAAAGTAAAACTTTCTTGCTGTTCGTAGCCTTACGTTGCTTCAGATGTTTAACTACAACACGCTCACATTCATTTTCTGCGCAGGAATTCAAGTGGACAGTTAAGAGCAGTTTTAGTGTACCATGGTCGACAATCGAAGTTCTCCTTTATGGACAAGTCGCGATATCGCAGCTTCCACTGGTTTCTTCACAACGGCTCACTTCCGCAGCATCTCGGTGTGTCCTTAATCGGTTTGCAAGGCCCGAAAGGTGAAGCGTCAGCTAAACTTATCACACTGCGACGAGAGCTTGACTGAGATAATATACGGCTGCGTAGCTCGTTGGTTGGGAGCGCAACGGAAATTGTCGATATGGGTCGCGCTAACAACTCTTACGATCTACACTAACGCCTCCGCTTTTAATTTAAGAAAGAAGCTAGATGATCGACGGGTTATTCCAGTAGTGGATAGCAGGGATAACGGCACGTTATCACATAAAGCCGAATCCATGCTGAACAGCGATTCTGACTACTAGCGTTTTGTAAGGTCAACAGCAAGATGGCGGAAGAACGTCACATGCTCGACAACTTTTTTTTTTGCTGTTGCATAAAGGTCTAAGTACTAGAAAAGAAAATTGCAGATTCAACGCACATGTCGGAATCTATGAAGCGACGTTTATCTGAAGCGGTTGCTCAAATGATAAATTTACCCATTTCTGAGTCTTTGGAGTGAAAGAAACTTGCGAGCGCTCATGGGGGGCTCTCGCGCTGCGCAAGGCGACCATCTCAGAACTGGCACAATGCAAATGGCACATTTCTGGACCGATGGAGAGACTGTGGAGACCGGGCTTGAAATTACGCATTCATCGTGTCGGGGGCGAGCATTAAGCGAGAGAAATGCTTTTTGTTTAGCGATCACGTATTATGCCATCTAAATAGGCTGGGATTCAATGGAAAAATGATCTGCGTTATTTAGGAGTAACGCTGTCCCAGTATCAAAACAACAACCCCCATTGGCCGAGAGAGGTTGCAAAAGTACACCGGAAAGGAAATGCATGACAGGGGTTGAAGATGGTGATATGTCGTTGCGCTAATGTAACATTCCTTGTTGCCCGTTCGAGGTACGTTCTACAAGTATTGCACTGTTCTTGGGTTCGTCTGCAAGCACTTTACCATGTTTTCGCTAAGCATTTACTTGGAGTTCACGTTGCGAGTCCATGCGACGAGACAACCTCTTCTCCTGAACGGGGAGGCCTTGGTTTAGCTCGACTTTCTTTTTTCGTCAGACAGCTTGTTTCTCCAGTTATCTTTTTACAGCGAAGCGGCCTATGGCTGGGATCCGGCGGATCGCGTCCACGCGTAAACCAACAATTTTTCATACTTGGGCCGAGCCCGAAGATAGTGCAATACCGAGCCGACCCGCTGCGGAGGTGAAGCAGACGGTAAGCAGTCCCCATACGCGGGCTGATCCCAAAGGTAATCCAATGCCGAGCCGACCCGTGGTGGAGGTGAAGCAGACGGTAAGCACTCCCCACAGGTGGGCTGATCCCAAAGCTAGTGCAATGCCGAGCCGAGCCGCGGCGGAGGTGAAGCAGACGGTAAGCACTCCCCATACGCGGGCTGATCCCAAAGGTAGTCCAATGCCGAGCCGACCCGTGGTGGAGGTGAAGCAGACGGTAAGCACTCCCCACAGGTGGGCTGATCCCAAAGCTAGTGCAATGCCGAGCCGAGCCGCGGCGGAGGTGAAGCAGACGGTAAGCACTCCCCATACGCGGGCTGATCCCAAAGGTAGTCCAATGCCGAGCCGACCCACGGCGGAGGTGAGGCAGACGGTAAGCACTCCCCACACGCGGGCTGATCCCAAAGGTTGTGCAATGCCGAGCCGAGCCGCGGCGGAGGTGAGGCAGACGGTGAGCACTCCCCACACGTGGGCTGATCCCAAAGGTAGTGCAATGCCGAGCCGACCCGAGGTCGAGGCGCAGTGCACCATTAAATCTCTCAGAAAGCTGAAACCATTGAAAACCGATTTGCAGATTGCAATGGCGCGGTGTTCTTTGGGATATTCTACAAATGTCACTGAAATAAGATAGACAATATGCCATCTTCAATACAATTTCTACCATTTAAAGACTCTGGCGACCCTACAAAAGACGTTTATTTTGCTAGTACTACATAGTCTTTTCTGTAAAATGGCATGTGTCACAGACACAGTGAAACTGTTAGGTGCACGAAGTCGCGTATCCGTGAAACTACAAAGTATGTGCATAGTGTGTGTGCGGCCCAAGAGCATGTGCGAGAAGGAATGTTGGTATTGAATGCACGTGTTTGTTTACCTAAATATGATGCGCCTGATATAGCCTTTGCGGATCTCTGCATGTTATTTCCAAGTGAAGAAAAAAAAAGATGCACGATGCATAGTTTTCGAATCGTAAAATCAGCCGGGGGAGGTCGCTTGGTGAACAGGCACGTAACGAACACACGTTACTGCATCATCGCTTATATCTTGGCAAACGTACTATCCACGCGCTTTTGTGTGGCCACGTTGTGCAGAGGAAAGAACCTATTATGCTGCCATTCATGTGTAGCGTGCACAGACCGTTGTAGCGCCACACAAGACGCAATCGGAGCTAAATTATTTTGGCTCTCGCGTTAGGAGAGATCACTAGGTAGTATGTTAAGTAGATCTGAGCGGGAGTTGCCGCGTTTGAGAGAGCTCACCGAGCCATAGTAGGTGGATTCCATGAAACTGGCGCTAATCAAGGCCGATAAGTGCGCACTGCGTTGCAGAAATTTCACACGCCTATGGCGCGCCCACGTTCGAAACGTATAGGATGCAGAAGCGGCGTGGAAAACCTCGGGCAGCTAGACACAAGGTTCTGACTTCGGGCGAATGTGTCCGTCGAGCGCAGGAGCCCCAGTGCGGCGTGCTTGAACGGCGCAGGGCCGTCTCGCACACTTCCAGTAAGTAATGGAGCCGATGAGGGCAATTTGCGAAAGCACCCGTGTGCTCAGATTGAGGTGCACGGCAAGGTTGTTGCTTTGTAGGGGGCGCTTTTCTCTTGCTGTCCCAGTCTATGTTTCTCATAATAAAAATCAGTTGGAAGTCAGCGCTTGTCTTCGTCGTCCTTTTTGTCCCTCGTCTGTGTATGCGCTGTAAGTGACGTTTGATACCAAAGAACCCCAGTTGATCCAAATTTCCGTAGTCTCCCACTACAGCGTGCCTCATAATTGGATGGTGGTTTTGGCACGTAACACCCCCATAATCTTCAATAAGGAAGGGGGTGGGGTAATTTTTTTGCCGGATTTATTTATTTGACCAAAGCGAGCAGGCCCACTACGAATAGCGAGTGAGCAGGATTTCAGAGATTAGACCGTAACATCGCACTAGATGTAACTTAAGTTAGGCATATAACTTTTCTAATGCGTGATTAAATGTGACTTGTATGTTTAGTTACGCCGTTTCTATACTATAGTGACCATACGCCGTGTGCAGCACGCACAAGACGTTTCACTGCTTCCACTGTGACTGCGTCCCTGATACAACTTACCCAGTTAAACAGTTTTTCCTACAAACCATGCTGCATCATGAGGTCATCACAATACACTGACTCGCTTCGTTCCTGGGATCGCTACGACACGCGAGCGAACCAGAAGGGAAAAAAAAAAGTTTTTCGCGCGTTCGTGATGTCGTACCTCATTGCTGCACGATGCCTGATAATTTTCCTTATATCACGACGATATTTCGAGACTCAACTTTGATATGTAATAAAATACAAGTATTTTCCCTCGTTCCTACTTGCTTTTAAGATTGCAGTGTTCACAAGGGCTGGATGGACAGGTATGGCGCAATATCTGAGTGCCTCATGCATAAGGGCATTGTTGCTGCCCTCGAAATCCCCCGAAGTGAACCCAAATATGTGGAATATTGTCACGTGGTGGTGACGTAGAAGAACACAGTAGCAATACTGTGAACGAGAAAACTAACTTTTATTGGGCGAACTTGTGCCCACAAAACAGGCTACACTTATAGCACAACGAAAGCGGCGAACACAGTCGGCGATCGTCGGAAATGTGATCAGCGGGTCAAGCGCGTCGGCTTTTATACAGGATCGTCGAATGTTCCAGACTAATCGTTGGGACCCGCGTGCCTTCCACAAAGTTCTACACCATTCGAGTCAGGCGACTAAATCAGATAACAGAAGGTTCGTCGACAACAGACTGGATAGAAGCATCGATAACTTTCCAGAAACTTCGGATACATGCAAGCGCGTCCCGCGCTGTGCGATAAGATTTGTTAGGCGGCGAAACGTGGTCGCCCGATAAATACAAGTACACGTGTCAATACCCCCCTCTTAAAAAGCATCGTCCCGATGCTACAAATATAAGAAAGCGAAACACAAAATGGCACTTATTAAACATAAGTAACAAAACAACGAAAAGAAATCAAGTCTAAAAGTCAGTTACGCGAAGTCCCAAAGTTCGTCAACGCTGGTGGTACGGCTTGAGTCGCACAACGTGGACAATTTCAGGTCGTGAGCGACGCCGCTGTGACAGCGAAATGCCGTCTGGCACGACCTCATAGTCCAGTACGCCAATACGTCGGATGATCTTGTACGGTCCGAAATAGCGACGCAAGAGCTTCTCGCTCAGTCCTCGTCGGCGTATAGGGGTCCAAACCCAAACACGGTCACCGGGCTGGTACTCGATAAAGCGTCGTCGGAGGTTGTAGCGTCGGCTGTCGGTCCTCTGCTGGTTCTTGATCCGCAGGCGGGCGAGCTGTCGGGCTTCTTCGGCGCGCTGGAGATAGCTAGCGACGTCAAGATTTTCCTCGTCAGTGACGTGCGGCAGCATGGCGTCGAGCGTCGTCGTCGGATTCCTGCCGTCAACCAGCTTGAACGGCGTGATCTGTGTTGTTTCTTGCACCGCCGTGTTGTAAGCGAATGTTACGTACGGCAGGACGGCATCCCAGGTCTTGTGTTCGACGTCGACGTACGTTGCTAGCATGTCGGCGAGGGTTTTGTTCAGGCGCTCCGTGAGACCATTCGTCTGCGGATGGTAGGCAGTTGTCCTCCTGTGACTTGTCTGGCTGTATTGCAGAATGGCTTGGGTGAGCTCTGCTGTAAAAGCCGTTCCTCTGTCGGTGATGAGGACTTCTGGGGCGCCATGTCGCAGCAGGATGTGCTCGACGAAAAATTTCGCCACTTCGGCTGCGCTGCCTTTTGGTAGAGCTTTAGTTTCAGCGAAGCGGGTGAGGTAGTCCGTCGCCACGACGATCCACGTATTCCCGGATGTTGACGTCGGAAACGGCCCCAACAAATCCATCCCAATCTGCTGGAATGGTCGACGAGGAGGTTCGATCGGCTGTAGTAATCCTGCTGGCCTTGTCGGTGGTGTCTTGCGCCGCGGACAGTCTCGGCATGTCTTGACGTAACGGGCGACGTCGGCGGTGAGACGCGGCCAGTAATACTTTTCCTGTATCCTCGACAGCGTCCGGGAGAATCCGAGGTGCCCAGCGGTTGGGTCGTCGTGTAGGGCGTGCAGTACTTCTGGACGCAGCGCTGACGGTACAACAAGAAGGTAGCTGGCGCGGACTGGTGAGAAGTTCTTCACGAGCAGGTTGTTTTGTAGCGTGAACGAAGACAACCCGCGCTTAAATGCCCTAGGGACAACGTCGGTGTTCCCGTCCAAGTACTCGACGAGGCCTTTTAACTCCGGGTCTGCTCGCTGCTGTTTAGTGAAGTCTTCCGCGCTTATTATTCCAAGGAAGGCGTCGTCGTCCTCGTCGTCTTGCGGCTGGGGATCGATGGGGGCACGTGATAAGCAGTCGGCGTCGGAGTGTTTTCTTCCGGACTTGTATATTACCGTGACGTCATATTCTTGTAGTCTGAGGCTCCACCGGGCCAGCCGTCCTGAAGGGTCCTTTAAGTTAGCTAGCCAACACAACGCGTGATGGTCGCTGAGGACTTTGAATGGCGTGCCATAGAGGTAAGGGCGGAACTTTGCTGTAGCCCAAATGATGGCGAGGCATTCCTTTTCAGTCGTAGAATAATTGCCTTCCGCTTTTGAGAGCGACCGGCTAGCATAAGATGTCACCCGTTCATGTCCGTCTTTCCTCTGGACTAGGACGGCACCGAGGCCTAGGCTACTGGCGTCAGTGTGGATTTCAGTATCGGCGTCCTCGTCGAAGTGTGCAAGTACCGGCGGCGACTGCATGCGTCGTTTGAGTTCTTGAAATGCGTCGGCCTGCGGCGTTTCCCACTTGAACTTGACATCACATTTCGTTAGATGTGTTAGCGGCTCCGCGATGCGTGAAATGTCCTTGATAAAGCGCCTATAGTAGGCACACATGCCAAGGAATCTGCGCACTGCCGTCTTGTCGATTGGCTGCGGGAACTTTGCGATGGCAGCTGTCTTCTGCGGGTCGGGGCGTACTCCAGATTTGCTGATGACGTGGCCTAGGAATAGAAGCTTATCGTAAGCGAAGCGACACTTTTCCGGCTTCAGAGTGAGCCCTGATGACCTCTAATACTGTCGCAAGCCGCTTAAGGTGATCGTCGAAATTTCTGGCGAAGACGACGACGTCATCCAAGTAAACAAGACAGGTCTGCCACTTCAATCCTGCTAAAACCGTGTCCATCACGCGCTGAAACGTTGCAGGCGCCGAGCACAGTCCAAATGGCATAACCTTGAATTCATAGAGGCCGTCTGGGGTGATGAAAGGGGTCTTTTCGCGATCCCTTTCGTCGACTTCTATTTGCCAGTAGCCAGACTTGAGGTCCATCGATGAGAAGTATTTAGCATTGCAGAGCCGATCCAATGCGTCGTCTATCCGTGGGAGGGGGTATACGTCTTTCTTCGTGATTTTGTTCAGTCGACGATAATCGACGCAGAAACGTAAGGTTCCGTCCTTTTTCTTCACTAAAACAACTGGAGACGCCCACGGGCTTTTCGACGGCTGGATGATGTCGTCGCGCAGCATTTCGTCGACTTGTTGTCTTATAGCTTCGCGTTCTCGCGTCGAAACTCGGTAAGGGCTCTGGCGTAGTGGTCGAGCGCACTCTTCGGTTATTATGCGATGCTTTGCGACTGGTGTTTGTCGAATCCTCGATGACGTCGAAAAGCAGTCTTTGTATCGTCGAAGCAGACTTCCGAGCTGTTGCTGCTTAATCACGGGGAGACTTGGATTTATGTCGAAGTCTGGCTCGGGAACTACGGTCGTCGGGGTAGATGCAGCAGAATCCGAGAGGACAAAGGCATCGCTGGTTTCCTGAATTTCCTCGATGTATGCGATCGTCGTGCCCTTGTTGATGTGCTTGAACTCCTGGCTGAAGTTTGTCAGCAACACTTTCGTGTTTCCTCCGTGCAGTCGAGCGATCCCTCTTGCGACGCAAATTTCACGGTCAAGCAGCAGATGTTGGTCGCCCTCGATGACGCCTTCTACGTCAGCGGGTGTTTGGGTGCCGACGGAAATAATAACGCTGCAGCGCGGCGGGATGCTCACTTGATCTTCGAGCACACTCAAGGCATGGTGACTACGACAGCTCTCCGGCGGTATCGCTTGACCTTGCGACAGCGTTATCGATTTCGACTTCAGGTCGATGACTGCGCCATGTTGATTCAGGAAGTCCATGCCGAGAATGACGTCTCGTGAACACTGTTGGAGGATAACGAAGGTGGCACGGTAAGTCCTGTCATGAATGGTTATTCTTGCCGTGCAGATTCCAGTCGGCGTGATGAGGTGTCCTCCAGAGGTTCGAATTTGAGGGCCTTCCCATGCAGTTTTAACTTTCTTCAACTGCGCGGCGATCAGTCCACTCATGACGGAGTAATCGGCTCCTGTGTCCACTAAAGCGGTGACTGCGTGGCCGTCGAGAAGCACGTCGAGGTCGGTGGTTCTTTGTCTGGCGTTGCAGTTAGGTCTCGGCGTCGGATCACGGCTGCGTCGTGTTGAACTGAAGCTGGAACGTCGCGTCGTCAGGTCGTCTTTCGTCGTCGTATTCTTTGCTTCCAGACTTCGTCGGGACGGCGGCGTGTCGTTATGTCGTCGAGGTAGTTTCTTCGGTGTCTTCGTCGGCGGCGGAGGATCTTCGTCAGTTCGACGAACAGCAACCGCACCTCCATCGGTTGCTGCTTTTAGTTTTCCGGATACGGGCTCGCTGACCGGCCCCGGGCTGGGCCAGTGTACGGTCGGCGCTGCGGCGACAGGTAGCGGCCTGGTGATGGCGAACGCGACGGTCGTCGAGAGCTCCACTGAGTAGCGGCGAGGTAGTCGGCGATATCGCGAGGGCGTTCACCTTGCTGCGGGCGTGGAGCGTTCACGGCGAAACCTCGCAGTCCCATTTCCCGGTACGGACATCGTCGGTAGACGTGACCCGCTTCCCCGCAGTGGTAGCAGAGCGGGCGGTGGTCAGGAGCGCGCCAAACGTCGGTCTTCCTCGGGTAGCTGCGCTGTGCGACGGGTGAGCGTGCTGGCGGCGGCGGTGGTCGACGGAATTGCGGCGTTACAGGGCCCTGGCGCGGTCGCGGAGGAGGACCTGGACGGCGTACGACGGCGGCGTAGGTCATCGCTTCGGGCTGGGGTTGCGGTAATTGAGGTTGCACCTCCGGAACTCCAAGTGACCGCTGAACCTCATCTTTCACGATGTCGGCGATCGAGGCCACTTGAGGCTGCGACGATGGCAAGACCTTGCGCAGTTCTTCGCGCACAATGGCTCTGATGGTCTCGCACAGATCGTCCGTGGCCAGTGATTGAATTCCGGCGTAGCTTGTCGGCTTGGTGCGTCGGTCGAATTGCCGGTTCCGCTATTCCAGTGTCTTCTCGATGCTCGTCGCCTCACGAAGAAACTCGTCGACGGTCTTCGGTCGGCTTCTTACCATTCCGGCGAAAAGTTCCTCCTTTGCACCACGCATCAGTAGGCGTACTTTCTTCTCCTCGGACATTTCTGGGTCGGCGTGGTGGAACAGACGGCTCATTTCCTCAGTGAAGATCGCGATCGTCTCATTTGGCAGCTGCGTTCTGGTCTCCAGTAGAGCTTGGGCTCGCTCTTTTCGCACGACGCTTGTAAATGTTTACAGGAAGCCACTTCGGAAGAGGTCCCACGTCGTCAAGGTGGCTTCTCGATTCTCGAACCACGTCCTGGCGGCGTCCTCCAATGCGAAATAGACATGTCGTAGCTTGTCGTCGCTTGCCCAGTTGTTAAACGTAGCGACCCACTCATACGTTTCCAGCCAGCTTTCCGGGTCCTCAAATGTGGAACCGCGGAACGTCGGTGGTTCCCTGGGCTGCTGCAGCACGATGGGGGACGCTGGGGCTGCCATTGGGGTTGCCTTGGCCACAATCTTCTTGGTCTTCTCAGGTAGAAGTCCGTGCTCCTGAGGCAGCTGTTGAAGACGGCGGCTTGCTCGATGATCCGGGAGTACGTTGGTGTTCTCTTTGTGGTCCGGGCTTGAATTACCGCTTGTCGGGGGCGTCCGGTACATGAACGTAAAGCACCTCCACCAGATGTCACGTGGTGGTGACGTAGAAGAACACAGTAGCAATACTGTGAAAGACAAAACTAACTTTTATTGGGCGAACTTGTGCCCACAAAACAGGCTACACTTATAGCACAACGAAAGCGGCGAACACAGTCGGCGATCGTCGGAAATATGATCAGCGGGTCAAGCGCGTCGGCTTCTATACAGGATCGTCGAACGTTCCAGACTAATCGTTGGGACCCGCGTGCCTTCCACAAAGTTCTACACCATTCGAGTCAGGCGACTAAATCAGATAACAGAAGGTTCGTCGACAACGGACTGTGGATAGAAGCATCGATAACTTTCCAGAAACTTCGGATACATGCAAGCGCGTCCCGCGCTGTGCGATAAGATTTGTTAGGCGGTGAAACGTGGTCGCCCGATAAATATAAGTACACGTGTCAATATTCTTACTTCAAATGCCATTGACTTACGTGCAGTGGGCGGCAAGTATTTTAGAACTTCGGAAATGTGCTAGTCCTCCTTGAAAGCCATTGTGTTGCGTGTCCTCAATAAAGGAACCTTGCATCTGGACTTAAAGTGGCCAGTCGGCGCGAAGGAGCGCATAACGCGACAGGGGAAAAAACGATCAAGAAAACCCCTGTTTGTAGGCTAACTACCCCACCGCTGGCAACACTGCTTCAGCGCCGTTCGTTCAGACGCCAAGTGAAAGCGAATGTATTCCATCGCGTCAATTAGTTAAGCAACAACACAAAACGTGAGAGCTCGATGGCATCGCTATGCCACATGAGAAATATGCATGCCCATGTTAGGTGACACGGTTAAACGCACGTGGCAAGCGTTACTCCTGGTCACGTCACGGTTAGGTTCTGTATTCGAGGCGCTGTTCTGAAAAACTTGATGGGGCGAGTGGAAGGAAACGGCGCGTAAGCTTGCTCATCGATATCGAAGTAGTTGTTCGCAAAATATACGTCGGGGACGCGTGACCTACGCCGTTGTGCATATTCCAGAGATGCTTCGACGTCAGTGTTGCCTGACGAGTAGGACGTTGTACGTGCACTGCACATGCTTAAGCCAGGCGAATCTATCTACACTTTTAAACAAATGTACACCGTTTGTGTCGTAGCTTGCCACATAACGACAATGGTGATCTGTCTTGCATGTGTGTTCGTTCTTGAAAACGCTGCGCGCGCCACTTTTCTTTGGAGAATGATCTGTAATGGTGATAACGCGCATGCCGTTCGTGACTTGGAAGTACTGGGCTCGCAGGGTTAAAGAAAGGAAATGCGGAGGACGATTATTGTGTGGCAAGACACGACCCATAGAGGGAAAGAGATAAGTAGAAGGCAGGGAGGTTAGCCAGAATAACATCCGGTTGGCTACCCTATACCGGCGGAATGGGAAAGGGTAAACAAAGATAACAGGGAGAGAGAGAGAGAGGAGGGAAGGACAGAAGGAAATTGCGGTGAATTCGCTGTTGGACCACACGACCCAAAGGGTGTAATTGTGTTTATGAGTGTAGCTACCATTAAAATTTTGGCGCACTGATACTAAGCACGAGCCACAAAAAGCACCGATCGCAAACATACGTCGTAGACATAGTTGTGCCAGTGTGAAGTTTTTAGTGCTGTCACATTGAGGGAAAAACGGAATGAACTACGAAAACGCAGGAAGGGAAAAAATAAAGAAAGCCAGAATCTGCCAATGTAGCTTTCCACCAATATGCACGTTTCGTTCAGTACTAAGTAAAAGCCGGACACATTTTCAGAAGGCGTCATCAGACAAGCCATAGGGGAAAAGTTGTCATTTGACCGGGGGTGCTTTAATGAGCTTGACCCCCTACCAGGATTTGCAGAAATAAAGCGAAAACATGAATTAACAGCCGTGTACGTCCGTGCCACCAATGATGCAGCAAGCTTTAGCCGCAATAAAATTTTAAGTGAGAAGGTAGAGGTAGAAGCAACTCAAAAGAAACCACAAATGATGTGGGAATTAGAACACTCTGGTAATTGCACTCTAAAAGGGCGTAGGCTTCGGTATCGCCGTGGGGGAGGAGCAGCCCCGGCGATACTGGAGCCACCTCCAGACTATCGATACTCTGGAGGGGGCTCGGACCCCGGAGCGTCCCTCTAGTCGGCGCCTACGAGAGGAGCGATAGTATAGTTAACCACAGACGCGAAAAAATGCAAGAGTGTGTCCCTGCAGCCGGGCCCTCGTGAGAAAGAAATATGATAACGGTGCCGCTTATCAATGTCGGTGAACTGCGCGGCGCTCAAAGAAGCGAACAGGGCTGAAACCTCGGCGAACAGTGCGAAAAACACGGACAAAGAAGACAAATGCACAGGACGGGCGCCCGTACTGTGTACTCCTGTCTTTGTCCGTCTTGTTCCCGCAGCTCATTAAAGTTTAACCAAGTGGCCCAACCAAAAGTTCTTTTGAAGCGAACAGAGGAATCGCCGCAGTGCAAGCGGCCGAGGTTCCCAGTGGGCGGCGAAGCAAAAGAACTATGCAAAATGGTTATTTACCAAGGTCCTGCTGTCGGCGAAGTCCTTCTTTCTAGCGGAGCGGCTTCCGTGCACGAATGATGGCCGAAATTCAGAGCGGACTACGATGGTTTTTGCAGCGCAGCCACCTTCCACTCACGACGAAGCATGGCCGAGCTAACCCTCATAAAGGGCAACATCGCGATCACGTGGGTGCTCTGGAAGCGCCGTTTACCGCACGTGGCGTAAAACAAAAGGGCGTAGCAGTTCGAACTCGCTCCTATCTCGGATCCTAGGACAGCGTGCGTAGTGCAGCCCACGCAATTGGCCAAATGGGAGAACGACGCTTTGTTTAAGCTGTCCTGCGTCTATGACAATTATTTAGAGTGAATAAAGACCTAAATACTACCATTGACAAATAATACTGTTGTTTCCCTTCGTTTAAATAGAGAGAGAGAGATGCAAATGAGAGAAAGGCAGGGAGGTTAACCAGAGTTAAAACCTCCGGTTTGCTACCCTGCACTAGGGGAAGGGAAAGGGGAAGTAAAGACGGAAAGAAGAGCGTGACAAAAGTAAAAGTGTGAGAAAAAGAATTTGAAAAGGGACGGAATGGGATCAATATAGTCTTTCTAAAAGGCCACTGTAACATAAAAAGGTCAACAAAGCCTTGCCCGACTTTCGCTGCGACGACAGCTCATCTCGGCATTCCAAGACTGACTGTTCTGAAAGTGGCCTGTCGTCAAGGCGTGCCAACGCGGTCGCTAGTGACAGCCGGTGCGCACAGTATCGAGGACAGTGGCAAAGTACGTGTTCGAGAGTCCCCTCCCCGCCGCAGTGACTGCAAGCCGCGCTGTCGTCCATACCGACTAAGAAGGCGAAATGTCTTGTGTAGGCGACACCAAGCCACAGTCGGCAAAGTACTGCTGTCTCGAGTCGAGAGAGTCCAGATGGGGGTCAAAGTCGAAGGGATGGGTCCAGTCAGTGTAGACGTATGTGCTTCAAGCTTGGTGTGTTCCATAAAGTTCTGATGGATTCGTTTGCAAGCACACAAATTTTCATTGCAGCGTCTGTTCTTGAGAATTGAATAGAGTCTTGCAAGCCCTCCTCATGTGCAGATCGTGCTACTGCGTCGGCATGTTCATTGCCCATTATGCCAACGTGGCTTGGGATGCACTGTAACGTGATGTCGTGTGCTTGCTCGACGAGGGGGCGAAGCAGAAGTCCGATTCCTAGAACTAGTTGTTCGTGGGGTCCTCGGCGTAAGGCAGAAACCAAACAATGAAGACCATTCTTGGACTCACTGAACATGCTTTATTCCTTGGGTAGTTCATCAGAAATTACACGAAGTGCACAACGCATAGCAGCAAGCTTCGCGGCAGTCGATGTAGTCTGGTAAGATTGTCGAATCTTTATGGTGGAGGGTTTCCAGGAAAGATCACCGATCCTGCAGACCCATTCACCGTGGTAGAAGCGTCAGTAAATAGATGATGATGCTTGTTGTACGTCTCGTACAGCAAGAGCAGTGAAAGCTGCTTGAGTGCTGGAGACGAGAGTTGGGCTTTTGTTCATATTCCTTGTACCATTAGTCGAACCTTTGCTTCAGTCAAGCACCATGGGGAAACGGAACTTTCGATGGCGCTGTATAACCTGATGGAAGGTATGCACGATAGGGCAGGACTGTTTCACAAAAAGAAGCACGTGGTCGATCCTCTGGCAGTGAGGCTAGATGACGGGCAGGGGCTCGAGCAAGGCGTCCTACGTGTGCTCTGAGTGCTTCCATGACTATACGGGTCCTGGCTAGGAAATCGTGTGCAATAGCAATTGTTTCAGCCGTTGACGAGCACCATGGCAATCCAAGACACACTCTAAGTGCCTGGGCCGGGACGCTTTCGAGTGTACAGATATTACTTCTGCAGGTGTTGGTCAGCACAGGCAAGCTGTATCGCAAATACCCAAGAAAGAGCGTCCTATATAGTTGCATCATTGCATGTTCTGACGTACCCCAGACATTTCCTCCAAGAAACAAACACATTAGAAATATCTGTCAGGCGCTTCTTTAGGTAGGTCACATGAGGACTCCAGCAGAGGTCACAATCAATGACTGCGCCTAAGAATTGGTGCGTCCTGACATAAGGTATGCTTTGACCGTGGATAGAGACATCGTATGATCTCATTGGCTTTCGGCTAAACGCGATCGATGCGCATTTTTCTGGCGAGATCATGAGGCCTTGTTCATTTAGGTACGTCGCTGTTGACGTCGCAGCTTTTAGAAGCCTGGTGCGTACTTGCGGCCGTGCCACACCAGATGCCCAGATGTCGTCGGCATACATTGATATTTTAACTGTGTTCGGAAATCGTTCCAGGAGACCAATGAGTACAAGGTTGAAAAGCGTGGGACTCAAGACACAGCCTTGTGGAACTCCATGGTGCGTATAATATTGCGAGGTTGGGCCAGCTTCAGTCATAACAAATAGAGTCCGCCTATGTAAATATCTGCGTGTCCAATGATATAATGGACCGCATAGGCCCACTGATTTCAATGCTTCAAGTATGGCGTCATGAAGAACGTTGTCGTAGGCTCCTTTTATATCTAAGAACATTGCGACAGATAACCTCCTACACGTCTTTTGGTGTTGAACATAGGTTACCAGATCGATAACGTTGTCGATAGAACATCAGCGACGTCGAAAGCCAGCCATGGCGTCCGGGTAGATTTCGTAATGTTCAAGGTACCACTCAAGTCTGGCGAGGATAATTTGCTCCATTACCTTCCCAATGCAACTTGTCAGCGCAATTGGTCGGTATGAAGTAAACTCTAAGGGAGACTTGCCAGGCTTAAGAAGCGGTGCCAGGCGGCTGATCTTCCAATCTTGAGGAGCTTTGCCCTCCTGCCAGGACTCGTTATAGATATTAAGGAGCGCACTTCGTGCCCGTTCACCAAGGTGACCTAGCATACGGTAAGATATGTCATCCGGACCAGGCGACGACAACCGATTACATAGGGCGAGCGCCGCGTCAAGCTCTCGCGTCGTGAAAGGCAGATGCATGCGTGAATCTCGTGAATCTGGAATACAGTTCGATGTAAGCGAACCTGTGCGAGTTGGCTGGCCCGCAATCGTAGCACAGAAGTCTTCGGCCTCATCAATGTCTTGTCGGCGCTGTAATAGTGCTAGGGCCTTGAACGGAAAACGCTGTTCCGGAACAGAACATAGACATCACACAGTGCTCCATATTTGAGATAGCGGTTTGCGGGGATCTAGCGACGCACAGAATTTCGACCACCGCTGAGCCTCTAGTTTATCAATGCGGCGTTGTATCTTCTTTTGCATTCGCCGGGCTGTTCTTAGATCCTGAATTGACTTAGTGCGTCGATATCTTCTTTCAGCACGACGGCGAATCGCACGAAACCGCTCTAAGTCAGGTCGAGTTCAGAATACCTTGGAGAACACGTGAGTATGCGCGTGGCTGTCTGTGCCGTTTTCTTGATAGCTTGTTTAAGTCCACAAGAGAAGCCTTTGTGACAAGCGTCCTCAATCTGGGATTTAAAGACACTCCAATCTATTCTTCGTGTCGTGGTGGACGTGTACATGTTAGACATTCCCTTGATCTTGAGCTAAGTGGGGATGTGGTCGCTTCCGTGCGTTTCAATGTCCAACAACCACTTAACATGTGCGTCGAGGCGGTGGGAGACGAATGTCAAATCGAGGCATCTGCTGTACCTTGTTGCTGTCACTACACCATGAACGCAAATGCGATTTTCTGCTGACGATTGTGTGTTATTTCGTCAAAACACTTGCGCAAAAGATCAAAACGAACTTAACGCGGGTCTAGACAATGTGCTTGATTGGTGCAGTTAATTTTCTCTGACTGTTACCACAGAAAAAAAAATGTTTTTATTCAGATAACGCGCAAAAAGAATCCGTTACACCATACTTATCAACTAGGGTCATCAACACTAAAACAGGTTTCTAGCTACAAGTATTTAGGAGTAACGATAACTAACGATCTTACCTGGAACTTGCATATAGAAAACATGTGCTGATCTGAATTCCGTAAGCTATGTTTTCCAAAGCATAAGCTTTGAAATGCTCCCCTTCCCCCAAATATTAAACTCCTAACATATTACACCTACATCAGACCGAAACTAGAATATGCATCTATGGTGTGGGACCCTTTTACTAAAGAAAACATTAATAAACTTTAAAGAATTCAAGAAAGGGCTGTCAGGTTTGTTTACTCAAAATTTAAGATAGCGGATTCTGCTACCGATATTATGGTGACTAACAACAGAGAGTTCATAGTAAAATATTTAGCGCGCACAATTGACAAGGACACAGTGAAGGGGGACACACGAGCGCTTACTCACAACTATTTTATTTTCGGAAAGATACAGAACATCTATACCCCAGCTATCAGCGCTGAGCATGTGCAACAAGAGTGGTCAGTAAAATAGAGACAGATTAAAAACAGATTAAGAAGGTTCATCCTGTATTTAAAAAAGCAAATTCGTTTTCAGTGATTACAACCAATGGTTGGCTTATGCATTTTTCAGCGCACTTTTTGATATTAAATGCTTCTGTGATTTCACGTGTTAGTTTCTTTTTATCTTAAAAAATATGTCAGTGTTAAAAAATACCGGATCACAATGACATAGATTACAGTGGTTCGATAAGTGCGAATGGTTTTCTTTACCGAGAGAACCTTCATGTTCTTTCCATTAGCACTTGTCGAACCACTATAATCTGTCATTGTGATCCGGTATTTTTTAACACTGTCATTTAGTTTTGAGATAAAAACAAACTAACAGGTGAAATCACAGAAGCATTTCATATCAAAAAGTGTGCTGAAAAATGCATAAGCCAACCATCGGTTGTAATCGCTGAAAATGAATTTGCTTTTTTAAATACAGGATGAAGCTTCTTAATCTGTTTTTAATGTGTTTCTGTTTTACTGACGACTCTTGTTGCACATGCTCAGCGCTGATAGCGGGGGTATATATGTTCTGTATCTTTCCGAAAATAAGATAGTTGTGAGTAAGCGCTCGTGTGTCCCCCTTCACTGTGTCCTTATCAATGGTGCGCGCTGAAAATTTTACTATGCATTCGTACCAACTCGCCGAACTATCAGTTCTGCAACAATAGAGAGGTTTAGCTTGTCCGGTATTCGGGTAAACGCAGTAACGTAATATTGCAATATCGCAGTAAAGCAAGTGTATTTTACTTTGCTGTGGGTGTAAATTTTTGGCAGGAACACGATTACGCCAGTGCCGAAAATTTACACCAGCAGCGAAGCAGAATACACTTGGTTAAGGCTATATTAGCTGTATTTGTCTCTTTCAGCTCTCCGCCACCAGGTAGCTGCATCTTGCAGGCTGCTGACGTTTACGCCTCCGCCCCAGCGTTTACCCGAATATAGGACAAGCTAAACCTCTCTATTATTGAAACAGATCGAAGAAGGAAATCTCGCCTTTACTTCCTTCAGTGGCAACTGAATCGTAAACTCGCAATGTACTCCTCCTTATACTTATCCCCTCTATCTAACCAACATACCCGCACCGTCACACGCAGTCACTAACACCATATTTTGCGAAAACTAACTGCTATAAATTTTATTTTTTCTTGCGTGCCATATCTGAATGAAACCATCTTACAACTTTGACGTAATTTTAATAACACTTTCTTTTTCGCCATCTCTACTGTATTGTGTTCCGTATTCTTATGTTTATTTTTGGGGCCGAATCTTCTAACGGTTTGGAAGGGGAACGGTTCACTTGGCCTCATCTGATTGGTCAAGCAACTCAGGGGACCAATTGCAATGCATGCTCACTGACCTGGAGAGGCAAAGCAGAAGGGTGGGTCTAAAAATTAATTTGCAGAAAACTAAAGTAATGTTTAACAGTCTCCAATGAGAACAGCAGTTTACGATAGGTAGCGAGGCACTGGAAGTGGTAAGGGAGTACATCTACTTAGGACAGGTAGTGACTGCGGATCCGGATCATGAGTCTGAAATAATCAGAAGAATAAGAATGGGCTGGGGCGCGTTCGGCAGGAATTCTCAGATCATGAACAGCAGGTTGTCATTATCCCTCAAGAGAGAAGTGTATAACAGCTGTGTCTTACCAGTACTCGCGTACGGGGCAGAAACCTGGATGTTTACGAAAAGGGTTCTACATAAATTGAGGACGACGCAACGAGCTGTGGAAAGAAGAATGATAGGTGTAACGTTAAGGGATAAGAAAAGAGCAGATTGGTTGAAGGAACAAACGCGAGTTGACGACATCTTAGTTGAAATCAAGAAAACGAAATGGGCATGGGCAGGACATGTAATGAGGAGGGAAGATAACCGATGGTCATTGAGGGCTACAGACTGGATTCCAAGGGAAGGGAAGCGTAGCAGGGGGCGGCAGAAAGTTAGGTGGGTGGATGAGATTAAGAAGTTTGCAGGGACAACATGGCCACAATCGGTACTTTACCGGGGTAGTTGGAGAAGTATGGGAGAGGCCTTTGCCCTGCAGTGGGCGTAACCAGGCTGATGATGATGATGATGATGATGATGATTGGTTAAAATATTGATTGCGTCAGAGGCCGTCAGAGACAGCGGAGCGGCACAACAAATTATGATCACGTCACGCATCTGTCAATCATTTCCAAGGTACTTAGATTTAGGTGCACGTTAAAGAACCCCGGGTGGTCGAAATTTCCGGAGTCCTCCACTACGGCGTGCCTCATAATCAGAAAGTGGTTTTGGCACGTAAAGCCCCATAATTTAATTAATTTTACTCATTTCCAAAGGGAAATGATTGTCTTTGCCTAAGCGCGGAATCAGCGAAGGGGTAGTCCGCTTTCGGTTCCGTTGCTGTGGCTTGCGACCCTGGTCGCGCGCGCCGTTCGTGCGAACCCGGAGACCCGCGGGCGTCGCGCGCGCGTGCGTTGGTTGCTTCGGAGGCTATTACTTGCCTTCGCCGTCTCCTTGACGCTGCTCTTTCGGTGTCGACCGCGGCTAAAAGTGCGATACGCGTTCGAAGAAATGACGGATAATGAGTTGCAGCGCCCCTGCCGGCTTCCTCTTGCAGGCGACGTTATCAATTGGAGGAGACTCGGGTGCAAGCGTACAAGTGGTAATGCCACGCAGACGAAGGAATTGCGCGTTACGGTTCATCGACACCGGCGTCGGTCGGAACTGTCGTTCGAAAGCGAAGTGTTCATCGTAATGGCCGAGATCTGTGTTGCCGAAACTGTCCGCGCAGTTGCTTTCGCAATTACTGTGTTGGCCGGTAGAAGGGCTGGGTCAGCCTTCCTGTGACCTCCGCTTCAAAGCCAATGCCCATGAGATATTTACATGGTGAGATCGAATTCCCAGTGCTGTCGCCAGCGTGAATAGCTTGCAGATCGCCATTCGGCAATCAGAGGGGTTCAACCCAGTCTGGTACAGCGCTGCCTTCGTTCGGCTGATGAAACTATACAGTCAGGACGGGAAGACATTCTGGAGATCTCTTATTTGGCTGCCCTTTTTTCTCTATTTCGGGAGTGCCACACTTTGTTCCTCAATTTCACGGCACAGCGCGCACCTTCAGCACCACGCTCTTCGATTTTACATCGCGCAGGCAATGCGGGGCCCGTATGTCGTGATTTTCGGTTTCAAGTTCCATTGCTTATATCACGCGACGCGCCGTGGTGCAGATCGCAGGGATAGCGGCAGCGCGGCGGCGAGCGAGTCATGTCCGAGCCGATGACGAAGGGCGAAAAAAGAAGGAAAATGGATATTTAATTATTGGGTTTTACGTGCCAAAACCACTTTCTGATTATGAGGCACGCCGTAGTGGGGGACTCCGGAAATTTCGACCACCTGGGGTTCTTTAACGTGCACCTAAATCTAAGTACACGGGTGTTTTCGCATTTCTGCCCCATCGAAATGCGGCCGCCGTGGCCCGGATTCGATCCCGCGACCTCGTGCTCAGCAGCCTAACACCATAGCCACTGAGCAACCACGGCGGGTGAAAATGGATATAGTCGGCTAGTAAAGGTGTCCCTAAGAACCACTTCACGGTTTTGTCGCGCTTGCTACTTAGGAACTGCTCCCAGTTCATTCGTGTATCGTGCATCGTGCAAGCTGCTGGTAGCCGACGACATAGCGCTGCTACAATGTCCTAAAATACTGTAGCGCTGCGATCTGCCAACTCATTTACTCTTGTGATACCACCTGTCGGCTGAGAATGAAAAATAATTACATTAATATATTGCTTCTGCATCGCGGAAACGCCCTGCGCCACACGTTTATACTTTAGAGGTTGCCGTATAATGTTTAATTTATATTTTATATTTAATTAGCAAGCAGAAGCATTCTGCAGTTCCTCGAGTAGCTCGTCACATGATGACGTACACTTCCGAGGTGGCACCCTCTCGTCTCAGTAAAGTGGAAAGTTGGGCTAGTTGGTGAGTGATCATCATACCTTGCTGGTGAAGCAGCGCACTGACACGGACACAGTGAATACAAACAGGAAAAGACGGCACTCGCTGCACTCGCAACTATTTTATTTCAGAACACATACTTCATATTTATATACTCGCGCACCCTCAGGCGTCAATCGTCTCGTCTATTGGTCGCATCCTCCCCTTCTTCCACCTCCGGCTAGGGAGTGGCACACTTAGTGACGTAAGCAGCGAAATGAACGGTTCGTTTTCTGAACCGTTATAACAGTCTGCCCTTTTACATTTACAATGTTGTGCCTGTCCAGATTGGACCGTGTTGTGGTCTGCAGTATGCATTAAATAAAACTAAAGAAAATGAAACGTTAGCTGACCCCTAAAGCGTATTTCGTTTGCAGGAAGTACGAAAAGAAAGTTGCGCTGCATAGTCTTAACAAAGCAAACACACTAAAAACAGTGGCACCTTTTGGGGTGTATATTTGTCACACAACAATAATCGTCATCTGTCTTGCCTGCGGCATTTTCTTTCTTTAACGCTGCGAGCATCGGTACAGTCTTACACTCTAAGAAACGTTTACACCCTTTGGAGTGCCCCTTCTGCCACACAACGATAATCGTCATCTGCCTTGATGCGTTTCCTTTCTTTAACGCTGCGAGCCCGGAACTTTCCAGTAACGATCGGTATGTGCGTTATCAGCATGTTAGCCTTCCCGACAACATAGAGTTTCTCACTACATTACCTAGAGGGAAATCTGGCGCTGCTGCGCTGTGGTATGCATGGGAATGCCGGTATATTGTGGATTCGGATTGGCATCGTTCTCGTAGAGACAGGACACCTTGAAGACGCGCTTGGCAAGTACCGTTCCGTCTGTCACAATGATTCATTTTCTACTAGAACAGCACGTGAAAAGCTGTTTTAGCTTTATTATTACGCGAAAACATGTTTTGTTTAACTATGAGAACTTGGTATTGTGTGTATGACTACATGTTACATAAAAGGTATCAGCGGGCCGCTAAAGTTGGAGGACAGACACAAGGTACGCGCTCGCTTTGAAACAGTTGGTCGTCTGTTCTTGCTTTTCTTCGCTTGGTCATGCATCGTGGGTGAGTAAAGGTGTAATATGCGTGAATGGAAACATTTTATGAAGATTTTACTTTGAGAACGCGTTATTTGTGTAGCCATATCCACGTTTTAGACGAAGCCTCTTACAACACCAGCCAACACGAGCCTCGCAGACACATATACCGTCATTCCCATGACGGCACGGTGCCCCCTTAAGAAACTCCCATAGATGGTGGCGCCAGATTACCCTCTAGGTGTTATAGTGAGAAACTCTATGCCCGACAAGAAAGTAGCGGGCGCGGCGTTTTCAAGAAAGGAAACGCATCACGGCAGATGACGATTATCGTTGTGTGGCAGAAGGGGCACTCCAAAGAGTGTAAACTTTTCTTAGAATGTAGGCAAAGTTACACCCTTTGGGGTGTATCTCTGCCACACAACATAATCGTCATCTGCCTTGGTTGCGTTTCCTTTCTTGAAAACGCCGCGCCCGCTACTTTCCTGTCGGGAATGCTATGTCATGCTGATAACGCGCATGCCGTTCGTTATTGGGAAGTACCGGGCTCGCAGCGTTAAAGAAAGGAAATGCGGACAAGACAGATGACGTTTATTCTTGTGTGACAAGAGACGACTCGAAGGGTGTACACTTTTCTTAAAGTGTAAGAGTGTAGTTCCAACTGATGAACGGCAATCGCGTTATCAGCATGACAGAGCATTGCGACAGGAAAGTAACTAGTGCAGCGTTTTCAAGAAAAGACCCGCAAGCAAGACGGATGACGATTATCCTTGTGTGGCAAATATACACCCCAAAGGGTGCAACTGTTTTTAGAGTGCAGAACTAGTATAAAGCGATCACATGCACGTGATACTGAATACAGCGTCGTATACTAAGTTGTACTACGCTAAAAAACGTTTACACCCTTTGAGTTGTATTTTGTCCCCAAACGATAATCTGTGTTGTCCGCATTTCCTTGCTTTAACGCTGCGAGCCCGGTACCTCCTAGTCACGAACGGCTTGTGCGTTCTCAGCTTGACGCAGCTTTCTCGACAGGAAAGTAGCGAGTGCCGAGTTTTCAAGAGAGGAAACGCAAGCAAAGCAGATGGCGATCATTGTTTGGAGACAAGCCCCAAAGGGTGTAAACGTTTTTTTACACTTGAGGTGTATATATGCCACACAACGATAATCGTCATCTGCCTTGCTTGCGTTTCCGTTCTTGAAAACGCCGCGCCACTACTTTCCTATCGGCAATGCTATGTCATGCTGATAACGCGCATGAGGTTCGTTATTGGGAATTACCGGGCTCGCAGCGTTAAAGAAAGAAAATGCGGAGAAGACGGATGACGCTTATGGTTGTGTGGCAAGATACAACCCAAAGGGTGTAATTTTGTTTAGAGTGTACACTCTTAAGTAAAATTACGCCCTTTTGCCTAACTGGTCACTGCAGAGAATTCCGGTGACCAGTTTTTGTTATTACATTACCACCTTTGGATTGTCATGAACACAGCAGAAGTAAAAAAAAAATCAATTACATAGCAGTCACTGTCAGCGTTTTGAATTAAAAGTTCGAGTTACCTGTGTGACGACATAGGCTCGCTTCACTTTTCAACCTGTACCAAGAAGACAATCATTTTTTAATAGCTTCTTCCTACTCTGAACTTTGGTTTCGCTTTTAAGTATTCTTTAATCATGACCGCGCGGTATTTCGCCTATTTTCAAACGTGACATATGGCGAAATTACGCTAACTGGAAAGTCCTGGCGGGGCTGACATCGGAGCAGATGTACTACAACGGCTACGGCCTCTGCTCGGACCACTTCAGAGGAAGTGCGCCAACCCTGTCGTCATAGAGAAAGAAATACAAGAGCGGACACTCCCATGGAGCCCAGTGGTCGAATTGACTGCAGCGCACCAAGCCGCTCGCGTTGTTACCTGAACCACACTTCCGGTTTTGGTTTTGTGCGCGCGCGTTTTGAATACTAGCTGGTACGCGTTACGCCGGCTGCACCGTTACTATTTTTTTTTTTTCCTTCTACAGCTTAATGCCTGCAGCATTTCCTTTATTTAACCCGGCGGGCCCGGTACTTCCAAGTCACGAACGGCATGCGCGTGATCAACATGACAGATCATTCTCCAAAGGAAAGTGGCGAGCGCAGCGTTTCCAAGAACGGAAACGCAAGCAAGAGAGATGACCATTATCGTTATGTGGCAAGATACGACACAAACGGTGTACATTTGTTGAAGAGTGTGGATGGATTCGCCTGGCTTAAGCATGCGCAGTGCACGTACAACGCCTTACTCGTCAGGCAACACTGACGTCGAAGCATCTCTGGAATATGCACAGCGGCGTAGGTCACGCGTCCCCGACGTATATTTCGCGAACTACTACTTCGATATCGATGAGCAAGCTTACGCGCCGTTTCCTTCCACTCACCCCATCAAGTTTTCCAGAAAGCGCCTCGAATACAGAGCCTAACCGTGAGGTGACCAGGAGTAACGCTTGCCACGTGCGTTTAACCGCGTGACCGAACATGGGCATGCGTATTTCTCAAGTATGTGGCATCATAGCGATGCCGTCGAGCTGCCGAGCTGCCGATGCCGTCAAGCTCTGAAGTTTTGTGTTGTTGCTTAACTATGTGACGCGATGGAATACATTCGCTTTCACTTGGCGTCTGAACGAACGGCGCTGAAGCAGTGTTGCCAGCGGTGGGGTAGTTAGCCTACAAACAGGGGTTTTCTTGATCGTTTTTTCCCCTGTCGCGTTATGCGCTCCTTCGCGCCGACTGGCCACTTTAAGTCCAGATGCAAGGTTCCTTTATTGAGGACACGCAACACAATGGCTTTCAAGGAGGGCTAGCACATTTTCGAAGTTCTAAAATACTTGCCGCACAGTGCACGTAAGTCAATGGCATTTGAAGTGAGAATATTCCAGACATTTGGGTACACTTCGTGGGATTTCGAGGGCAGCAACAATACCCTTACGCATGAGGCATTCAGATATTGCGCCATACCTGTCCATCCAGCGGTTGTGAAGACCGCAATCTTAAAAACAATTAGGAACGATGGAAAATACTTATATTTTATTATATATCAATGTTGAGACTCGAAATGCCGTCGTGATATAAGGAAAATTATCAGGCGTCGTACAGCAATGAGGTACGACATCACGAACGCGCGAAAAACGTATTTTTTTTCCCTTCTGGTTCGCTCGCGTGTCGTAGCGATCCCAGGAACCAAGCGAGTCAGTGTATTGTGATGACCTCATGATGCAGCGTGGTTTGTAGGAAAAACTGTTTAGCTGGGTAAGTTGTATCAGGGACGCAGTCACAGTGGAAGCAGTGAAACGTCTTGTGCGTGCTGCACATGGCGTATGGTCACTATAGTATAGAAATGGCGTAACTAAACATACAAGTCACATTTGTTCACGCATTAGAAAAGTTAAATGCCTAACTTAAGCTGCATCTAGTGGGATCTTACGGTCTAATCTTTGAAATCCTGCTCGCTCTCTATTCGTAGTGGGCCCGCTCGCTTTGGTCAAATAAATAACTCGGTCAAATAAATTACCCCCCCCCCCTTCCTTACTAAAGATTATGGGGGTTTTACGTGCCAAAACCACGATCCAATTATGAGGCAAGCTGTAGTGGGAGACTAAGGAAATTTGGACCAACTGCGGTTCTTTGGTATCAAACGTCACTTACAGCGCATACACAAACGAGGGACAAAAAGGACGACGAAGAAAAGCGCTGAATTCCAACTGATTTTTATTATGAGAAACATGTAGACTGGGACAGCAAGAGAAAAGCGCCCCCTATAAAGCGAAAACCTTGCCGTGCACCTCAATCTGAGGACACGGGTGCTTTCGCATTTTCCCCTCGTCGGCCCCATTACTTAGTGAAGGTGTGCGAGACGGCCCTGCGCCGTTCAAGCACACCGCACTGGGGCTCCTGCGCTCGACGGACACATTCGCCCGAAGTCAGAACCTTGTGTCTAGCTGCCCGAGGTTTTCCACGCCGTTTCTGCATCCTACACGTTTCGAACGTGGGCGCGCCACAGGCGCGTGAAATTTCTGCAACGCAGTGCGCACTTATCAGCCTTGATTAGCGCCAGTTTCATGGAATCCACCTACTATGGCTCGGTGAGCTCTCTCAAACGCGGCAACTCCCGCTGAGTTCTACTTAACATACTACCTGGTTATCTCTCCTAACGCGAGAGCCAAAATAATTTAGCTCCGATTGCGTCTTGTGTGGCGCTACAACGGTCTGTGCACGCTACACATGAATGGCAGCATAATAGGTTCTTTCCTCTACACAACGTGGCCACACAAAAGTGCTTGGACATTACGGTTCCCAAGATATAAGCGATGATGCTCTACCGTGTGTTCGTTACGTGCCTATTCGCCAAGCGACCTCCCCCGGCTGATTTTCCTCATCATTATCATCAGCCTGGTTACGCCCACTACAGGGCAAAGGCCTCTCCCATACTTCTCCAACAGCCCCGGTCATGTACTAATTGTGGCCATGTCGTCCCTGAAAACTTCTTAATCTCAACATCCCACCTAACTTTCTGCCGCCCCCTGCTACGCTTCCCGTATCTTGAAATCCAGTCCGTAACCCTTAATGACCATCGGTTATCTTCCCTCCTCATTACATGTCCTTCCCATGCCCATTTCGTTTTCTTGATTTCAACTCAGATGTCATTAATTCGCGTTTATTCCCTCACCCATCCTGCTCTTTTCTTATCCCTTAACGTTACACCCATCATTCTTCTTTCCATAGCTCGTTGTGTTGTCATCAATTTAAGTAGAACCCTTTTCGTAAGCCTCCAGGTTTCTGCCCCGTACGTGAGTACTGGTAAGACACCGCTGTTATAGACTTTTCTCTTGAGGGATAATGACAACCTGCTGTTCATGATGTGAGAATGTCTGCCAAACGTACCTCAGCCCATTCCTATTCTTCTGATTATATCCGTCTCATGATCCGCATCCGCCGTCACTACCTGCCCTAAGTAGATGTATTCCCTTACCACTTGGAATGCCTCGCTACCTATTGTAAATTGCTGTTCTCTTCCGAAACTGTTAAACATTACTTTAGTTTTCTGCAGATTAATTTTTAGGCCCACTCTTCTGCTTTGCCTCTCCAGGTCAGTGAGCGTACATTGCAATTGGTCCCCTGAGTTACTAAGCAAGGCAATATCATCAGCGAATCGCAATTACTAAGGTATTGTCCATTAACTTTTATCCCCAATTCTTCCCAATCGAGGTCTCTGAATACATCCTGTAAACACGCTGTGAATAGCATTGGAAAGATGGTATCTCCCTGCCTGACGCCTTTCTTTATTTGGATTTTATTGCTTTCTTTATGGAGGACAACGGTGGCTGTGGAGCCGCTATAGATATCTTTCAGTATCTTTACATATGGCTCGTCTACGCCCTGATTCCGTAATGCCTCCAAGACTGCTGAGGTTTCGACAGAATGAAAAGCTTTCTCGTAATCAATGAAAGCTATATATAAGGGTTGGTTATATTCCGCACATTTCTCTATCACCCGATTGACAGTGTGAATATGGTCTATTGTTGAGTAGCCTTTACGGAATCCTGCTTAATCCGTTCTTGATAGAAGTCTAAGGTGTTCTTGATTCTATTTGCGATTACCTTAGTAGGTAGTTTGTAGGCAACTGACAGCAAGCTGATCGGTCTATAATTTTTCAAGTCTTTGGCGTTCCCTTTCTTATGGATTAGGATTATGTTAGCGTTCTTCAAAGATTCCGGTACGCTCGAGGTCATGAGGCATCGCGCATACAGGGTGGCCAGTTTCTCTAGAACAATCTGCCCAGCATCCTTCAACAAGTCTGCTGTTACCTGATCCTCCCCAGCTGCCTTCCCCCTTTGCATAGCTCCCAAGGCTTTATTTACTTCTTCCGGCGTTACCTGTGGGATTTCGAATTCCTCTGGACTATTCTCTCGTCCGTTATCGTCGTGGGTGCCTCTGGTACTGTATAAATCTCTATCGAATCCTCAGCCACTTGAACTCATCCATATTAGTAATGATATTGCCGGCTTTGTCTCTTAACGCATACATCTGATTCTTGCCAATTCCTAGTTTCTTCTTCACTGCTTTTAGGCTTCCTCCGTTCCTGAGAGCATGTTCAATTCTATCCATATTATATTTTGTTATGTCAGCTGTCTTACGCTTGTTGATTAACTTCGAAAGTTCTGTCAGTTCTATTCAAGCTGTAGGGTTATAGGCTTTGCTACACTGGCGTTTCTTAATCAGATCTTTCGTCTCCTGCGATAGCTTACTGCTATCCTGTCTAACGAAGTTCTCAGCGATATCTATTGCACGCTCTTTATGGTACCCGTAAAATTGTCGTTCATTCTTTCAACACTAAGGTCCTCTTCCTTAGTTAAAGCCGAATACCTGTTCTGTAGCTTGATCTTGAATTCCTCTAATTTCCCTGTTACAGCTAGCTCATTGATCGGCTTCTTATGTACCAGTTTTTTCCGTTCCCTCCTCGGGTCTAGGCTAATTCGAGTTCTTACCACCCTATGGTCACTGCAGCGCACTTTGCTGAGCACGTCCACATCTTGTATGATGCCTGGGTTAGCGCAGAGTATGAAGTCTATTTCATTTCTAGTCTCGCCGTTCGGGCTCCTCCACGTCCACTTTCGGGTATCCCGCTTGCGGAAGAAGGTATTCATTATCCGCATAATATTCTGTTCCGTAAACTCTACTAATAACTGTCCCCTGCTATTCCTACTGCCTATGCCATATTCCCCCACTGCCTTGTCTCCAGCATGCTTCTTGCCAACCTTGGCACTGAAGTCGCCCAACAGTATAGTGTATCTTGTTTTCACTCTACCCATCGCCGATTCCACGTCTTCATAAAAGCTTTCGACTTCCTGGTCATGATGGCAGGATGTAGGGGCGTAGACCTGTACAACCTTCATTGTGTACCTCTTATTAAGTTTCACAACAAGAGCTGCCACCCTCTGGTTAATGCTATAGAATTCCTGTATGTTACCAGCTATATTCGTATTAATCAGGAATCCGACTCCTAGTTCTTGTCTCTCCGCTAAGCCCCGGTAGCACAGGATGTGGCCGCTTTTTAGCACTGTATATGCTTCTTTTGGCGTCCTAACTTCACTGAGCCCTATTATATCCCATTTACTGCCCTCTAATTCCTCCAATAGCACTGCTAGACTCGCCTCACTAGATAACTTTCTAGCTTTAAACGTTGCCAGGTTCATATTCCAATTGCGGCCTGTCCTAAACTATGTTCTAAGCTTATGTTCTGATATCGTAGATATAAAGAAAATGAATTTTGTACTGTGCTATTTTTATATTCCATTTGAACTTCGTCCTCGGTCGGCTGCACGAAAAACAAGTGTCACCCGATGCTTGTGCCACTAATAACATGAAGAGTGCAAAAGAAAAAATAGGAGACAGGGGCAACTCTCAGCAATATAAGCGCCCCGTTGCCAGTAGTGACATCCCTTAGCAACGCGAACGCTGTAGCCTTATCTGCTACGCGCAAATCAATGAAATATCTCCTTTTTGCTTCAATGTTGCTGCGCAAGCATCAAATGGCCCATTGAGCGCAAAATCCGGCGTCTAGCCTCGTGAGCAGTGAAATGGTACCTAAATTGCCATTGGCTGCGTCGCTACGTCACGTGCGAGCCTCGACAGAGCAGAACGGGCGAAAGGGCACACCTGCTCGCGCGTCAGGTGTTGCGTGAGGGCACGGGACATCGCCGTGATGCCCTCCTCGCTCCCGGAAGCCTTTGTTAGCCTCGCGTTCCTTGAGCGCGCAAGCTCTTGCCTGCGTTCTAACTTCGCGTCGGTAATCGCTATAAAGAAATTAATCTATAGGAAAACAGATTAAAATGGAAAGAAATAAGTTCACTGGTAGTTTGCTTCGAACCTATAGACAACCCCACGCTGGGAAGCGGTGTGTCTTACGCGCTGGGCTAAACCAGCGCCTCTTAGCCTGTGCACTCTGCTTTACGACATCATTGTGCGTGGACCGAAATTTACAAGCCAGGCGTGACGAAATCGGTAAAGTAAAATCCCCGCAGCTTACTCAGGAGCGTCCCAGCTAGATCTTATGGCAATCGGGCAAGGTAGCATCACCTTACAGATCGAAGTGAACTAAACCTTGTGCTATCTAGGAGGCGTTTGCCAAGCCTCTCAACGCGTCTCAACTCATCAGTGCTTGGGTGCCCTCTGATGTTTCTCTAAACGTGTATAGCCGTGGATGTGAAGTATTGTAAATGCGTTCCGATTTTAGTATAGTTCATATTCCAGTCGATATTCCACAGTTTCGAATATTCACATACCACTATAGACGGCGATGGTGTTACTGTGCTTGTACTAGTGTGACAACGCAAACTGACGATGGCGATTGTTACACTGGGTGGTGTACAGTCATTCTTGAATACTGGGACTCTGTCGGGATAAGTTCCTTTGAACGTCGTGCCAGAGCACTAGCCCTTAGTTTCTAACGTCCTAATAAGCATCAGCGTACTACAAGGCGTTGATTTCAATTTGCCACACGTTCAATGGGCCGGGAAATCTACCGCCTCAAATTTCAACATATATATATATCATAATCAGCACTCGAATATAATTAAAACCCTAATAATAATTGTAAATATTCATCTCATCTAGGGATCTAATGCGCGCGCTGTTGCTTTGTCTCTGCGTGTCGTACTTAAGAGAGCCAGTTTAAGGGAGGAGAAGAAGGAAGGAAAGGAAAGTCTCTGAAGCGAAATTGCAGCGCCGTAGTTTTAAAGGGCACCCGT
Source organism: Dermacentor andersoni (assembly GCF_023375885.2). Taxonomy (NCBI): domain Eukaryota; kingdom Metazoa; phylum Arthropoda; class Arachnida; order Ixodida; family Ixodidae; genus Dermacentor; species Dermacentor andersoni. The sequence goes on along the minus strand of NC_092814.1, from coordinate 409,455,574 downwards.
GGTACAGAAAAAATTATAATTACACGAAGGTATTTCGCCCTCGTCAGCAGCAGTCCTTGAGATAGTTATTCTGGCGGCTAGCTTCCCACGCTATGCATGCCGCCCTCGCACCTGGTTAAGCTGTTCCTAGACGCTAGAGTTATACTATGTCCGCGCAACCTTGAGCGATCGGAAAGTGCGTTTTGCCCACTTGGCCGGCGGTGAAGGGAGGCTTTGTTCCGGCCGCAGAGCCCTCCACGTCTCAGTAAGGTGCCTGGTTGTGGTATATTCCCCCCTCATCTTTTAAGAGGTTCAATACTTACAAGCATTTGTTTCGCAAACCATATTTATTTCAAGGGAATTTTCCACGTCTCAATAATTTCTCTCGTCGTATTCGAGTGCTGATTGCCGCGTCATTGTTTGTTAACGAAGCTTTCCCTCAAGTCTAAGTATTGTAAGGCAGTTTGTCGGGTGCGTACCATGGCCACGTACGCTTATATCGCCTTCCGTTTCTCTACCACGGGTGCGCTTTCAAACCACGGCGCTGCAATTTTGCTTCAGAGACTTTCCTTTCCTTCCTTCTTCTCCTCCCTTAAACTGGCTCTCTTAACTACTACACGCAGAGATAAAGCAACAGCGCGCGCGCTAGATCCCATAGATTAGATGAATATTTACAATTATTATTAGGGTTATAATTATATCCGAGTACTGATTGCTGTGCTATCGTTTGTTAACGAAGCTTTCCCTCAAGTCTAAATATTTTAAGGCAGTTTGTCGTGTGCGTATCATGGCCACGCACGCTTATATCGCCTTCCGTTTCTCTACCACGGGTGCGCTTTAAAACCACGGCACTGCAATTTTGCTTTCCTTCCCTTCCTTCTTCTCCGCCCTTAAACTGGCTCTCTTTCACTACTACACGCAGAGACAAAGCAACAGGGCGCGCATGCGATCCCATAGATGAGATGAATATTTACAATTATTATTAGGGTTATAATTATATTCGAGTACTGATTGCTGTGCTATCGTTTCTTAACGAAACTTTCCCTCAAGTCTAAATATTTTAAGGCAGTTTGTCGTGTGCGTATCATGGCCACGCACGCTTATATCGCCGTCCGTTTCTCTACCACGGGTGCGCTTTAAAACCACGGCGCTGCAATTTTGCTTTCCTTCCCTTCCTTCTTCTGCGCCCTTAAACTGGCTCTCTTTAACTACTACACGCAGGGACAAAGCAACAGCGCGCGCATGCGATCCCATAAATGAGATGAATATATATATATATATATATATATATATATATATATATATATATATCTATATATATATATATATATATATATGTATATATATATGTATATATATATATATATGTATATATATATATATATATATATATATATATATATATATATATATATATATAGAAACTTATCAGTCATATCTCTCGTAGTATAGCCCCCTGGGCCGTTTCCTTTTTTTTCTCTCGAAAGTAGTCCTATTAGGGCGCAAAAGCTTCTAGGACACTAGGTTACCTACGTCGTAATCTGTGTAATTCACCTTCCCACATCCGCAAATTGGCCTATCAGACATTTGTTCGTCCACAGCTCGAGTATGCATCATCCATTTGGTCCCCACATCCTACTTACTTAATCGACATGCTAGAATCAGTCCAGAACCGAGCTGCCCGTTTCATTTCACGTAATTATAGCCATCACTCCAGCGTAACGCAAATGAAACTCGATCATTCCATACAGCCTTTAGTTCTTCGCCGTAATATCGCTCTGTTATCCTTGTTTCACAAATATGTTTATAATACCACACAATCCACACTACATATCCAGACCGCCTCGAACACGTCTCGTCGATTAAATAACCACTTAAGTTTTGCGCGCATGTACGGTACGACACATGCTTTTAACTTTTCCGCACTCCCTACGGCCATTCGCTTGTGGAACAATCTGCCTGAGCACATTGCTTCTGAGTCAGATCAAGAAAAATTTCGTCATCTCCTACACGAGCATTTTTCATAATAGCACTTACAAATCACTTTATCTTTTTTCGTACACTTTGCAATCTGCTTCGAACATCCTGTGATATTTTTCTTTTTTTTTGATGCACTGCTATCTCGCTCTTGTGAATTGCTATTTTATGCTGCGTCATGTGTTCACTTGTATGCCTTGTATATATTATTGCTTTTTTGCGTCTTTTTCCCTGAATATCACTTCAAGAATTGTACTCCCTGATATGTTCATCTTTTGTCTATTTTACTTTCTAGTATTAATGCCTTACGTTACGTTTTACTCATGTTATTTCCTTAAGTGTACCTTTGTGGCCTTTCATTACTTCAGTTATTCCTGTTTCATGTTTTAATCTTGGTAGTATTGTTGATGAGGCCTGTATTGAGGTATATCTTTTGTGTACCACATTAGAAGGCTGCTCACTCTGTAACCCCCCTTACAATGCCCCCATAGGGCCTGTAAGGTATTTTAAATAAATAATTGCACGAAGGTATTTCGCCCTCGTCAGCAGCAGTCCTTGAGACAGTTATTCTGGCGGCTAGCTTCCCACGCTATGCATGCCGCCCTCACACCTGGTTAAGCTGTTCCTAGACGCTAGAGTTACACTATGTCCGCGCAATCTTGAGCGATCGGTGTCACGATCCACCCCGGGTCGTGAACAAGGGAGGGCTTGTGGCACCCTCCGATAGACGGACGCTCCACAGCGTGGTGGTGCTGAATGATTACTGACCGGCCAGCTGCCGTGCTCATCGGTGTTTATTGTGGTGCGGTGACCAGTGTTGCCTGCCGAGCTATAGGAGGCCGCCGAGCTTGGCGGGCGAACCAAGATTATGTCCGAGGGGGCGTCACATACTTGCTACAACCCCTTACCCCCAGTTTGTTTGTTAAATAAAAAACAAACGTCCAAGTTCACACTATGAGGCTCTGCCTCCACCCTAGCTGGGTCGGCGGTGCCTGCTACCCAGGCAAGTAACGGTCTGGTGGCCTTCGCCGTCGAGTACTCCGCCTGGGCACCGGTGTTGACGGGTCGGGTGTGGCAACGCCGGGTGCTGCCTGAGCCAGCCTTGCTCCATCCGGGAGGTTCGTAGCGGTCGGCCTTGCGAGTGGTGCTGGGCTCGACACCGGTACCACGGGTGCCGCACCACTGGCTACGGTTGCCGCCTCCGAGGTGGGTGGTCCTGTCCGGCAGACCAGGGTGGGCCAGGACGGAAGTTCCTGGCGAAAACTGGAGCTCCCGATTCTGGTAAAGGCCCGGGACGGCACCCTTAGTCAGCAGCCAGCTTCTGCTTCTCTGATTGGGCCTCGCGCAGCTTGCGCTTGCTGCGGGAGACCTCACTCTTGAGCTGCCTGTTGCGGCTCTGCAGGCTCGTTATAATGTGCCGCATCTCCCGGTTGATTGGCTGAGCCTGCTCGCTGGACACCGACAACGCCTCAAACTCAATGCGTAGATTCTCGTACTCTCGACGAATCTGCGCGATGTTGTCCTCGAGGCGGATGACCTCCGAGCGAAGCTTCTTCTGGACAACCAGCTCCTCGCTTTCCATCTGCTCAATGTGGCGAAGGTGTGAGTTTTTGGCTGTCGACAGCAAGGAGCGACACTCGTCCAGCTGAGTCTTGAGTTGCATGCTCTCGTTGTACAGCACGGAGAACTGGCTCTGGAGGCACTTGTACTCTGCCGTGCTCACCACCAGGCTCTCGGGCAGCGACCGCAGCTCTATCCGCAGCCGCTCCACCGTCTTCAGGGCCTCCTTGTGGTCAAGCTGAAGCTGCTCCAGCTCCAGCAGCCATGCCGATGCCAGCTCCCGCTGTTCCTCGAGCTGGCTCTGCAGGTCCTCCAAGCGCAGGGAGGCTGCTCTGCCACCACCGCCACAGCCCCCAAAATCCACATGTAGGCGGGACCAGGGTCTCTGTGGAAACGGCCAGGGGGTGCTTTCCACATTACGCGAGGCTCGCTGATGCTCCTGGCAGATTTGGCAGTTCTGCACCACCTGCAGGCTGGCTTCCGCGTACTCTGGCAGACGAATGCCCAGTACATGAATCCAGTTTCGGCCCAGCAGCGTCGGCGACGACCCCTTCGTTAAGTAAAGGGGAAGGGTTGCCTCCCTATCGCCAAAACGAACGCTGACCTGTGCCTGACCCTGGACCTGGGAGAGTTGCCCGGAGGAGCTGCGCAGCATCACGCCCGAAGCCTCGACGGACACGCCGGGGAAGGTACGCTTGAAGAGCTTCCCGGCCATTACAGACACGCTGGCCCCGGTGTCCAGCTGGCACCCTCCGATAGACGGACGCTCCACAGCGTGGTGGTGCTGAATGATTACTGACCGGCCAGCTGCCGTGCTCGTCGGTGTTTATTGTGGTGCGGTGACCAGTTTTGCCTGCCGAGCAATAGCAGGCCGCCGAGCTTGGCGGGCGAACCAAGATTATGTCCGAGGGGGCGTCACATACTTGCTACAACCCCTTACCCCCAGTTTGTTTGTTAAATTGGTCCACCTTGACTGATCAAATAGGGCACCACTGTAGGTTAAATGAGGCGGAACCCGCCGTGGTTACTCAGTGGCTATGGTGTTAGACTGCTGAGCACGAGGTCGCGGGATCGGATCCCGGCCACGGCGGCCGCATTTCGATGGGGACGAAATGCGAAAACACCCGTGTACTTAGATTTAGGTGCACGTTAAAGAACCCCAGGTGGTCGAAATTTCCGGATTCCTCCACTACGGCGTGCCTCATAATCAGAAAGTGGTTTTGTCACGTAAAACCCCATAATTTAATTTTTAATTTAACTCCTGCGGGGACGGTAGAGTATCCGCCTCCCGTGCAAGAGGACCGTGATTCAAATCCCGGTGCCGCACAATTCTCCACCTGAAAATACCTAAAAAAAAACCGTGTGTTGAGAAAATTGCACAAACAGGCCTGGAGTGCGGCCTGATCCAGGTGACCAGAACCGGTAACGCACTCTCTCACAAGAGCAGGCGTGGCCACCCTGGTGCAGTACTTGGCCACAACCTCCTATATGAACACAACCATCAAAGCCCGGCCCTCAGTCCCCAGTAGCTGCGAAGAAACTGACCACGGCGGCGGTCAGACCTGCGACGCTGCAGAGGGTGCTAAGAATCCCTGGCTCCGGACAGGCCGCCATTGGAATATGAACCTGGCAACGTTTAACGCTAGAACGTTATCTAGTGAGGCGAGTCTAGCAGTGCTATTGGAGGAATTAGAGGGCAGTAAATGGGATATAATAGGGCTCAGTGAAGTTAGGAGGCCAAAAGAAGCATATACAGTGCTAAAAAGCGGGCACGTCCTGTGCTACCGGGGCTTAGCAGAGAGACGAGAACTAGGAGTCGGATTCCTGATTAATAAGAACATAGCTGGTTACATACAGGAATTCTATAGCATTAACGAGAGGGTAGCATGTCTTGTTGCGAAACTTAATAAGAGGTACAAAATGAAGGTTGTACAGGTCTACGCCCCTACATCTAGTCATGATGACCAGGAAGTCGAAAGCTTCTATGAAGACGTGGAATCGGCGATGGGTAAAGTCAAAACGAAATACAGTATACTGATGGGCGATTTCAATGTCAGAGTAGGCAAGAAGCAGGCCGGAGACAAGTCAGTGGGGGAATATGGCATAGGCTCTAGGAATAGCAGAGGAGAGTTATTAGTAGAGTTTGCAGAACAGAATATTATGCGCATAATGAATACCTTTTTCCGCAAGCGGGTTAGCCGAAAGTGGACGTGGAGGAGCCCGAACGGTGAGACTAGAAATAAAATCGACTTCATACTCTGCGCGAACCCTAGCATCATACCAAATGTAGACGTGCTCGGCAAGGTGCGCTGCTGTGACCAAAGGATGGTAAGAACTCGAATTAGCCTAGACTTGAGGAGGGAACGGAAGAAACTGGTACATAAGAAGCCAATCAATGAGTTAGCGGTAAGAGAGAAACTAGAGGAATTCCGGATCAAGCTACAGAACAGGTATTCGGCTTTAACCCAGGAAGAGGACCAAAGTGTTCAAGCAATGAACGACAATCTTATGGGCATCATTAAGGAGTGCGCAATAGAAGTCGGTGGTAACGCCGTTAAACAGGAAACCAGTAAGCTATCGCAGTAGACGAAAGATCTGATCAAGAAACGCCAATGTATGAAAGCCTCTAACTCTACAGCTAGAATAGAATTGGCAGAACTTTCTAAGGTAATCAACAAGCGTAAGACAGCGGACATAAGGAAGTATAATATGGATAGAATTGAAGAGGCTCTCAGGAACGGAGGAAGCCTAAAAGCAGTCAAGAAGAAACTAGGAATAGGCAAGAATCAGATGTGTGCGTTAAGAGACAAACCGGCAATATCGTTACAATATGGAGTGGCTGAAGAGTTTTATAGAGATTTATACAGTACCAGTAACGCCCACGACGATAAGGTGAGAGAGAATAGGCTAGAGGAACTTGAAATCCCACAAGTAACACCGGAAGAGGTAAAGAACGCCTTAGGAGCTATGCAAAGGGGGAAGGCAGCTGGGGAGGATCAGATAACAGCAGATTTGTTGAAGGATGGTGGGAACACTGTCCTAGAAAGATTGGCCGCCCTATATACACAATGCCTCATGACCTCGAACGTACCGGAATCATGGAAGAACGCTAACATAATCCTAATCCATAAGAAAGAGGACGCCAAAGACTTGCAAAATTATAGACCGATCAGCTTGCTGTCTGTTGGCTACAAAGTATTTACTAAGGTAATCGCAAATAGAATCAGGAATACCTTAGACTTCTGTCAACCAAAGGACCAGGCAGGATTCCGTAAAGGCTACTCAACAATAGACCATATTCACACTATCAATCAGGTGATAGGGAAATGTGCGGAATATAACCGACCCTTATATGTAGCCTTCATTGATTACGAAAAAGCATTTGATTCAGTCGAAACCTCAGCAGTCATGAAGGCACTACGGAATTAGGGTGTAGATGAGCCATATGTAAAGATATTGGAAGATATCTATAGCGGTTCCAGAGCCACCGTAATCCTCCACAAAGAAAGCAACAAGATCCCAATAAAGAAAGGCGTCAGACAGGGAGATACGATATCTCCAATGCTATTCACAGCATGTTTACAGGAGGTATTCAGAGACCTGGAGTGGGAAGAATTGGGGATAAAAGTTGATGGAGAATACCTCAGCAACTTGCGATTCGCTGATGATATTGCCTTGCTTAGTAACTCAGGAGACCAATTGCAATGCATGCTCACTGACCTGGAGATGCAAAGCAGAAGGGTGGGTCTGAAAATTAATCTACAGAAAACTAAAGTAATGTTTAACAGTCTCGGAAGAGAACAGCAGTTTACGATAGGTAGCCAGGCACTGGAAGTTGTAAGGGAATACATCTACTTAGGGCAGGTAGTGACCACGGATCCGGATCATGAGACTGAAATAACCAGAAGAATAAGAATGTGTGGGGTGCGTTTGGCAGGCATTCTCAAATCATGAACAGCAGGTTGCCACTATCCCTCAAGAGGAAAGTGTATAACAGCTGTGTCTTACCAGTACTCACCTATGGGGCAGAAACCTGGAGGCTTACGAAAAGGGTTCTGCTGAAATTGAGGACGACGCAACGAGCTATGGAAAGAAGAATGATAGGTGTAACGTTAAGGGATCAGAAAAGAGCAGATTGGGTGAGGGAACAAACGCGGGTAAATGACATCTTAGTTGAAATCAAGAAATAGAAATGGGCATGGGCCGGACATGTAATGAGGAGGGAAGATAACCGATGGTCATTAAGGGTTACGGACTGGATTCCAAGGGAAGGGAAGCGTAGTAGGGGGCGGCAAAAAGTTAGGTGGGCGGATGTCATTAAGACGTTTGCAGGGACAACATGGCCACAATTAGTACATGACCGGGGTAGTTGGAGAAGTATGGGAGAGGCCTGTGCCCTGCAGTGGGAGTAACTAGGCTGATGATTATATATATATATATATATATATATATCATATCATCATCATCAACTAGGCTGATGATATATATATATATATATATATATATATATATATATATATATATATCATCATCATCATCAGCCTGGTTACGCCCACTGCAGGGCAAAGGCCTCTCGCATACTTCTCCAACTGCCCCGGTCATGTACTAATTGTGGCCATGTTGACCCTCCAAACTTCCTAATCTCATCTGCCCACCTAACTTTCTGGTCTTTTCTAACTTTTATATATATATATATATATATATATATATATATTGCAACGGGGGTGTTCGCCGAGCAGCACTAGCTCTAGGTTGCAGCGGTAGGCTTAAAGAGGTCGGTGCTATATCGAAACGGGGAAGCAAGCACTCCTCCTCGTCTTCTTGTCATTCACTAGCACCATGCCCACTGCCCAGTGCCTTCTGTACAATCACTCTCCACCGAAAGAGTAGCCATCCTGGCGACCTAAGGACAGGAAAGCAGAGAAGGGTAATGGCACTGCTTGAGCCGGGAGACGTGGACAATTTCCTGGCCGCGACGACACTGATCGGAAGGCGCTTTCGTTGGCTCGTTGAGGTAGTTGACCGCGGATGTTTGTTTCAGTACCCGATAAGGACCGTGGTACTTGGAGAGCAGCTCAGAGGAAAGGCCTGGAGGAGTAGAGGGCACCCACAACCAGACCAGCGAGCCAGGAGCAAACATGTAGCCGCAGTAGATGTATCGTGGCGATGCTTTTGGCGCTACTGGTGCTGGGATGTCAACGAACGAGCGAGCTGGCGACATTCTTCGGCAGCCGCTCTAGAAACAGTCGTGTACTCCGAAGCATCTGGTCGGTAAGGTAGAATCGTGTCCATAGTGCATGAAGGTTCATGTCCGTAAAGCAGAAAGAAAGGGGAGAACCCAGTGGTGCTTTGCGTGGCGGTATTGTAAGCGTAGGTGACGAAAGGCAGAATGCGATCCCAATTCAAGTGGTCAGAGGAAACATACATTCTCCAAAATGTCGCCAAGGGTGCGGTTGAAACGCTCTGTCATCCCATTAGTTTGAGGATGATATGCCGTGGTAGTGCGGTGAATGATGCGACACTCTTTTAGCAATGCTGCAATGACGTCGGAGAGAAAAACGCGACCGTGGTCGCTCAGTAATTCTCGAGGTGCTCCATGGCGTAAAATCAGGTGTCCAAGGATAAAACTGGCGACGTCTTTTGCTGTGGCAGATGCTAGGGCTGAAGTTTCGGCGTACCGCGTGAGGTGGTCGATAGCAACAATAACCCAGCGGTTGCCGCTTGGAGTGTTGGGAAGCGGACCGTATAGGTCAATGCCGACGCCGTCGAACGCGTGCGCGGGGCATGGTAAAGGTTGCAAGGGGCCGGTGGCATGGTGAGGTGGCGTCTTGCGTCGTTGGCATATGATGCACGACCGGACGTACTGGCGAACGAAGCGGTACATACCGCGCCAGTAGTACCGAAGCTGGAGGCGAGAGTATGTCTTTAAGACACCAGCGTGGCCGCATTGGGGATCGTCGTGGAACGTGGCGCAGATGTGAGGGCGCAGGTGTCGGGGTATAACAAGCAACCACTTGCGACCGCACGAATTGTAGTTGCTGCGGTACAACAGGTTATCCCAAATGATGAAGTGTGCGGCTTGACGACGGAGCGTCCGAGGAATCGGCGCTGGCGACTGGCTAGACAGGAAGTCATTAAGCGAAGAGATCCATGGGTCCTTGCGCTGGTCTGATGGCATGTCGGTAATGTTGAGGGCGAAGGCTCCATATGTGGAAATAGACGAGTGGACAGGACCGGAGGGCAGGGGTGACCGGGATAGAGCGTCTGCGTCTAAATGTTTGAGCCGGAGCGATAAACAACGCGGATGTCGTACTCTTGTAGGCGCAATGCCCAATGGGCGAGCCGACCAGTTGGATCTTTTAATGAAGATAACCAGCGTAGGGCCTGATGGTTGGTCACGATCTCAAATGGACGCCCGTACACATAAGGACGAAATTTTCTGATTGCCCAAATGATGGCCAGACATTCCTTTTCAGTAACCGAGTAGTTCGCCTCGGCTTTGGTAAGGGTGCGGCTGGCATACGCGACGACGTACTCTTCGAAGCCATCCATGCGTTGTGCAAGAACAGCGCCGAGCCCGACACCGCTAGCATCCGTATGGATCTCAGTTTGTGCAGAGGGATCGAAGTGTCGCAGTAGTGGAGGAGAGTTGAGAACGCGTCGCAGTTCTTGGAATGCGTCGTCGCACGCCGGGGACCAGGCTGACAGGTCAGAACTGCCGGTGAGAAGCTGCGTCAAGGGGGCGATGATAGAGGCAAAGTTACGGTTGAAGCGCCGGAAATATGAGCACAAGCCGATGAAACTGCGAAGCTCTTTGGTTGGTTTAGGGAACTCGGTTACGGCGCTAAGTTTCGTGGGGTCCGGGAGGATACCGTCTTTGGAAACTACATGGCCGAGAATAGTAAGCGTGCGAGCGCCGAAGTGGCATTTCTTCAAATTTAGTTCCAGTCCTGCAGTGGAGAGGCATGCAAGGACTTGTTCGAGGCGGCTGAGGTGCGACGCAAAGTCGGTGGAAAAAACCACAATGTCACCCAAATAACAGAGGCATGTTTTCCACTTCAGCCCTCGAAGAATGCTATCCATCATTCGCTCGAAAGTGGCAGGTGCGTTGCAGAGGCCGAACGGCATGACGGTGAATTCATATACCCCATCAGGAGTTACAAAGGCTGTCTTTTGGCGATCGGCCTCTGCCATTGGCACTTGCCAATACCCGGAGCGTAGATCCAGAGAGGAAAAGAATTCCGCTCCCTGCAGACTGTCCAAGGCAACGTCGATGCACGGCAGAGGATAAACATCTTTGCGCGTTATTCGGTTAAGGCGGCGATAGTCGACGCAGAACCGAATTGAGCCATATTTCTTTTTTAACAAGGACAACCGGAGATGCCCAGGGACTGTTAGAGGGCTGGATGATGCCACGCTCCAGCATGTCGTCAACATGCTGGTCGATGACACGGCGTTCAGCGGCCGACACACGATACGGACTCTGGCGCAATGGTGTTTGTTGGCCGGTGTCGATACGGTGAACGACTGCGGACGCCCGGCCCAAGGATGGTTGGCCAATGTCAAATGAGGCAAGAAAACGCTGGAGGAGCTTGATGATTTCGGTGTGCTGCGCAGGTGTGAGTTCTGCGTCGAGGGCACGAGCGAATACGTATACAGGGGCATCGGTCGCGGCGGGAAGAGTTACGGCACAAATCGGAAGTGATGCCGTATCACTAAACATGGTGGCCGGGAGAACGCTATCGAAAGCTTCAGTGGTACCCAGGCACTCGCCGCGGAGCAGGGATGATGGGCAGGCGGACGGACTGCACACGTAAAGGGCAGCAGAACCTTCGCAAAAAGTGACGACAGCAAACGGAAGCAGAAAGTTCTGGCGGCGCGCACAAGTGGCCGACGGCGTAAACAGAGCAGATGAGTTCGCAGCAGAGCTACATAACACAGGAACCAGAGCGGCGGAGAAAGGTGCGATATCGATGTCAGAGACGGCAACAACTTTAGGAGAATGATGGTTGTCAGGGTCAAAACACGGCACTGATAACGTAAGTTCGCAACGAGCGCAGTCGATAAGAGCTTGATTGACAGATATGAAATTCCATCCAAGAATAACGTCGTGCGAGGAACTAGGTAGGACGAAAAATTCGATAACATGCATAACGCTTTGAATGACAACCCGGGCTGTGCACGACGCTGAAGGCTGAATGCGATGCCAGGTTGCCGTACGCAGAGAAAGAGAGGTAAGGGGAATGGTCACTTTGTTCAAATTGCGGCAGAGTTTCTCACTAATAATAGAAACAGCGGCTCCAGTATCGATACGTGCGTGTACGGTGACGCCGTCTACGGACAGTTCAATTTCGTTCGCCGGCGCAGAATGAGGCCTTGAAATGTTCGACGTAAACGCAGTTCTCGCCTCTGGAACTGCGACTGTTAGTTTACCTCTCGGGGAAGGCTGAGTCGGCGAACCATCGGGGAAATGGCTCGGCGACGTGGGGAAGGCGACCGGCGTGAATCGAAGGGGAGGCGACTGTAAGATGAGTTCAGAGGAAGGTTAGACTGGTCCTGATGCGGAAGTCGAGCAGGCCTGTAGCTTGAGGCGCCCTCACTGTCAGGTAAACGGGGGCTGCGTCGGCGGCAGTATCGTGCTACGAGGCCCGGAAAATGGCAGGAATAACATATTGGCCGGTCATTCGGTGTTCGCCACGGGTTGACGACAGGGGCTCCAGCAGCCGAGTAAGGAACAACTATCGGACGCGAAGGTGGCGGCGGTACATGGAAGGTGCCGGTGGCCCGGTAGGCATCAGGAGCCGGAGGAGCGTAAGGCCGGGCGACAACGTCAGCGTACGTTAGCGGTCCATCTGCAGGCTGCGGAGGAGGGGCAGATGGCACCGCCACGGAGATTTGCGTCTGAATGACGTGACGAAGCGAAGGCGCCAGGGTTGTCGACGGCTCGGGTGCGCTATTCGAGAGAGTTGGCGTGCGACTTCCTGGCGGATGAGCTGCTTTATCTCCGGCATTAGAGCAGAGATGTCGGCAGCGTCGCGACCGAAGTCCAACGGGGATATATCCGCAGTGTCCTGCTGAGCAGCTCGTGTTGATGCACGTTGCTTGCGCAGCTCGTCGTACTGCTGGCAAAGCTGTATGACCTCGGCAATCGTCCGGGGACTCTTCGCGACGAGCATCTGGAAGGCATGATGCCTTCATGACGTGTGACGTGATGCCTTCATCGATGCCTTTCATGACGTGTTTGATCTTGTCAGCTTCGTCCATAAATGAGTTGATGCGCTTGCAGAGCGGGAGCACGTCTTCAATATAACTGGTGAAGGTCTCGTCCTGGCGTTGAGCTCGACCACGCAAGCGCTGCTCAGCGCGAAACCGGCGAACTGCGGGACGGCCGAAGACCTCAGCCAAAGTCGTCGTGAAAGCCGACCAGGTGGTAAAATCGGCTTCATGATTGCGGAACCATAGGTTGGCCACGTCAGTCAAGTAAAATATGACATTTGTGAGCTTGGCGTGGTCGTCCCACTTATTATAAGCGCTTACACGGTCATATTCGGCGAGCCAGTCTTCCACGTCGTGGTCGTCTGTGCCGCTAAATATAGCCGGATCGCGCTCGCGGATAACGCCAGAGCAGACGATGGCCGGGGGCACGGGAGCAGCAGCCTGGGACGGTCCCGGTTCATCCATTGAAACAGCTGGTGGTAGCGTCCGACTGCGGAGTTCCAGGATGTTGAAGAGAAACCCCGCACCTCCACCAAATGCAACTGCGGTGTTCGCCTAGCAGCACTAGCTCTAGGTTGCAGCGGTAGGCTTAAGCAGGTCGGTGCTACATCGAAACGGGGAATCAAGCACTCCTCGTCGTCTTCTTCTCATTCACTAGCACCATGCCCACTGCCCAGTGCCTTCAGTACAATATATATATATATATATATATATATATATATATATATATATATATATATATATACATATATAACGAAATTATGGGGTTTTACGTGCCAAAACCACTTTCTGATTATGAGGCAAGTCGTAGTGGGGGACTCCAGAAATTCCGACCGCCTGGGGTTCTTCAACGAGCACCTAAATCTGAGTACACGGGTGTATTTGTAATTCGCCCCCATCGAAATGCGGCCGCCGTGGCCTGGATTCGTTCCCGCGACCTCGTGCACAGCAGCCTAACACCATATCCACTGAGCAACCACGGTGGGTATATATATATATATATATATATATATATATATATATATATATATATATATATATATATATATATATATATATATTGTAAAGAAGAAGACGCGCCTCGCGGCACAGACACATCGCCAACGCGCGGCGCGGCTCTGCTCGCGCTGTTGATTACTTTCGCCTTTTTTGGACAGTGCTTCGGGCTGTCTCGCCGTTCCCGGTCGCTGCGCGTTTGCCTTAGGAGCCGCCAATAAACCTCTTCTCAATTGGTGGAGGTGCTGGGACTCAAACCCTGTCGCTTGTAACCCTGGAGCTGCGATCAAGAACGCTATCGCCTGCCATGACCGACAGCTCATCCCAAATGGCGCCGACGCCACAGTCCGTCACTTGCACCGGCGTTGCACGACAACGCGACCCCAAGATCTTCAGCGGTGCAGACGACGAAGACGTAGAAGACTGGTTGGCGTCATATGAACGGGTGAGCGCGCACAACAAGTGGGATGATCCAGCGAAGTTAACCCACGTCATCTTTTATCTGGCTGGTGTTGCCCAACTCTGGTTTCACAACCACGAAAGTGACTTACCCACATGGTCAATCTTCAAGACAACCTTTACAGAAGTGTTCGGCCGACCCGCTGTTCGCAAACTGCGCGCTGAACAACGCTTGCGCGCCCGACACAGCAGATGGCAGAAACATTCACGAGCTACATTGAAGACGTCGTGGACCTGTGTAAACGAGTCAACGCGGCAATGCCCGAAGCTGAGCGAATTCACCATATACTGAAGGGCATCGATGACGGCGCTTTCCAGATGCTTCTAGCCAGGAATCCGCGCACTGTGTCCGAAGTCGTCAGCCTATGCCAAAGTTATGATGAGTTACGGAAGCAACGCGCTTCGACTCGGCGTGCTCTGGGCAGCGACGACTTGGTGGCAAGCCTTGACAGCATGTACGACCCATGCTCATTACTTCAACGGGTCAAGGACTTCGTGCGTGAGGAAGTTGCCTGCCAACTTTCTCTAGTCCCCTTCACTCAGGAGCCCACCTCCCGTCTTCCAAACACGCTCCGCACTCTCATCTCCGAAGAGGTCGCTCAAGTTGTCCCTTCCGCACACCATCAGCCGCCTGCAGCCACGAATCTCAACTCTGCTCTGGCAGTGCAGCCTGTCGCGACTCCTCCCACCTATGCGCAGCCACTCCTGCCTGTGGCCGCGCCTCTTACGTACGCGCAGGCAGTACGCAGGCCTCCGCCTGCGTCTTTCGCGACCCATTCCCAACCGGTGCCACCGGAAGCGCATGCTGCATCTTGGACCGCACCGAGAGCTAATCCTTGGAGGACGCCTGATAATCGTCCCATCTGCTATTCTTGCTGCACTCCTGGACACGTCGCCCGATATTGCCGACGTCGGCCTCAAGCGTTCGGCGACGCCTCTCGGCCCTTCCAGTACGGCAGCCAGCCCTTTCGCCAATACGCCACTCCTTCCCCCCAACCGTATGCTCGTGCTGACCTTCCAGAATTTCCTTCGCGTCGCTCGCCATCCCCTCGCCGACGCTCGCTCTCCCCAATGCGTCGGCGACCCGCACCACCTGACCAGGAAAACTGAACGTCGCAGTTCACGAGGCAAGAGCTGCGCCCCATTCGAACTGTCTAAGTCCTCGCGCCTGTCCTGCTAACGTGGTCGAAATTAGTGTAGAAGGTGTTCCTGCATTCGCTCTTGTGGATACCGGCGCAGCCGTTTCTGTGATAGCCGCCAAACTGTGCCGTTCGCTGCGCAAGGTGACCACGCCGCTTTCTGGACTGTCGCTTCGTACGGCAAGCGCTCAGCACGTCACTCCGCACGCAGCCTGTACTGTACGTGTGCTTATTCACGGCATTGTTTACATAGTCGAGTGCATTGTTCTTCCCACCTGCTCGCATGACGTCATCCTCGGATGGGACTTCTTATGCCGTCATAAAGCCGTGATCGACTGCGCACGCGTCGAAGTTGAATTTTCCCCTTGTGACGCACCCTTGCACGAAGATTGTGACCGCCCTTCTAAACTTACCGTGCGCGAGGACACATATATTCCACCTGGCTCCTTCGCTCTCGTACCCGTCTCTTGCGATGCCATCACTGATGCAACGGTCCTCTTCACACCTACCGACGTCTTCATGAGCCGTAAATCTCTCCGACTACCCTTCGCAACACTTGACATGGCTGGCGGCTGTAGCAATATATACTTTTGCAATCCACTCTGTGCGCCTATTACATTGCTCGTTGGTGAATGCCTTGGCATCGTGGAACTCCTCGACTCTTCGTCTTTGGTTGACGTCCCCGGAGACTCTTTTGATGTCGACTCCGGCCAGTCGTCTTCGATTTCCGCGCTTGAAGAGACGTCCAAGGATGCATACTCGAGTGCCATCGCCGATACCCTCACACCTGCCGAACGCGCCGACCTTCTTGATCTCCTGCACCACTTTAGAAGTTCATTCGACGTTTCACAACCTCGCTTGGGCCGCACGTCGGAAGTGCAGCACCACATTGACACCGGTTCACATCAGCCGTTACGTCAACGACCCTACCGCGTCTCGGCCGAAGAGCGTCGTGTCATTACCACCCAAGTCGAAGATATGCTGCGCCGTGACGTTATTCAACCTTCGCACAGTCCCTGGGCATCGCCTGTCGTTCTCGTTCGCAAGAAGGACGGGTCTATTCGCTTTTGCGTCGACTACCGTCGGCTAAATAAGGTAACGCGCAAAGACGTCTATCCTTTGCCGCGCATCGACGACGCCCTCGACAGTCTTCAGGGAGCAGAATTCTCGTCCCATGACTTGCGTTCGGGGTACTGGCAGGTACCGATGGCTGCAGCCGATCGCCAGAAAACCGCATTCATTACGCCTGACGGCTTATATATGAATTTAACGTAATCCCGTTCGGGCTTTGTAACGCCCCTGCCACCTTTGAACGACTCATGGACAACACGCTGCGTGGCCTCAAGTGGTCCATATGTCTGTGTTACCTCGACGATGTCGTGGTTTTCTCGCCTGATTTTCTGACTCACCTGCTCCGCCTCAGACTTGTTTTGACCTGTCTAACGAACGCTGGCCTCCAACTCAACCTCAAGAAGTGCCGCTTCGCCGCGCGAGAGCTCACCATTTTAGGCCACGTTGTGTCCAAGCACGGCTGTCTACCCGATCCTGCAAAACTTCGAGCAGTCGCTGAGTTTCCGAAGCCTCAGACCATCAAAGAACTTCGGAGCTTTGTGGGCCTATGCTCATATTTCCGGCGCTTTGTTCCGAATTTCGCATCGATCATGGCGCCATTGACTCAGCTTCTGCGCGGTGACACCACCCTCTCCTCCTGGTCCCCTGCATGTGACTCCGCCTTCGCTACGCTGCGTCGTCTTCTCACCTCCCCACCTATTCTTCGCCATTTCGACCCGTCGGCTGCAACTGAGGTACACACAGATGCCAGTGGGGTCGGTCTCGGCGCCGTCCTCGCCCAACGAAAGCCAGGCTACCCCGAATACGTAGTCGCCTATGCGAGTCGCACGCTGACGAAGCCTGAGGCCAATTACAGCGTGACCGAAAAAGAGTGCTTGGCCTTAGTATGGGCACTTGGCAAGTTCCGACCATACCTGTACGGGGGCCCATTCGACTTGGTCACAGATCACCACGCGCTTTGTTGGCTTGCCAACTTGAAAGATCCCACTGGCCGCCTAGCCCGTTGGGCATTACGCATCCAGGAGTACGATATTCGCGTCTTATACCGCAGTGGGCGAACACACTCCGACGCCGACGCCCTGTCTCGTTCACCTTTACCTCCAGACTCGGCCTGCGGAACAACTTCCGCACACTCCATCTCATCTCTCGACATGGACTCCTTTGCCACCGCACAACGTCGTGACCCGTGGATCGCTTCTCTTTTCGACTATCTTTCTGGATCATCGACCATCCCTGTATCCCGAACCCTCCGACGCCAAGCAGTTCATTTTGCCATTCGTGATCAGCTGCTCCACCGACGCAATTACTCTCCTGAAGGCCGTCGGTGGCTTCTGGTGATTCCCCGCAGCTTAAGGTCACAAATATGTGCCGCTTTCCACAACGATCCACAGTGTGGCCACGCCGGAGTCTTCAAGACGTACGAACGAATTCGCCACCGCTACTACTGGCGTGGCATGTACAATTTCGTACAAAAGTTTGTTCGGTGCTGTCTTGACTGTCAACGCCGCAAATCGCCGCCTTTACGCCCGTCTGGTGCCTTGCAGCCGCTCCCGTGCCCTGCCACACCCTTTGATCGCGTCGGCATCGACCTATACGGCCCGCTTCCTATGACGCCAGACGGCAATCGGTGGATCGTAGTTGCTGTTGACCACTTGACACGCTACGCCGAAACTGCTGCTTTACCAAGTGCTACGGCACGGGATGTAGCCTTTTTCGTTCTACATCGCTTTGTGCTTCGACACGGCGCACCTCGAGAACTCCTCAGCGATCGAGGTCGCGCCTTCCTCTCCGAAGTCGTCAAAAGTTTGCTCTCGGAATGCCGTATTATTCATCGGACAAGTACGGCATACAATCCCCAGACTAACGGACTCACAGAGCGATTTAACCGCACACTTGGTGACATGCTGTCGATGTACGTGGCATCTGATCATGGTAACTGGGACCGCATCCTTCCATTCATCACGTTTGCGTACAACACCGCGATCCAGGCCACTACGGGATTTTCACCTTTCTTCCTCCTGTATGGCCGCCAGCCTACGCATACCATCGACACGCTCCTTCCATACCGTTCTGACGCCTCCGAGTGTCTCCCTGTGTCCGACGTCGCCCGACAGGCCGAAGAATGCCGCCAGCTAGCGCGCTCCTTTACGGCCGAGCAACAGCAGCGCCAGAAAGAAAACCGCACCGACACGTTTCCGAACACCACCTACGCTCCAGGCGTTCTTGTGTGGTTGTCTGTGCCTTTCCAGACTCCGGGGCTTTCCTCGAAACTCGTCCCAAAATTCGAAGCGCCTTACCGAGTCTTGGAGCAAACATCTCCGGTGAATTTTCTAATTGAGCCACTGTCACCACCTGAAGACTTGCGCCGGCGTGGACGTGACATTGTCCACGTCTCGCGTCTCAAGCCCTACCACGACCCTCTGCCTCCTGATTCTTAAGGCGCCAGGATGGCTCTTTTTGTCCGGGGGGAGATTGTAAAGAAGAAGACGCGCCTCGCGGCACAGACACATCGCCAACGCGCGGCTCGGCTCCGCTCGCGCTGTTGATTACTGTCGCCTTTTCTGGACAGTGCTTCGGGCTGTCTCGCCGTTCCCGGTCGCTGCGCGTTTGCCTTAGGAGCCGCCAATAAACCTCTTCTCAATATATATATATATATATATATATATATATATATATATATATATATATATATATATATATTATAATCGCGCATGGTCTTTCAGTGAAGTCGCAGACTTTCTTCCACACGGCGCTTTCCTTCAATATGGTTATCCTCAACTACTTTTTCGCGGATTTCGCCTCACTGCTTTCTCTTCATTGTCATCTCTTACATTACTCGCTCGTGCTGTACACAACACAAACACGCAACGACGTTAATGAAGTATCAATTACACGCCAGTTGACATGCTGTTGATGTACATTCCTTCTAATTACCGGAAGAGCAGCGCTACGCTGTCTTTGGTGACATTATTGGTCTACAACCTCGCTCAACAACAGTGCTCGTTATTCATTACATTTTTTTTTGTCGATAGGAGCATACTCTATTTCCTCTGAATATACTTTCGGCTTTAGATGCCACTTTGCACGCCCGCTTATTCTGTTCGCTGACGGCGACCGTTGTCGTTAGGCCGCCGCCTTATTCTGAGCTTCGTCGTCACCAACGGGTCCAGCAAGGTGTGTTCACCAAGAAGTCACGTGCTTCGAGCCCCGCATACGCAGCGTTCAAGATTTCGGAGCTGAACACGCTGTACACTATGGTATACCGCTTTCCTTAGCCACCTTCGATTTATCGGCCTTCCCACTTCTAGTTCTTATCACCGACGAAGGCAGAATGGTCGCAGAAAAGAAAAAAAAAAGTGAAGATTGCTTGAGCCGCTAGGTAACACATGGCTAACTTTGACAGGCTAATCTTATAGGAGCGCATGGAGACTTGCGGCTGCATACAGATCATCGCCTTAGATTTATAGTAAATTTTCTTTCACTGAGTCTTCCCAGTCAAAACAGAAACGCTGGACAAAAACGAGACATACCGTTGTGTTAAGGCGTAAACCTTTAGTGGCTCATGAGTGTCCGGGCGCAGTCCGTTGTGGATGCAGGAAAGCGGTGATCACCGGCGAGGAGAGCAGGGAGAGGAGGCGCCATCGACGAAGGGAGGCAACGAGAGGAGGCTTCATGACAGTTGCGCTGTGCTAGTAGGCGCGTGGGAGAGCACGGACATGCGGGTTGGGGTACGCGCACATCAGCGAAAAACCTTGCAGCCATATGCCTGTGATTGCATCCCATGCTCGCGGCCACGGCGGCGTCCGTTCGCAGAACAATTCTGACAGCAGCAACACAGGCCGTCATAGACAGGCTTTATTCTATCGCAGTTTATCTCAGGAAAGTTCATAGATTTTTTTTGTTGCTTCTTTCCTAGGTTTAAATAAAGAATGCTCATTCCTAACTTTAAAGCAGCAAGAGCTTCATCATCAGCGACTTGAACACTCATTTAAACAAATAGTGATGCTTTAAGAAATGGCATAGGGATACCATATTTCGAGGTCATTTCGCAGCCAATACGGGCCGGCACCACGTATCGACGAAAGGGCATCGCACCTCCGACGCAAGCGGCAGGTTACTGAATTATGAAAACAGGAAATATGACTGTTTTTCAGTTCTCGCAACTTATTAAACACAATGCACCCGCCACCATGACAATTTTTTTTCTACCATAGCGACGCCCAACGGCGAACTGATATTTTTTATCATATACTTCTCAAATACTTCTTAAAGGGGTTTAATTTTTAATTTTTTTTAACCGCAAGTGCAGGGAGCGCAGCGCGTACACCGCGGCCACGTATATGCTGGAGCCGCCCTCTTTTTCTTCTAGCAATATGGCCGCCGGCGGCTTCACGCACTCCCGTAGGCGGCGGCTGGGACTGGCACTACAGAAGTATAAGTATATAACCTCCTTGCATAGAAACGACAGCATGGTTGCTAATCGATTGTTGGCTTGGATATGTTTGGCGGTGACGGCCCAAGACGGCACCCTGCCTTCTAACGCGCTCTTATGTTTGCGTTCGCGTCTTCGAGCCACCGGGCTCAAAGGACTAGCTTAGACGCCACTGCGCACGTTGTACCGCGCATGCGCACTGGCGTCTACGCTAGCCCCTGGGCCCGCTGGCCTGCTGGCTCCGATGAGCTATAACTCTCTTTTGTCTTGAAGGGAAGCGCACCGTAACATACTGAAAAGGTGCTTGCGTGGAGCGTAGGTAAGGCGAGAAACGCTGTTCTAAACTGTCTGTTCTCTAACCTGTGCAGTAAACCGATGTTTATAGTATTCCTGCAAACGCGAGGGTCACGAGTATGGCAACCGTAACCGCAAGAGTCACAGTATGGTCGTAAGTTGTCGCGACAGCGCAGCTGTATTTCACAGAGCCTGTCCCTAAGGCATACGCGGCGAGGTATGGCCAATAAATAATTGCCAAGATTGGTATTTGGTAACCGTTAATTACCAAGAACGGCGGGTGCTTATACTACCGCAAAGGACGCATGCTGGGCGGTGACTCCAATCATTTGTTCGCTACATCACACATCTACACTGAAATTAAACTGTTTTCACAAATTCCCGCATGTATTCGATAGACCCTTAACTGCGACTTCGCCTGCCACCTGGACTTGTTTATTTTTTCTCTTTTTGTACCTTGCTCCTTTCCCAGTCTACGGAAATTTGCTGCCACCGAGGTTCGGTTCTACTTTTTTTTAATAAATTCATTCACCGATACATTTAATCCTCAATAGCTACAGAAGATACCGTCTCCTGTCCATAATCATTCTTTTTCTCAGCTGGAATCTGCCATCGCAAACCAATGCTGTTATGTTGCATATGGCTGGGCGTCGCATGTAAAGTTTTCTAATGTCCAGCAGCGCCCATGCAATTTTGGGTGGGTGACGAGACACTATAGAGCCCCTTCTCTGCTACTTCCCCACTCTACACTCTGCTCCGTGAGCAACAATTACCCGGTTCGAAGGCAGACCACTATCGGAGAAAAATATCCTGAGAACTTGGTCTAAGCATCATTCAATTCACAAGGCCACAAAAGACCAACTGTGCTTCTTGAAAGCGCCTGCACACTGTGCACTGCAGGATTCACTCTCGCTACATCTTCATTCATTTTCGTTATCCCTGTGTTTGCATTTTCATACGTAGCATTAGGATTGTAAAGTGGAACAAGGTGTAAGCGTGTGAAGTTTGGCAAGCTGGTCATGTGGGAGAGGTAGAGAGGAGATGGGACCGCTTAGAAAAGTAATATATGCATGGTGGTATGCACCAGACCCCACCGTCGATTACACTTCGCTGCTAGAAGAAACAGGACGTGTGTCGTAGTGAGGAACTGAACAACACTGCAATTTGGTAAAAGTCGCATAAATCATGGAAGCGGGACCTCAGAGAGGGGCGACGTAATGCTTCCCGCATTTCTCTCGCATTTACCGGTAAATTATCATTAAATTTTTCCCGCCCCATGTGTACGGTAGCCAATCGGGCACGTCCATGGTTAAACTCCTTGCCTTTCGCACTTCCATTATCTGCCCTTTTGTATGTTGCACTTTTCTTTTTGTCGGTGGCCTGCCTCATCTCTCACAGGACGAAGTACAAAATGAAAGAAACCGAGCTGCGCTAGTCGAAGGCATCTTTTTTTGGAATCCTGATGCGTCGATTTAAAGGATACATTTTCTATCCAAGCCTAAATGACAGTGATACAGGCGCGGTGTGTTACGGTAGCTCGTGGGTTCGGACTAACGACGCTACTTACGCAGAACATTCATATTTTTCGTGGTTGTGCACCGGAGTGAAAGGCAGGAGGGTAACACGCCTTCCCGAAATGAAAAATTTGGAATGACGTTTTGTTTTAAGGTTGTACGTACGTCAAAGACCCACAATACGAAACACCTTCAAAAGGGTATCAGCTAACAAAGGGGGAACTCAGATGAAACTTCTTTGGTGGATAGGCTTTTAATTATTTAAGGATATTTTTACTTGAAATTTCCTTCCTTACTCTGAGGCGAAAGCAGACTAATAAGCATTTAAATTTCCTTTATTCTTGAGACCTTCTGTGATTGCCCAGGTTGCTGTCATTCACAAGTTCTTAGATTAAAACGTCAGTTCTGAATAATAAAGTATTTGTATAAACGGGTAAACGCCCACCCCCCCAAAAAAAAATCCTAGTACATTTCTCGGTATTCGCTCAATGAAGATGTAGCACGTCTATACTGTCTAGTTGTAGTGATGTGAAGAACAAGGCAGCTTTAACCGAGTTAGTCACGAATATAACTCGGTATAAGGCTAGCTTGCACTGGAAAAGAAAATAACAATCAAAGCACAACGATGGGTGCGCGCAAAATAGTGCTTCATCTGAATGTGATCTACGAATCAAGGCATCGGTTCATCTGATTGGAATGGTCGTGCATGGCCGCGCCATCGCGGGTGCTGAAATGTGATCAATAATGTATACGTCAGCATTCGCTTCACGCGCGCAATCTGATTAGATAACTCTATTGCACTATTGAACCCGTGACGACATTCTCGATACTTGAAAGCTAAGCGATAACCTTGGAACCGTGGTGAGACGCTAAAGGAAGCTCACTAATAAAAAAAAAAGTGATGTACAGTTGCTTCAAATCTTAGCTGAAATATAATGCGCGCGGTAAGACGGGCCCCCAAGACTGCACAGTGGCGCAGACATACCAAAAGTTCCAGAGCTGAGCACGTTCAGATTACTGGTAGTTATCAAACCAGTATTTCGCTTGTCAATGTAGCCCTGTAGTCCAGGGGCCAGTTCTATCATGGTCATGGTGTCGGAGCTCATATTTCACGTGACTTTACATATGTCAGCAATAATTGTCACAAAATTACGCTCATCATCATCATCAGCCAATTTATGTCCACTGTAGGACGAAGGCCTCTCCCCGCGATCTCCAATTACACCTGTCCTGCGCCAACCGACTCCAAGAAGCACCAGCAAATTAGCTAATTTCGTCACTCCATCTAGTCTTCTGCCGTCCTCTACTGCACTTCCCTTCTCTTGGTAGCCATTCTGTTACCCTAATGGTCCAAAGGTTATCTAGTCTGCGCATTACATGGCCTGCCCAGCGCCATTTTTTTCTCTTAATGTCTTTAGAATATCGTCTAGGCCCGTTTGCTGTCTGATCCAAAGTGCTCTCTTTCTGTTTCTTAAAGTTATGCCTAGCATTCTTCGTTCCATCGCTCTTTGCGCGGTCCTTAACTTCTTCTCAAGCTTCATTGTCAGCCTCCAAGTCTTTGCGCCGTATGTCAGCACCGGTAAAATGCACTGATTGTATACTTTCCTTTTCAATGATAACGGTAAGCTCCCATTCAGGACCACAGGATGTCTGCCGTATGCGATCCAACCCATTTTTATTCTTCTGTGAATTGCCTTATCATGGTCCGGATTCCCTGTGATTAATTGACCTAGGTAAACGTACTCTTCCACAGACTCTAGAGGCTCACCTGCGATCTTGAAATCTTGTTCTTTTGCCAGGTTATTTGTCATTATCTTTGTCTTCTGCATATTAATCTTCAGTCCCACTCTTACACGTTCCCTGTTAAGGTCCTCAATCACTTGTTGTAACTCGTCTGCATTGTTGCTGAGTAGAACAATGTCATGGGCAAACCGAAGGTTGTTGAGGTATTCGGCGTCGATCTTTACTCCTAAGCCTTCCCAGTTCAATAGCTTGAATACTTCCCCTAAGCACGCAGTGAATAGCATTGGAGAGAGTGTGCCTCCTTGTCTGACTCCTTCCTTTATAGGTATCTTCCCACTTTTCTTGTGTAGAATTAAGATGGCTGTGGAATCTGTGTAGATATTTTCTAGGGTATTTACGTAAGCGGTCTGTCCTCCTTGATTACGCAATGCTTTTATGACTGCTGGTATCTCTACTGAATCAAATGCTTTTTCGTAATCTATGAAAGCCATATAAAGAGGGTTATTGTACTCTGCTGATTTCTCGATAACCTGGTTAATGACATGGATGTGATCCATTGTAGAGTAACCTTTCCTGAAGCCAGCCTGCTCGCTTGGTTGACTAAATTCCACTGTTGTCCTTATTATGTTGGAGATTCTTTTAGTAAATATTTTATATAATACTGGGAGTAAGCTAATGGGCCTATAATTTTTTAGTTCTTTAACGTCGCCCTTTTTGTGGATTAGTATAATGTTTGCATTCTTCCAGTTTTCTGGGACCCTTGCAGTCGATAGACACTTCGTATAGAGAGCCGCCAGTTTTACTAGCATTATGTCTTCTTCATCTTTGATTAAATCGATTGTCATTCCATCCTCTGCTGCCACTTTCGCCCGTTTCAAGCCTTGCAAGGCCTTTCAGACCTCACCTCTAGATATAGGAGGAGTTTCTGTATACTGTTCATTAGTGTTTTGAACAGAGCGCTCCTGAGTCGTCTGGGTACTGTAAAGGTCAGTATAGAATTCTTCTGCTGCTTTTACTATATCTGCCAGATTGCTGATTATGTTACGCTGCTTATCTTTTAGCGCATGCATCTTGGTTTGTCCTATGTGAAGTTTCCTTCTCACTGAAGTCAGGCTGCGTCCATTTTTTTACGGCTTCTTCAGTCTTTATCCCGTTATAGTTACGAATATTACTTATTTTCGCCGTGTTGATCAGTTTTGACAATTCCGCGAATTCTATCTTATCTCTTGAGTTTGTGAGAAGGTTTGAGAAGGTCTTCTTCTTCACAAGTTGGACACTTTCATTCTTTGGCGTTTCTTTATTAGGTTCTTTGTTACTTGGGAGAGGTTGCCTACTTGTTGCCTTGGTGCCTTGCCTCCCACTTGAATCGCTGCCTCTGAAGCCAGCCTCGTTACGGTTTCATTCATTACCTCTATGTCATCATCATCTCTCTGTTCTAAGGCTGCATATTTGTTTGCAAGTACCAGCCTAAATTTGTCTGCTTTTACCCTTACTGCGTCTAAGTTGACCTGTTTTTTTGACCAATTTTACTCTTTCTCTGTTTAAATTCAGGTATATCCGGGCCCTCACTAACCTATGATCATTACATTTTATGCTACCTATTACTTGAACATCCTGCACTATGCTGGGGTTGGCAGAAAGTATGAAATCAATTTCATTTCTTGTTTCACCATTAGGGCTTTTCCAGGTCCATTTTCTGTTGCTATGTTTCCTGAAAAAAGTTATCATTATTCTCCGCTTATTCCTTTCTGCGAATTCTACCAGCATCTCGCCTCTAGCGTTTCTAGAATCGACACCGTAGTGGCCAATTGCCTGTTCACCCGCCTGCTTTTTCCCCACTTTTGCATTGAAGTCCCCCATTACTACTGTATACCGAGTTGGCACTTTTCTCATCGCTAATTGAACATCTTCATAAAACTGATCTACTTCCTCATCGTCGGGACTGGACGTTAGAGCGTAGGTTTGCACTACCTTTAATCTATACCTTTTGTTATAACACATTTTGATTAAACATGCTTCTGTAAGAGCTATGCGAATAAATATTTTCCAAATAAATCTGTAAATATTTTCCAATTAAAGTCTGTAAAGTCAACCTGACCGCACGTAGCCTTTTGTGATGTCGATAATATGGCTCCGTAAGGGTGTCCCTGGTGGCCAGTCCGCCTTCTATTTTGATTTACGAGGAAGCTTTAGCTCGGGCCCAACTCCAACGCGGCCTATTCAAATACATGAAAAACGCAAAAACGTTTTTCTGAGATAACCCATGACCGATTTTAATGAAATTTGTTCCATTCGAGAGAGAAAGTTAAATTCTAGTGACTGTTGGAGGCGGAATTTCGATTCAGGGTCTCAATTTTGTTTAAGATATTTTCGAAAATTCAAAAGTTTGAACAATATAGAAGCACGAACTTTGCAAATTAATAGCTCTGCATCAAGAAAAGATATCGCGGTTCTGTAAACGGCATCCACTAGATCATTGAAAGCGGAGAAATTTGATACGTCATGTCATATCTTACGTGAAATTCTTACGTTGTGTACTAGGGTTCCGCGAAAGCTGTATTTACATATTACTAACTTTTTTTCAGATTCATGCGTAACGCGTCAATTTCGTCCACTTTAGATGTACTATTAGATGCAATTCACATATTTGTTACATCATTTTTCTTTGCTGAAGCATAGTGTTGTAAAGCTGATTGTTTTTTGAAAATTTGCGATATTCGCCCCTTTAATAAAATATTGCCGACCTAAATCGCAAAATTCAAAACCAGCAGTCACTAGATTTTAAATCTTTCTTTCAAATGCAACAAACCTCGCCAAATTTGGTGCAGTGGTTGCCCAAAAAGACGAATTCTCCTTTTACATGGATTTTGGAGCACCCGAGCTAAAGCTCTCTCTTAACGCTGTTTATTCGAAGTTCACAGTTTTAATACCAATATACCAGCGAACATGTGCCGCCGAAAGCTTGCTTGGTCGCAGAAGCCACGCATGAGGCAGTGATGGTGTAGGTTTAGCGCGTTGCTGGCTTGATGACAGTGAACTGCCGGTAGCGGCTCACGAAGCCGGTGTCCGTGCCATCGTGACGAAATCTGGGGCGACGATATTGATGGCTCAGGCGTCTTGCTTTTTTTTTTCCCTTGACTTTGCTTTCAGAAAGAGATATTGTTATAAATGCAGAGTCATTCATTCTTGTCTCGTAGATTTAAATACGGGTTTAAATAAACTCTATATCCCATTCAACCCGGACAGTAGGCGTAAGCGGGGAAGTGCTCACACACACACACACGCACAGAGAGAGAGAGAGGGAGATACGACGCATATATGTCCACATTCACATTTATACACGTGCACACACGCACAAAAATGTACGCACGCAGGCACACGGAACTGCATGCACACACAGACTCGCGTATGCTCGCACACGCATACACGCACTCGCGCCCACGCAGATTCAAATACGAAGACACAAACCCGAGCTCACACGCATGCACGCTTATTGCGTGTACACGCATGTACACTCCCTTTACTTCCCTGCTGCCTCGCAAAAAATATGCGCGTGGAAGCAGACTGCATGGCACTCGTTCTGCAAACACCGTTCGAAGTCCAGCTGTAATAAATGGCTTTACGGTTTAAATTTGGCGCTTCTTCAAGTCAATGTGCCCTCTGCCCATAGGGTACAACACCATTTGCTCCTGTCGTGTCACATAACCGCCCATCCTCGACCAAAACTCTCCTTTAACGCACCACCAATGTTCTAAGTTCGACAAATGCATAGGTTGTTACAAAAGACTACCCTGTTGGCGCAGAAAGTTGAAACTTGTTGACACTCGGTTATTATAATAAAATTGTTTCAAATTTTGCCCATTCAGTTACGCATGTGAATTACACACAGGATGGTGAAGGTGCAATGGCCAGAATTCCTGAATATGTCCATGCTACAAGGCACGATAGCATATTTTTTTAACGTAACATAAAAATATGCGCATGCTTGTTACGTTGTCCAAGGCATAAAATGTGATCATAAAAGCAATGGCTTAACAAATAAGCAACCCATTGTTACATTTTAGGAAGTAAAAATAGAAAATATAGTATTTGAAGAGTCCCTCAGAAGAAACCAAAACTGAAACCAAATGGTGAGTTTTGTATTTCGGCCATCTGGTGGAAGACGGCCGAACTAAGTCCTACGCGGCGTAAAAATAAATTGGCATCACGGCCTCGAACCACTGTCAACATGATGTGAAACGACAGGAGCTAGCGGTTAAAGAATTCGGCCACGGCTTCCGACGTGCCTGCAAGTAATACGCCCGGGTTTTTATAGATACCACGTGACCTTGCACGACTGTGTGCCAAAATTCACTTTTGGGAACAGCGTTACGCCATGTGTAGAGAGTCAAGATAGGCATCAATCGAAAGCCGAGTCTCCGGACTACATACGCTGCAGTGACTTTTACGATAGACGCCGCAGTTTTATCACAGATACCGTGATAAAACTACGGCGATCAATATCATTGGCGCTTCTTGATAAACAATGTTCAAAAAGCGCCAGTGTATGAAAGCCTCTAACCCTACAGCTAGAATAGAACTGGCAGAACTTTCCACGTTAATCAACAAGCGTAAAGCAGCTCACATAAGTAGCTATAGTATGGATAGAATTGAACATGCACTCGGGAACGGAGGAAGCGCAAAAGCAGTGAAGAAGAAATTAGGAATAGGCAAGAATCAGATGTATGCGTTAAGAGACAAAGCCAGCAATATCATTACTAATATGGATGAGATAGTTCAAGTGGCTGAGGAGTTCTATAGAGATTTGTAAAGTACCAGTGGCACCCACGAGGATAATGGAAGAGAAAATAGTCTAAAGAAATTTGAAATCCCACAATTAACGCCGGAAGAAGTAAGGAAAGCCTTGGGCTCGAGCTATGCAAAGGGGTAAGGCAGCTGGGGAGGATCAGGTAACAGCAGATTTGTTGAAGCATGGTAGGCAGATTGTTCTAGAAAAACTGGTCACCCTTTATACGCAATGCCTCATGACTTCGAGCGTACCGGAATGTTGGTACGCTCCTAATCATAATCCTAATCATAAGAAAGGGGACGCCAAAGACTTGACAAATTATAGGCCGATCAGCTTACTGTCCGTTGCATACAAGGTATTTACTAAGGTAATCGGAAATAGAATCAGGAACACCTTAGACTTCTGTCAACTAAAGGACCAGGCAGGATTCCGTAAAGGCTACTCAACAATAGGCCATAATCACACTATCAATCATGTCACAGAGAAATGTGCGGAATTAACCAACCGTTATATATAGCTTTCATTGATTACGAAAAAGCGTTCGATTCAGTCGAAACCTCAGCAGTCATGGAGTCATTGCGGAATCAGGGTGTAGACGAGCCGTATGTAAAAATACTGAAAGATATCTATAGCGGCTACACAGCCACCGTAGTCCTCCATAAAGAAAGCAACAAAATCCCAATAAAGAGAGGCGTCAGGGAGGGAGATACGATCTTTCCAATGCTATTCACAGCGTGTTTACAGGATGTATTCAGAGACCTGGATTGGGAAGAATTGGGGATAAGAGTTAATGGAGAATACCTTAGTAACTTGCGATTCACTGATGATATTGCCTTGCTTAGTAACTCAGGGGACCAACTACAATGCATGCTCACTGACCTGGAGAGGCAAAGCAGAAGGGTGGGCATAAAAATTAATCTGCAGAAAACTAAAGTAATGTTTAACAGTCTCGGAAGAGAACAGCAGTTTACCATAGGTAGCGAGGCACTGGAAGTGGTAAGGGAATACAACTACTCATGACATGTAGTGACCGCAGATCCTGATGATGAGACTGAAATAATCAAAAGCATAAGAATGGGCTGGGGAGCGTTTGGCAGGCATTCTCAGATCATGAGCAGCAGGTTGCCATTATCCCTCAAGAGAAAAGTGTATACCAGCTGTGTCTTACCACTACTGGCGTACGAGGAAGAAACCTGGATGCTTACGAAAAGGGTTCTACCTAAATTGAGGACGACGCAACGAGCTATGGAAAGAAGAATGATAGGTGCAACGTTAAGGGATAAGAAAAGACCAGATTTGGTGAGGGAACAAACGCGAGTTAATGACATCTTAGTTGAAATCACGAAAAAGAAATGGGCATGGGCAGGACATGTAATGAGGAGACAAGATAACCGATGTTCATTAAGGGTTGCAGACTGGATTCCAAGGGAAGGGAAGCGTAGCAGGCGACGGCAGAAAGTTAGGTGGTGTTAGGGTTGGGGTCTGGCACCACGTGTGGAAAGGAATTTCAACCGACCATCTCACCCTGCCTCATCGAAATGAGGCGTGACTTCGCCTCCTATTGTTGGCGTCCCGCTCCACGGGCAGAAAGAACTTTCTCCCACCCGACCTTCTTTCACCAGGCCTCGTCGAAATGAAGCGTGACTTTCTAATTCACCATGACCGTTTCGAGCGTCTCCCTGTCTGCCGGAAGCCCCGCAGTGTACAGGCCTCTTTTGTGTGTGTATGTGTGTGTGGGAGTGCGAGTTGAGAGAGACCCTTTTCTCGAATTGGACCTAGAGGAGAACTTCCACGAACCCGCAACGCGCAGAATAGAAAGACAGGCGTCTACAACTCTAGGAGGCGTGACGACCCCCTCGCTGCAGTAGGCTCGGTATAACCAGAGGAGGAGGGGCCCTCTTTCTGTGCCGGTCACGTGACGTCGACGGAAGCAAGATCCCGCACACGAATGTAGAGAGCCTATTTAAGGGGCTCTGAAATGTACTTTTGAACACTTCATGCTCTTCTCATTTTCCTTCATCTACCTTTGAACAAACCGTGCAAGTTTCGCACTAGAAAATCGTCTCACCCTTGCTTGGTCGCCATGGTCTACCGGATGCCTGCAGCCCGCCGACAACGCCACGCTACCCAATAAGTGACGTCGGTCGAGCTTCGATGGACAGGCGCCGCTACTTCTCGCCATTGGTACGATACGCTACCCTGGAGTACGCAACAAACTGACTGGCAGCGATTGGGATACGGAACCCTGGAGACCCCAACTTGGACGACAACTACGAGATCGTAGCCGCTTCGCCCTTACGACAACGTTCGGAAGGAAGGTGTCTGGATTCATGACTGCATATGGTGAGTGCACGGCTTTTCTTCACTGAGATATTACTTGGCTTTTACGTATTTTTGGAAAGTACAGTGCAGTGAGTATCTTGAACCGTTGACGGAAGTTTGAATACGTCAAGGTTGTTGTAGAGTGAAGAGTTAGCAGCACTAAGGGCAGCCATGAACTTGAAGGCACTAAAGAAGCCTGAATTGTTGAGCTTGGCCAAAGAATTGGGCCTCCAAATTGCCGAATCAAAGTGAAAGCCGGAGATCATTGAGACGATCGAAATGAGCGGGGCACACGACGATGAACTGACGGAATGCCTAGAGAGCATTACAGAGAAAGAAGAAGAACGTAAGCCTAAAGGACTACTTCTTGGGCAAGTTGGTGCTTAGATTTCGTAGGTATACTTTGTGGCGCAAAATACATTTCTTGAAAAGAGACTGAAGAAAGGAAGACAGTGACGCGCCTATTGGCGCTTCACTGTCTTCCTTTCTTCTGTCCCTTTTCAAGAAATGTAATTTGTGCCACAAGGTATACCTAGAAAAGAACGTAAGCGCTTAGAAGAAAAAGAAGAGCGCGAGCGGGCAGCACGTGAGGCCAAAGAGCGGGCAGCACCTGAGGCCAAAGAAGAGCGGGCAGCACCTGAGGCCAAAGAAGAGCGGGCAGCACGTGAGGCCAAAGAAGGGCGCGACCTCGAAATGAAGCGCATAGAGATTGAGCTCTTGAAAGCTCAAAATTCTGAAAGACATAGCACAGAGGCACGCGAAAGCGAGCGCAGAATGACAGACTTGATGGCACCCTACGCAGTAGGAGGGGACATAGGTCTTTTTCTGGTACAGTTTGAGCGCGCGTGTGAGAAGGCAAAATTCGCGATAAACACGTGGCCGCAACGCTTGCTTACGGTACTGCCACGTGAGGTAGCTGATATAATTGCCCGCATGGGGAAAGAAGAAGCAGAGGACTTCGATGAAGTCAAGGCGAAGCGGCTTAAAAAGTACAGATTGTCAGCGGAAGCATTTAGGTGAAAATTCAGGGAAGTCGAGAAGACCAAAGCTGAGTCATACTCAGATTTTGCATACACCTTGGAGGTAAACCTGAAGGAATGGCTCAGAGAAGAGGGTGAACTTGGCGACGCCGAAAAGACCATGCAGTGCGTTGCTTTAGAACAGTTCTACCGCCGGCTGCCAATAAACATCAAGTATTGGGTTCAGTATAGGCCAGGCGTAGACACTGTTACGAGAGCGGCCGATCTCGCTGAGGAGTACGTAACTCGCCGTGTGGACGAAGGCAACGAAGCTCCTAAGAAGGAGATGAATAAATGCAGACCCGATAAGCCAAAGCGATGGTCAAAGTCGAGTCGGTGTAAAACAACGGAAAAGTCAGATTCAGTGAAAAGTGGTGACGAGAACAGCAAGGGAAGGGAGGAGTCACCCGAACTGAGGGCAGAAAGGCAAAAGAGAAAAGCTTTTGAGGCCACGAAACCAATAGTTTCCTACAACTGCCAGCAAACGGGGCATATCTCCGTGGGGTGCAGAAATCCCAAACTTGTGTTGATGTCACTAAGTAGTAACGTAGAAAAGCAGAACTTACGAGAACCATACATTCGAGACCTCGTGGTAAACGGCAAACCGTGTAGAGTGCTTCGCGACTCGGCCGCCACAATGAACGTAGTGCATCCGTCGTACGTAGAGGAAAGCTAATTCACAGAATATTGTGCTTCTATAAGGCGAGCCGTAGAGGCCTCCAGTGTTTGTCTCCCTGTGGCCAAGATTCGTATCGAAGGCCCTTTTGGAGTACTGGACACTGAAGCTGCATTCTCGGCACATCTCCAGCCGTAGTATCCGTATTTGTTTTCTAACAAATCAGAGGATTTGCTACGACGCAAGGGAATCGGGTTTAGTGAGGGAACAGTGCAAGCCCTAACTCGTTCCAAGTCAGTGTACGAATGTCCAGTAGTGGAGGAAACAGGTTTGATGGAGGATTCGTCAACCAGTACCGCACAGGACAGCCCTTTAGGGGCTGATGCGGAAAGTACGCCAGCTAATGAAAAGGTCAGGAAAAGAGCGGAGCCTGAAATGTCTCACGAGGCAGAATGCAGAAAGTTATTGAACGTAAGCCCTGCCACATTGATCGCTGAGCAGGAAATGAGTAGGGCACAAAGCAATGCTGAGCATTACTATGGCAGGACGGCTCGCACGCGACGCTTTGAAGTTGGGGAAAGGGTAATGATCCTGAAACCCTCGTTGAATAACCAACCTGAGGAGATGCCTGTCGACTTTCCAGAGTTAACAGCTGTGACGGAGGCAAAAGACATTCACGAGACCATTGACAAGTTTGTAGAACAGGCGGAGTTGAATCCCAATCAGAGGGCCGAGCTGAGGGAAACCGTGTTTGAATTTAAAGACGTATTTTCAGACACACCGGGCAGGACCACTGCGATCGTTCACGACATCGAGTTAACCTCATCGGACCCAGTTCGTTCGAAAGCTTATCGGGTTTCGCCTCGTCAACGCGAAGTCATGACCGCTGAAATAAACAAGATGTTAGAGCTAGGTGTAATCGAGCCAGGAAAGAGTGATTATACTTCGCCTCTTGTCTTAGTTGAGGTCGCAGGAAAGGAGCCGCGACCATGTATCGACTACCGCAGGCTCAATTTCATCACGAAGGACCAGACTTATCCAATATCGCCTACCGACGAAGCGTTTGAGAAAGTGAGCAATGCTAATTTCATCTCTACGCTCTATTTAGTCAGAGGGTATTGGCAGCTTCCGTTGACCGAGAGGGCAAGCAGGCTTGCGGCGTTTATTTACCCGATGGGAACCTTTCGTCCGAAAGCCTTGAGCTTTGGATTGCAGAATGCGCCGTATTGCTTCTCTAGCCTTATGGACCAGGTGCTACGAGGAATGGAGGACTTTGCAGTTCCCTATCTCGATGACATGGGAATCTTTTCTTCATCATGGGCGGACCATATGCAACACCTTCGAACCATGCTGTGCCGTCTACGAGAGGCCAACTTAACTGTTACAGCTCCCAAATGATAATTAGTGCGCGCGGAGGTAGCTTATCTAGGTCATGTAATAGGGCAAGGCCATCGTCGGCCTTCCGAGGTTAAACTGACCGCAATAGACAACTTCCCGCAACCACGCACCAAGCGGGACATCAGATCATTCCTTGACTTGTCAGGTATGACTTGGCAGGCAAAGATATATCCCGCGGTATTCCGAGATTGCCAGTCCTTTAACAGATGCTCTCAGAAAAACAGAACCACAAACGGTAAAGTGGGATGATGCACAAGAAAAGGCTTTTAGTATGCTGAAGAAAGCAATAACGAGTCAGCCAGTGTTGAACGCACCCGACTACTCTAAGCCATTCATCCTTCAGTGTGATGCCAGCAACAGGGGTATGGGGGTGGTGCTCTGTCAAAAGAGATGAGAACGAACACCCTGTACTGTACGCCAGTAGAACGCTTTCAGTTCGTGAGGAAGCATACAATGCATCATAAAAAGGATGCGCCTGCGTAGTATGGGTGGTGCAGCAGCTAGCTTGCTATATCGCTGGTTCAAGGTTCACAATAGAGACCGACCGCTGCCCTCTAACATGGCTGCAGTCCATGTCTACGAAAACCGGTCGTCTTTTGCGCTGGAGCTTGGCTCTTCAACAATACAGCTTCGATATTCGTTACAAGAAGGGTAAGCTTAACGGCAATGCCGATGGTTTGAGTCGTTGCCCCTAGAGCAACAAAAGACTCATGCTCATCCGGGTTTCCGTGGCATTTTTACGTTCGTTCATACGTTTTTGCGAGTTCATACGTTTTTCCTAAGTGAAGCCGATTGTTAGCTGATTTTAATAACCACGTCTTAACGCTTTAAAGAAATGGCTGTTTTTAGTGTTCAGGGAGGAGGACGCGCGTAGGGAATGGAAAAGGTGTAGCGGGTTTTCTTTCTTTTTAAAGCCGGGTGTGTCTTGGGGGAGGGTGGCCTTGTTCTCGCTGCTTTGTGGTTGTGGGTCCAGCACTGTTCTGGGGTGATTGCTTGCCCACGCAGGAGAGGAAAAGTTGCGAGACCTGCTTGCAAGACCAATTTCACCGGACCGGACAGGGGGAAAAGTCACAAGAGAGCCACGAGGACTGATGACCACTCCAAGGAATCTACCTGCTACGAACTAAGGGTTCGTCCCCTCTGAGGGGAATTCTGCTACCGAAACCCTAATCCCTCGTACAGCGGCTCCTGACCCCTACACGTCGGGATCTTCCTCCCCCACCGGAGATGCTGTTAGAGTTGACCTCTGGTACCACGTGTTGAAAGGAATTTCAACCAACCATCTCACCCTGCCTCGTCGAAATGAGGCGTGACTTCGCCTCCTATTGTTGGCGTCCCGCTCCACGTGCAGAAAGAACTTTCTCTCACCCGACTTCTTCCCCCCCGCCTCGTCGAAATGAAGTGTGACTTTCTAATTCGCCATGACCATTTCGAGTGTCTGCCTGTCTGCCGGTAGCCCCGCAGTGTACAGGCCTCTTTTGTGTGTGTATGTGTGCGTGGGTGTGCGAGTTTAGAGAGACCCTTTTCTCAAATTGGACCTAGAGGAGAACTTCCACGAACCCGCAACGCGCAGAAAAGACAGACAGGCGTCTACAACTCCAGGAGGCGTGACGACCCCCTCTCTCCAGCAGGCTCGGTATAGCCAGAGGAGGAGGGGCCCTCTTTCTGTGCCGGTCACGTGACGTCCATGGAAGCAAGATCCCGCCCACGATTGTAGAGAGCCTATTTAAAAGCCTCCGAAATTTACTTTTGAACACTTCATGCTCTTCTCATTTTCCTTCTTCTACCTTTGAGAAAACCGTAAGTTTCGCACTAGAAAATCGTCTCGCCCTTGCTTGGTCGCCATGGTCTACCGGATGCCTGCAGCCCACCGACAACGCCACGCTACCCAATAAGTAATGTTGGTCGAGCTCCGACCGACGTTACTTATTGGGTTCGTTGTGGTGTGAACGTTGTGGTGTGAGCTTCTCCTCTTGTCCTTTGTGTTTTTTTGACTGGTTTTTTTCCTTCAAGTATGTACCAACTGGCCCAGATTTCAACCCTTCTGCAGAGCTTCGATAGGCAGGCGCCGATACTTCTCGGCAGCAGTGCGATACGCTACCCTGGAGTACGCGACAGTGGGCGGATGAGATTAAGAAGTTTGGAGGGACAACATGGCCAGAATTAGTACATGACCGGGGTAGTTGGAGAAGTATGGGAGGCTCCTTTGCCCAGCAGTGGGCGTAACCAGGCTGATGATGATGATGATGACCGTTTATGTCCGAAAATTGAGTACAAATTTTCGTCGTTTCCATAGGCTTCCATTGCTGAATCTTTACCCGCTCTCGGAACAGAATTCTTGCTTGTCACAGCGTGATCGCTGCATTTGGCTCATGTGGATTGTCTTCCAGAGCATGTCTGTGACCAGCTTTTTCAATAATTGACCTGCAGCTTTTGTTATTAGCGAAAAACCCGCTCGTTCCATTGAAAACGCGCTACCTTCGTGCCGGGGCCACTTGGGGCGTTAGTTGGTACGTGTCCAGAAAAGCTGGGTCTGGTTACCTCTGCAAACATGGACGACCCACTAGCCTAACAGCCAACTCTTCTAGAATTAGAATATCGTCTATACCCGTTTGCTTTCTGATCCAAACCGCTCTCTTTCTGTCTCTTTACATTATTGCTAACATTCTTAATTCCATCACTCTTTGTACAGTCCTTTGTTTTCGAGCTTCTTTGTCAATTTTCTAGTTTCTGCCCCATATGTCAGCACCGGTAGAATGCATTCATTGTACACCTTTCTTTTCAATGATAAGGGCAAGCTTCCAGTCAGGAGCGGACAATGTCTGTCGTATGCGATTCTACCCATTTTAAAGCGAAGCTTTCTTTGCCTCTTCCTTGGTCTTTCCCGTTGCTGCTGTGAGCTGCTCTCGTGCACATCGGGGAGTCGTTGTGAGCGTGACAAGCGGAAACGAGACGGGAGAAACTCGTTTTCACCCCACCGCGTCGAATGTGCACAATGCCCTGTGGAGCTCCCAGGTCGTCGCCAAGTTAGCCGCTTGACAGCTGTAATTATCTGTAGCTCCCCTCAGAAGCATCGCACAAACTGCAGCGCTTTCCATTCTACTAACTTGCGAGGCCAGAGGGGACGCAGATAGAACTGTAGAGACAAAAGAAGAGAAGGAGAGGGAGAAGAAGCAGGCCAACACCGTACAGAGAACTTAAGGCCTTCTGGCTGTACCCTTTTCCTTGAGCTACGTCACGCACAAGAGGCCCGCATAGAAGTTCTCTGTAGCGTGCTACGAAGCTACGAGCGGCGCACCTATGTTGAAAATGAGACGCAGAAGACCGAGTGGGCGACGACGACGGTAACAATTCGATTTGTTCCGGGAACCTTGCCGCTCTTTGGATAGCTTTGGGGTTAGAAAAGTCCTGGCATGCTGTGACATGCTTCAAAGCGCACTTTTTTTCTGGACGTGAACCATGCATGTTGTCTCTGCGCTTGTGATGCGATTGCGGTTGTGTGTCGGGCAAGCTGAATGTGGATTACGTTCAAGCCAGGATATGCCTAATAAGTGCTGCGTGCCCAATTGCTGGAGCAATTACAAATCGGGACGAAAAATCATGCGTTCATGTTTCCGCAAGATCAATAACAGAATATTGGGTGCCAATGCTAAGGCAAAGAAGAGAAAAAGCTGGAATTCTGCAGAATAAGACAGCTGTTTGTTTGTAAATAGTTGCACGAATGTTTTGTATCTCCATTGCTTAACTCATTTGAGGAGTTGTAAATATGTGGACTGCGGTACTGTATGTAATAATGCCACAAAAGCAAAATTATTCGCTTAGAGCCTAATCTAGACTGTAATAAATAATGTGTCCCGAATGTGAAGAAGGGCACAAGAGTGAAGTTGTCATGACATATGTGTTATGGTGCCGTGCTAAAATGTTGTTCAAGAACTTTTGTGGTCGCATGAATGGCAAATTCTTTGACGCCGACGATAAATCAAGGCAAAGAAGCTACTTTGAAGAAGAGGGCAGCACTGCGACTTTTCAATATAAGCCATGCTCCCTGTCATCATTTACCCGAAATTCGTTCTCAATCCTAAGGTTGAACCACTTCATTTTTTATGGACGGGCTTTTTAATAATGCAGCGCATAAGCAGTTTTGCTTAAATAAAATAATCATGGAACACCCTCTGTTAATTGTCTGCGGGCCATCTGCTCAACTTTGCCTAAAAAAACAATAACTGCGCTCTGGTTAACGTTGCCCATAAGGGCGCGATCCCTTCATTCAACCCGTATCCCCGACCGCGCCGCCGGCCTCTTCTCCATGACGTCACTCGCCGAGCGCTCAGGCCTTCTCTAGGTGGTGTTGGGCAGGCCCCATATAAGAGAGAGGGGGAGGTGACGTGATAATGCAAGGAAACCCCACTACTATACGACAACGCTTGCGGGGAAACAGGATAAGCTTACGTTCAAGGTACGGTGCAGTACGTTGCTGCTATTTCTGAGAAATAAGCGCCATGCAAATATGTCAAGCGGGCAACTTACGCAGGGCGTGCAGAAGCAGAGCCGCATTAATGCGAGCGCACCGCACGGTCCAGGAGACACTACGGAAGCGGTCGACCGTCAAATGAACACTTCTGTGCACGCCGCGTTAGTTTTACGGCTATGGCATTGCTAGAGGTCGTGGATTTGATCCCAATCACGGCAGCCGCATTTCGACGCGGGCTAAATAGAAAATGCACGTGCACTTAGATTTTGGGACACGTTAAAGAACATCACGGCGTCAAAATTAATCCGGAGTCTGCCACTACGGCTTTTCTCATAATCCGAGTGTGGTTCTCGCACGTACAGCCCATATTCCAATTCAAGTTTAATACTTCCGCCACAATGCGATGTACCATGTGAGGAAATGGCAACGCTCAGTCCTCTCAAAGATTATAAAATATGGCGCACAACAACGCCTCAAACAAACACCTCT
The DNA here is from genome assembly GCF_023375885.2 of Dermacentor andersoni. Classification (NCBI taxonomy): domain Eukaryota; kingdom Metazoa; phylum Arthropoda; class Arachnida; order Ixodida; family Ixodidae; genus Dermacentor; species Dermacentor andersoni. The sequence goes on along the minus strand of NC_092814.1, from coordinate 409,416,090 downwards.
CCCTGCGTGTTCTGTGTACTACGCAGACAAACAGTAGTGGCGCACGCAAGCTAACGTTTAAGATCAACTCACCGCTCTCGGGTTAGCCTAAAAACGTAGGAGAAATTAGGCTTTAGCCGTCGACATCACCGCTAATTATTGTCAATCAAAGCATCCAGCGCGGAAAGCTTCGCTTACATCGATTCCCATAGTGTGTAGGATCTGCATATTTTTTATTCTGTGAATTTCCTTCTCATGATCCGGGTCCCCTGCCCTAGGTAAATGTACTACTTCTTCAGACTCTAGAGGCTGACTGGCGACCTTCAGCGCTTGTTCGCTTGCCCGGCTATTCATTATTATATTTGTCTTCTGCATATTGTTCTTCAACTCCACGCTAACACTCTCTCTCTTAAGGTCTTCAATCATTTTTGTAACTCGTCTGCATTGTTGCTCAATAGAACAATGTCATCGGCAAACCGAAGGTTGCTGAGATATTCGCCGTCGATCCTTACGTCTAAGTCTTGCAAGTTTAATAGCTTGAATACTTCATCCAAGCACGCCGTAAATAGCATAGGAGAGATTGTGTCTCCCTGTCTGACCCCTTTCTTTATAGGTATCTTACTGCTTTTCTTGTGTAGAATTAGGGCAGCTGTAGAACCTTTGTAGATATTTTCCAAGGTATTTACGTAAGCGTTCTGTACTCCTCGATTACCTAATGCCTCTACGACTGCTGGTATTTCTACTGAATCAAATGCATTTTCGTAATCTACTGTACAGGTCAATGTAGAATGCTTCCGCTTCTTTTACTATATCTTCGAGATAGTAGATGATATTGCCCTGCATGTCATTCAGTGCATACATCTTGCTTTGTGCTATGCCAAGTTTCTTTCTCACCGATTTCAGGCTGCGTCCATTTTTTACGGCTTCTTCAGTCTTTCTCACGTTAGTTTCGAATATCATTTATTTTAGCCTTGTTCATCAGTTTTGACAGTTCCGTGAATTCTATCTTATCTCTTGAGTTGGAAAATTTCATTGTTTGGTGTTTCTTTATTACGTCCTATGTTACTTGGGAGGGCTTGCCAACTGGTCGCCTTGGTCTCTTGCTTCCCATTTCAATGGATGTCTCTGAAGCCAGCCTAGTAACGGTTGCATTCATTATATCTATGCCATTTTCACCTTTCTGTTCTCACGCTGCATATTTGTTTGAAAGTACCAGCCTGGATCTGTCTGCTTTTACCCTTACTATCTCTAAGTTGACCTGTTTCTTCTTGACCAATTTTACTGTTTCTCTCTTCAAATTGAGGTGAATCCTAGCCCTCACTAACCTATGTTTACTGCATTTTACCATACCTATCACTTGTACATCTTGCACTATGCTGGGATCAGCACAAAGTATGAAATCAATTTCATTTGTTCTTGCACCAATAGGACTTTTCCAGGTCCACTTTCAGTTGCTACGCTTTCTGAATAAGGTGTTCATTATTTGACTCTTAGTCCTTACTGCGAATTCTACCAGAATCTCTCCTCTAGCGTTCCTAGGATAGACGCCGTAGTTGCCAATTGCTTGTTCATCAGCCTGCTTTTTCCCCACTTTTGCATTTATGTCGCCCATTACTACAGTATACTGAGTTTGCACTTGTCTCATCGCTAATTCAACATCATAAAACTGATCTACTTCTTCATCATTGTGACTGGATGTTGGAGCTTACACTTGAACTGCCTTAAATCTATACCTCTTAGTAAGTTTGATTACGACTACTGCTACCGTTTCATTAATGCTGTAGAATCCAATGTTGGTCCCTATGTCCTAATCAATTAGGAATCCTACCCCGTATTGCTTCTTACCTGGGACACCTCTATAGAAGAGCACACGGCCTTTATTCAGAAGCAGCAGAACCTTGATGTGGACGGGTTGGTTTTGCATACTTGTCCGTCGTCCTTGTCCGTCGTACATGTTCCTGCTTTAGTCTGCGTCTTCGTAGCGCCGTTATTCAGCAGTGTATAAGCCTCAGCAGTTCTTCTAATCTCACTAAGGCCGATATCCCACATCATGTCCGGTATTTCCTCAAAGTCCTGCTAAGCTAGCCTCACTCGAGAGGGCTCGGGTGTTAAATGTTGCAAGGGTCAAGTTCCGTTGGCGGCCTGTCCGCACCCAGAGAATATTAGCACCCGCTGCTGCTTTACAGGTCTTACCGCCGCCTTGGTCAGGTGCTCCGCAGCTGCTGGAGACTGAGGGCCATGTGTCTATTGAAGGAATCATTTGGGAGGTAGGGGCCGAATACTGCACCAGGGCGGCCAATTCCTGTTCTGGTGAAAGAGTGACTTTGTTCAAGCTTAGTGGGCCTTCCTAATAGACAAGAACGGCACAGCGAGCGGTGCTGCTGCGCCGGCGTTGAGAGCGCCGCATGCGGGGCGAAATTCAACTAGCGCGTGGTACGCCTCTCCCATCTCTCGTTCGCACCACCTTGATTGCCTCTTGCACTGCGCGTGTTTGGGCAGGTTTCGTACCGCGCGCGGTGTGTGCCTACGTGTGCGTGCCTGGACGTTTTACTTGAAGGACAATATACAGTCTGTTTCACACTTATTTATTTATTTATTTATTTATTTATTCAGGTACCTCAGCGCTCGTTGAAGGCATTTTTGTAGGGGGGGATACAGTTGCAAAACACACATCGTCATGCAGATGACACTGTGTGAATAACAAACAACAAAAAATAACAATACAACGCATTCCAATATTGAGCAAACTGATAACTAAAGAATCATGAAAGCAAGGAAGACGTAAATATTTTCATATGAAGAAGCGTATACAAAGAATTCGAAAACGCACAAAACAGCAGAAAAAGATTAAATCAACAAAAGTTAATTCAACAAAACGCGTGACAGAGCATTTTCAAAAGAAGATTGCGAGGCTAAGACAACTTCTTCTGGCAATTTATTCCAGTCATGCACAGTTTTGGGAAAAAATGAGTTTTTAAGGACATTTATACGGCACTGGTATTCTTGAACCTTTAAAGAATGATCTAAACGGGAGGATATATAGCTGGGAGCTTTCATGTATGAATCTTTAGACAAACCTGTAGCTCTTATAAAAATATTGTAAAATAGCTTAAGTCTAAGGTATTTGCGTCTCTCTTGCAATACAGGCCAGCCCAAATTTTTGCACATCTGAGAGCTGCTTTTGGTTAAATCATAGTTTGCGGACAGGAACCTTGCTGCTCGTTTTTGAATTCGTTCAAGTTCGCTGATAAGTGTTTTTGTTTCAGGGTCCCAAGTCGCACAACCATATTCTAATATGGAACGCACGTTTGTCAAGTAGAGTATCTCCTTCAAATCAGCAGGTGCCTGCTTGAAATCGCGTTTTAGAAAGTTTAACACACGGCTAGCTTTGGCAGCAATATGGTTTACGTGGTCGTTCCAAGAAAGGTTGTTTGGGAAGATAACACCCAAGTACTTGTAATTCTTAACAGATTATAAGTTTCTGTCACCTAAAGAGTACTGGGTAGGTAATGGATGCTTTTTATTTGTAAATTGCAGAACTTTACATTTTGAAAAATTTAATGTCATGTTCCATGTATTGCACCATGCCAAGACGGAGTCGAGGTCGCTTTGCAATTCATAAGAGTCGCTTATACATGTGACGTCACGGTAAATGCAACAATCGTCAGCATACAATCTGACACGACTGGAAATCCGGTCAACTATATCATTGATAAATATTAAAAAAAGGAGAGGGCCCAAAACCGATCCCTGGGGAACACCCGATAAAACTGCAATATCAGATGAACGTGCGCTTTAAGAATAACGCTCTGCTTTCTACCAACTAGGTACGCTTCGAGCCATTTCAGCATGGTGGGTGGAACTTTGAGGGCAGACAGTTTCAGTAATAATAAATTATGCGCGACAGAATCAAAAGCTTTTTGAAAATCCAAAAATATGCAGTCAACCTGCTACTATTGTTAATTGAAAAAGCGATATCGTGAGCAAACTCTATCAGTTGCGTATCGCGAGAAAATCCCTTTCTGAAGCCGTGTTGCATTGGACAAAAAAAGTTATTATCCTGGAGGTGCTTAAATAGATTAGCGTAAACGACGTGCTCTAGCGATTTGCAAATGACACTTGTAAGGGAGATAGGCCTATAGTTTACAGTTTTTGTTTTGTCACCACTTTTATATTGAGGAACTACTTTGGCGCTTTTCCAGTCATCGGGCAAGGCGCCGATATCCATTGATTTTTGAAACAGTGTTACTAAGAAGGGAGCAACAGAAACTGCACAGTTCTTCAAGACGCAGTTCGGAATACGGTCAGGACCGGGTGCCGTGTTTACCTTGAGCTTCTCCAAAAGTAACACTAATCCATGTACTGAGAAATCTATGCCACTCATCTCCGTAAACTCATTCACAATACGTAAACCATCGGTAGGGCATGTCAATAGAGAAAAAAACTGACTGCAAATAACGCTTAAACTGTTCAGCCTTGCCTTCCACATCCGAGCTATAGTTAAAATCATCTATAATATCGGGAATGTTGTCTCTTAGGCGCTGCTTACTTTTTACATATTTCCATACTTGCTTTGGATTATTCTTTATTTTCCAACCCAGATACGCACGTTCGGCCCTGCGCATCTCCCGCGTTATAATCTTGTTCAGCTCTTTCAATTCACAATGCAAGGAAGGCTCTGGTGATTGGCAGTACCTACGATATAAGCGGTGTCTCTTGTTTATCAAGGTTCGAATGGCGGCGTTCATCTAAAGCTTATCTGTTCGACACTTCGACGAAATGGTGCGTGATGGAACATACGTCTGGATTAAGGCCAGGAGTTTTGTCTTCAGTAGGTGCCAAGTGGAATGTATATCAAGTCTGGAACTGTGATGTCTCAATTCTGGGAGAAATGCATCGAGTTCATGCGATAGCGAGACATAGTCTCCTCTGTCGTAATGAAATACCGTACGTGGTGGCGGCTTTCTGCGGTGCTCGGAAAAACAGGATAATCTTGCGATTACCACTTCATGGTCGCTTAAACAGGGAATTGTGGTGGTTGAAGAAACGAGGGTGCGCTCGTTGCAGAAAATTAAATCAAGTACATTTGCACTACTACAGCCTATTCTAGTTGGGCATTCCACAAACTGAAATAGGGAACGAGTGTTAATCATTTCACGAAAAGCAGTATGAAGAAGCGATCTGGTCTTTATATTCGGCTTAAGGGAGATCCATTATACATTAGGTAAATTAAAATCACCACCTAAAATAACGAAAGGTTAGTAGGATGTTCCTCAATTCAAATAGGGGTTGCGGTGATTTAGGGGCTGGAGATCTGTAAAATGAACCAATAGCCATTGAGGAACCGTTAGCCTGTATGACCTTACACCAGACCGTTTCGCATGTCTTGCTTTCTGTGTTAAGAGGTATGCTGTTCAGTCCATTACCGACAATTATAAAGACACCACCGCCATGCTTGTTGTGGTCCTTCCGGTATACACTGTAATTAGGCGGAAATATCTCGCAGGTGCCTATTGTTTCGTCCAGCCATGACTCGGTGCCAATGACCACATGTGGTTTGACCAAGTCGAAGAGTGCAGCAAACTCTTCTTTTTGTTTTTGAGGCTGCGGCAGTTGACAGCAATAATTACAAAGTCGGATTTAGGATCTGCTCTTTTCTGCGATGCAGGACGCCTTGATGGCTATTGGTTTATGCTTTTCACGGTATCAGTAGCACTGTCGTACATGTAAACTTGTTTTGCCAACTTTAGTTTGTTGACAGGTGCAGCGGTGGCGTAGAGGTAGAACACCCGCCTCGCGTGCAAGGGGTCCGTGGTTCGAATCCCGGTGCCGCACAATTTTCCACCGGATTAAAAAAAAGTAAAAAATCCGCGTGTTGATAAAATTGCATAAACAGGCCTGGAGTGTGGCCTGATCCCGGTGACCAGAACCGGTAACGCACTCCCTCACCAGAGCAGGATTGGCCACCCTGGTGCAGTACTTGGCCACAACCTCCTATATGAACACAACAATCAAACCCCGGCCCCTCAGTCCCCAGCAGCTGCGAAGCAACTGACCACGGCGGGGGTCAGACCTGCGACGCTGCAGAGGGTGCTAAGAATCCCTGGCTCCGGATAGGCCGCCATTGGAATATGAACCTGGCGACGTTTAACGCTAGAACGTTATCTAGTGAGGCGAGTCTAGCAGTGCTATTGGAAAACGTGAACAAGGTGAATGCAGGAGCCAACGTTTCGACAAGTGGACTTGTCTTCTTCAAGGCGACATATGCTTTCCTCGCCACAGTATATATAGGTGGGGTTATTCTAAAGGGGAGGGGGTGTGAGGCGGGAGGGCGCGGAAACGAGGGAAAGTGTGTTAGCGTGTCGAATTAGTAAAGGAACGCTGTGTACAAGGTCAAAGCCAGGACCCCCCTCACCCTAGTCTGTCAACCCACGCGCGTTAGCCGGCGTGTCAAGGGCGTCTGACACGCCAGCTGACGAAAAAAAAGAAAGAAAGAAAAAGAAGGGAAGAAAAAGGAAAAGAGGGGGATACGCCAAGAAATCAAACTAAGTGTTGTTGCCTATAGCTTGAGGTTTAGCATAGCGAATAGATTCTAAAGCTCCCTTTGAAACGTTTATGCCTATTGGTTGCAATGTCTTGAACTTATGGATAAGGTATGATTCTCTGTATTTTCTTTCTCGTTCGGAACGGAAATTTGACTGTAAGATGTAGAGTTTAAGTTCATCAAAGTTATGACCTGGTTGGTTGAAATGCTCGGCGACGGCTTTGGGAAGCTTTTTAGCTGTGTCCGCGCGATGTCCGTTTAATCTGACGTTCATTGATTGTCCTGTTTCACCGATATATTGTTTCTTACAGAAGGAACATTCAAGCATATAAATCACATCCGAACTTGTGCAAGTGAAGCTGGATTTGACTTCATGTGTATAATTATTTGCGGTGCTTTTAATTTTAATGTCACTTTGAAGGTGCCTGCAGGTTTTGCATCTAGGGCGACAACAGGCTTTTATTACGGGGGAATGCTGCTGGCTGACTTTTGCGTGCACTAACATGTCTTTAAAGTTCTTGTTTCGGCGATAGGTAACCCTGGGTACATCCGGGAACGCTTTTCGCAGACGCTCGTTACTTGATAATATTGGGTGGTATTTTCTTAGGATGTTGTTTATGTTTGGGAGTGCATTAGAATATTTTGTTATAAAGGCCGGCGGTCTGTCAGATTCTAATGTGGGCTGTCTCTTCGCCAATTCCGACTGTCTCTCCAATCTTGACGCGGTATCATAAGCTCTATCGAGAGCAACTTGGGGATAGTTCCTTTCTGCTAGCGTTGATCTAAGGTCATTTAGGTGGTGGATATAATCGTGGTCTTCACTGCAGATTCTTCTTATACGTTTCGCTTGTCCGACAAAAATTCCTTGCTTGCAATGTCGTGGGTGATGACTGTTGTAGTCTAAATATTGCTGGCTGTCTGTAGGCTTCCGGTAAAGTGTCGTTCTCAGTTTTCCGTTTTCTATGTAGACCGTCGTGTCCAGGAAGTTGACCTGACTAGGAGAGTGGTGAGCAGTAAATTTCCATTTCAATCGCTTTCACCCGAGTATTAAATTTGGAAGTTTGGAGGGCCAACATGGCCACAATTAGTACATGACCGGGACAGTTGGAGAAGTATGGGAGAGGCCTTTGCCCTGCAGTGGGCGTAACCAGGCTGATGATGATGATGATGATGATGATGATGATGATGATGATGAGTTTGTTGACATTAAGTTAAAGTCACCGCCACGTTCCTTGGCAAACTGTATCAGCTTTTTCCGCTCATGCCTTACTTTATTCGAGTAGTCTTCACTGATAGCAAAACCGGTATCTTTTAGTTTTGAGGCAGCTGCAAATAAGCGTTGCTTGTCTTAGAAAGATGAGAATTTCACTAGAATTGGCCGTTTTTTTCCGGTGAGTAACGGCCAAGCCTGTGCGCTCTTTCCATAGCCATCGAGCTAAGTTCTACACTTAGTTTCTCAGCGCAAAAAGTAAAAATCCGTTCTTCACACAGTGCTCATGTTTCTTTCTCGGAATCTGGGTGGCCATGAAAGATCAGGTTGTTCCTTCTTGCTCTGTTATCTAGATCGTCTTGGTATTTGTGGACTGTCGCAAACGAGGAAGTAACCGATTCGACACGAGACGACATCATTTCTATCGATTCTTTTAACTGTGGGACACATGATACGCGGTCTTCAGCGCACACAATCTTGGCTGCGAACTCCTCTACTTTTTGTTCAATGGCCAGCTGATTACTTCGAAGCGAACGAATTTCGTCAAGAATGTCGGATTGTTTTTCCAAGATTGATGGTATCTGCATAATAGCCTTAAACATTTGCTGTTCTTGTTCATCGGTAAGAGGACCAGGATTCAGCGGGATATCGCCGGCAAGCAGTAAGCGCAACTTTGAAAGCAGACAGAAAATGGCTCTAGAGCAGCACCATACTAAACAGAACACACGATATGCAAGCATGTACAGGCATTGGGTGGGATCTGACGCCGGTTTCCTAAAAGGTTTGCCATTTGCACAACGATAGGAACGACCAACCTGTAGAAACACGAAGCGTAAGTGCCTGGAAGCCATGGCGGCGCCAGATCCCAGAATGGCCGGCTGCGGTGGCTGCTTTAGTAGTCTTTCATCCGAAGGTGACCATGGTGGCCAGGAAGCGAGGGAAACAAGCGCAGGCAGCGCTGTCATGTCCAGTGGTGATTTGAAATCCAGGGTAGGGCAGATAAAGGGCGGACACGTACAGTCCTTGCGAGCGGTGTAATCAGGAACGGGACACGTTGCATCGATGCTGCCTTGATAAGCAGTCACCATCTGCATAACCTGTAGAAACACGAAGCGTAAGTGCCTGGCAGCCATGGCGGCGCCATGGCTGCCAGGCCAGGCACTGCCAGAGGGGAGAACTCGGAGCGCATTGCATCGCGATGCGGCGAGCGCTTGAGTCAGGCGGCGGCAGCAGCTCGCGCAGGCTCAGGTACTCGAGGGACGAGGTCTTGAAGGGCGTCGTCTGCTAATGCGGCTTGCGCTGGCCACATTGTCGGGAAACGTTCTACTGTCAGTTGCAGCGCGCCCATCTCATCGTTAGTGCGCGAAACAAGCCGGTATTCTTTACTGAGCGTTGTGCGACGCCCATTGATACGCCTCGAAGATAAGTTCATCGCTGAAAGGTGCAGGGCAGTCATAGATGACGTACTGATTCCATATATTTTTGACGGCCCGTTCCTGGAAGGCGACTGTATATTCTAACACGATAGGCCGGCGATCCACACTGCTCGTGTTGTGCAACAACTGCTGGAAATGCGCGCCGTCACTCTCTTAGAGTGGCCGCCTGAATCCCCGGGCACCAACGTTATATGAAATGTCTTGGGCTCGTTGAAAGTATCGCTGGTGCACCATCCCCTCTATGAGTCACCCGAGGATAGGCTTCGATCCACCATCGTCAGCGACTCAGACGTGCTGTGAATGAACACATCCCTCAGCAAGTCACTCTAGACTTCACTGCCTTCCAGGATGAGCGCTGTCATCGCTGCCGCTGGGGACATGAGGAGATGCTAACTGAAGTTCGAAGGTGACGTGTCCAATTCCCCGCCAGCGGGCAGGGTCTGTCTGGTGTAGTGAATGATTGTCGAGAAAAATCACTTCCAGCTCATTGTCTTAACCTAAAACATTCCTTTAAACGTATCCGTTTGTTTCATCGTGTTCGAACCCCATAGTTATCATTGTTGAGTGCTTTGTTTTCCTTTCGAGTCAAATAAGGACTGAGCACGTTGCGCGCACATCTTCGAGAGTCTTGTCGCTGCTTATTACGGTAGCACACACAGTGAAGAAATATACGTGCACGCGCTCAGTACTCCGGCCTTTCGAAAGAACGAACGAAGCATGCTGTCAAAACAAGTTTATGGAACTCCATTATCGCCAATGAAAGCACAGAGTTTGGCGTCGCACAACGTTTAGTAAAGAATATCAGCTCAGTTCCCGCAGTACCGATCAAATCGATGCACTGCCCCAGACAGTAGCACGCTTCCCGGCAATGCGGACAGCGCGCGCCGCCGTAGCAGACGACGCAAATCACGACTCCGCCCCTCGAGCGTCTGCGCCTGCTCGAGCTGCTGCCGCCGCACGACTCCATTGCTTGCCGCATCACGATGCAATACATTCCGAGTTTTCCACTAAGAGTGAAACAGACTGTACACGCTTCTATTTGCCTTTAAGAAAGTCGGTGCGCTTGACGATTATTTTTTATGGCTGCAATGCGGGCGAAAGGGCAGCGTCTGTTTAGCCATGTAAGTGACGCTGAGCAGGTAACTGAAAACTGGTATGTATGTGCCGCATCATATGTGCCGCTGGAAAAATCGTCGGCACATATGATGCGGCACATACATACGGCACATACGAGCTAAAGTCATTTTTTGCAGTTTCTCACAAAACGTTTGCTACAAATCCGTGTTGTCTCTGATGGCGACAACGGACTTCCATCGGCACTGTGCGGAAATAAACAAAATGTATCGCTACATAGCCCAAGTACGACATGCGCACACAACTTTAACTAGTACGTCCCCTACATTATAGAATAGAGGCAGCAATGTAAATAGCTTGGCCATTTTTTAACAGTGTTCGAGAGACGGAAGTTGAAAGTATTAGTAATCATTTCTGCTTCAGCAATGCCGGCGCGACCAAGACGCGGACGTGTATCGTCCAGCAACTCGATCGATCGGTGCAGTGGTGAAGCGGGAATGAACTCCGGTCATGTCCAATGCATCGTGCACATATTCAATTTCTCGGCACACGTGAACTTCGGCCACTGCTAGCGCATACAACAGAAGTGGTTTCCATTCTTGGGCAGCGCACGCACAAACGAAACACGAGAAATAAGACAGGACGAGCGCTGGTCGAACAACTGAAAGATTTTATATGAGTAAAAGGATTATATACCGAGTAACTATTAAATTCATGTGGGTTACATATAAAAACCGTCATGCACAAAGGAATGATCAATGAACGAGCTCGCTTCGTTTGCCAGTTGCTTACTTCGTTTGGCGCACTGCAGTAATCCTTGTCTGTCATCTGCTTTTTTCGTACCATTTTCTTGTGAATCGGCAGAATTTCACTGGTGGCATCAACCCTTTCGTGTTTACATTGCTATCGTGACAGTTAACAACACAATAGCAATTTCCGGTCATCCGAAGAGGCGCCGTCGCCAACAAGAGACGTTTCGGGCGCAGCGCGCACTGAACGCGGGCGCGACCGTAAAGGGAAGCGGCGGCGGAAACCTGCACCCGTTGCAGGGGAAATCGTTCCGCCAGGGGAGAAACGAGCGCTGGCGTCTAGGAAGAAACTTGGCGTGCGGACGTCCATTTGGTTGTACCTGGATTAGTATAGCCCCACTCGCTCTCGGCATCTTTTGCCGGTGTCAGGCGTCACTCCAAGCCTGCAGATGTAGTGCACTGGAGGAGGTGAATTTCAAGCCCACGATCATCAAATAAAAAAAAAAAAAAACTTATAAAAGGATTCGAACTTCCGACTATGGCAACCTAGCATTCCACATAATTCAGTCAAATAATGCCGTTGGTGGTGAGGCTACCTTTCCGCCGACAAGTACAGCCCAGAGGGCCCTACGTGCCTAAAAACATATCTATCGAGGATAAATCAAATATGTTTTCCTGATCGGGATGGGTAACCCAATATAGAACGATGTCTAAAGGGTTCTCGCCTCGTAGTTCCTGAATCGCACGTGCGCAGACGGCCGTGAACGCGGCTAGGCAAACGCTACAGGTGTACCGAGGACCTTTCACAGTTGCGAATACTTGCTCGTGGTCTACAGGCGTACAAACGGAAACCCGCATAAACGAATATTAGTGCAAATGTAGAAGAAATAACAGGACGCTAGCGACGACTTTTTTTTTACTTGATTCAATTTGTATGTAAACTTTGCAACTGTTGTCGTTATTTTTTTCTTATTGTTTGCGTGCTACTGCAAACCTTCTCATCACTTTTTCTCTTTCTTTAGCGCTGCAATTTTTTTGGGGTGGTGGTGGGGGGGTGGGGGGGCTCTCACTAGAAGTCAGCGCGAGGCATGTCAACAGAGTCAATTTAAGTCCCTTTAGTATAACTCAAAAGTCTGAAAACCTGCTTGAATTATCCGCAGTATACGGGCTTCGATGATCGCGGCAGGTGGCACGGCATAGCATTTCTCAACGGTTCTGACATCGTGGTTTCGGAGTCTCCCGTATGCAAGCGTCCATGAAAGCAGCTAGATACAGGATATATTTTCGGCGGAATTGAACAGCACTTAAAGGTAGTGCGCAAAAAAAAAAGAAAATAACAAAATTAAGAAAATTTCAGCGCTTACCACCCCTTCACTAGTCGCGTCTGGAGGGAGGTACACCAAACAGCTCACGGTCTCAGCTGCCTGTCCCATGCATGGGAGAAGTCTCTCCGAACGAGACGGACCTGGTACTGATGCGCCGCGCAATGCTGAGACGTCGGAGGTGAGTAGGGTGCATTGACAGAGACTTTCGCTCAGAGGCAAATCCTCCATGGCGAGACGGGCCGCCAAGCAGTAGTTCTGAGCCGCGCGTAAACTAGGCGGCCTTGGAAGCGACCTTTCTCTATGGTTGGAAAGCGCTTATACGACGCCTCCTTTAAGCTATAGCGTAAGCTTCTGCCTGTGATCACTTGGACAATGTTTGCACACTTCGCGCGGGCAACCTATTGACGCCCCGCTTGCCGCCGAACTTGCAATACGTTCAATTTAGCAGTTGCGGATACCTGCTCGTGATATACAGGAGTATAAACGGAAACCCGCGAAAGCGAATATGCTGTAAGGAAGATAAATAACGTGAGCGCAGAGTCAGCAGCATCGGCAGCATCAAGCGCGCGGCAGAGGCTCGAGCTAGGCGACTGTGCTCGGTGCATCCTAGAACCGGCTGTCGTTACGAACCTCAATAAATCTGCTTTATAAGAGGTGGAGCCGTGCGGGATAACGTTCCACTCTACCGTCTTGGAACTCCGTTATCGGACGCTACCCTCTGCCATGTCGGACACCGACTAGCAGACCATCGCCACCCGTCCCTTGCGCTGGCTTACGTATCATTCTACCTCGCGAACGTGGCCAGTCTCTGGTTCAGAAATCATAAGAGGGATATCAGTTCAGTTCAGTTTATTACCTTAAATGTCCTCCGTAGGGGCATTACATAAGGGGTGGGTATTTGTAATATAGCAAAACATCGTCAGAAATAATTATTTAACAAAATGGTCGGTTACAAGTTCTGTGAACGAAGATGGACAAGTGGTATTAGCGATGCTGACGGGAAGGCCGTTCCAGTCTGTGGCGGTACAGAAGAAAAAGGAGGCTGCGAAGGTGGTTGTCCGTGCACGTGGGCGTGCCACTTGAAGGGGATGGCTGGTGCGATGAGATACGCATGCTGCTGCTGTGATGTAAGGCTCGTGATGTAAGGCTCATGATTAAGGGAACAAAAGAAGAAATTGTGGTACAGGGAAAGACTGGTATGCGACGTCGACATGAAGGTATTGACAAGCCTGATTCTGATTTCAGAGATGAAACGCTGACGTCATATGAATATGAGGTATGAATGAATCTAACAGCACGATTTTGAACTGATTCTAATGCGTCGGTGGCATATGCTTGATGCGGGTTCCAGATGGCTGACGCGTATTCCAGTTTCGACCTGACAATTGACTTATATGCTAGTAATTTTACATGTGATGGGACTTGCCGTAGATTCCGTTTTAGAAGACCTAAGGTTTTGTTAGCTGCAGAGATAATGCTAGTTACATGTGCGCGCCAAGACAAATCGTGAGATAGGGTTACACGTAGATATATATGCATTGTACTGACTCTAATGGTGTGTTATTAATTGCATATGGGAAGAAGGAAGGGTTGCGACGGCAGGAGAAGGGCACGAATTTACATTTGTTGGCGTTAAGGGTCATCAGCGAATTGCTGCACCACTCTAAAACACTGTTCAGATCATTTTGGAGACCAGTATGGTCAGAGGAGTTATTGATAAAGCGGTAGATGACGCAGTCGTCTGCAAACATGCGTATATTACAAGAGACACACTGAGGTAGATCATTATTATATATTAAAAATAACAGGGGACCAAGGACAGATTCTTGGGGCACGTCAGAGGTTACTGGGGGGGGGGGGACTTGATAGGTTACCGTTGACTAAAACCATTTTTGTGGGATTAGACAAAAATTCATTTATCCAGATTAGAACGTTAGGGTCCAAGTTCAACAGTTGAAGTTTTAGTAGCAGACGTCGGTGGGATACTTTATCAAATGCCTTTGCAAAATCTAAAAAGATTGCGTCAGTTTGTACATTGATGTCAAGGTTAGTATTGAACGAAAATAGCTAATTGAGTTTCGCAAGAGAAACCTTTGCGAAAACCATGTTGTGAAGGGTGAAAAACGTGATTACTGCCCAAGAAGGCAATGATTTGAGAGTATATGACATGTTCTATGATTTTGAACGGCCCGCTTGTTAGTGAGATGGGTCGATAATTTAATGGATAATTCCTGTTACCTGTTTTGTAGATTGGAATGACCATTCCCACTTTCCAATCACCCGGCATGTTTCCCGAAGAGTGACTGCGAGAACAGTAAGGACAAGTATGATGCAGCCATGTGTATTGTGTTTCTTAGAAGCTTAGAGTTAATTTCATCATGCAAAATGAAGATGATAGCTTAGTCTTCTTGATTATGGATTAAATTCCGTCAGCTCAAAATGTGATGCATGGCATGTGACCTTCAATATTGTACAAAGGTAAAAAGAAATGTTTGTTTTCATTTCTTTCGTAAATACTGTTGCCAATGCGGAATTAAAAGTGTCAGCGCATTCAGTATCGGCAATCGTCTCGTGTGAGTCATTGGTGAGCGTAATAGTGTGAACAGGATGAGGATTTATTACTTGCCAAAATTGTCTTGGGTTAGTGAGCAGCAAATTTGGGAGTTTGGTGCCATAAAAGGGAAAAAGATATTCGCTTTCAACTTTGTAGTAGATTTCCCATCGATGCGAGTTGCTGTTATCTTTAGCCGCTCGGTAAAGACGTTCCTTTCTATTTTCTAGTTTTTTTTAAGGCGTTAGTAAACCATGGTTTTTGATTACTGAGGAAAATGTGAGCTTTAGGAATATATTTGGTAACCAAATCTGTTAACTTATCCTTCAACATCGACCAGTTATCAAATATAGACTGATTGCGATACGCGGCTTCAATCGTGGGGAAGAAGGTCTCACGTTCGCGATTAATTGCGTCATAGTCGCCCTTTTCGTAAAGCCTTATAGTTTTCTTATGTGTCTTATTTGGTGTTACAGGAAAAGAGAAAGTAGCATGAATCACATTATGGTCACTAATTTCTCGAAGGTGTATAATTGATGAGAGGGTACTGGGATTATTAGTCAGGATTAGGTCCAGAATGGTTCCGGATTCTGGTGTCACGTGCGTTGGCTCTGAAACTAATTGTGTCAGATTAAAGTTAAAACAAATGTCGATAAAATTCCTTGTCTCTGGGGGACCTAATAATAAGGAATATGGTAAGTTGCTACAGTCTATGTTTGGGAAATTAAAGTCCCCGAAAAGTAGGATGGAGCCATTAGTGTAGGTGGTCGTAAGTTGTATGAAATTGTTATTGAGCTGCCCACAGAATTCAAGAGTGGCATAGCGAGGCCTGTAGCAAACCCCCAGCAGCACTGTAAGTGGTGATGTACGATATAGTAGCCATAGTAGTTCGAGTCTTGATGCGATGTTAATACATGAACACAAAAGTTGCCGGTGAACTGCAGCAAGAACGCCGCCGGCCCGTCCGCCTACGCGGTCAGTTCGATAAACGTGGAAGTCGGGTAGCTCGGCCAAAACAACTTCGGTATCAGTGATGTCATTGTGTAGCCAAGTTTCTGTTAGAATGAGCAACTTGCTGCCTGTTGATAATGTGATGTTAGATACAAGCTCGTGCTTCGGAAGATAACTGCGTGCGTTAGTAAAGACTGCGGAAAACGAAAGATCCTTTCTAGGTAGAAGTTCTGGTTGATTCTTTTTTTTTTTGTATAGGACGGCATGATTGCTACACAATCTCTTTTACACAGTTAGATGATTCGTCAAACACATATAGTTTAGGAACAATGTACAAGGTTTCATAGCGTAGCGAGGATGCGATTTGGATTTGGGGAAATGCAAAAGGGCCTTCCGTGCTTCCTGAGTCAAGCGAAAGAAAACTTCACCTACACTATAATTAGTTCCTTTCACCATTCGGCCTTTTGACAGAAGGGCGTCATTCGTCTTCCGATGTGGGAATTTTACTATACTTGGACGATTTCGATCTTTGGTGTGTTTTGCTAAGCGATGTGCCCGTTCTATATCTGTGGGGTTGATGTCGGTTTGTAAATGAATACGGCAGATCTGAATTATTAATTCTCCAGACTTAATAAAAGTTTCATTTGTAGTGGGGTCAGTAATTCCGTAGAAGATCAGGCTATTGCGGCGAGATCGGTTTTCGGCGTCGTCTAAACGGGCCTCTAACGCTGTGACCAGGCGAGTTGTTTCAGTTGATGTCTGCAGTATTTCTACGTCTTGGGGTAGAGGCATGAGAGCCTGATAATGGGCATCTGAGCCGGTCATGCGCTTATTAAGGTCGCTGATTGGTTTCTCTGTGGTGTCAGCTGCAGTTTCAGGCCATTTAGCTCCTGTACAAGTGTTTGGCCTGCGGTTAGCTTCTGCAATCCGGCCAGTACAGTGTCTAGGCTGGCAAGACCAGGGTTAGTTTCGACGTCACCAGACATGATTAGTAGCAGACGGATGACTTAAATGCACTCAGTGGCAATCACGACGAAGCGCCGTGAGCTCGGGAGCTGTACCAGAAGATAATTCCTTGATTTTTTAGCAAAAAGTACAGACTAACCTGCATGGCGAGAGCAAAGCGGTTAGCGAACTGCACCAAGGTACAGTCACCGCGCCCTCAGAGCTGCGTTGACGATGGTTGTTGCTTTATAGCTGGTAGGGCTGTCGACGAAGATGAATCTTTCAAAGTTGGCTCCAGGACCGGTAGCTCGCATTCAAACGGTGAAGCAGATGGAAATGGTGATATGTTGAAACCAGGCAAAGGATTGCACGTGGCAGCTCCGTCTTCGCGACAAGGGGAAGGCTGCACTGACGACGCACTCAAGGATGTGCATGCCAGAACAGGAAGCAGCAGGTTGGAGATGAGATAGACGACCATCTGCATGGCGAGAGCAAAGCGGCTAGCAATTTGCACCAAGGTACAGTCACCGGGCCCACGGGTCCGATATGATCGGCGTTCAAGACGTCGATTACAGAAGTATTTGTCCGACCCGCCGTCAGAAAACTCCGAGCCCAGCAGCGTTTGCGTACACGCGCACAGGACACGAGTGAGACATTCACCAGCTATATAGAAGACATTCTCGATTTGTGCAGGCGCGTGAACGCTGCCATGATGGAAGCGGAAAATATCAAGCACGTCATGAGGGGAATCGGTGATGACGCGTTCCAGATGCTTCTGGCCAAGGACCCGCACACTGTTGGCGACGTTATCAGCTTGTGCCAGAGCTATGATGAGTTACGCAAGCAGCTAGCTCTGACAAGGCGACATGCCACACAAAATGCGGCATCACTCTGCAACCTGACCACCAGCTCCGAACAAGCCTCCCTGATAACCAAAATCAAGGTTTTCGTCCGCGAAGGAGTCGCACGGCAGCTATCTCTGGCGTCCGTCACTCATGCTTCTGCCAGCCCTTTGCCGTCTCATCTCCGTAACGTGATCCATGAATAGGTCGCGGAAGCGCTGCCGGCTGTTCACCAAGGATGCCGTGGCTACACCGGTTACTTATGCTGCAGTTGCTGCAATGGCCCCTCGCAGTGTGCCCATACGTCGATTCCAGCAGCCTGTGCACCGCCCCGTCCCCTGGGCCACCACTGCCGTCGCTAACCCGTGGCGTACGCCGGACAATCGTCCTATATGCTTTGCATGTAGGTATCCCGGTCATGTCACAAGTTTCTGCCGCCGCCGATCGCAGGCGTTCGATGACGATCGGCGGGCGCCCTATGTGCCGCCTGATCCAAATGCGCCTTACGGCCACTTCGACCCATTACACCAGCTCGCTCCCAGACTGATCGCCGTCCCCGCTTCGCACGCCTCGGGTCACCCTCCCCACGTGGCCGATCGCTTTCCCCTATGCGCCGACGACCCGTCTCTAACGAAGAGGTAAACTAGACGACGCAGTTCCCGAGGCAAGAACTGCGCAAGTGTCGACATGTATGCCGAAGTCCTCCTCCTTTACCTGCTAATGTCATTGATGTGTTTATCGAAGATGTCGCTACAGACACCCTCGTCGAACCGGTGCCGTCATTTCTGGTACGGATGCCAGGTTTTGCCGCTCGCGCTTCGTAAAGTGACTACGTCTCCGTCTGAATTGTCGCTTCGAACGGCGAGTGCTCAACCCATTCGCCCTACCGCTGCTTCTACAGCCAGTGTGACCATACAGGACTTTTTATACACGATTGCGTTCTTAGTTCTTTCATCGTGCTCCCACGCCGTTATTCGAGGATGCGATTTTCTCTCACACCACGATGCCATCATCAATTGCACTCGGGCTGAGATTGAACTTTCCCACCTTGGTGACCTGGCCTCGGTCGATGCTCGTCCTGCCGCTACAATTGTCGTGAAAAAGAGACCTGTATTCCCCCGTGCTCTTCAGCATTCATATCAGTCTTGTGTAGTACTATACCCGATGGGACAGTCTTCTTCATGCCCTCTCAACACTTCGTTACCCGGAAAGTGCTTCCTTTGCCCTTTGCCCCTCTTGACCTTGCCGCCGGTGTCAGCCCGATGTCCATTTACAATCATATATCTTTCATCGCCAATATCCCTACTCCGCCGCGAAGTCGCGGTCAATTCAACACGAGTTGTGTCTGTCCTCGACGAAGTGCCTTCTGCCGTCCATGAACGGAGTGCCCTCTCCATCCCCGACTCGACATGGACTGATGTGTTCAGCCCATTCATTCGCCGAAGATCTGAGACATTCGCAGCGATCTCAACTTCTCGCAATCCTCCAGCACTTCCGCCGTTGTTTCGACGTTGCGCAAACATCTCTTGGCCGCGCATCGACAGTCGAGCATCACAGCGACACTGGCTCTCACTCACCGCTGCGACAAAGACCATATCGCGTGTCCACTATGAAACGTCGCGTCATTGCAGACCAGATCGATGACATGTTTCTTAGATGCGTAATTCAACCTTCACAGAGCCCATGGGCCTCTCCCGTGGTACTCCTCAGAATGAATGACGGTTCCATCTACTTTTGTTTTGGCTTTCGACGGTTGAACAAGATGGTGCTGAAGGACGTCTACCCATTACCAGGCATCGAAGATGCTTTGGACTGTTTGCAGGGAGTCGAGTTCTTTTCTTCGCTGGATTTGGGGGCAGGCTGCTGGCAGTTTCCGATGGCAGATGTCGATCGCCCGAAAGAATTTGTCACACCTGACGGCTTGTATGAATTGAGCGTCTTGCCTTTCGGACTTTGCAACGCACCTGCTACGTTCGAAAGAATGATGGATACCGTTCTGCGTAGCTTCCAATGGAAAAGCTGTCTTTACTATCTATAGGACATTGTGGTGTTCGCCCCTGATTTCGCAACGCACCTGCTCCGCCTACAGCACGTACTCGCTTGCTTGCCCAACGCCGCGTTGCAACTTAACCTTAAGTGTTACGTCGAACACAGAATACGTCGTCGCATACGCGAGTCTCACGTTAATCAAGGCGAAGACCAATAAGAGCGTAACAGAAAAGGAGTGTTTGGCCATTGTGTGGGCGCTTGGCAAGTTTTGCCCATATTTATACGACCGATCTTTAGACGTAGTGACCGACAACCACGCACTATTTTGGCTGTCCACACTAAAAGACCCTTCGGGCCGCCTTGCCCACTGGGCATAGCGAATTCATGAATATGACATCCACGTGGTTTACCGTTCCGGGCTAAAGCACTGCGACACTGACGCGTTATCCCGATCACAGCTTCCCCCGAAAGCCAGTTTCACTGCCAGATTCACTGCCGGTGCACATTGTCTTCTCTGGACTTTGACACTATTGATGCTGCACAGCGGAATGATCCCTGGACTGCATCTCTGTTCGACCTTCTTTCGGATACGTCGAAAGTTCCAAGGCCACGAAGGCTTCGGCGACAAGTTCCTCATTTTGCGATTCGAGACCAGTTATCGACGAACTATGCCCCAGAGCGACGTACCTGGTTACTCGTTATTCCGAGAATCTTGCGATCAGAACTCTGCCCCTCGTTCCACGTCGATCCTCAGTGTGGTCACGCGAGAGTCTTCAAGACCTACGTAAGACTTCGACCCCGCTATTACTGGCGGGAAATGCACAATTTCGTTCGAAACTTCGCCCGCTCTTTTCATGAGTGCCAACGCCGCCAAGTGCGACCACACAACTCCGCCGGTGAACTCCAGCCTTTACGATGCCCATCCCGACCCTATGATCGTATGGGCATAGATCTCTACTTCCCACTTCCGTTGACGCCTACCGGCAACAGATAGATAATCGTAGCGGTAGACCACTTAACACGTTATGCGGAGACTGCTGCTCTACAAAATGCTACAGCGCAGGAGGTCTCCAATTTCGTACTACGCCGTTTTCTCCTTCGTCATTGAGGTACACGTGAACTCTTAAGCGACAGAGGCCGCGCCTTCTTATCGGAAGTCATCGAACAACTGCTTGCTGAATGTGCTATTGTTCATCGTAAATGCACTGCTTATAACCCATAGAATAACGGTGCCACGGAACGCTTTAGTCGAACTCTTGGTGACGTGCTCGCTGTGCAAGTCTCCCCTGATCACTCTAATTGGGACCTACGTATTCCGCTTGTCACGTACGCCTACTACACCGTGACTCAGGCCACTACCGGATTCTTACCCTTTTACCTTCTTTACGGCCGTCATTATTCGCACACAATCGACACCATTCTGCCCTACCGTCCGGACCCATCCGAATACCTGCCGATCTTGGAAGCTGCCAGACATGCCGAAGAATGTCGCCAGCTAGCCCGCCGATTCACCTCGGACGACCAAAGCTGTCAAAAAGCCGTTCACGACGCCCAGAACTCGACTCTTTTCTCTCTGGTGCCCTCATCTGGTGATTAGTGGCATACCGCACACCTGGGCTCACTTCAAAACTTCTTCCGAAGTATAACGGGCCATACCACGTTCTCGAGGGAAGATCACCCTTTAATTACCTGGTTGAGCCTCTAACGCCGCCGTCCGACATGCTACGTCGTAACCGCAAAGTCGTTCACGTTCAGCGTCTCAAGCCTTATCACCATTCTACCGTCCATCTAGAAAACTAAGTCGCCAGGATGGCTCCTTTATTTCCGCGGGGCCATTGTAAGGAAGATAACGAACGTGAGCGCAGAGTCAGCAGCACCGGCAGCATCAAGCACGCGGCAGAGGCTCGAGCTAGGGGACTGTGCTCGGTGAATCCTAGAACCGGCTGTCGTTACGAGCCTCAATAAATCTCCTTTATAATGCGTATATATATATATATATATATATATATGCGGTTTACAAGCACGTATATATATATATATATATATATATATATATATATATATATATATATATATATATATATACAGATACGTATATATACGCGGGAACGTACGCTAGCGAACGAATTGAAAGACTCCGCCACCGGGTTTTCTGCGAGACAGAGCTCATACCGCTACTCGCGTTTAAAATAATGACTTGCGCGGTGCGCTCGCTTTGGTCACAAAAAGGGGGTATCTAAGTGGGCACATATCGGCAGCGCGTTTCGGAGATTCCTGCAACCCATTTCGTAAATCTTACGTGGCTGAAAACTTACTGATGTAACCGCGATAGATGTTTTCCTGATCGCGATGGGTAACCCAATATAGAACGATTTCTAAACGGTTCTGGCCTCCTAGTTCCGGAAGCGCACGTGCGAAGATGGGCGAGAACTCGGCTAGGCTAACCCTACAGGCGTATCGACGACCTTTCACAGTTGCGAATACATGCTCGTGGCCTACAGGAGTACAAACATCAACCCGCGAGAACGAATAATACTGCAAATGTAGAAGAAATAAGTGGACGCGAGCTATGACTTCTTTTTTTTTTTACTTCTTGAAAATTTTTATGTGAACTTTGCAACTTAAGTCGTTACGTTTTATTTGTCTTGTTTGCGTGCTACTGCAAACCTTCTCATCACTGTTTCTCTTCCATTAGCGCTACTATTCTTTTTTGTTGGGGGGGGGGGGCTCTCACTAGAAAGTCGGCGCAAATGATGCCAATAGAGTCAGTTTAAGTAGTCCATTTTATATATATGAAATGGCTGCAAACATGCTTGAATTGTTCTCCGTATACAGGTTTTGATGATCGCGGCAGGTGGCACGGCGACTGTCATTACAGCTGCCAAGCGGCTAAAGTGGTGACGTCCAGGGAGCGCCAGAGCGCATTGTGAACATTCGAAGCGGTGGGGTGAAAATGAGTTTCTCTTGTCGCCTTTCCTCTCTGACTCGCGCCTGCCATCGGTATACACGATCTGAAACACCCCCGGAAGCGGTGTGCACGACAGCAGCAGCCACAGCAGCAGCAGCAGCGGGAAAGTCGAAAACTTCGCTTTAAAATATTTAGCTCAAAACCCTGGCCAATCCACAAAGAAGAGACGAGACAAGCACTTGCGGTAACGTGCGCGGCCCAGTTCCGACACGCATGTCCAAGAGCTTGTATACGCTCGAGCGGCCCATCGGCGCAAGCCGCACCGCACGAGTGCGGTCGAGCAAAAATTCCATATGTGGAACACTTCTGCACAAATTTCGCTTGACAATGTGTACGGTTTACAATGTATACACGCTGTAAACGGAAATTTGTGCACAAGTGTTCGATATGTGCAATTTTTGCATACGGCATGCTTGCGGTCGCACGAAAAATTTCACGTATCCAGCACTTGTGCACAAATTATAGTTTACATTGTGTACACAGTGCATGCCTTACACATTGTAAACCGAAATTTGTGCACAAGTGCTTGATATGTGCAATCTTTTGCGCGACCGTAAGCGTGCGGTGCGGCTTGCGGCGATGGGCGGCTCGAGCGTAAACAGGCCCTAAGGGCCGACTTACGCTCGAGGCGCCCATCGCCGCACCGCAAGCGAGCGGTTTGTGAAAAGCGGGCGGTAGTCGCGATCGGTCACAAAATTGCATTTACGTTGAAACCGCATGGTGCGGTGCGGTTCGCATGCGCCCTCTGGTTGTCCAAATAGGTAACCAGCAACTGGCAACATGCATCAGCGAGTTGGCAGCCTCGTGTGCTGGCGACTAGCAAAATTTCGCGCCGTGCCAGGATTTTGTTATTACATTTGCTCTCTTATTAGTTACTTTTTTTACTAGTTCTCTCGATCGGTTCGCATGCTCCGGCATCGGCACTTCGGTTTGGGGATGCGACGTCTGTTGAAAGCTCGCAAACCTTCGACAGTGCGCAGAGCAACGCTGTTCGAAGTCGGCAACTATCGTAAACAGTAGACGACACTTGCATATTTTGGTCGATGTAAGTTGAAGCTTCCGCGCCGTGGTCAAAACGCTTCTCTTCCACGTCGCATTCTGTGCTGCATGTGTGACGTTGACGGGGCGACCCACCTTTGGAACACTGTGCAGTCGTTTTACCTTTGTTGCTTTTTTGTTTATTGCTACTGCATAATGTCGCGACAACATACGTCACTATGTGCTCGGTTGTGTACGGCGCGATGGTGCGCTTGCTCTAGCTGTGATAGCAAAAGCTTGTGTTGTAGACAAGCGACGCACCACCGCTCCTCGTCTGCACGAAGCACCAGCGCGGAACAAACGGGAAGCGACCCGTTCCCGAGTTGAGTTCTGAGAATCCTTCGTCGTCGCCCTCAGGCTCTCGGCTACCGGACAGGGATCGAGTTTGCCCCCTCGAAAACATGCAGCTCTCGCCTGCGTCTGTTGTAGAAAATAAACGCAGTCTGTTTTCTGCCACCAACCGATGTGCACTCCTTTCACGGACAAGGCCAGACGCCATACGTAACACGTACTGGCGACGAGGCAGGAGTTGCGAAGCGGATAAGTTTTTGAAGTTAAGGCCGTGGCTACTGGACGAATGCACGGCGCTGTCGAGCCTTCCTTATGAAATTATGGGAATCGTGAATCCAGCGCCTCGATTTTACTTCGTAGGCGAGCGACGTCAGCGAAGAAGCGGGCAGTTCCCCTCACGCTTTGTGGAGCCGACACTTTTGAACACTGTGCGCGCGCTGATAGCGCCGAAGAACCCGAGAGAAGTCAACTTCAATGATTTAGTGACACTTCTCGGGCGGCACTTCGACACCAGGACATCCGAGCTTTACAGCCGGTACGTGTTTCAAAGACCCGATAGGCCAGAGGACTCTATCAGCAGCTACGCTGCGGTCCTCGGAACTTTGACAGCCGACTCCAGCTTCGGAGCTCCGCCTTCGGCTACAATATTGATGACGTCACCTGATACCCAAACGAACGCTTCAGCAGCGAACCCAACTATGCCGCCCCAAGATGTGATGCTCAGGGACAGATTCGTCCACGGCGTCTGGGACAAACATCTTCCGCAGAAACTGTTCGCAGGAACAGCCTGACATTTCAACGCACTCTGGACTTAGCCCTGCCAGCCGAAAGTACGTCAAGGCATCAGCGAGGAATCAAGGGGGAAATCAACTCAGGGGAAATTAGCAGGATGTCGCAAGTCAAGCCGGGGGGCAAGCATACGTCAGCACGACATTGCTATCGATGCGACGGCTTGCACGACCCTGACACATGCAAATTCAAGACGGCCGAGTGCAGTTTCTGCTCCAAGGAAGGTCATGTTGAGCGTGTCTGCATCTCAAGGAAAAACATGGCACAATCCGCCACCTGTCAGTAAGTCCTCTTGCAAGCTGCGCACAGTGAGTGCACGTACACACTGCCCCAAGTTCTTCGTGAACATGAGAGTGGAGGGAAAGCCAGTCAAATTTGAGGTGGACACAGGTACGGCATGCTCCCTGACAAGCGAGGACACGGACTGCAGAATGGGGAAGAAAAACACTCCAGGGCTCTCAAGCGAGCCACTCGATTTGCGCACAAGGTCAGGTAAAGATTTACCCGTCCTGGGCTCCACACAAGTTCCTGTGGGTGTGAGATCAAAGGATCTATCTGCTGCCGTTGTTGGTTATGACGGGCACCGGGTACAGCCTCCTAGGAAGAGATTGGATTTTGGCACTTCACATTCAGGTGAAGGAGATCAACTACGTTGGAGAGCCAGCACCAGAAATTACAGAGGTCCTGGAACGACACCCAGATGTATTCAAGGAAGACGTTGGCAGCTATACGGGTCCTTTAGTTCACCTGGAGCAAAGTTTTGCAAGGCTCGTCCACCTTCAGTGGCACTGCTAGCGCTTATGGAACATGAGCTTGATCATCTACGGCGCCAAAGCATCCTAAAAGCAATGCAGCATACCAAATGGGCAAACGCATTGGTATTTGTTCGGAAGACGAACGGTACACTCTGTGTCTGTGGTGACTACAGGAGTACTGTTAACTCAGTAGCGAAGGAAGCATCGTGCCCGCTACCAACTACAGATAAAGTCTTTGCACACCTACCCTGTGGAACCATCTTCTCAATGTCGGATCTTCATCAAGCATATCAACAACTAAAAGTTGACGAAGAAACAGCAGCACTGCTCACAGTGAACACCACAAAATGACTATTCAGGGTGGAATGCCTCCCGTTGTGAATTTCCGCTGCACAAGCTATCTTCCAGCTTGGAATGCATCATGTAACCGCGCAAACAACACGGGACAAAGAAGGAAACACACAAGACGGGCGCGGCACGAAGAAAAATTCGCGCCTCTCTTGTGTGTTTCCTTCTTTGTCCCTTGTTGTTTGCGCGGTTACATGATGCGTTCCAATATCGACCACCAACTAGCCCGCCTATCCCTGTTAAATATCTTCCAGTGCATGATGGAGACAATGTTACCTGGAATTCAAGGGCTGAGTGTCCACCTTGACGACATCATTGTCAACGGGAATGTTGCAAATGAGCACGCACAGCTTCTGAATCAGGCTTTGTCGAGGCTAACTAAGAAAGGCCTACACCTGCGAAAGAAAAGTGCAAGAAGAAAGAAAAGTGCAAGATCGGAATTACATCAATTGACTTTCTGGGATATCGAATTCACGCCAGTGGTGTTCACAACACCGAGAAAAAGGTTGAGGCTACACTTCAAGCACCAAAACCGTCTGAAAAGACATCCCTAAGCTTTTCTGGGCCTTATTTCATTTGACTGCTTTTTGGACAACAGAGCGATGGTCGTGGTGCAATTATATAGGCTCCTAGAGAAAAAAACGCCCTGGAAGGGAAAAAGCAAGCATCAAGCCGCTTTTGAGGCGCTGAGGATGATCCATACATCTACAGTGCTCGCTCACTACGGCGAGACGAAGCCCATTCTTTTGTTCGCGGACGCATTGCCTTACGGCATTGGCGCCATCCTCCCTCAGGAAGATGCTATTTGCCGAGAGGCGCCCATTGCATTCGGTTCATGAACACTGGGAAGCGCCAAAAAGAACTGCTCCCAGCTCAACAAAGAAAGTGTAGCAGTAATCTATGGCATTAGTCATTGTCATAAATACATAGCTGGCCGGCATGTGACTATAATAACAGATCAGCAGCCATTGATTGGAATTGTGAGCAAAACAAAACAAGTACTCCGGGTCCATTCATGAAAGATGATGGGATCGTGCCTTAGACTAGCAACGTACGATTACAAGTTGGTGTACAGGCCAGGTCTAGTGCAACAAAATGCGGACACTCTAAGCAGACTTTCCACTACCGGCACAAGTTCATGAGCCATATCGCCGGGGAGGCGTGCTCATGTTGGCTACCATACCCAGCTTCGAGCTTTCACCGCGTCAACTAGCGGGAATGACTCGAGAGGAGTCAGTTTTGTCGCAAGTGCTGGAGGCTCTCTCAAATGGTGAAGTTCATAAACTGTCAAAAGAACAGTTTTCATAGTGCCGGAAACTGGAGACGGAGTTTTCAGCGCAGGAAGGGGTACCTTGTTAGCGGCTGCCGGATGGTAACTCCAACAAAGGCGCGAATCACCTTCTTAAACTCGCACGTGCAAACCACCACGTAATTGTGGCCATGACGGCATGCGCACGAAGGTACTTTTGGCGGCCAGGTATTGACGCAGATATCGAAGTGGTCACTAGAAACTGTGCAATTTGTTGTCAACACCAAAGTGCACCAGCCAGGGCACCAGTGCCCAAATGGGAACGCACAAGAATGCCTTGGGACACAGTTCACGCAGACTTCGTTGGGCCCGTAGAAGGCAGAAGGGTATTAATTGTTGTGGACACATACAGCAAATGCTTGGAAGTGTGCTCCACGCGCAGTACATAGTCTGCCACATTGATTGAGGAACTCTGGAACCTTTCCATGGCTTTTGGGCTCCCCAAAAAGCTTGTGAGTGGTAACGAACCATCCTTCGTTTTAGTAGAAGTTGAGAACTTCTGAAGGAAGAATAGGGTAACCCATGTAACAAGCGCACCATATCATCCTACAACTAATGGCCAAGGAGAAAAGATGGTTTTTGAAACAAAACGAGCATTAGCGTGTAGGCTGGCGCAGTTTTTGCTAAAGCAACACACCACCATCTGCACATTAACGGGCGAAATGCAACTGCACTTGTGTTCGGGCGTGAGCTGGATACAGCTTTCACGCACATTCAGCCCCAAGGAAAAGCGAACAAACTCCATACCATCTGCAACAGGGTCACAAAGTCGAGAGTACTCGCTGTCGGACAAGTAGTTTTCTTTCGAAACTTCAGAGGGAACCCAATCTGGACGGAGGGAATGGTTTTGGAAAAGCTGGGCCACAGATCGAGGCTTATTGAAGGCCCTAACAGGTTAAAGCGATGACAATGTGACCACATCAAGTCCAACGCTTTAAGACACCCCACAGAAGATTTGACGAAAACAGAATAAGGGCTGTACGCTAACCGCGAGCAGTGTCCCGCTCCCATTTATGCTTGTGATAAAAGCAGATAACTCCACGTCATCAGAGGCCACTCTCTCAGGAACGCTGGAACCTTCGCAATCATTGGTGACCAAACTAGAGATTGGCACTGCCCCTGAGACCGTGCCAAACACGAGTGCGGAGTCATGCCCGCCGCGGGAACGACGCCCTCCGGATCACTACGGCGACTCCATCTAAGGGACGAAAGTGTTGTGTACAAGCGACGCACCACCGCTCCTTGGCTGGACAAAGCACCAGTGCAGACAAAACAGGAAGCGACCCGAAGTTGAGTTCCAAGAATTCTCCATCACCCCCAGTGTTTCGGCCACTGGACAAGGACCGAGAGTTTGCACCCTCGAACACATGCGGCTCTTCTCTGCATCTCTTGGAGAAAATAAACTCGGTCTGTTTTCTGCCACAAACCAATGCGCATTCCTTGCACGAATGAGGCCAGACCCTGTTCGTAACAGCTTGCAAGAACGCGCATACACGAACACAGAGGTGTACCTCAGCCATTGAGCAAGGGATCTGTCGCAGTAACAGCGTAGTACGCTGAAGCGCCGCAGCGTTATTTATTGACATACTGCTATACAGATGTTTATATTACCACGGAATACAGTTGTGTTGATTGACAAGTCACTTTATCACTGAGCACGCGTGTGAATCTTCAACAATGGCTTGTTGATTTAGATGCACTTTGCTGCTGAGGTCTCTTTGGAACTGTGCTCAGTTAGTAGTGCTCAAGTTAATAGTGAGCCTACAATTTATTATGATGTAATATGGCATCGAACTTCAGGACAATGATGTAACACCGAATGAACATACACGAGCGCACAGAGCTAGTATTTCTTCATTCTATGTTACGCCATTATTTCAAAGTGCACTGCCATGTTAAGTCATGACTAACCAAAGAGCCATCAGTACGTTTTAAGCCATTGGTTACAATTATGACAGACGTAAAAGTGATATGCACATATCCCTGTTATTTCTTCAGGCAGAGATGCTTGTCAGATATGTTTTCAAGAGAAGAATGTTTGCATGAAAACAAATATTAATTCATATTGCTGAAAAGACACCCCATATAGGCGTGAATTGAGGTATTGTTTCCATATCTTGTTGGCGCTAAAAATGTCCCTGCAGATAGAAGTAGTCTTACGTCATGCCTCAAGAGATGACAGAGGTTTACGGGGCACACAAGGCAGCAATGCCCATGCATAAAGGCGTGTGTGGCCAATCTGTTGCCCCTTCACTATTTATCCATACCTCCATCAGCATTTAAACAATGTACAGCCTGCGGTCAAACTGAATACAGGCATGCTTGCTCTCTCAGCAATGACGAAAATCAAGGATGATTGCCTTGAGACAATTGGCTGCTGTCAACATCATTTATGCATGCATTCTCTTTTTGTTCTTTTCCCTAGATAAAAAAAGAAGCTTGCACAGTCAGTGAGCTAGAGCAAAGTAATGTTATTTGATTGCGTTGGGAATGACCCAAATGTCATTCATGGAGTGACCACCTAGCTGATGCAAAGCCACATTAAAAAGAAAGAGAAGTGCATAGGCTAACATACAGGTGCACAGTACCTGTACTTCATCTCATAGCAAACCCAGATTATCAAGCGACTAGAGAGATCTAGATTAACGGGACGCAAGCGTTGAGGCCCCCTAGTACTTGGAGCCTCCACGATTACATCCCCCTGATCTAAAACTCTCTAATAAGCTTTGCAATGAGTGCAGTGATCTTGCATGCGAAATGGTTGACGTAGTAAGTCGTTTTATATTTGCCGCTCTGAATCAGCAACAGCTTAAATAGGTATACGACAATGAAATGAAGTGCTGGCTTATATGGTGCACAAGACACAAGAAGGGGAGAATATTTGCCATGCCTGCTGTAACACCAATTCCAACATGCAGTAGCTTGTAGGCAATGAATGCAAGTTCATTGTGTCAGTGCAACTTGCACCTACCTCTGTTGAAACAACAGAATGTCTGCATTGTAGACATTAGTTAAATAGCACCGTGTGCTGGGCAGCACAAGAAAGTAAGGGAATGTTTGTTGCCATTTTTTATTTTCATGACCAACAGACAGTTTCTTGGGTGGAGCTTTGTGACGCATTCATAATATGTTCTTTATAAATGTGCAATGTGGACATGTTCTATTATCCAATCACTTCATAAGTAGTCAAATGAATGCAGATAGCCCCATAAGCACTGTGAAACGGAACGCAGAAATTTGCAGTTAAGAAGCCATAGTGACTCGCACTCTGTGGTGAACATAAAATAGAAAAAATGCGTAGTGGCAAATTGGGTGCACATTCTCATCTACCATACAAATACGTATATTACAAGTAATCTTTCACTCATGCTCATATTGCTTACAGTTGCACGAACCTTACTGCAGCATCCTCTGTGGAGTAAAACAATCTTGCAAGTCACAGCTAATTGTTCAGTCTATTAACATGTATTAGCCCCCAGGTTCTCCTGTATTCCTTCACACATGCTACAATAGCATGGCTGTGCTTAATCGCCTCTTTCCATTCCACTGAAATGAATTGGCATATATTTGTTACCCAAAATATGCTCCTAAGCATAACTGTTTATCATTCTTTAAGCCTCCGAGAAGTAAGGATGGATATTCAGCCTTGCTGTTGTGGCATTTCATAGGTTCTAACCCACCGTCATATTTCTAAACAAGCAATCGTGAAATTATATAATCAAGCCATACCATTTGTACAACTGAGGTATTGCTTCCCCAGGGAGTCTCACTGCCACCTCCCCAATTTCGTAAATACTTAGGCATGCTGACAACATATACATGTTGAAGTTAACTGCACAGCCTGTGATTTAACCCGACAAATAAACCAGACTATCCCAACAGCCCTTATACCATTCTCTTAATGACTTGAAATACTACCTAGCACATGTCACGTAGTCATATTATATTCTGTGTGCATGTTTGGCGAATTGCAGAAATCATTTTTGTCGCCCTTAAATCCTAGCTGATGCTGTTTTTCCTTATAACAATGAAGCAACAACCTTACTTGGTGCCATGATTTTGGCTTCTAGCGCGAAGTGAAACACGGACACAGAAAGGAGCAGACAGGACGAGCGCTAACTCTCAACTAAATTTTTATTAAAACGAAGAACATATATATATAGGTGATTGCAAAAACCGTAGCAAAAGAACATGACAAGGTAAAAAGCATCAGTTTAACATATCAGGGGGTATCGAAGTCAAAGAACAAAAATTACTTCAGATTAGTACACCTATTGCGAAGGTACTGAAATTCGCAATCTAACAGAGACAACGAAGCATGACTGACGCAAGTGTCTCCTAATCTTTTTATGTGGAACGCCTCGATAATTTTCCGCGTGGTTTGGCATCTGTGTCTAGAAAGAATTTTCGTGTCTTCAAAGAAAGGTTTGCAACCACAATCGAAACAATGTGCCGCTAAATGTGATGCATTGGGGTTGTTTAGTGAATGTTTGTGTTCTTTTAGTCTAATGTTAATGCACCTGCCACTCTGTCCAATGTACCGTACCAATTCGCCCAACTGTCTATCTTTTTGCCTTACTTGGTGCTTGCTGTGAGAACTATAACTAGCTTCATAGCATCACTGCACATGTACCCCCTGACTACATCGTAAACATGCTTTTATAGATACTAGAGGCTGGCCACAATCAGCATAATTTTGAAATCTAGATGAACAGGGTGCGAATTCATGTGTCTCAAATAAATGCCTGTTCCATTGAGAGGCTGTGTATTTGTGTGCGATATAGTAATCAATTGACTATACTTATGGTAGAAGAACAGAATACACAGAAGAACAAAATCAAGTTCTCTCTGAAAAGCTGCATTTTGCCACTATTATAGCAGCGGTGGCGTAGATTAGTGCAGCGGTGGTGTAGAGGTAGAACACCCGCCTCGCGTGCAAGAGGTCCGTGGTTGAAATCCCGGTGCCAGCAATTTTGCACCGAATTAAAAAAAAAATCCGCGTGTTGAAAAAATTGCAGAAACAGGCCTGGAGTGTGGCCTGATCTCGATGACCAGAACCGGTAACGCACTCCCTCACCAGAGCAGGATTGGCCACCCTGGTGCAGTATTTGGCTACAACCTCCTATATGAACACAACAATCAAACCCCGGCCCTCAGTCCCCAGCAGCTGCGAAGCAACTGACCACGGCGGTGGTCAGACCTGCGACGCAGCAGAGGGTGCTAAGAATCCCAGGGTGCGGACAGGCCGCCATTGGAATATGAACCTGGCAACGTTTAACGCTAGAACGTTATCTAGTGAGGCGGGTCTAGCAGTGCTATTGGAGGAATTAGAGGGCAGTAATGGCATATAATTAGGGCTCAGGGAAGTTAGGAGGATGAAAGAAGCATAGAAGAGAGGAGAACTAGGAGTCGGATTCCTGATCAATAAGGATATAGCTGGCAATATACAGGAATTCTAAAGCATTAATAAGAGGGTGGAGATCTTCTTGTGAAACTCAATAAGAGGTACAAATTGAAGGTTGTACAGGTGTACGCCCCTACTTCCAGTCATGATGACCAGGAAGTCGAAAGCTTCTATGAGGACGTGGAATCGGCGATGGGTACAGTGAAAACAAAATACACTATACTGATGAGCGACTTCAATGCCAGGGTAGGGAAGAAGCAGGCTGGAGACAAGTCAGTGGGGGAATATGGCATAGGGTCTAGGAACAGCACTGGCGAGTTATTAGTAGAATTTGCAGAACGGAATTGTTTGCGGATAATGAATACCTTCTTTCGCAAGCCAGATAGCCGAAAGTGGACGTGGAGCAGCCCGAACGGCGAGACTAGAAATGAAATAGACTTCATACTCTGCGCTAACCCTGGCACCATACAAGATGTGGACGTGCTCGGCAAGGTGCGCTGCAGTGACCACAGCATGGTAAGAACTCGAATTAGCCTAGACCTGAGGAGGGAACGGAAGAAACTGGTACATAAGAATTCGATCAATGAGTTAGCGGTAAGAGGGAAAATAGAGGAATTCCAGATCAAGCTACAGAACAGGTATTCGGCTTTAACTCAGGAAGAGGACCTTAGTGTTGAAGCAATGAACGACAATCTTGTGGGCATCATTAAGGAATGTGCAATGGAAGTCGGTGGTAACTCCGTTAGGCAGGATACCAGTAAACTATCGTAGGAAACGAGAGATCTGATCAAGAAACGCCAATGAATGAAAGCCTCTAGCCCTACAGCCAGAATAGAACTTCAGAACTTTCGAAGTTAATCAACAAGCGTAAGACAGCTGACATACGGAAGTATAATATGGATAGAATTGAACATGCTCTCAGGAACGGAGGAAGCCTAAAAGCAGTGAAGAAGAAACCAGGAATTGGCAAGAATCAGATGTATGCGTTAAGAGACAAAGCCGGCAATATCATTACTAATATGGATGAGATAGTTCAAGTGGCTGAGGAGTTCTATAGAGATTTATACAGTACCAGTGGCACCCACGACGATAATGGAAGAGAAAATAGTCCAGAGGAATTCAAAATCCCACAGGTAACGCCGGAAGAAGTAACGAAAGCCTTGGCAGATATACAAAGGGCGAAGGCAGCTGGGGAGGATCAGGTAACAGCAGATTTGTTGAAGGATGGTGGGCAGATTGTTCTAGAAAAACTGGCCTCCCTGTATACGCAATGCCTCATTACCTCGAGCGTACCGGAATCTTGGAAGAACGCTAACATAATCCTAATCCATAAGAAAGGGGACGCCAAAGACTTGAAAAATTATAGACCGATCAGCTTACTGTCAGCTGCCTACAAACTATTTACTAAGGTAATCGAAAATAGAATCAGGAACACCTTAGACTGCTGTCAACCAAAGGACCAGGCAGGATTCCGTAAAGGGTACTCAACAATAGACCACATTCACACTATCAATCAGGTGATAGAGAATTGTGCGGAATATAACCAACCCTTATATATAGCTTTCATTCATTGCGAGAAAACGTTTGATTCTGTCGAAACCTCAGCAGTCATGGAGGCATTATGGAATCAGGGTGTAGACGAGCCATATGTAAAAATACTGAAAGATATCTATAGCGGCTCCACAGCCACCGTAGTCCTCCATAAAGAAAGCAACAAAATCCCAATAAAGAAAGGCGTCAGGCAGGGAGATACGATCTCTCGAATGCTATTCACAGCGTGTTTACAGGAGGTATTCAGAGATCTGGATTGGGAAGAATTGGGGATAAGAATTCATGGAGAATACCTTAGTAACTTGCGATTCGCTGATGATATTGCCGTGCTTAGTAACGCAGGGGACCTATTGCAATGCATGCTCACTGGCCTGGAGAGGCAAAGCAGAAGAGTGGGTCTAAAAATTAATCTGCAGAAAACTAAAATAATGTTTAACAGTTTCTAAAAAGAACAACAATTTACAATAGGTAGCGAGGCACTGGAAGCGGTAAGGGAATACATCTACTTAGGGCAGGTAGTGACGGCGGATACGGATCATGAGACGGAAATAATCAGAAGAATAAGAATTTGCTGAGGTGCGTTTGGCAGGCATTCTCAGATCATGAACAGCAGGTTGCCATTATCCCTCACGAGAAAAGTGTATAATAGCTGTGTCTTACCAGTACTTACCTACGGGGCAGAAACCTGGAGGCTTACGAAAAGGGTTCTAGTTAAATTGAGGACGACGAAACTAGCTATGGAAAGAAGAATGATAGGTGTAACGTTAAG
Source organism: Dermacentor andersoni (assembly GCF_023375885.2). NCBI lineage: Eukaryota > Metazoa > Arthropoda > Arachnida > Ixodida > Ixodidae > Dermacentor > Dermacentor andersoni. Next base: position 409,381,273 of record NC_092814.1, on the reverse strand, counting down.
GGATAAGAAAAGAGCCGATTTGGTGAGGGAACAAACGCGCATTAATGATATCTTAGTTGAAATCAAGAAAAATAAATGGCCATGGGTCGGACATGTAATGAGGAGGGACGATAATCGATGGTCATTAAGGGTTACGGACTGGATTCCAAGGGAAGGGAAGCGTAGCAGGGGCGGCAGAAAGTTAGGTGGGCGGATGAGATTAAGAAGTTAGCAGGGACGACATGGCCACAATTAGTACATGACCGGGGTTGTTGGAGAAGTATGGGAGAGGCCTTTGCCCTGCAGTGGGCGTAACCAGGCTGATGATGATGATGATATGCTGTAAAGCAAGACTTCAGAAAGCACAAATATGGCTTGGGCGCACCTTTGTACATTGTATAAGAAGTAGAGGTGGGCGAATGTTAATTTTTTTCAAACAGAAATTGAACAAAAATTGTAAGTGTCAAATATTGAAGAGTGACACGATGACGTGAGTACTTGTAGTAGCAATATTTATTTCCGTCTCTTTAGGCACTACATCTCAACCAACTAGTGCAACAGAGAGCTAACTATTGGGAACAAAGCATAAGATTTAAATGCAAGGCTACTAATTGTTCTATTAAAAAAACTACTTGAATGGTCTATCAACAACTTCAGTGCCTCGTTGCACAGAAGCTTTCCAAGAAATAATGGCTGCTGTATGAAGAGCTTCCAAAAAGGCACAATAAATTCTTTTCAAAAATGCATGAAAGTTCTAGAAAAAAAACACAATGAAGGCCTAATGTTTTGCGGACACATGTAAAAGGACTTGTTGCAAGGAAAACAGCACCGACTCTTTACATAAAAGCTAAATCTGCTAGATCGAGATGTGTGGTTGGCTTTAGGCAAAAAAAAAAAAAACCTATGGGAAAGTTTTGTGCCAATATGGCTAAAAGATACATGCTTTACCTGCCTGCTCTGATCACAGAAAAAGAATAAATTGTCATGTACTATACATAATACTTAGAACGTCAGAGTACTATTTTTTACATTACGCAAACACTCATTAGAGACAAAACTGCAAGAAACATCATACCACTTTGGGATAATCGGTAACTGCTTATATCAATGAGTTTCCCAATTCATGTGGCAAAGTTGCATAGGCCAGATGGGATGTGATATCTGTGATTCAGAGATGCGTTAATATATCTGGGTATAAGTATTATACAACTGATCATTGTGGGAATAAAGAAATAACAGGCATTGATTACCAGTATGTCATCATGTCACTTCTATCTGAAAAGTGACGATCATTTCAAGTCAAACTTGCATTGGGCGTCATGTTCATATGCCCATATATGTGTACCCTATAAACCGTTGCTTCAAGTTACGACCAGTGTCAAGTCATTTCTGTATGTAATTGTAGTTTTGCACAATACACCCATAAAACTTTTTATCAGCATCCTAGTAATTTCCTTGTATTTGCATCACAGGCTTTCTAGCGCAACACCCTCTTCGCACCCATGATAAATGCTGCAGTCAGTAAAATAGAGCTTTAGATTATTTCCAAAACTGCTTTCATTCCAACAAGTAGATGCCGACCAGACGTTGTGCCGCAAATGAACATTTATGTGGGCGTTCATCCTTGCTGCTTATTATGGTGGCTGCAAGGTAAATGAAGGGGAAGTGTACAGGTCAAGCGAAGCTCCGCTGTCGCATGGACGTGAAGCAAGCTTATGATTATGGAGTCAAAACACTTGTTTTCTCGTCGATCCTCCAACCATGGAGCATGTAGTGACAGGATGGAAAGCAGACACCGAGCAGACGGTGCGAGAGCAGGTGCGGCGCGATGAACACATCTTGAGGGACACTCATGATGATGTGTGGAGTTTTATGGCGCAAGGGCCAGGTGTGGCCAAAGAGCGCCATGTCTGTGGTAATGAGTTTGCGGTGTAATTATGATTGCTATGAAGTTGGTGTGAGGTGGCTGTAAAGAGGCCTTAAAATATACGCTCTAAAGTGCGTAAAATCTGTATGATAAAATTATGGCGATGACGTATGACTTGTACTATGAAAATTTAGATGCACATAAAAAGAATGATACGATAGGTAAAATATATCACGAGTATAAGAAATGCCAGAGCACTACTGCCTCCTTAGAGCCCTTGAAGCACAAGGGCCTGGAGGCATGTGCTACGCAAAACAATTATCGCAGTGGCATGCTCTCGAGAGAGGAGGCGCTACGAATTCATGGGACTAATAACATGTAAGACGACATCTCTGAGGAAACCTAGGACACTGTTTGTATTAAAAAGCGGTTCTGGACCGAGAAACATTAGAGGATGAAGAGGAATGTGTTGGCGGTATGCTAAGGAAAAATGTCTCCTTCTCTCAGATTCGGCTTTCCGACACTCCAGAAGGACGTGGAGCACGGTCAGCCTGTCCCCGCATCTGCCACAGGTTGGAGGGTCATTTCCGGTGAGTAAAAAGTTATGGGTGCCATATGTGTGTCCTATTCTTAAACGACAGAATAGGACATCTGTTCGGCGCGATTTTGTTGTAGAGGGCCAGAGTCCTAACTGTGGCTTTATTAGGTGGAGCTTATTATCTTTTTCCGCGTCCCACATGCGTTGCCAGTGGGCCCGCTGCCGCCTTCGCAAGAGAGGCCTCAGATCTGTGACAGGCACCTCAGCGGTAGGGTTAACGGCTTGCGATGCTATAGACGTGGCCATCTCGTCCGCCAGAACGTTGCCCTCGATGCTCCTATGACCAGGCACCCAGCATATAATGATATGCTGGTTAGATAAGTACGCTTTACACAAGACGGAATATAGTTCATTAAGTACTGGATTTTTGTGTCTATAGCGTGACATCAAGGCCTTCACGACGCTTAGGGAGTCTGTATATATCGCTGACTTTTGGAGTTTTGATTTTCTTATATGCTTCACAGCAGTCAGTAATGCGTAGGCCTCGGCCGTAAATATACTTGTTTCCGGATGTAGTACATCGGATTCTGAGAAGGATGGGCCGACGGCAGCATACGACATCCCGGCATTAGACTTCGAAGCGTCTGTGTAGAACTCTGCGCAGGAGTGCTTGTGCTGGAGTTCTAGGAAATGAATTCGTATTTCGATCTCTGGTGCGTGTTTTGTTACCTCTAAAAAGGATATGTCACATTCTATGACCTGCCACTCCCAAGGCGGTACCAATTGGGTTGGATGCATTAGGCGAGGCTCGAGGAGTGGGACATGTATCTCATCACTAAGCTCCCTCACTCGAAGCGAGAAAGGCTTTCTTACAGAGGGGCGATTATGGAAAAGTGTAGTGCAGGTCATATCGTTAACAGTGTTAAAACATGGATGTTGATTATTGGAGTGCACTTTAAGGAAGTATGTGAAGCTGATGTAAGATCTTTGCAGGTTGAGTGGCCACTGATTCGATTTGCATACAAGCTTTGAATGGGGCTAGTTCTGAATGCGCCTGTGGCCAGACGGATACCCAGGTGGTGGATGGGATCCAGCATCTTTAGTGCACTCGGGGCGGCAGAGTTGTACACTATGGCGCCATAGTCTAACCGAGATTGAATAAGGCTCTTATAATTATTCCTTATACATTTCCTGTCGCTACCCCATGTTGTGTGTGATAGCGTCTTTAGTAAGTTCATAGTTTTTAGACCTTTAGTTTTGAGATATTTTATGTGCGAGATGAAAGTAAGCTTAGAGTCAAGTATTACACCTAGAAATTTCTGTTCTTTGTTGACAGGTATTTGTTGTCCACCCAGTTCCATGCACGGGTCTGGAACCAGGCCTCTCTTTCTTGTAAAGAGAACACATGAACTTTTGTGGGGGTTGACTTTAAATCCATTTTCGTCTGCCCACTTAGATATCTTGTTCAAACTCTGCTGTACTTGTCTTTCGCACGCTGCAAGGTTACATGATTTAAAACCCATTTGTATGTCATCTACGTACACGGAATAAAATATAGCTGGTGGTAATGAAGCGCAGAGTGTGTTCATTTTAACTATAAAGAGCGTGCAGCTGAGCACACCTCCCTGGGGTACACCAGTCTCCTGTATAAATGGACGTGATAGTACATTCCCGACTTTCACACGGAAGGTACGGTTGGACAGATAACTTTCTATCAGTTTTAGCATATTGCCACGGATGCCCATTCTCGACAAGTCTCGCAAGATTCCGTACCGCCACGTTGTGTCGCACGCCTTCTCCATATCCAGAAATATCGATAGGAAAAACTGTTTGTGTACGAAAGCGTCGCGAATATATCCTTCAATACGTACAAGATGATCGGTTGTGGACCGTCCTTCTCTAAAGCCACACTGATAGGGATCTAGCAATTTGCTCAGTTCAAGGAAGTGAATTAGTCGTCGACTAATCATTTTTCAAATACCTTACAAAGGCAGCTTGTGAGGGCTATCGGGCGGTAACTTGCCACTGAGGAAGGGTCTTTGCCTTGTTTCAAAACAAGGACCACAATGGCTTGTTTCCACGCGGTTGGAAGGTACCCCATAGCCCAAATAGTGTTAAAAAGTGCAAGTATTGTAACTTGCGTGTCACTGTGTACATTTTTAATCATTTCATACATTACTCTGTCCGATCCTGGTGCAGAGCTCTTGCATGCGTTCAAGGCAGCTCTCAACTCTGCAATACTAAAAGGACGGTTGTATGGTTCATTCTGACGACATTTTCTGATTAGAGGCTTACATTGTTCTATTTTTTGTGTTTGAGAAAGGATTGTGAATAATTTGTTGCACTTGACACGTTCTCAAAATGCTCCCCAAGTGAGTCTGCCTGGTCTTGTAGTGTATCACCCTGTGTGTTTACCAGAGGGAGTAAGTATGTTTGCCGCCCTCTAATCCTATTAACCTTGTTCCAGGCTTTGGCCTCATCTCTGAACGAGTTAATACTCGATAGAAACTTGTGCCAACTTTCTCTTTTAGCCTGTCGGCGGGTTCGCCTGCCTTGGGACTTTACTTTTTTAAAGTTGATAAGATTTTCTGCAGTGGGAGAAGCACGTAGCAACCCCCACGCCTTGTTCTGAATCTTACGAGCGATCCTACATTCGCTGTTCCAGCACGGTACACGTGGTTTGCATGCCAAACCACTTACTTCGGATATGCATTTTGACGTGGCATCTATTATAAGTGTTCTAAGATACTCCACCGCAGCATCAATTTCTAAACAAGAGATGTCAGCCCATGAGATGCTGGTGAGAGTTCGAAATTTCTCCCAGTCGGCTGTGTCTATGTTCCACCTAGGAGCTTGTGGAGGACATTCGTTTTCTTTAGATGTTCTTATCAGTATCGGAAAGTGGTCGCTTCCGTAAGGATTGTTTGTAACTTTCCATTCGAGTTCGGGCAGTATGGACGGGGAAACTATGCTGAGATCAATTGAAGAGAAGGTTTTGTTTGCAAGACAGTAATATGTGGCTTCCTTCTTATTCAGAAGGCACGCACCAGAAGAGAAAAGGAACTGTTCAACAAGGCGACCTCGCGCATCTATACGAGAGTCGCCCCATAGGTAACTGTGCGCATTGAAGTCGCCAAGAACAAGGTAAGGTTCAGGCAATTCATCTATAAAGGACTGAAATTCATGTTTGTTTAACTTGTAGTGTGGGGGTACGTAAAGCGAGCAAATGGTGACGAGTTTATTTAGAAGAACAGCTCAAATCGCCACTGCTTCAAGGGGCGTTTGTAGCTGTAAACGCTGACAGGAAATACTTTTATGAATAAAAATGGCAACACCGCCTGATGATACGACAGCATCATCGCGATCTTTACGGACCTTAACATACGGTCGGAGGAAGTTTGTGTGTTGTGGTTTTAAGTGAGTTTCCTGTAGACACAGCATTTTTGGATTGTGTTTTTGGATGAGTTCCTGCACATCATCAAGGTTTCTAAGAAGACCTCTAACGTTCCATTGAATAATTTGTGTATCCATATTTAAAGTGGATTAGTGCTGTGTGTACAGAAACGGAAGTTGTGCCTTAGACTGCAGAGCACTTTCGAGGCCCTGTGATCGGGGTTTTGCTCTTTCTGGAGCGTTCGAGCGAGTGTCGACGCTCCTTAGGCGCTTGGTGCGCCTCGAGGATGGGTGTAGTGTCCATTGCCTCTTGTGAGGCGCCGGACACGTGCTCTTGCGAGCGGGAAGTTACCAGCGAAGGTCCCGCCTTGGATAGCAAGACCCCTGCGCCCACCAGCCCGGAGGTCGATGGGGTTCCCTGGGGGATTTGGCTGCGCCGGCCGTGGCCAGCGCTGGAAGGGGCCTCGGAGGTTGGGGCAGCCTCGGCTGCGCCCACCTTCGGGGTCGATGGCCCCGTCTGCTGAGTTGGCGGAGCAGCGCTAGCTGCAACCGCCGCGGGGGCAGATGGCGTAGCTGCCGACTCACTGTTTGTGGGTCGGACAGCCGCCGGAGGCCGTTCTTGGGCAGGTATGATACCCGCCTCCGTGCCTCCTTGAAACTTATATTTTCCTTTACTTTAACTGTTACAATTTCCTTTTCTTTTTTCCAGGATGGGCACGACCGCGAGTACGCGGCGTGCTCCCCATCACAGTTTACACAGTGGAGAGCATTCTCACAAGCTTCAGATGTGTGTTCGTGGGCACTACATTTAGCACAAGTTTGGCGGCCTCGGCAGCTCTGCGAGCTGTGGCCAAAGCGCTGGCATTTGAAACAACGGAGTGGGTTGGGCACGTACGGCCTCACACGGAGCTTGATGTACCCGGCCTCGATTGACTCGGGCAGGATACTTGATCCAAAAGTAATTATTAGGTGCTTCGTCTGAATCTCTTTACCATCTCGTCTAATCTTTATTCTTCGAACATTGATAATATTTTGCTCACTGAAGCCCTCCAGGAGTTCCGCTTCAGTCAGCTCAAGCAAATCATTATCTGACACAACACCACGTGTGGTGTTCATTGTACGGTGCGGGGTTACTGTTATGGGGGTCTCCCCAAATGACACTAGTTGCGGTAGTTTCTCATATTGTTTTACATCGCGGAGCTCCAAGAGGAGGTCGCCGCTTGCCATCCTCGAAACCTTGTATCCTGGACCAAAAACATCAGTCAGGGACTTTGAAACAAGAAATGGTGAAATGTTTCGCACTGCTTTGTTTGGCTTTTCGGAATGAATAACGTGGAAGTGGGGAAAATTCTGGGTTTGGCGTCGAAAAAATTTGAAGACATCTTCGGTGCGCCCTCGTTTCTGAGGGCGATCAGCAAGGGAGGGGAGAGAAGTTTATAATGGAAAAAATGTATATATTCGGCAACAGCGCCGACCGCCCACCACGGAGCCCAACGAAAGGACGCGGCAGAGCTTGCATACAAGTCTGCACGACGCCAGTCGTACGCCGTCACTATAACCGAATATGGTGTACCCAAGGTTGGATAGCCACACAGGGTTAACCCTTGCCGCCAGGAGAAAGGAAGTAAAAAGAAGAGAGAAAGATACAGGAAAGGTCAAAAAGTGGGAGATAAAGACGAAGACTCGAGGAGGGAGAGACAGGAAAAGGCGACTGCCGATCTCCTCCAGGTGGGTCAGTCTGGAGGTGCCGTCTATGTGAAGCCGAGGCCGAAGAGGTGTGTTGCCTCCGCCGGGGGGCCTTAAAGGTCCAAACACCCAGCATCGGCTCAACCCCCAGGATCCCCATTTCCTCAGACACGGCTAAGCCGCGCACGGCTACACGCGGGAGGGTCCGACCCTCGTGTGCTCGGGTCCGTGGTGTCGCAACACACCAAACGCCTGCTGACGCAGACGCCCCTGCGGGGGAGGGACACTCAGCCTTCCTATTAGCATTAATGTGAGTGCAGCTCAGCAGCTTCCCCAGTGCTGCAAGTAACTACTGAGATGGAGTACAGCTCACAGAAAAGATTGTTAGCGTGAAATGTTGGTGTCGTGTTCTAGAGCTTGCGTGAAAGAAGAGGGAGACTGAACTTGAAACATGTTTTATTGCATGACAGCAACTTAACGTGGCAGAATGAGAGCGAAGGAATACAAGGACAAAAAGCACACCGCAGCTTGACGGCCAGCAATTATATACACATAGTGGGTGAGGGTGATGTGATCACGATGTGGTGCGCGTGACGTAAAGGGAAACGCTATCACACATGTACGCGTGTACAGATATGCGAAAGTGGGGCAGCGGCAGAGAAGGTGCTTTGCTGTGTCATCACCTGCGCAAAAAATTGCATAAGGAGCATTTGCATAGCTTACATTACAGCAGATGACACATAGCACAATATGAATAATTGCGATACATGGAGCAGTGATACAACTTCTAAGCTGTTGCCTAGCCTCCCATATTCATAAAGTGTAAAATGTGCAGAGACAGCTCTGGAAACAAACTTGTACAAAGCAAGGGATCTGCTTTGATACAATACCTATATTGAGATGCATAAGAACATAAGCGCCCAGCGATGCTTCTGTAATGTTTATTACTTCGGAGCACATGCAATTGACAGAAAAAAAATCGCCGACTATTACGACACTCCCTAATACGAAATTTGAGTGCAGCTCTACACGTGTTGTCATTTCGCTGGCGTGGAAAATCGGTCTCGTTTGGCATGTTGCAAACAGATCGACATGTGGCACCACTGCCTTGCTAATCCGGAGATCGCGTGAGCCAGCGCGTAGGTGACGTGTGGGCATGGTTCACAGAAGCCACCAAAAACAAACCTCGCAGACATTGCATGCTACTCTGGCACCATCTCGTAGCTACAATCACCGCACTTCGCTTTTATTCTCACACTTTAGCCATGCACTCCTCTGTTTTATGCCTCACGGTTCTGATGCACCTTCTTCTCCGCTTTCCTCCTCCTGCCTCTTCTCACTTGCCACTTTTTTTCATTCTACTGCATGCTGCGTTCACTCTCATCTTTTGCTTGACTTGTTCGCTTGGTTAAATTCAGCGAACAAGTGGTTCTCTTCTGTTGTGTGTGTCCGTTTATTTGGCGTCTTTGTATCTTACAATGGTCCTCACAGCACTGCAAAAGCTAAAGGAAATGTGCTCAAACCACGTTAAAGGATGGATTCTCAACTTCAACTTCAACTTCCTCAACTTCAACTTCAACTTCAACTTCAACTTCCTCAACTTCAACTTCAACTTCAACAATGGTCCTCACAGCACTACAAAAGCTAAAGGAAATGTGCTCAAACCACGTTAAAGGATGGATTGAATCCACAATAGACTTGGTCTACACGATACCTTTGACAGATGGGGCTGATTACGTCGGCCAAACAGGCAGGTGCGTAAATGATTGACTGTGCGAACATCGATACAACTACAGTCTGATACAAGCACCCGGAGACCTTGCCTACACGGAACTTCATGCAAGTGCAAGCGTATCTTCCACAGCACGGTGATCTTGCTGAAATGTAGTAACCAAAGAAAAAGAGAAGTCGTGGAAGCCTACGTCAATATGACCCCATGTGCCATCTATATCACTCAGAAAAGAGATTAGCTTAATTACTGACAATAGATGGCGTGAGTAGACTGGGAAGAGCATCCCTGCACATACGAGTAGGCTATATGAAGGTCTGACTTTCCTAAAAATAAAACAGTTGTTAATTTGTATCCAGGTATTGTACATTGTTTCTCTCTCTTAGGTCCTGTCCCTTCGTCGCTTTGCGCCAGAGTGTTTTGTCGAACCAACTAGCCCACTGGGAAAATTTCTTTAATTATATGTAATATGCTCTGAGTTCACGTTAATGTGACAGTCTTGTTTGCAATGCACATGAGAAAGACAGCGCAAGAAAGATGCAATATTAGAGGTGAGCAAACAAGGATTTCTGGGACCGAATAGAATAGTGCCAGAAGCAAAGTGAGTCTAACATTTGTCTAAAGATGAATAGCCATTATCATAATTATAACAAACTGATGTTTACACCTCAATATTTTTGAAGTGCAGCGGTGGCGTAGAGGTAGAGCATCCGCTTCGCGTGCAAGAGGACCGTGGCTCGACTCCCGGTGCCGCGCAATTTTCCACCGGATTAAAAAACAATCCGCTTGTTGATAAAATTGCATAACAAGGCCTGAAGTGCGGCCTGATCCCGGTGACCAGAACCGGTAACGCACTCCCTCACCCTGGTGCCGTACTTGGCCACAACCCCCCATATGAATACAACAATCAAACCCCGGCCCTCAGTCCCCAGCAGCTGCGAAGCAACTGACCACGGCAGCGGTGAGACCTGCGACGCAGCAGAGGGTGCTAAGAATCCCTGGTTCCGAACAGGCCGCCATTGCAATCTGAACCTGACAACGTTTAACGCTAGAACGTTATCTAGTGAGGCGAGTCTAGCAGAGCTATTGGAGGAATTAGAGGGCAGTAATGGGATATAATAAGGGCTCAGGGAAATTAGGAGGATGAAAGAAGCATATACAGTACTGAAAAGCGGGCACGTCCTGTGCTACCGGGGCTTAGCGGAGAGAGGAGAACTAGGAGTCGGATTCCTGATCAATAAGGATATAGCTGGCAATATACAGGAATTCTAAAGCATTAATAAGAGGGTGGAGATCTTCTTGTGAAACTTAATAAGAGGTACAAATTGAAGGTTGTACAGGTGTACGCCCCTACTTCCAGTCATGACGATCAGGAAGTCGAAAGCTTCCATGAGGACGTGGAATCGGCGATGGGTACAGTGAAAACAAAATACACTATACTGATGAGCGACTTCAATGCCAGGGTAGGGAAGAAGCAGGCTGGAGACAAGTCAGTGGGGGAATATGGCATAGGGTCTAGGAATAGCACTGGAGAGTTATTAGTAGAATTTGCAGAACGGAATTGTTTGCGGATAATGAATACCTTCTTTCGCAAGCCAGATAGCCGAAAGTGGACGTGGAGGAGCCCAAATGGCGAGACTAGAAATGAAATAGACTTCATACTGTGCGCTAACCCTGGTATGATAAAAGATATGGACGTGCTCGGCAAGGTGTGCTGCAGCGACCATGGGATGGTAAGAGCTCGAATTAGCCTAGCCTTGAGGATGGAACGGAAGAAACTGGTGCATAAGAAGCCGATGAATGAATTAGTAGTAAGAGGGAAAATTGAGGAATCCCGGATGAAGCTACACAACAGGTATTCGGCTTTAACTCAGGAAGAGGACCTTTGTGTTGAAGCAATGAACAACAATCTAACGGGTATCATTAAACAGTGTGCAATAGATGTCGGTGAGAACTTCGTTAGACAGGATACCAGTAAGCTATCGCAGGAGACGAAAGATCTGATTAAGAAACGCCAGTGTGGCAAAGCCTCTAACCCTACAGCTAGAATAGAACTGGCAGAACTTTCCAAGTTAATCAACAAGGGTAAGACAACTGACCTAAGGAAGTATAATATAGATAGAATTGAACATGCTCTCAGGAACGGAGGAAGCCTAATAGCAGTGAAGAAGAAACTAGGAATAGGCAAGAATCAGATGTATGCGTTAAGAGATAAAGCCGGCAATATCATTACTAATATGGATGAGATAGTTCGAGTGGCTGATGAGTTTTATAGAGATATATGCAGTACCGATTGCACCCACGACGATAATGGCAGCGAGAATAGTCTAGAGGAATTTGAAATCCCACAAGTAACGCCGGAAAAAGTAAAGAAAGCCTTGGGATCTATGCAAAGGTGGAAGGCAGCTGGGAAGAATCAGGTAACAGCAGATTTGATGAAGGATGGTGCGCAGACTGTTCTAGAACAACTGGCCAACCTGTATACGCAACGCCTCATGATTTTAAGCATACCGGAATCTTGGAAGAACGCTAGCATAATCCTAACAGAAAGGGGACGCCAAGGACTTGTAAAATTATAATCTTACTGTCTGTTGCCTACAAAGTATTTACTAAGGTATTCGCAAATAGAAGCGGGAACAGCTTAGACTTCTGTCAACCAAAGGACCAGGCAGGATTCCGTAAAGGCTACTCAACAATAGACCATATTCACACTATCAATCAGCTGAAAGAGGAATGTGCAGAATATAACCAACCGTTATATATAGCTTTCATTGATTAATAGAAAGCGTTTGATTCAATCGAAACCTCAGCAGTCATGGAGACATTACGGAATCAGGGTTTAGACGAGCCGTATGAAAAAAGAATGAAAGATATCTATAGCGGCTCCACTGTCACCGTAGTCCTCCATAAAGAAAGCAACAAAATCAAAATAAAGAAAGGAGTCAGGCAGTGAGATGCGATCTCTCCAGTGCTATTCATAGCGTGTTTACAGGAGATATTCAGAGAACTGGATTGGGAAGAATTGGGGATAAGAGTTAATGGAGAATTCCTTAGTAACTTGCGATTCACTGATGATATATCCATACTTAGTAACTCAGTGGGCAGTGGGCCAGTGAGACAAGAAGGGACAAGATATCCAAGTAAGCTTGTGCACACCCAATTTCATGAAATTCAAGTCCTGAAAGGGAATGACGATAGGCTAACTCGGGAGATTCTTGAGGAATTTGAGATAAGCAAAACAGGAGTGTAATGTGTAAGCACACCGTCAGTGGCGTTGACAAGAAAGGAAGTCACGTTTTCGAGACAGCCTCAGATATACAAGAGAAGAGATAAGGCGGTGAAAAAAAATACGAGTGAATTTCAATAAATAAATCAGTTGCCAGTGGAGCTGCGTCCTCGTCTATCATTCCTTCTGTTTTCGTGTTCCTTAAGTTCTGCTGGTACAATCCTCGAAGAATGAAACAACTAGCCCAGTTAAACACCCTTTTGACATTCATTTTCAGCACTCTGAGCGTTTCTACTTGTTTCCTGCATCCGCTTGACTCATGACAAATATATCTTCACATTGCCTTCTTCACTTGCCGGGCCCGCTTATTCTCATGTTGCATCAAGGAGAATGTTTTGGTAGAAGATGTTAGGTCGCTACCGGGAATATCGTCGCCTTCCCAAGAACATGCAAGGAGAATTATGAAGATACTGCGAGCTGAAATGTGGAAACAGATTCGCCTACTCGCCGACTTCCTCAAGGTGAGATCGTCTGGGAAAAAATTATATTGTCTTCAGTTGCCCAGTGGTACTTTTAGCACTGAACACATGTGCAATAAGTGGTTCCTGCCAATTTTGAAGCCAACAATACATGGTCAAGAAGAGTACGAGAAGATAAGCAAGATCCCAGTGGTCACAGTAGGACAGGTGCAGCTCTCACAACCTCCTGAGGAAGTATATGAACTCGATCCAAAATTTGCGCTTTCCCCGTGACTAGACACAGCAGGGAAGCTTGCCATTATCAGACAAGTCGCCGCAAAAGCGAATGAAGCAGACACTGGCAGAGTTGTGGCTGAAGGAGTAGACACACTGGCTCGTTCAAAAGAATGCAAACGCCATGTACACAGTTTTGTTAAAACTGTAAAGGCATTGAAAAAAGAAAATTCATATTGTGCCTTTCAGACAAAGAAGGGGGATTTGTAGTATTCGATGCCAGCAGCTACAATACAAGAGCATTAGAAACCATCAACAAGAACTTCCACAAGGTATAAAATGAAAACCTAAAGGAAGCGAAAAGAAAGGTCAAGATGCTTCTATGAGAAAGAAGTAATCATAGCCCGCTGTGAAACAAGCTTAAAGCAGCAAAAACCACCATGCCGTCGGTGTTCTTCACTGAAAAAAGCCATAAAATTGGTACCCCCTTCTACGCAATTTTATGGGAAGCAGACACGTGGCAATCAATGCTTTCGGCACACCTTTTCAGGCAATTCTCCAAAGTTAGGGAAGAAGAGCCGTTCGTTATTAGGAACTCTGAAGAATTAACCTCCGAGATAAGAAAGTACGAAATGAATGATTGGTACGGGTTCTCGATTGACATCGAAGACATGTATTATTCAATACCGCACGCGGATTTGATTAATGCACGGAGAGAGACCATCAAGGAGCAAGGAGCCATTCCATTTAAAAACTCGGTAGGAATGTTTGTGGAAACCTTCTTGTAGTTGTTGAGCGCCCATCTCGCTGCCACAATCGCTGTACATGATGGTACCTTGTTTGTCCGAAAAAAGAAGAGGGGTCTGCATTGGATGAAAAATAGCACCAATCCTGAGTGACTTGTACTTGACCGCGTGCGACAAGAAAATTCAATAATCCATCAAAGAAAGACACTTCACACGGATCTATGAATATGTGGATGACTTCTTGATATGGTGCCAAACAGAGATTGCAACCGATTACCAACAACTTAAGGGCACCGTACTGGAGTCCTTTTGATCAACGTGCCCAGAGCTGCACTTCACTTATGGGCGTCCGAACCACAGTTCCCTGCAGTTCCTCGACATTTTACTAGAATTACAACCGGTACATCTACACAGGTGGTACAAGCCCAGAGCACAGAAGCAATTTCTTCTCTTCATGTCAAGCCATTCCAAGATTAAAAAGTTCAATAGCGAGTGCAGCGTTTAGTTCAGCACTAAACAAATCATGCCAGCATCAAACTGAACAAAGTTTTCAGCAGCAGCTAAGTAGGCTGAAAAAGGCAGGGTATCCTGTGTCAATGCTATGCAGCATAGCTGAAGGCCTCGTAGAGAAGATTAAAAGAAAACAAGAAGGCAAAAGCTGATCTGAAGTTGCGGATGCCAAAAGTAATTCTGAAAAAATTTAATATGTGCATGGACTGACTCACAATCTCATCAAGACTGGTAAAAGACATGGCGTCCGAGTAGTGTGCTCAGCACCAAACAAGGAAAAAAGTATGTGCTCACGAGTGAACCGGGAAAAACGGGAACCACAATGTCGGATCACGCACCAGAGCAGATACTGCGATTGCGTCAAAGGAGTAGTGTACACCATCCCCCTGTGCTGTGGAAAAGACATAGGGCAAACAGGAAGATGCCTTAATGATTGAACAAGAGAGCACGCATCATTACATTCAGGGACCCCTGGTAGAAATCTGGCCTTGCATTGCAAACATTGCAAAATGAACAAGAAGAGACAAGTTAGCCAAATAAGCATGTGTACCCCCAAATTTCATGAAGTACAAGTCCTCAAAAGGAACAATAGGCTAACTCGGGAGATTGTTGAGGCATTTGAGGTAAGTAAACCAGGAGCGCAATGTGTAAGCACACCGTTAGTCGCCTTGACAAGAAAGGAATTCACATTTTTCAGACAGCCTCATACAGATAAGAGAAGAGATATGGCAATGAAATAAATACGAGTGGGAATTTCAATTAAGAAATCGCTTGACAGTGCAGCTGCGTCCCAGTCTAGTCTTCCATTCTGTGTCCGTTTTCCTTAAGTTCTGCTGCTATAATCCTCAAATCATATATTGATCATACCAGTTGTTTTGTCATCCTCATACTTTCTTACGTGCATACGGCCTTTTATCAAAAAATGCAAATTTGCCAAGAATGAGAAGGAAGTATCCAGTTTTCACACATTATATGCTCGTCATGCCGTGCCACTGGTGTTTGCACAAACAGTATGTACTCGGACACTAAAAACAAGCAGGTGAATTTCTTGCACATGCAAGGCGTTCACCTCTCTCAGTATAAGACTGTATACTTTGCTTAATCTAGAAATACGCCTTAGGATTTCTGCCGTTCACACCAATGTCCACATGAGAAAAATGAAGAGTGCCCAACATTTGCTTTCATAAGAACTGTGCATAAGCGCGTCGTCAATTTACGACAGCGCGCATGTGCTCATGTAACTTTTAAGCTATTCCTCACCGATTATAAACACCTTCATAGCGCAGAAATAACTTCTGAAAAACACATAAGATACGTGAACGAGGCAAAAACGGCCCGAACCAAAACTCGCCCGAAACGCATATGCACGGTTCACTTCAGAACATATCGATATTGCATAAAACGAACACTTATACGCCTAGCCCGACTGTGACACATTGCACGTGCGCACTACAGTACACTTACGCTTCGTAATAGTAAGAACCCTAGCGCTCGAACGTTCTGTACGTGTTCGCGGTCACCAATGCGCATCGCAGCAAGCAAAATAGCTTGCACGAAGCAAGGCACAAACTGCACATTACAAATGACTGCGATGACACGACAATGAAGCTAATCGCTACACATCGTGTCATCACTTCTGAACACTGCAGAAACTTCAATCTTCGTATCGATGAAGCGCGCACACACAACACCTACAAACACCATATGCTGAGGTGGGCGATCGCAATCTTTTCATTTTGGCGCGTACAGAACTAGTGTCACGCTTAGAATGTAGGTGTATCCTATGGCCTTCGCGTTTGTTATGCACATGCAAAAAACGGCCTAAAACACAAGAAATCGGCGGCTTCATTCCTTCCGACCCTCGCGTAAACACAACACACATCCGTCTGTTTCCTTTGGCGATCACACGTACTGAAGAGGTCAGGAAGAGTACAACGGCTTTCTGCGTTCGACAAATAGCTTTGCAGCTGCTCAATAGCTCTTGCCAATGATCACAGTAAACCACAAAAAAAAAACTGCTGCTGCAGCCTACCGGCCTAGGCCTCGCGCTCCGCTTCGCTACGAACCAGCGCCATGTTTTTGCGGTCGCCGCATGGAGGCAAAATTTCACGACCACCTCTCGTGACGTCACGTCCGCCATTATTGGCGGACTGCTCGCTTGCGGTGCGGCGTGCGGCCATGGGCGGTTTGAGCGTGAATCGGCCCTGGGCCGCTTTACACTAGTCATGACTGATTTACGCTATATTACTCATGACTTAATATGGCAGTGCACTTTGAAACAATTACGTAACATAGAATGAACAAATACTAGCTCTGTGTGTGTCGCACGCTCCTGTGCGTTCATTCGGTGTTACATCATTGTTCCTAAGTACGATGTCACATTACATCATGTAATCAATTGTAGGTTCTTTATTGACTGCTTCTAAAAAGACCTCAGCAGCAACGTGCAACTGAATAAACAAGCCATTGTTGATGATTCACACGCGTGCTCGTTGATGAAGTGACTTGTCAATCAACCCAGCTGTATTCCGTGATAATAGAACCATCTGTATAGGATTATGTTAATAGATAGCGCTGCAGCGCTCCAGCGTGCTATGCTGTTGCTGCGACAGATCCCTTGCTCAATGGCTGAGATACACCCGTGTGTTCGTGTATGCGCGTTCTTGCAAGCTGTTACGTACAGGGTCTGGCCTCATTCGTGAAAGGAATTCGCATTGGTTTGTGGCAGAAAACAGACCGAGTTCATTTTCTCCAAGAGACGCAGACAAGAGCCGCCTGTGTTCGAGGGGGCAAACTCTTGGTCCTTGTCCAGTGGCCGAGATGCTGGGGGTGTTGGAGAATTCTTGGAACTCGACTTCGGGTCGCTCCTGTTTTGTCCGCACTGTTGCTTTGTCCAGCCAAGGAGCGGTGGTGCGTCGCTTGTACACAACACTTTCCTCCCTTAGATGGAGTCGCCGTAGTGATCCGGAGGGCGTCGATCCCGCTGCGGGCATGACTGCAGTCGTGTTTGGCACGGTCTCAGGGGCAGTGCCAATTTCTGGTTTGGTCACCGATGATTGCGAAGGCTCCAGCGTTCCACCAGGCTCTGACGACGTGGAGTTATCTGCTTTTATCCAAAACATAAATGGGAGCGGGGCACTGCTCGCGGTTACTGTACAGACCTTATACTGTGTCGCCGAATCTTCTGTGGGGTGTCTCAAAGCACCGGGCTTGATGCGGTCACGTTGTCATCGCACTAACCTGTTAGGGCTTTTAACGAGCCACGATCTGTGGCCTAGCTTTTCCAAAGCTATTCCCTCCGTCCAGATCAGATTCCCTCTGAAGTTCCGAAAACTGCTTGGCCGACAGCGAGTACTCTCGACTTTGTGTTCCTGTTGCAGTTGGTATGAATTTTGTTCCCTTTTGCTTGGGGCTGAATGCACGTGAGAGGTGTATTCAGCTGACGCCCGAACACAAGTGCAGCTGGCATTTGCCCATTGATGTGCAGATAGTGGTGTCTTGCTTTAGGAAAAACTGGGCCAGCCCACACGCGAGGGCGTGCATCTAAATGTCGTACAAAAATCCCTCACGTGACCTGATCCTAGGTGCCTAGGGAAACGATCGCTTAGGGATTTCTGAGAAGGCACGATGGTGGCGCCGAGCGACTTTGTGGCGTGTTCGTTTTCGACTTGATCGTTCTCTGGACCGCGCCAACCGTGTTGTTCAACATTGCTCATGTGAGTGTGCTTGCGTTGCTTGTGTGCTGGTTGTAGGTTCTGTGTTACTTGGCGCAAAGCCGCGAGTTGTGGTAGTGCGGCTTTGGCCTCAGTGAGCTCTGGCAGTACAGAATCTGCGTTGTGTGACCCGTGCTTCCTTGAGAACCCGGCGGTGGTGACAGTTGAAATGTCGAAGTGGCCTAGAGCATCGGCAGCGCCGTTCAGTGAACCGCGATGTGGCATCGCCGTGTCTACCTTTGCTTAACGGACATCGAGGGATGTGCTGCTAGCTACAAGTCATGTAAATGCGACTGTGTCGACCGCCCACTGTACAGTCCTGAATGTGTGGTTGGTGTGCTGTGCTTGTAACGAGTGGTGCAGCCGTGCGGTGAAGGTGGTGGTCGAGTAGAGTTGTCTAGGAGCTCCATTTTTGCGTTCAGACATGCGCTCCCGTTTTGGTCTCATTAGTGGCTATCGTGGAATTGTGGTGTGCTCCTTGCCTTGTATGAAGTTTACGATGCTAACACACAGCATGTTCACGTTTTTCCATGCTATGTGTCATTTGCATGACGGACGAGTTGAAAACGAGGCATATGTCTGTGTTCTTTGCGTTTGTGTGTTGTAAATTACTTTCTATTGTGGAAGTTCTGGCTGTCCTATTACGCAAGGAGTACGAACGTAAACATATAAACATGTTTCTGTGTGTCTGAAATTTTTAATTGCACATGATACCCTTTACGACTGATAAGTGGGCTACACGGTCTGTGTGAATCAGCTACCTTTTGTTGCGACGCTCTTCCGTGTGGTAGACTGATGCATGGTGCGCGTTTATTTCTGTACTGTTCTAAGGACCATTTGTTTATTCACTCAATACAAACCTACTGCTTCCTTGCCGCAGTACATTTTAGTTACGCGGTGAAGCATACTAAAAGTGAGAGAGGGCGCTATCACCCAGCATAGTATGTCCACTTAGAAAACCTGAGAAGCGGCGGGTGAGGGAGTGTATAATTAAAGAACTCTTATGACCAGCGACAGTGGCCCCTTTCCACTTTAGGTATGCTTCCCCGCAAAACAATGGTGTATTGCGAGAATGGTAATATTAAAAAGGCCAATTATTCAACGTTTCTTTTGTAGCTTGCTACACCGCAAAACATGGGTGGAAATAAGCATCGTGCAGTAAAGCATGCTAAAAGTGGAAAGGGCACATAGATTTACACTGTGCTCTTTATATTCAATTGTGATATAATTTGTAAGTGCATCTGTGCTTGTAGTAAGCGTCATTGACAATTCTTTGTACATTACAAATTCATATTGCAGGGAAGCGCACTAAAGCACATTCGCCATTATGGAACGCGGTATTCACCTTCAATGCAGGAGCACAATGTGGATTCATGCCCATGCTTTTGGCTGGACTGCACATGCTCTTTGAGAATTGATTCATTGTTCATAAGTGCACTGGTACTTTAAACTGGCGGGCTGAAGTTCATATGTAAGCACAATTTTTAGTGAGGGGACAAGATGTTGCCAAGACGGTTGCAACACAGCTTATTTGTTTTCTTCCAGGCACCTTTTGTACTAGAAGCTTCCATTGCTGTGTTTCGAGCCTCTTTGCACCAGCATATAGTGTATATATAAATCGGACACTGATTGGGAACATCACCTATGCTCTCTGCAGTAAGCTGTGCACAGGAGAAGTTCATGCCTATATATAGTAAAAAAAATGTAGCACGACCAGACAAAATAAAAGCGGTGGGCTGCACCAATGCTAAGTGTTAAATGATGCTTTATCCTTTCCCTTGAGTTTTCTGTTTTTGTGCTTTTCATTATGGATCCTCCACAGTAACCACACTAGTGCCGAACTTGAGCTAATTGGTTTCAGGTCTCTTGGTTGTTACTAACAGAACAGTGTGATAAACGAACAAGGGCTTGGAGACATCATGTCACCTTGCTTGCGTCGTGGTGTCGCTTCATGAGCGCCGTGAGCCTCCAGACCAACTAGGAACGGAGGTTTGTTGTAATCGCTTCTGAACTGTATTGCCACCAAACCAACAGTGCTCTCAATGACTTTTGGACAGTAGAATGCTTGCACCCAGAAAAGTAAGAAGGAAGCATTTAGAATGTCCAAAGTGGGCCTTTTGAAGCTGACAGCATTGCTGAAGGGGCCTTGTCTGTCTGCCCTCTTTGTTTATACACAAAGATGATTTCCTCTTTGACAGGGATTGTTTCAGAGGTTTTTACATGGCAACAGTGCTGGGTGTCTAGTTGCAGGGAAGCTTGTCTTTGCCCACTGTCAATAATCTGTTCCTTCTCCAGTGCCTCTGTGAAGCGCCTAATTTTTGGACGCAATGTCCTCTTCATGCATGTGACAGCAAATGAAAAAGCTGGACTCTTGCTTAAATGAAAACTGTTTATTATCTGCAGAGCGTCGGCGTGAAGCGTGTTGCTGCCTTCCTCGGCCGCGTCTCTCGCTCGTCTCTCGTGCCATCCCTCCGGTTCGGCTGGCCTCCGGCTCTTCTCTCTCGCCTCGCTCGAACCCCCGTGTCTACTCGTGGGTCTCTTCTTACATCCCAGGAACTATGGCAGGGAATCGGTGCCAAGATTCTTTCCTCGTGTTCACTCAAGTGTCTCTTGCGGGGAGCAAAGTACCATGCGGGGCGTCTCGTGATCTACGGGACTGCGGCGGTGGAGCACGGTGCCTGACAGGTCGGCGTAAAATGCGTGAGGGCTAAGTTACGAGAGTGCGCGCCGCTCACACGGCCTACCCAAAATTTGCGACTGTCCTCAGGCGCACGTGTCTGTCGATGTCGATTCCTCGGTGTCCAAGGTGCCCTCTGTCATGATTTTTCAGAGATCGACTCGCGTATTCGATGACCCGTTCTCTTCTTTCTTGCGTTTGGGTCAGTATCGTTCCGAGTCCGGTTTGTGATGCGTCGACGTGTACTTGCGTTGGGCAGTCTGAACAGAAGTTTGCCAGTAGCAGAGGATTGTTAAACGCTCTCGTGATCTCGTTCACGATTTCCTGGTGTGCTCCCGTCCAGATGAATGGCACATCCTTCAAGACCAGTTGTCGCAGTGGGTGTGTGAGTTTCGAAAACTCTCGTATGAACTTGCGGTAATGGCTAGCAAATTGCAGAAACGAATACAACTTCTTGGCGCTTCTCTCAGGCTCAAACTTGTTCACGGCTGCGACTCTCGCCTCGTTTAAGGTTCGACCGTCTGCGGAGATAACGTAGCCCAGAAATGAGACTCGGTATCGGACAAGCTGACATTTCCTGATTTCAATCTTCAAACCGTCGAGTAATGACAGCGCTTCAGTGACCGTAGCTGCTCCCCGGCCGACGTCGTCCATGTAAGGGGATGTTCCCTTCAAGGCATCAAACGTGTTGCGCATTATTTGCTGCATGGTCTGCGGAGCTTTGGAAATCCAAAGGCCATTCGTAGGTATTCGTACTTTCCGTCTGGCGTTACGAACGCGGTCTTGTGAATGTCGTCAGGTTTCACTCGCACCGTGAGAAAGGCCGACTTCACGTCCAAAACAGTGAATTACGTCGAACCGTCTCTCATGATGTCAATTACATCTTCCATGATTGGCATCGGGTAAGGCGGATTGATGGTTTTCTTGTTCAATTTTCTGTAGTCGTGTACCATTCGTCTGGGCGTGGTGGGGTGGTGTGGTTCATCCACTACAATGGTAGGCGTGCTGTACTGGCTCTGGCTCGGTCGGATGATACCTTTAGCTAGGTAGTCAATGACCTGTTCTCTCATAAACTGGCGGTGCGCGGGGCAGGATCTGTATGGCCTTGACGCGACGGGAATATCGTCTCTGAGATCGATGTGAAGCCACAGCCCTAGCGCGTCCTTTCTCGTGGTGAACGCCTTATGATGACGATGAAGAATTGAGCGCAGCTCATCTCGTTCGTCGGCGTTTGCGTCGCGGGACATTTTGGATACGGTCTCTTCAATCTGATTGGTGTAATCTTCGTCAGAACCGGGGTCCTTCCTCTTTAGCTGTACGAAGCCGATATTGCTCGCCGGTAGCTCGTCTAGGACCCTGCGATTGCTAAAGGCTGTTATTAGGGTCTCTCCGACGCGATGCGCACCGTGTGCTCCTGGTGCGTGACCCGATGGCTCACTCACCGATAGCTCAACGGGGACGAGGGTGACGTCGTTAGTGGGGTGGAACGTGACGTCAACATTCGCAGCGCGGCGCCAGTCCGAACCAAGAATCAGGTCCATGGCGCCGGGCAAGGGCGCGATCACCACCTCCTCGAGCCGCACGGTCGATGTTCCGATGGCCACGTTCAGAGTCGCCACTCTCGCCGGTCTGATGCATCGGTCGAGCACTTCTATCGTTTCGGGAAACGTCCAGGGTCGGGGATGAACCTCAGGGCTCACGAAGCTCTCGCCGAGGACGGAGACGTTGGAGCCGCTGTCTATGCAAACTCTGACCGCTCGGCTCCCAACTAAGCCCTTCACGATGGGTAGGGTGCCGCCCGTCGATTGCAGGAAGCAGTTCGCTTGCCTGCAGGTTGTGCCGGCGTTGCCTGCGTCATATCTGGCTTCTCGGCGTCGTTCCGCGTGGATTGTGGCCTCCGTCTTGGGTCTGGTGCACTCCCTCGACAAATGTCCCATATTGTCGCAGTTAAAGCAGGCTCGTGCTCGCGCAGCTCGAACTGGTTCTCGGTGTTCGCACGGCATTGACTGAGCGCTCGGCTCGGGGCGTCCGTCGTCAGCTGCCGCTCTGTTCTCGTAGCTGCTCATCATTTGGTGTCGTTGGCTTTGTTGCCCAGCTTGAGATCGTCGGAACTGCGCTGTTTGCGTCGTTATTGCTTTACGCCGCCTGGTGTCGAGCAGCGCTGCGCGGTCTATCAAATAAATGACGCTGGTGCAGGGCTGTGCAGCGAGAGGTTTCGCCCAGGTGTCGTCTTCGATCCCGCTGAGTATCAGCGAAATTCTCTCGTCATTCGCAAGCGGGTAGGGAGACTTGTCGAGTAGAGCATTTTTAGAGTACATGTACTCCACTAGGGTCTCCGAATTGCGCAGTTTTCGTGAAGCTTGCAGGTCCAAGAACTCTTGCATTGTGAGCTTCCGGTCGAAACGAGAGGCAAGTGCTTCCTTCCAAAGGTCCCACGTTTCACAAGCCATACCGTAAGAACTGTGCCAGTCCCTTGCGGCAACCTGCAGCCGGGTTGCCACCGTTGCGAGCGTCAGTGAGGTGGACCAGTGGGCCAGCGCAGCAATGCGTTCCACCGGCGCGATCCACGTTTGGACATTTCCACGTTCCGCGCGATCCACGTTTGGATCCACCGTCGTACTCGGGGATGGCGGACGCCGTATCGTTCGTAGACTGGATCAGCACGGGTGGAGATGGCGCGGACATTCTCGACAGCACTTCCGTCATTTGCAGCTGCGCGCGTGCGAACATGGCCACAATTTCAATCATGCTTGGCGTACCCTCTGGAACTGTGGCGGTGGTGTTCTCCGGCGAGGGCTGCGGAGGTGCGCCACGGTTGAATTCTGCCGGCCGTTGGTTCGGTGCCGTAGCGGGGGCTTGGATCCCGTCGAAACGCTGGGAGCCCGTTTCGTCCCCAGCTTGCGCCTGCGTTGGCTTCGGAGCCCCCGTTGTGTCACTCGTAGCGTGTGACCCGCGTTGCTGGGTTAGAAGCCGTCGCAGTTGGTCAACCTCTGCACGCAGACTCTCGATCGTAGCCGGAGCCTTTGAGTCCGCTTTTTTGTGGTCGTCGCCGTCAGCTTCTGTCTGGCTGGTCGTTGAGTCGGAGGACGTGTCCAGCAAGGCCTGGAGGCGAGTGTTGTCTTGGAGACGGGTCACGAGATCGTCCTTGCGGCCGCTGCACGGAAGTTCACGGATTCTCAGCTCGTCAGTCAGCTGTTGCTTTTTCAGGGCGCCGAGAACGCCGCGCACAGTTGATTTCACCGGTGACCAGATGAATGTGGACTCCGAGCTCACCGATGGCGTTCTGCTGGGCTCCATGGTGTCCACTTGTTCGGGAAAGACGCATCTGCAGATCCTGTCGACTGCGCCATAACAGCAAATGAAAAAGGCTGAATTCTTCCTTAAATGAAAACTGTTTATAATCTGCAGAGCGTCGGCGTGAAGCGTGTTGCTGCCTTCCTCGGCCGCGTCTCTCGCTCGTCTCTCGTGCCGTTCCTCCGGTTCGGCTGGCCTCCGGCTCTTCTCTCTCGCCTCGCTCGAACCCGCGTGTCTACTCGTGGGTCTCTTCTTACATCCCAGGAACTATGGCAGGGAATCGGTGCGAAGATTCTTTCCTAGTGTTTACTCAAGCGTCTCTTGCGGGGAGCAAAGTACCATGCGGGGCGTCTCGTGATCTACGGCATTGCGGCGTTGGAGCACGGTGCCTGACAAATCGGCGTAAAATGCGTGACGGCTGAGTTAGGAGAGTGCTCGCCGCTCACATGGCCTACCCAAAATTTGCGACTGTCCTAGGCGCACGTGTCCGTCGATTTCAATTCCTCGGTATCCAAGGTGCCCTTTGTCATGATTGTTCAGAGATCGACTTGCGTATTCGATGACCCGTTCTCTTCTTTTATGCGAAGCATATTACTAGAGCTCAACCCAGCTCCTCAGGCGCGGCGGTGTCGCCATCAATGACCATTAGTGACCCCATGCCATACCACGTGACACCGTGACGTCACGACAGAGGAGAAACGGGGCTCCAACTCGCGCCGTCGCTCGCGGCGTCGCCTTCAACGCTGACCACGTGACACCGTGACGTCACGACAGAGGAGAAACGGGGCTCCAACTCGCGCCGTCGCTCGCGGCGTCGCGGCGGTATATAAGCAGCTGCTCTTGTTTCTAGGTGGCTTTGGCTCAACTCTTGCAAGATGGGCTGGGTGGGAATCGAACCAGGGTCTACGGAGTGTGAGACGGAGACGCTACCACTGAGCCACGAGTACGATGCTTCAAAGCGGTACAAAAGCGCCTCTAGTGAATGCGGTGTTGCCTTAGAAACGAGCTGTTTCTAAGGCTCAGGCGTGCGTCGCTAGCTCAGGCGCACATTTCGTTGCCGCGCCGAACGCTGCGTTGCTCGACGCTCACCGCGTCCAATGCGGGGCGCGTAGTCGGTGCGCCGTAGCCCATCGTCTTACACCCCTTGGCGGGTCGACGGGAACGCTGTCGCGTTCCACTCTTGAAGGCGAAGCAGAGTAACGCATGAGTTGTTTCTTCGTCTAGCCGAACCAAATATAGCCAAAGAACGGCAGTTCACCAGGCTAAACAGTGGTTCAACAACTAAAATAAAGGCTAGTATGCTTCGCATCCTGGGCTTAACCTTAGCTAAGCCACAGCCATTTTCTTGCGTTTGGGTCAGTATCGTTCCGCTCACACATGCATGAATTGTTAGCTTGTAAAGACGTCTATTACCCCTTACCTCAAGCTGGTCCTTGTTGATGTCACCGAAGAAGGCATTGGGGAGTACGGCGATGTACACTTACAAAACACTGTTGATGCCAGTGAGACCAGATTAATGGAGCTGCTGTTCTTTTTGTCCACTCCATCCTCGTTAGTTAGAATGAACAGTTCTTTGCCCGAACAGAAGGCATATGTAGTTGATCGTGCACAGCTTGCCCACTAAGACTTGTTGGCGTGTTATGACAGACCTGCCTGAGAATCTTAGCACAGTGCCTATATGTAAAAACCTTTCTATGTTTTGATGACGTCCTTCTCTTTATCACACTTTGCCTGATGAACCCAGCAACGTGGTAAACCAGATGTTCAACAGGCTTCCCGCTAGTTTTCCCAGCGTCTCCGTCACCCGGGTGCTACTCATAGATATGTTTTCTTTTTACCTTGCGCTTCACTTCAACCATGGCCACACCTGCTGAACCTATAGCATGTGATCAAAAAAGTGCTATACATCATGTTGCTCTAAACTCATGACATAAGGTACAAGGCCTTGAGGAACACCCTCGTTTATTTACGCCCTCATCAGACTGTATGAAGCTTCGCATGATAAGTTCGACAATTAACAACAGCTGGTTTGTCAGTGTTATTCCTGTCCAGCTTGCTGAAAGCTATCCTGAGTGTTTCAAAAGCAAAAGACTGCTGCCGGACAAGTGCATAAAACAAGGGTCGCTATAACCACATGTCACTCTAAATCAAGGCCACTGAGTGTACAGATGGTTTACTTCAATTTCAAAGCAGAAAGCTGGGCTAGTTGGTGTGTCATGATTGTTCAAAAGAATAGCGCAAAGTAGCAGGGACAAAGACAGAGAAGACGACAGGACGAGCGCTCGTCCTGTCGTCTTCTCTGTCTTTGTCCCTGCTACTTTGCGCTATGCTTTTGTACTTCAATTTCAACAGGCTTGGTTCTCCATTTGCAAGTGACTAAACTCAACATGCCCTGTGACAAACTATGTGCCAGATGCAGCGTCCCATGCAAAGCGGGAGATGTGTACGATATCCTGACACCCCGCAGAGGCTGCTACACTGGGTAAACAGGCAACTCTAAACACCACTGCCTTTACTAATATGCTAATAACATAAAAACGAGCAGAAATTTGGCAATTCATTGGCCCCAACTGAAGTTGCAAACCACTCTTCCACCGGATGTGTGTTCACAGGAACTGGAGCTATACAAATGCAGGTAAAACAATGATGTTTGAAAGCAGTAGAGTAGATGTCGGGATATATACTTTGCCTACGAAGGATACCTCGAGTTTAGTTGTGGTCTGACTTTGCACAATAATTGTGTATAAGCTTTTCTTGTTTAGAATAGTTTAGCAAATAGGGAAGAAAGGACCATGACAGCACCAGGTGTATGCATCGTCTACGCACAAAAAGGCACCGCTTTCTTCTATTTTTTTCTCTACTACTACTCACGAGAATTTAAGTGCCTTAATAGCACTGTTAACATCCTAGCGCCAAACACCAAATTGGGCAAGTTGTGGCATAAAGAAAATTGCAGTTTCACTAGTAATGCAAAACGATGCAGTAGCTGGTGAAATATGTGCAGGAAGGTTGCGTCATGCGGTGTTTGTTGAAGTGAACACTTGCCAATGCAACTCAGTAATCTCCTTTAGAGATGCAAAATAAGTGCGAGCCGTATTTATTTGTGGGAGTTCTGCCTCCCAGTGTTGAAGTGGAGAGACTCTGCTTTTCTTGCTCCTCTTTCATATCCGGACTTGGTCACTGGTCTCCACCAAAACAACCCTTTTGCTTCTTACTGCTGAATTCGTTTTGGTTTTCTCAAATCTATATTTGGGCTACCTATTGCTAGGTCTCGCGCTCTGCTTGAGGAAAACAAGACACTAACAGCCCCATCCAGTAAATCCAAGAAGCCAAGCACTAGAAGAAGATTGATGGAGCAGATGCACCCAATCTCTGTCATTACATGTAAAAAGAAAATTTAACATAGAACTGCCTTCACAAGTGGGAAGGTGATGTGTCAGAACTTAAAGGCATGGACCCCAGCTTTATATACAGTACGCAGACATTGAGTAGGTGTTAGCCAATCTTGCCACCTGTTGGCTTGATGGCGCTCTCCAGGATCAGTATTCACCACGACTACCTTCAGCAGAGTGGCTAAAATATAGAATTGTGGACTTCCAATATTTTGATCGTATGTTTGAATCCTCGCAGCACAATGAGAACTTCATTTGCAATATTCTAGCAAGACATTTAGGAATTCCAGTGACAACACCAGTAAACAACCAGGGCAGTTAGCCCATAGCAGCTATTGCTGTAGAATAGAAGAATGGCATCGGCGCAAGAATTGAGATGGACACACTACATGCCTTTTTTCTGGTGGTGGTTCACTACTTTGGTGCTACAGTTAACGATCTTGAATAAATTCAAGGAGCAAGAATTTAGCCCAGAAAGAATATTATGCTTAACAGCTGTGTCTAGTTGTATCATATGCCTATGCAGCTTTATGTAACCCTGTCCACACTTGCCTAAAGCACATGAGTGGCATCCTGAAAAAGAAAGAGCTTTAGATATTGCTTTGGAGAAAATTCATCTGTTTCGGCCTAACAGTACATATACATACTGCACGTACTTGCATTCACTATACCTTATCACCAACTGTTAAGCCACCTTCTTACCTTATCAACGAATCACTGGTCCGGGGTTTACCTGCATTTCCACCTGTGCAGTTGGTAAAAGTCGTTGGCTGCTTACTGTCACTTCATATTTCAAACATTTGGTCGCAAAATATGCTTTGGCAACACTGGCAACGCTAATGTCTGGGCAGGCTTCATGAAAGGCTACCAGTATCTCCTCGTTGCAGACTGTGCTCAACATTCTTCTTGGTTCCACTGTGACTAAGAACCCATTTATCTTTCCTCCGAAGCGGCTGGTATTGGCGATGCTTTGATGCCGAAAAAGGATATTGTCACACGTGTCAACCTTAGGCCAGAAACCAATCTGGCACAGGTGGAAAGTGTTGTCTTTCCCATATGGTGGTTCAGCTTCGCGAGGCACATTCTTTCAGCAGAAACTTGATGTGGGCGAGTTGGTTTTGCATACTTGATGAAAAGAGCGCTACGAAGACGCGGACTAAAAGAACAACATCTACGACGGACAAGGTGCTACTTCCAACTAAATGTTTTTTTCAAGAAACAGGACTTCAAATAGATGCAACCAAGAATGGCCCATCGGGACATCACGACCTCCTTATCTCATTAGGAAAAGCTCTTTTTCGGTAAGCGTCACTGAAGGGCAACAAATGCACGTGCCCTCGGCCTTCGCAATGTAAAAAGCTTCTAATATCTCCCGTTCAAGTCTATCTCTAGACCATGCCAGAAACCTGGTGTCGCGAAGATACGGACGGCAATTGTGACGTTTACAGTGTTCTGCCAGAGGGCCCCCCGCATTGTTATTTACGGCAAAATTGTGCTCACGCGCCCTTTCATTAAAACATCGTCCGGTTTGACCGATATAAACCTGTTGGCAACTTAGGGGTATCTCATATACGACATTACTTTTGCAAGCAGTGTACTGCGCTGCATGTTTCTTAGAGCATGGTTCGGGTTTTGCTTTTGCCATCATAGGGCATACCTTGGCCAGCTTACATGGTGCGCAGAAGAGAAGATTGATACTGTGCCTTTGCGCCACCTTCTTGAGGTTGTGGGAATATACTGTGCCAATAAGGAATCACATGTACATCCTTTTCGCGCCTTGTCCGTCGTACATGTTCTTCTTTTAGTCCGCGTCTTCGTGATCAAGTACACATTCTATCAGTCAATTTCTACACTTTCAATGTGAGTGAGACTGATCAAAGGTTGGCTATGGCATCAGGTTTTTTGCCTGGTTTCGGTAGTGGCATCGTGACCAAGTGTTTCCACTCTGTGGGGAATTCCAATATTCCAGATTTCATTGAATACAAGCAATTGTGCTTGCTTCCTCATTTCGGCAACATTCCTCAACATCTGCAAAATGACTCCACCTTTGCCACGTGTGCTTTAAGTGTACAACTCTGGTGACGGTCAGTCACTGTGAGGTGGTCGGGGAAAGCATCTGCAGCTTGTTCCTCAAATTACTGAGATGTGCACTGAAGATCGTGGTAGCACTGCAGATCAATAGTATTACAGTATTTGGTTCATCCTATTATAGCCGAGAATGTGTCACATCTTACCGACACCTATGCATTCAAATGACACGCAGTGGTCCATCCACTAGTCTCAGGCAAGCTTCTTAACATGACAACTTGCATGCTCAGTCTTCTGCAGAACATTGACCAGGGTTTGTTGCGTGTGGCCACAATTTAAGTATGCAGCTTGGCTTGCTCACCCCAAAGTTGCAGGAGGTGCTTGTCAGGGCTGGATGTTGCCGCGGAATGGAATGGAATGGAATGGAAAACTTTATTGGTTGTTTAAGATATTAGCGAGTTGAGGACGAAGTCTTCATTCTTGAAAACTTTGGGTCCTCTTCAGCCTTGGGTGGGCCCCTAGTCCAGGGCACCACTGAGTCGGGCCACCTCGCTTGCGTGTGCTATGAGGGCCCTTTGGACCCCTAGCTCGCAGCTGGTGAGCCGGCTCTCCCATTGCTCCGCACTTGGTGTTGTATGTTTGTGGAATGTCTTGTTTCTCTCGCATTCCCATGTGATGTGATATAGTGTTGGCCTTGCTCCGCACCACGGGCATACGGCGCAATATTGTGTGGGGAACATCCTGCTTAGTATGTAAAGATTTGGAAAGGAACCCGTCTGCAGTCTACGCCATCCTGCGGCTTCCTCCTTCGTGAACGCTTTGTGTGGTGGGGGGTATTGGAATCTTCGCCCCCTATATAGGTTTAGCAGCTCTGAATAACTGTCCCCGCAAGTAATCTGAGGCTCTCCCGGGGGGACTGAGGTGCCCGCTCGGATGGTGAAGCCTCGAGCTAAGCTGTCCGCCCCTTCATTGCCCTGAATCCCTGCGTGGCTTGGTATCCAGATTATGTTGTGTGTAGGTTGTCCTTCATAGAGCGGTGCTCTACTAAGGATCTTGAGTGCCGTGCTGCTTATTCTACCCCTGATATAGTTTCGGCACGCCTCTTGTGAGTCTGTTAGGATGTTGAGGGATTTTCCTATCCTGTATCCTTCCTCTGCTCCCAGTGCAACAGGTATTTCCCCTGCTTGATACCTTGATGTCTGATACCGCTGCCGTGAGACTCGTGATTAGTTTGCTTTTATTATTAGCTACTACCGCTACTGCGTGTTTCCTGTATTCTTTTGGATAGAGGGAAGCATCTGTGTAGACTGTGTTGTCTCTCTGCCCCATCGTTCTTTCGTAGAATTCTGCCCTAGCCTGCCGCCTGCTGGTATGGAGATGGGGGTCCATATTGCGGGGGACAGGTTGTATACGTAGTTTCTTCCTTAGCAGGTCCGGTATTATTGCCCTACTACTTTGCGGTTTTTGTATTTCCCAACCCAACTTTGTCAGGAGCGCCCTTCCTGTTGTTGTGTTACTGAGCCTTCGCGCTTGTGCCTTGAGCTGGCATTCTTTTAGTTCTTCAAACGTGTTGCTGATTCCCAGTTGCATCAGCTTGTCATTGGATGTGTTTCTTGGGAGATGAAGGGCTGTTTTGTATGCCTTCCGAAGGATTGCTTCGGCTTGTTCTCTTTCGGCTTTGATGGTTACATGGTACGGCAGGGATTATGTGACCCGGCTGACCACCAGGTTGTTGACCAGCCTGAGGGTATCTTCCTCTCTCATGCCGTATCTCTTGTGCGCAACTCTGCTGATCATGCGGCCCACTTGTCCAGCTGCTCTACTCAGCAGGCAGAGGGTGTGGCTGCACCTCCGGCTGCCCTGCAGCCATATGCCGAGGATCCTGATCATTTTCTGTTCCGGAATGTTTTGGCCTTCGATTTTTACTTCGAGTGGGGCATCTGTTGGGTGCCTTCCGACTCTGAGGAACTCAGACTTCTCCGTGGAGCATCTGAGGCCTATTTGCTGCGTATATTCCTCGATGCAAGCGGCGGCTTTCTGTAGCGCTTCTTGCTTGTTCCCTAGTGATCCTTCGGTGGTCCAGATGGTTATGTCATCTGCATATATGGCATGACTGATGCCCTGGACTTCGTTGAGCTTCTTCGCAAGGTTGACCATGGCGATGTTAAAAAGTATCGGCGAAATTACCGAGCCCTGCGGAGTGCCCTTGCATGGCGTTTGAAAGGTGCCGCTCCGCAGGTCTCCGAGGCCCACTGTCGCTGTTCTATCTGTGAGGAAGCTTCTGACATAGGCGTGTACTTTCTTCCCGCAGTTGGTAGTGTTGAGTCCTTCCATAATGGCGGCGTGGGATACGTTATCAAAGGCCCCTTTGATATCAATGGCCATGACGACGTTCTCCCCGTTTTTCGGCATTGGTTCGAGTACCTCTTCTTTTAGTTGTAGCAGGATGTCTTGGGTGGATAGGTTTGCCCGGAAGCCGAACATGGTGTTGGGGTACCACCCTCCGTCTTCTAGGTGCGTTTGGATTCGTCGGGTCACAATTTTCTCAAAGAGCTTGCCGAGGCACGATGTGAGCGAGATTGGTCTGAGGTTTTCAATTTGTAGTTTGTTGCCGGGCTTGGGAATCATGACCACCACGGCGTGTTTCCACTCCGCTGGGA
Source organism: Dermacentor andersoni (assembly GCF_023375885.2). Taxonomy (NCBI): domain Eukaryota; kingdom Metazoa; phylum Arthropoda; class Arachnida; order Ixodida; family Ixodidae; genus Dermacentor; species Dermacentor andersoni. The sequence continues at coordinate 409,349,143 of NC_092814.1, read as the reverse complement.
CTGTTCCGTCTTCCCATAATTTGTTGATGTAGATGGTGAGTTGGTCTACTGCTTCTTCACTTAGGTTTCGTATTAGCGAGTTAAGAATCTTGTCCGCCCCTGCCACCGTGTTCTTCATGGTTGCTCGTATGGCTTCAACAACTTCTTCCCTTGTGATGGGCCGGTCTGTTGTGGGGTTCTCCTCTCCTTGGTTGTCGCCTTGATAGCATTCCACCGAGTCTTTCCCATAGCATTTTTCTCGTACTGCTTGGAGTAGCTGGTCTTCGGTCCCTTCATATTGGTGAATTAGTCTCTGAATAGATTTGCTGCTTTCTGTTTTGCTTTTGCTTCGGTCCATTAGTGTTCTGAGGATCTGCTACGTTCTAGCTGTGCCGAGGGTGCCACTCAGGGAGGTACTAAAGGTACTAAACTGTTGCCACCCCTGTCTCACTAGCTGCTTTGCATATTGCTCCGCTTGCTGTGTTATTTCAGCAATTTTCTTCTTTAGTTTCCGATTTAGTTTTTGGCGCTTCCAGCGCTTGGTACTGTGTAAAGAATGCATGTTGCTAGCGATTCAACACCTTCACATTCTGCAAACTCAAGTGCATCACGGAAATGCTCCCAGCCTGAAACCTTGATTTTGTGAATGTGGCACACTTTCGCCCCTACGTAAAGTGTTATATCAGATAATGGTCGCTGCCTCTTGGGGCAGAGTCACACTGACACTCTGGATGAAGGCCCTAGTTGTCCATGCTGGTTGTGTACTGCCCTTCTGGTTTGAAAGGAGGGTGTGGCAGTTGGGATAGTCGGTGTCATTTGTTAATTTGAAGTCTGTGGTGTCTGCTTCATCAAAGTGGCGTTGTCTTGGCCTTACGTCATTGCATGCCCGATGTGGGTGATGTGCATTGAGCTCACTTTAAGTGTTCTGTGCTGGGGAAAGCAAATTTGCAGATGTCAAAGCCAAGTGAAGTCGCCTCGGGTGACGTGCCTGGTTTTGGGACAGAGGTAGACTAATGCCTAAACAGCTTCCTTTCACTGCCTTGGCCTGTAGCACAGCGCCACAGCTTTCTGATGAGACATATGTTTATTCAAGCTGTTCTTTCCTTCCCCTAATTCAATAATAGCCAATTTTAGGAGCTGCAAATTAAGCTGACTTCAGCAGACTGCCGATTTTTTAGCTACTTCTAGTAGCTTATTGCTTGGTTAATTTTCTAGTTCGGAATGGCAAGCTTCGTGCTTAAAAATGACTTGTTTAAAGAATTCTTGGAGTAATAGTAGGACAGGCAACTCTGAGTGATGACTGCTTTTGTAGCAAAATGTGGCAATGAGCTGGGCACATACTGTCACGACAGCACAGTGTTTAGTTTGTATGAGTATAGAAGAAACAAACTCGAGTTGTGAAGCTCAAAGCCCTATTTTTACAGCCGCTATACTGCTGACATTAGGAAGCTTTAGATTAGTGGACGCAAGCAGTATGCATAAGCAAGAACCCTGTTTGGGTATTACTGGGGCCAATGTGGTTTGCATGACCAGGCAGCACACGAGTCGCTATCATTTTATCCAATACTATTATTTTCATTGTAAAGCAATCAATATCGCAGTAAGTCTGATCAACCTGCATCAATATGCTACAAATTTTTAAGCACTTAAGATGTGTCGGTTGAGTGTTTAAAGCGCCTCACCACACCCTTGGCCCCTAGACTTTTGCTGTCCAGTATTACTTGCTAATGAACTCTTGAAGTGAAGGTCTGGGCTGCTGTATTGACCATGCCATTCTAAAACTGTTAGGTATGACACTCTGATACATTTGCCAACTTTAATAACGTTCACCTTACTACATACGTGTATTGCGGTGGTACCATTAAGCATGTGAAAATAAAAATACTGGCAAATAGAGAGTTCAAGAGCACATGAGATTATAGTAAAACGGGTGGGGCAGTACCTTCAGGGTAGTGGGAACATCAAAGCTGGAACTAGGGCTGCCATACATCCCGTCACGGCAATACACTGTTTGCTTCATCGGCGACGTCAAAGAACTAAAAAAATTATAGGCCCATCAGCTTACTCCCAGTACAATACAAAATATTTACCAAAATAACCTCCAATAGAATAAAGACCACACTGGAGTTTAATCAACCAAGGGAGCAGGCTGGCTTCAGGAAAGGTTACTCTACAATGGATCACATCCATGTCATTACCCAGGTTATCGAGAAATCCGCAGAGTACAATAAACCTCTGTATATGGCTTTCATAGGTTACGAAAACGCATTTGATTCAGTAGAGATACCAGCAGTCATAGAGGCATTGCGCAATCAAGGAGTACAGACCGCTTACATAAATACCCTGGAAAATACCTACAGAGATCCCACAGCCACCTTAATTCTACACAAGTGGGAAGATACCTATAAAGAACGGGGTCAGACAAGGAGACACAATCTCTCCAATACTATTCAATGCGTGCTTAGAAATATTCAAGTTATTAAACTGGGAAGGCTTAGGAGTAAAGATCGACGCCGAATACCTTAACAACCTTCGGTTTGCCGATAACATTGCTCTATTCAGCAACAACGCAGATGAGTTACAACAAATCATTGAGGACCTTAACAGGGAGAGTGTAAGAGTGGGGCTGAAGATTAATATGCAGAAGACAAAGATAATGATAAATAACCTGGCAAGGGAACAAGAGTTCAAGATCGCAAGTCAGCCTCTAGAGTCTGTGGAGGAGTACATTTACCTAGGTCAACTAATCACAGGGAACCCGGACCATGAGAAGGAAATTCACAGAAGAATAAAAATGGATTGGATCACATACGGCAGGCATCGTGAGCTCCTGAATGGGAGCTTACCGTTATCATTGAAAAAGAAAGTATACAATCAGTGCATTTTATCGGTGATGGCATACGGCGCCAAGACTTGAAGGCTGACAAAGAAGCTTGAGAACAAGCTAAGGACCGCGCAAAGAGCGATGGAACGAAGAATGCTAAGCATAACCTTAAGAGACAGAAAGAGAGCAGTGTGGATCAGAGAGCAAACAAGTATAGACAATATTCTAATAGGCATTAAGAGAAAAAAATGGCACTGGGCAGGTCATGTAATGCGTAGACTAGATAACCATTGGACCATTAGGGTAACAGAATGGATACAAAGAGAAGCAAAGCGCAGTAGAGGACGGCAGAAGACTAGGTGGTGCGACGAAATTAGGAAATTTGCGGGTGCTGGTTGGAAGCGCTTGGCGCAGGACCAGGGTAATTGGAGATCGCAGGGAGAGGCCTTCGTCCGGCAGTAAACATGAATAGGCTGATGATGATGATGATGACACATAGATTGTAACGAAGAAGAGTAGCCTGCCTGCGCCACAGCACCATCGCTACCGGCATGAGCTCGTGGTTACTGTCTTTCGCCGAAAGCTTGTGACGACTACCCGTTCGCGCCTGTTGCTAATAAATCTCTTAGCAAGTGGTGGAGGTGCGGGGTTTCGACCACCCTGGAACTTCGGAGTCGCACTCTACCCCCCGTCATGCCCGACGACGCACGCACTCCTCCAGCTCCTCCAACGGCACCGGCCACCTTGGTTTGTGCCGGTGCCTTGCGTCAGCGAGATCCCCCTATCTTCTCCGGCACAGATGACGTTGAAGATTGGATCTCGTCCTATGAGCGAGTGAGTGCCCATAACCAGTGGGACGACGTTACCAAGTTGAGAAACGTCGCATTCTACCTTACGGACGTTGCGAAACTATGGTTTCTAAACCATGAAGCCGACCTCACTTCGTGGTTGGTCTTCAAGACCAACTTTACCCAAGTTTTCGGTCGGCCTGCAGTAAGAAAGCTTCGTGCAGAACAACGTTTGCGCACACGATCCCAAGAGGCCGGAGAAAACTTCACGAGCTACATTGAGGACATTGTCGACCTGTGCAAACGGGTGAATGCGTCGACGTCAGAGGAGGAGAAGATCAAACATATAATGAAGGGTATTCAGGACGACGCATTTCAAATGTTATTATCGAAGAGTCCTCACACTGTCGCTGAATTGATAGAATTGTGCTAGAGTTACGACGAGTTGCGCAGGCAACGGCTTCACACCCGACGTCCCACCCACCCCGCCAGCCGACTCTCTATCAAGCCTTGGAGTCGACGACAACCATGCTGCTCTCTTCGTAAAAATTCAGGATTTCGTTGGCGCAGAGGTCGCCCGCCAGCTATCTTTGATATCTTCTGTCCAGGACCCACCACCTGCTTTGCATCCTACGATCCGCGACTTCATTCAAGAACAAGTATCTCAAGCCGTTCCTCCAGCCGTTGAGCAGACACCAGTCACTGCTCCTCTCACTTACGCTGAAGCAGTTTCCCGATCTCGTCCACAAACGCCCCTGCCGCCCTCTATGCATCGACCACCTACATTTTTGCCGCCATCTATGCCGCTTCACGACCGACGGCATTTTCCTCCTATGCCGCTTCCCGACGGACAACATTTTCCGAATCCTCAACCGCGACTCGGACCTTACCCCCACCAGTGGCGCACCTTCGATGACCGCCCAATATGTTTTGCTTATGGTGGTGCTGGTCACGTGGCGCGCCATTGTCGTCGTGGCATGCTTCCTCTTCAGAACATCCGGCGAGCGCCACCTTCGCCTTCCAGCCTTCCTACCTCTTCCTTTTCCCCTGACCGCCCAACCGCCTCTACTCGCCGCTCACCATCTCCCCGTCGTCGCTCGCTTTCTCCGATGCGGCGCCATCCCGTGTCCACCGAGCAGGAAAACTGATGGCCGCAGTTCCCGAGGCACGAACTGCGTCCACGTCGCAATGCTCAAGTCCTCGTCCCTCTCCAGCCAACGTAATTGAAGTCTCTGTCGAAGGAATCGCCGTCCTGGCACTTGTAGATACAGGAGCCGCCGTATCCGTAATTTCTGTCGAACTCTGCCGCACACTACGAAAGGTTTTGACGCCTCTCTCCGACTTCTCCCTTCGAACCGCGAACGCTCAAAATATAACGCCTCTCGCTGCCTGTACTGCTCGCGTCTTCATTCAAGGTCTATTGTATACCGTCGAACTCGTCGTGCTGCCCACGTGTTCCCATGACATCATATTAGGCTAGGACTTCCTTGCAAATAATAACGCCATTATTGAGTGTTGTCACGCCGAACTCGAACTTTCTGCACTTCCCGACGTCGAGACTATCGAAAACGACCCTTCCAGTGTTAAACTGTTTGTTTCCAAAGACAATTTCGTCCCTCCACGCTCTTCCCTGCTTGTGCCTGTGTCGTGCGCCGCTATTTCTGATGCCACTGTTCTCTTTACGCCCTCTGAGCTGTTCATTCGCCGCCGATGTTCTCCGCTGCCCTTTGCTCTCCTTACTCTTCGCAATGGCGTCACGAAAATGGTCGTTGACAATCCCACGGCCTGCCCTTTAGCTTTATTTCATGGTGAATGCCTAGGCCTTGTTCAACCGGTCGACACCTTTTGCATCTTTGACGCTCCTGCCGTTTCTACTTCTGCGGGCCTTGGCGCACTTACCTGTGACTCTGCGGTTGATCAGTCACTCCTCGACGCTTTCCACTGCTCCATCGACGATGGCACGTCATCTTCAGAACGAAGCCAGCTTATTGCTCTCCTGCAGAGGTTCAGCGCTTCTTTCTACAGCCATGCTTCCGGTTTTGGCCGCACATCGACCGTTTTTCACCAGATAGATACCGGCAGTCATGCACCTTTACGGCAGCGCCCTTACCGAGTATCCGCCTCTGAGCGCCGTGTCATTGACCACCAGGTTGCTGACATGCTCAAGCGTGGCGTTGTGCAGCCTTCCAACAGTCCCTGGGCATCACCGGTCGTCCTCGTTAAGAAAAAGGATGGCTCTATTCGATTCTGCGTCGACTACCGACGTCTGAACAAGATAACGTGCAAGGACGTTTACCCGTTACCGCGCATCGACGACGCCCTCGACTGTTTGCAGGGAGCTGAGTTCTTTTCTTCACTGGATTTACGTTCCGGATACTGGCAAGTCCCCTTGGCACCATCTGATCGACCTAAAACAGCATTTGTAACGCCTGACGGATTGTAAGAATTCATCGTAATGCCTTTCGGCCTGTGTAACACTCCAGCCACTTTTGAGAGAATGATGGATAATATTTTACGCGGCCTCAAATGGAACACATGTTTATGCTACCTGGATGACGTAGTTGTCTTTTCCGCTGATTTCCGAACCCATCTCAGCCGTCTCGAGCAAGTTCTGAAATGCCTTTCTGACGCGGGACTTCAACTTAACTTAAAAAAATGTCGTTTCGGCGCCCGAAAGCTCACTATTCTTGGCCATGTTGTATCGCGAGACGGCGTCCTTCCGGATCCAGCCAAGCTCCGCGCTGTCACCGACTTTCCGCAACCAAAGAAGTTAAAGGAGCTTCAAAGTTTCTCTTAAAGTAGTAACGGTAACTACTTGACACATGTCAGCGAGTTCAGATACCTGGGTGTTATTTTTTCACATAACGTAATATGGAATGCTCATATTACTAACAATTCTGGGAAAGCACTTCGCAAACTTGGCTATCTCAAACGAACCTTAAAAAATGCCACGAAGGAATGTATATTACCTGCTTTCAAATCTCTTGTTCGACCGATCCTTGAGTACGCCTCAACTGTTTGGTCCCCTCATCACGCGTGCGACATTGACCGTTTAGAATCGGTTAAAAAAAGCAATACGATTCATCTTCGGCCGGTACGATCGCAACTTTTCACCTTCGTCACATATGCACACTTTATCTTTGCAAACGTGAGAACACAGCCGCACACGTGAACCTATCATCATGCTGCACAAGATCGTTCACACGTCATCTGGCTTTCAGGCAACCTTCTCATTTGTGCCCTCAAGCGCGCATACAACCCGACGGAACCACCCATTAAACATTGTTGCTTTCAAACCACGTATAGACTGCTCCAAGTTTTCTTTTTTCCCGCTATCTGTTGAAATTTGGAATCGATTGGACGGCTCACTTCGCGCATTGCCTATTGAACAGTTCGTTGTTCAGTTGCCTAGCAATTTGACCTGTTGATCTGTTTTTAATACTTCTGTGTTATCTATTTCTGTGCTGCTCATGTTATTTGTTTTTACTAATGTATGTACCCACTCCTGCTATGTCTCCCCTACGAGACAGCAGTATTTGTAAATAAAAAAAATAAAGAACATTGGTTCTCAGAAATACGGGAGAAAAAGAACGCCGCACCTAGAATATCTTATGACAACATAAAATTATTAGGCAGCAAGTGTAGAACAATACAACCACAAATCCTAGGCGAAGATGGAAACAAATTGGAAGGAGAAGCGACATTAAAATTCACCCGAAAGATATCAGCGTAATGTTTCCAAGCAATGAGGAAGTTGTATTTGAAGAGAAAAAGATCACGAAAGAGAACCATGTGAAAAAGAAACTGGTACTGACAAATTTCAACTGGAACAAAGCCGAAGAGAAAATTCCTAAGCGCACAGCCACAGGGCTAGGCGAGGTTCCCGTTGGGTTGATTAATGAACTAGGACCAAAAAGTAAGGAACCTCTGGTGAAAGCAGTGGAAAAAACTTTAAAAGATACAAAGCAGAATTAATCTAATTTACAAAGGTAAGGGGAAGAAAGAAAGAATTCACTCGTACAGACCGTTGACTATTACATCGGTAATATACAGGCTAGCAATGTAGGCATCAAAGCTGCAAGCATAGGCAGAGAATAATGGCATTTTGGGAGAAATTCAGAATGGCTTCAGAATATGTAAGCGCTTGGATGATAACTTATTTGTTATTACTCAGTGTATTGGACTATCAAGAGTAGAACGCAGACCATTATATGTGGCCTTTTAGACCTTACAGGAGCGTGTGACAACGTAGACCGCAACATTTTGTGAAATATTCTGGAAGGGAAATCCTTAGATGACGATTGTCTACAGCTTCTGAGAGAGATTTAGCTAGAAAACACCGTTTCCGTTGATTCGGATAAGGAGCGAGAAGAAATTTAATATAAACAAGGGACTCGGGCAGGGGTGTCTTTTATCCCCACTGCTGTTTATGACGTAATTGGTGAGGATGGAGAGGGCGCTGGAAGGAAGTAATGTCAGGTTTAATCTCTCATACAAACTGGTGGGTACAGTAGTTGAGCAGCAGCTTCCAGGCTTTTTTTTTTATGCGGACGACATTGTGTTGCTAGCCAACATAGTGATTTGCAATGTCTGGCTAATATCTGTGGACAGAAAGGCAACAATTAAGGTTTAAAATTTAGTGTTAGAAAATCGGGAGTTATGATATTCAATGAATACAGTGAACAAACAGTGGCAACACAGGGCCAGGAAATACCACAGGTAAAAGAATATAAATACCTTGGTATATGGATAAACAAAGGCAATAGATATATGGAAACACAGGAAAGAACAATATCAGTAAAGGGAAGGGAAATGCCGCCATAAAGAAGCACATAGCGCTATGGAGATGCAATAGGTACAAGGTGCTCCGGGGTTATGTGGTAAGATGTAATGGTTCCAGGACTAACTTTTGGAAATGCGGTTGTTTGCTTGAAATCAGGGGTACAAGCAGGACTCGTTGGGAACCAAAGGTCAGTGGGTCGCCTCGCACTGGGCGCTCACGGGAAGACTACAAATGAAGCTGTGCAGGGTGATGTGGGCTGGACTAGTTTTGAAGTGAGGGAAGCTCGCAGTAAAATTGAGTATGAAGAACGACTGAGGAATATGAAATAAAGTAAATGGGCTGGTACAGTGTTGAGGTATTTGTACGGGAAAAACATTGATCCACAGTGGAGGAAAAGAACTAGGAAGCTTACCAGCAAGTATGCGGCCTGTAGGGTGAGCAACAAAGCAAGAAAAAACGTCAAGCGGAATGTCAGAGAGCCTGAAGTAATCTCATGGGTGGCGGCTATGAAAAAGAAACATTCCATGAGTTACTACTTAAGAGGAAAAAACGAAATCAGGAAAAAAACAATTTATGATAACTCAAAGGGAAGCTCATTACTTTTCGAAGCGAGATCGGGATGCCTTAGAACACGCACCTATAAAGCAAGATATAAGAAGGAAGAAGAAGCAAGTGCTTGCTGCGGTAAAGCTAGAGAAACGATGGAGCATGTTTTATCAGAATGTGAAGACATCTGCCCAGCAGTCGATTTAGGCGCCACTGGCCTCCTTAAGGCTCTTGGGTTCAGCGAGAGCAGGGGAAAAGTAAAAATATCCGCAGTAGAGATAAGTAAGAGGCGATTAGAAGATTGGTGGAAGAAATGCAGGGAAACGACAAAAAACGAAGACGTACAAAAGCAAAGTTCACAATATGGGGTCAGAAAATTTGGTTGTAGGAGTTCATCGTGGTTTCTTTCTTCTTTTTTATCCTAGGTAGGACTATAGGCAGTATATGAGCAAGAGCTCCATTTATCCATCCAGCCGCGCCCCCACTGCGAACAAGCGCGAGTGGAGCGCCACCGCTGACAACTCGCGCCGCTGACACCGCTGACACCTCGCCACCGGTGACAACAGGCGAATGCGCCTGCGCAACGGCCCGTCGAATTCCCCAAATCCCCACAATGATCAAAGGGGAAGTTTGGCAGACCAGGCGGACGCTCTTGGTATCCACTTTGAAGATGTATCCAGTTCAGCACGCTACAGTGAGTCCCTCCTTAAACGTAAAGCTGCAGTGAACTTTAATAGAAGGCATTCTAGTGGCGCGAGTGGCTTCCTGGGAGCGGGCCTCTCAGCGTGGAATAATGCGGCTGCGCTGGCGTCGACCACTCATAACAAATGCCGCCGGCGCACTGCAGCGTGCAGCGGCGCAGCATAATACTGAATGGGGTTTCTTAGGAGAAGCTCGCCAGCCGGCACTTCGGAAGGAAAAAAAAAGCGTCCGTATACGCACACAGAACGAAGAAATGTCGGCGTGTCCCGTGTATAAGTACCAAGCTAGGAATAAAAACGGGGCGCGTTGGTTTAGCGATTGCACTGTACTTCACCTATAGTTGTTGAGCTGTTCGTAAGGAAAGCGCATCCGCGCGGATGCGCTCGTTGACGGGAGGTGCCTCAAGTACATTTAAGACAGCTTGGCTGATTACTTCAGTGCAATGCGCAAATGGAGTTGTTACAGATCCGGCACCGCTATCGGCTTGTGAGCACGCTCGGAGGTGCATCACGCATGAATGGCTGGGTGGTCATTGCCGTGCACCAATCAGACATTCTATCAGCAGCAGCAGCAGCAGCCTATTTTATGTCCATTACAGGACGAAGGCCTTTCCCTGCGATCTCCAATTACCTCTGTCCTGCACCAACCGATTCCAACTAGCACCTGCAAATTTCCTCATTTCGTCGCACCACCTATGCTTCTGCCTTCCTCTTCTTCGCTTCTCTCCTCTTCGCAACCATTCCGTCACCTTAGTGGTCTAACCATTACCTAATATGCGTTTTACGTGACCTGCCCAGCGCCAGTTTTTTTCTCTTAATGTCAATTAGAATATCGTCTAAATTCGTTTGCTCTCTGATCCAAACCGCTCTCTTTCTGTATGTTAGCGCTACGCCTAACATTCTTCGTTCCATCGTTCTTTGCGTGGTTTTAACTTGTTCTCAAGCTTCTTTGTCAGTCTCCAAGTCTCTGCCCCTTATGTCAGCACCGGTAAAATGCACTGATTGTATACCTTCCTTTTCAATGATAACGGTAAGCTTCCAGTCAAGAACTGACAATGTCTGCAGTATGTGATCCAACTATTTTTTATTCTATGAATTTCCTTATCATGATCAGGGTTCCCTGTGATTAATCGACCTAGGTAAACGTACTCCATCACACTCTAGAGGCTGACTGGCGATCCTTAACTCAAGTTCCCCTACCCGGTTATTCACCATTATCTTTGTCTTCTGCATATTAACCTTCAAATCCACTCTTACACTCTCCTTGTTAAGCTCCTCAATCATTTCTTGTACTTCGTCCCCAGTGTTGCTGAATGGGACAATCTCATCTGCAAACTGAAAGTCGTTGAGATATTCGCTGTTGATGCTTACTCCTAAGCCTTCCCAGTTTAAGAGCTTGAATACTTCTTCCAAGCATGCAGTGAATAGCGTTGGCAAGATTGTGTCTCCTTGTCTGGCCTCTTTCTTTTTATGTATCTTACTACTTTCCTTGTGTATTATTGATGTGGCTGTGGAATCTTAGTAGATATTTTCTAAGGTATTTACGTAAGTGGTGTGTACTCCTTAAGTACGCTACGCTTCTTTGACTGCTGGTATCTCTACTGAATCAAATGCCTTTTCGTAATCTATGAAAGCCATATAGAGAGGCTAATGTACTCTGCGGATTTCTAGATTACCTGAGTGATCACATGAATGTGATCCATTGTAGAGTATCCCTTCCTGAAACCCGCCTGTTCCCTTGGTTGACTAAAGTCCGGTATATATATTATTCCATTGGAGATTAACTGGGTGAATATTTTATATAATACTGGGAGTAAGCTAATGGGCCTATAATTTTTCAATTTAACGTCTCCCTTTTTATGGATTAGTATAATGTTCGCATTCTTGCAGTTTGCTGCGGCCCTTGCAGTCGATAGACACTTCGTATAGAGAGCCGCCAGTTTTCGAAGCAATATGTGTGCTCTATCTTTGATTAAATCTACTGTTACTCAATCTTCTCCTACCTCGCTTCCTCGTTAGATGTCTTGCAAGGCCCTTCTGGCCTCACCGCTAGTTATAGGAGGAGTTTCTGTATCCTGTTCATTACTGTTTCTGATTGAGGTATGCTGACTCATCTGGGTACAGTACATGTCAGTATAGAATTCTTTCCCTGCTTTTACTATACTTTCGAGTTTGCTGATGGTATTACGCTGCTTATCTTTCAGTGCATACACCTTAGTTTGTCCCATGCTAAGTTTGCTTCTCACTGATTTCAGGCTGCGCCCGTCTTTTACAGGTCTTCACTCTTTTTCACATTATAATTTCGAATATCACTTATTTTCGCTTTGATGTTCAGTTTTGACAGTTCCGCGAATTCTATCTTTTCTCTTGAGTTAGACACTTTCATTGCTTGTCGTTTCTTTATTACGTCCTTTGTTACATGGGCGAGCTTGCCTACTGCTTGCCTTGGTGCCTTGACTCCAACTTCAATTGCTGCCTCTGAAGCCAGCCTCGTTACGGTTTCATCCATTACCTCTATGTAATCATCATCTCTCTGTTCTAAGGCTGCATATTTGTTTGCAAGCGCCAGCATAAATTTGTCTGCATTTACCCTTACTGCCTCAAGGTTGACCTGTTCCTTCTTGACCAATTCTACTCTTTCTTGGTTCAAATTGAGGTGGATCCTAACCCTCACTATCCTATTATTACGATATTATCGGTAGATACCCGAGAGACGAGCCGCCGCGAGAACGACGATGAAGTGGGTCTGTGCCCTTGGCCGGAGAAAATGTCGGCCCGACGCTCTGGCTCGGGTCCAGTGTAAATAGCTTGTAAATAGCCTCTTCCGTCTGTATCTTTCTACACGTAACATTCTGGTGGAGGTGAGCGATCCCCGTCCTCGCCACGGAACTCCGGAGTGGTCGGTACATCGAGCTTGTCACCATGCCTCCCGGTGACGAGACCACCTCTGCAACGGCTTCGGCTTGTCCGACTGCTCCCGTCGTCACGGTTGCCCAACATCGCGACCCTGGTGTGTTCTCTGGACTGGAGGGACAGGACGTTGACGAATGGATCAAGCTATATGAACATGCCGGCGCTAATAACAGGTGGGACCCAACGATCATGCTCGCCAATGTCATCTTTTATCTCGGCGGCACCCCACGCGTGTGGCACCAGACGCATGACGACGAGATAACCAGTTGGGACAATTTCAAAGAAAAGCTCAGGGAACTGTTCGGCGACCCCATTGGCCGCAAGGTTGCCGCGAGAAAGGCTCTTGCGTCTCGTGTTCAGACATCTACAGAGCTGTACGTTTCATACATCCTCGATGTCTTGGCTCTATGCCGAAAAGCTGACGACGCTATGTCTGAAGCTGATAAAGTGTCACATGTCCTAAAAGGCATCGCCGACGATGCTTTCAATTTGCTTGTTTTCGGCAACGTCTCGACAATCGACGCCATCATTAAAGAATGCCGTCGCCTTGAACAGGCTAAGAGCCGCCGTATCACACACCACATCACGCGGCTACCCAACACTGCTGCTACGTTGACATGTCAGGGTCGACCACGTCAATCTACCACCTGTGACGACGTCACCCGTATTGTTCGCCGCGAGCTCGAGGCCGCCTGTCCGCCAGCTTTCGCCGCTACGCCTCCCGATCCGCCAGCAACCACGATTGCTATGATTCAGGCCGTAGTCAGACAGAAATTTCAGAACATGGGTCTGAACTCTGTGTGTACAACGTCTCAACCCAACGTTCCCCAGTTCTCTACCGGCCCTTCTCGTCCCCGACAGTCCTTTTCTGCCATATCTTGCCGCAACCCGTCCGAATGGCGTACCCTGATGACAGGCCAATCTGCTTCCACTGCTGTCGCATCGGCCACGTCGCTCGTCACTCCCGCAACCGATGGCCACCACCACCTCGGACATACGCCGATCCTTATTCCCGCACTTTGGGCCTTCTGTTCCCTAGCCACCCGCCATGAACCCACTGTTGCTGATGCCCCTGCTCCGAACCTTCGCTACAGCCGCTCGCCCTCACCTCGACGCCATCAGTCTCGTTCGCCCCAACCCCGCCGCTTCTCTTCCCCGCCTATCGCCTCCCGGACCCAGCCGGAAAACTAGGCACTCCAGCTTCTGGAGGTGAAGCTGCGTTGTCGACCCTGCCCTCAAATCCTCTGCTCACGTTACCAACGAACCAAAACCTTCTTGACGTTGACGTTGACGGCTATCCTGTCACTGCATTCATCGATACAGGCGAACATCTTTCTATTATGAGTGCTGCCTTCCGACGACGACTCAAAAAGCACCTTACCCCAGCGTCGGCACGCGTCATCCGCGTTGCGGATGGTGGTACTGTGCCTATTATCGGCATTTGTACGGCACGAGTCAGCATTGCCGGTCGCCACACCCCTGTCCTCTTCACAGTGCTTGCTCATTGCCCCCACGACCTAATTCTCGGCCTCGACTTTCTCTCCGCGCATTCTGCCCTTATTGACTGCTCTGCCAGTACCCTTCGCCTTGATTTGCCGATTCTCGCAGAACCTTCTGACGCATCCCAGTGCCGCCTACGCGCCACCGGCTTTACTCGCCTGCCGCCAAAATCAATAACCTATATTGAACTCTTGTCTTCCCCACCAGTCCCTGATGGCGAGTACCTCGTCACTCCTCTGCCCGACATTCCACTACAGTATGACGTTACCGTGCCTCACAGTATACTTACTATTACTGCGAACCGCACTTTCATGCCTATCTTTAACTTTGGATTGGCAAAGCAAATTCTACCGCAAGGTATTTGCCTTGCCAACGTTGATTGTCTCGGCAACCATCACGTGGCAGCGTTATCAACCGATGCTTCTTGCGAGCTTAGCCGACCCATCGTGCCAGCCTCGGCCGCCGATCCCAAGATACAGAAAATGGTTGCGACGGACCTCTCTTCTGCGCAGGCTGAAGACCTTTACCAAGTATTATCGTCCTACAGAGATATTTTCGACTTCGACGATCGCCCTTTAGGCCAGACGCTCGCGGTCAAGGATCGGATTCTTACTGGCGATGCTACTCCTATTCACCGACGACCGTATCGAGTTTCTGCGTCAGAATGCCGAGTAATTCAAAGCGAAGTCAACAAAATGCTAGACAAAAACATAATTGAGCCTTCTTCGACTCCCTGGGCGTCTCCTATAGTGTTGGTTAAGAAGAAGGATGGCACGTGGCGCTTCTGTGTAGACTACCGCCATCTGAACAACATTACTAAGAAGGACGTCTACCCGCTCCCACGTATAGACGACGCCCTTGACTGGCGCCACGGTTCCAGCTATTTCTCTTCTATCGATGTCTGTTCGGGATACTGGCAGATTGCCTTGACGATATGGACAGAGAAAAAACCGCATTCATCACACCTGATGGCCTATACCAATATAAAGTAATGCCGTTTGGATTATGCAACGCCCCTGCCACCTTTGAGCGTATGATGGACTCCTTGTTCCGTGGTTTCAAATGGTCCGCATGTCTCTGCTACCTCGACGACGTCATCGTCTTCTCGCCCACGTTCGACATTCACCTTGAACGTCTAACAGCTATACTTGATATATTTCGAAAGGCGAAGCTGGGACTTAACTCGTCGAAATGTCGTTTCGGCCCCCGCCAAATTACTGTTCTGGGCCACCTCGTTGATGCTTCCGGAGTACAGCCTGATCCCGACAAAACTCGCGCTGTCCGAGACTTTCCGGTTCCGAAGACAGCCGCAGACGTTCGATGTTTTGTCGGGCTATGCTCGTACTTTCGTCGTTTTGTTCAAGATTTTGCGGCAATCGCTAGACCCCTCACTAATCTTTTGAAGAAAGGCGTACAATTCTCGTGGGGTACTGCAGAAGCCGCCGCCTTCTCTCGTCTCGTCACTCTGCTCTCCTCACCACCCATTCTCGCCCACTTCGACCCTGATGCCCCTACAGAATTGCGTACAGATGCCAGCGGTCATGGCGTAGGTGCCGTCTCAGCCCAGCGTCAGCGTGGCTAGGATCGCGTTATTGCTTATGCAAGCCGCCTCCTCACACCATCGGAGCGCAACCATTCCATTACGGAACGAGAATGCCTTGCTGTAGTCCGGGCGGTTGCGAAGTTCCGTCCTTACCTCTACGGTCGCCCTTTTTCCGTAGTCACTGACCATCATGCTCTCTGCTGGCTCTCATCCCTAAAAGATCCTACAGGCCGGCTTGGTCGATGGGCTTTGAGACTACAAGAATTTTCGTATTCTGTGGTCTACAAGTCAGGCCGCCTGCACCAAGACGCTGACGGCCTGTCGCGTTACCCTGTTGACGACCCTGACTCCTCCAATATTACCAGTGCTGCTTGTGTATTATCTGTGTCGCAGCTGCTTCATTTCGCCGACGAGCAACGTCGTGACGCCAACATCAGAGGACTTATCGACCGTTTTGAACACTCTCCGGCCGACGCCACTCTACGCCTCTTCGTCCTCCGCGACGGTACTCTGTACCGTCGTAACCTCCATCCGCACGTCTCTGAGTTCCTACTTGTCATACCTAAACACCTCCGCTCAAGTGTTCTAGAAAAGCTCCACGACGCACCAACGGCAGGACACCTCGGCGTATCTCGAACCTATGACCGTGTACGTCGCCGTTTTTTCTGGCCGGGCCTTGCCCGTTCCGTAAGACGTTACGTCGCCGCTTGTGAACGTTGCCAACGACGCAAGAAGCCTTCCCAGCCCCCCGCTGGTTACCTGCAGCCGCTAGACATCCCTGCCGAGCCCTTCCGTCGTGTTGGCTTAGACCTTCTCGGCCCATTTCCGGAATCTACATCAGGAAACAAGTGGGTTGCAGTCGCGGCTGACTACGCGACCCGCTACGCCGTAACCCGCGCTCTTCCGACCAGTTGCGCAACTGACGTTGCGGACTTCCTTCTACATGATCTGAAGCGAAGGCGCTAAAACGACGGAGGACAAAGAAGAAACACACACACACACAGGGTGCCCTGTGTGTGTGTTTCTTCTTTGTCCTCCGTCGTTTTAGCGCCTTCGCTTCAGATCATGCTTAACCAGCACGCCCAACTATCCATCCTAACGTCTTTCTACATGATATCATTTTGATGCGTGGTGCGCCGCGTCAATTGCTAACAGACCGTGGCTGTAGGTTTTTGGCGAAAGTCATTGACGACATCATGCGGGCCTGCTCCATTCAGCATAAATTTACTACCTCCTACCACCCTCAAACGAACGGCCTCACTGAGCGTTTGAACGGCACCCTTACAGACATGCCATCCAAATACGTTTCAGACGACCACCGTGACTGGGACCTGGCTCTACCCTACATTACCTTTGCATACAACTCTTCCCGTCTCGACACTGCCGGCTTTTCCCCGTTTTACCTCTTGTATGGCGCGAACCGACGCTACTACTAGACACCGTGCTTCCGTCTACCACAGCTTCAACTAGCGCTTATGCCCGTGATGCAATAGCCCGTGCTGACCATGCTCGTCAACTTGCGCGCGTTCGTCTACAAGTCTCTCAAGACAAACAGAAGCGACGCTACGACCTCCGTCACCGTGATGTCCATTTTGCGCCCGGCACCCTCGTGTTGCTTTGGTCACCATCGCGTAAAGTTGGCCTTTGTGAGAAACTGCTATCCTGTTATACCGGCCCATATCGCGTGCTCCGCCAAGTGACCGATGTCACCTATGAAATTGTTCTAGCCACGCCCACTACGTCCTCCAGTGTGACAACCAGTGGCATTGTCCACGTCACGCGACTCAAGCCCTACAACTCTCCACGTGCCTTGGATATTTAAAAGCACCGTGATGGCGCTTTTGCCGTGGGGGGGCAGTATTACGATATTATCGGTAGATAACCGAGATTTGAGCCGCCGCGAAAACGACGACGAAGTGGGTCTGTGCCCTTGGCGCGAGAAAATGTCGGCCCGGCGCTCTGGCTCGAGTCCAGTGTAAATAGCTTGTATATAGCCTCTTCCGTCTGTATCTTTCTACACGTAACACTATGATCGCTGCACTTTATCGTACCTATCACTTCCACATCCTGCACTATGCTGGGATCGGCCGAACGCATGAAATCAATTTCATTTCTTGTTTCACCATTGGGGCTTTTCCAGGTCTGGTTTCTGTTGCTACGCTTCCTGAAAGAAGTGTTCATCATACGACGCTTATTCCTTTCTGCGAATTCTACCAGAATCTCTCCTCCAGCGTTTCTAAAGTCGACGCCATAGTCTCCAATTGCTTGTTGACCCGCCTGCTTTTTCTCCACTTTTGCACTGAAGTCAGCCATTACTAAAGTATGCTGAGTTTGCACTTTTCTCATCGCTAATTCAACATCTTTATAAAGCTGATCTACTTCTTTATCATCGTGACTTGATGTTGGAACGTAGGCTTGCACTACCTTTAATCTATACCTCTTAAGTTTGATTACGACTAGTGCTACCCTCTCATTAATGCAGTAGAATTCGTCATTGTTGCCCGCTATGTCCTTATTGATTAGGAATGCTACCCCGTATTGCTTCTTTTCTGGGTGACCTCTATAGCAGAGGCCAAGGCCGTTATTTAGCGATGTATAAGCCTCACCAGTTGTAATCTCGCTAAGGCCGATGATATCCCAAAGAATGTACGATAGTTCATGAAATTCCTGCTAAGCTAGCCTTACTCGAGAGGGTTCTGGTGTTAAGCGTTGCAAGGGTCACTTTCCATTGGCGGCCTGTCTGGACCCAGAGATTCTTAGCACCCTCTGCTGCGTTACAGGTCTGACCGCCACCTTCATCAGATGCCCCGCAGCTGCTGGGGACTGAGGGCCATGAGTTGATTGGAGGAATCATCAGGGAGGTAGCTGCCGAATACTGGACCAGGATCGCCAATTCCTCTTCTGGTGAGGGAGTGTCTTTGCTCAAGCTTAGTGGGCGTTCCTAATTTGGTTCTACCTAGATTAGTACAGCCCCACTCGGTCTCGGCATATTTCCTTACACCCATTCTTGTTCTCAAGTTTTCTGTTCTTTGTGCAATATGACTGAATACGTGCACACTGTATCATCCCTTTATTTCCGCAGTTCCGTGCATGCCACTGGCCGGGTTGGCGTGTAAAACACTTTGCTATCCAAAAAAAAAAAAAAAACTTAGCGTCGCTTTAAATTTACATGTTAAAAAGTACAGCTCCCTTCCATGTATACTGAATGGGCAGCGATTACATCATCACTCTTTCTGGGCCAGCTTTTACTGGCTGATATTTTGCAGTCACCGCTGCCCTGATATGCCTACTTGCCTATCTTGCGACTAGTTTGGAATACATAATTACTTTTGCTAATACAATACTCCAATGTTTTTGGAGCTCCCTATACCTTGGGTTTACGGGTGGCATTGAAGAAGTATACTTTACTGCACACATCTTGTTTCCCATTTCCCCCAGCTTGTGGTCATAAGACATAGGAACTAAAGCACATGTTATTTATTCACATTGTTCAAAAACAGTTTCTTTTTTGCACATTAATTCAAAAATTAACACAGTGCGTTAGAATAGGCACAAGAATGGCAGCACACACTTATGGCACTGCAGCCATTTATGATCGAGTTAACTTCAGTTGCTACCGTTGCTACCGTTTCTCATCATGATACTTATTAAGACCCGTGATGTAGAAATGCATTCGTGTGACGATGTAAAAACCGATCAACTTCGCGGTTAATACCTTGCAATATTCACCCCAACCAACACCACCATTGCTGCTCCTGTTGATGACGGCCAACACATCCGCAATGCTGTCTCGTTGTAGCTAACTCTTGCTAAAGCAGCCAGTGAAAATGTCTTCAAGTTCACTGACAAACACAAAAAGCTTCAGTGAAGCATTGAGAAGGCCAGCGAAGTCGCAAGATTTCGTGAAAATGGCAGCATTGAAGCACTTTCCATCTGAAGCAGGCAGCAGAAGCTGGTTCATGGATGCACTACATTTTGTTTTCAGTACAAACTTCTTTGTGACATAGCCTGCCACAGAGTAAAATTTAGTCTTGAATCACCACTGTGAATAATGTATGCGTGGTCCGGTACAGTCAGAGAGCTGCTATCAAGCGAACCTTTGGTGCCTTCAAGATCTCCCTCATCAAGCAACAAGTCAATCAACTGCTGCTGCTTGTACGAAATAGCACAGTCTGGTCTTCAACTGTCAAAAGCGAGCTTACAACTTCCTCTTGAATATTTGATCGAATGACGATCTTGGAAAGATTGTAACATCTAAGGCAATTAATGACAACGCCGCTTTTCGGAGCCGTACTTTTTCGTGTCAAATATGCAGGCAGGTTGGGCAAAATCGTCGGAACCGCATTAGGGCCAAGCTTGGCGATCCCATTGGCATTCGAACTTCAACACTATTGATGGTATGCACGTAGTCTATCGCAATGAAATGCAGTTCAAAGTGCAACTCGCGTACAGCACAATTGGCGTGAAGCGGCTTTTCAAGCCGACGGAGGTTACGCTCCCATAAAAGTCGTCGTTCTTCGTCTTTCGGGGCTTTCAAATGATATAACTTACAACTTTGTTTCACACGCGCACATCCAGTTGTGCAACATGGTGCGTAACAATGGTTTAGACGCCGTTTTTTCAGCCGTTTCACGAGGATAAAGACGCACACGACACGGACAAAGTCACCGCAGAGCAAACTAAATGGGAAGAGCGGGCGATGGCAGTCCCGCAGCTACTTCCGCCACAAACGGGGCAAGCAAGGGGAGCGCGCTTCGGTCGCGCCACTAGAAGGCATTCTAGTTCACTATAGTAAAGCTTTAGCCGAAAGAAAGCCATTGAATCGTAAAGGTGGAAATGTACTCTACAACCGTCCTTTTACTCTTGCCGAGTATAAGGCTGCTATGAAGAACTGTAGCAATTAAACTGGAGGTGACAAATGTATATGATATAAGGCACCTGAATGATAAAAATCAAATGACATTACTTTCTCTTTTTAATGGTATCTGGGCTGCTGGATACACACCTTCCGCATGGATGGAATCTATCGTAATTCCTATACTAAAGACACAAAGGACCCATCTTTAGTATCCACGTATAGGCCAGTATCGCTCACGAGTTGTATGTGTAACCTTTTCGAGAAAATGATTAATCGACGATTGCTGTATTGTCTGGAAAATAACAATGCACTGGATACATATCAGTGTGGATTTAGAGAAAATAGTTCAACTGTTGATCACCTTATTTGAATAGAAGCAATTATAAGAGTTGCGTTTTTCCACAAGCAATATTTTTTTCAGTCTTTTATTATATGAAGAAGGCTTACGATACATGTCGCTATAGAATACCACAAGACCTCTCTTCGATGGTGGTGCAAGGCAAGATGTTTTCTCTCAAACCGGACTTTCCGTGTTAGACTTGGAAACACAATGTTAAGACTTTTCATTCAGGTAACTGGTGCACCTCAGGGAGGTATCTTGGTTTGCACATTGTTTATTGTTACAATAAGGTCCCTTCGTTCAACCATACCACCATCAATTTCGTGATTTCTTTACGTCGACGATGTCTAGATAGGTTTTAAGTCTTGCAATCTGGCCGTCTGTGAAAGACAAGTCCAGCCTGCTGTTAGCAAAATGTCGAAATGGGCATATCAGAATGGCTTCACGTTCAACGCTCAAAAAAAAGACTTGCGTGCTTTTCTGTTGAAAAAGGGGTTGAGCTGCAGATCCTGCTATTGAGCTGCATAGAGTACATCTGCCTGTACTTAGCGAGCACAGATTTTTTTGGAGTATACCTTGGCTCAAAGTTAACGTTTATCCTCCACATTAAATGCTTGAAGGCAAAGTGCCTAATATAGCCAATATATTAAAGATATTGACATCCACTAATTCGGGCAGTGACAGGAGATGCTTAATGAATCCTTATGGGAATCTTATTGTTCTCTCCTTGATTATGGATTGGTCGTATATCAATCTGCAACGCCAAGTGCATTCGCGATGCTTGATCCTGTCCATCACTTAAGGCTCCGGTTAGCGAGTGTGGCTTTTGAATTAGCCCCATTCCCAGCCTCTATGTTGAGGAAAACAAGTGGTCACTCAATCTGTGTAGATCGTATTTCAGTTTCATGTACTTCTTGAAGGTCACTTCTGAGGGGCCTAAACATCCCTGTCACCGCGTGATCATTGACCTTTCTTCCTATGCCCTATTTTTGAGGCGACAAGCAGCACGAGTTCCTTTCTCACTGCATTTCAGGAGCCTTGCTGACAACCTTCGCATCTCACTTTTTGAAAATCGAATAGTCTCACCGATGCGCCCAACGCCACCATTTCTGTCGCAACACATAGAATGGGACACATCTTACAATATTTCTACACACTCCCGAGGCATCACATGCAGTCACTTCCTAGAATTACAAGGCAGATACCCCTGCCCTGAATTTTATACGAACGCTTCTAAATTTCCCGGAAAAGTTTCGTTTGCCACTGTTGGATCGACTTTTGAGTTGTCAGGGGTTCTGAATCCACAAATGAGTAGTTTTTTCTGCCGAAGCCATTGCGATAATGTCGGCTGTCAAATACATCAGAAAACGAAGAATTAGCAAAGCTTTAGTATATACACCCTCGCTAAGTGTGGTAAAAACATTGAAATCCTTGAAGCACAATAACCCTGTACTTAATGAGCTATATATTCCGAGCTTTGCATGGCATATCTATCCAAATAACCCAAAACATTATGTTCGGTGCCTGGGCATAGATGCATTGAATGCTATGTGCTCGCTGATCATAATGCAACATCCGTCACCCCAGGAGCCGCGGGCAGCAGCGTAGCTGTGCCAGTCCTCTATCTAAAACCTTTCCTGCTTATGAAGTCCAAAGAATATGGCAACAAGATTGGAATAAAGAACGGTAAAATAAACCGTGCTTGGTAAACCCCAGAATAGGTAACAGGGTCAGTGGAAACAAAGCAAGTCAAACGGATGTGGTACTCACCCGACTGAGAATAGGACAGATATTTGGGACGTATTCTTACCTTCTCACAGGTAACAAACACCCGCCTACAGTAGAAAATGCTCAATGCAGTACAGGTCCTAATAGAATATAAGCACTTGGAAACTAGGAGAAAGATTTTCCCAAAATTTACAACGAGTGTATTCCACTACATCCTGCCTTCTTCCTTGGAAAAGAACCACTTTTTGAAACAAGCAGTGTTCCTCGGTGATGTTGGCACTTTGCAAATTATATCTACACAGGGCTACCGAATAATATGACATGTATACAGCCCTCTCTTTTACATGGAAGGGAGGGATTGCTATCATCTCATAATTGTCGCTGGTCTCACTGCACCTGCAGTGTATGATTATTGTGGAGGCCAAGCGATATCGTCCAGCCTTGCATAACACCAACTCAGACTATCGCATGATCATTCACAAGCACTTCTCTCATCTTGTTTATCTACGAACACTGTCAACTCGGACATTTAACGCCTCACTGTGTACATGCTTATACTTTTATTGCATAGTTTTTAGACATTTCGCGGTAATTTTGGCCCATTTACAGCCATGCTACCAACACCATCTTACAAAGCACCAACTCGCAGGATTAATCACGTTGTTCTGGCGCTCCTCGGCCACAATTGGCCCTTGCTTCATTACACACCACACATCATTTCCTTCTGTGTAGTGTATGTGTCTTCATACCGAGTAATCTAATATTAATCTGGGTTCGACTAGTATCTTCATAATAAGCGAGTACTCAACCATGGTTCGTTTATCATCATCATCATGAGCCTGCTTACGCCCACTGCAGGGCAAAGGCCGCTCCCATACTTCTTCAACTGCTCGGGTCATCTACTAATTGTGGCCATGTCATCCCTGCAAACTTCTTAATGTCATCCGCCCACCTAACTTTCTGCTGCCACCTGCTACGCTTCCCTTCCCTTGGAATACAGTCCGACCATCGGTTACCTTCCCTCCTCATTACATGTCCTACCCATGACCATTTCTTTTTCTTGATTTCAACTAAGATGTCATTAACTCGCGTTTGCTCCCTCACCCAATCTGCTCTTTTCTCATCCCTTAACGTTACACCCATCATTCTTCTTTCCATAGCTCGTTGCGTCATCCTCAATTTAAGTAGAACCCTTTTCGTAAGCCTCCAGGTTTTTGCCCCGTAGGTGAGTACTGGTAAGACACAACTATTATACACTTTTCTCTTGAAGGATAATGGCAACCTGCTGTTCATGATCTGAGAATGCCTGCCAAACGCACCCCAGCCCATTCTTATTCTTCTGATTATTTCAGTCTCATGATCCGGATCCGCGGTCACTACCTGCCCTAGGTAGATGTATTCCCTTACCACTTCTAGTGCCTCGCTACCTATCGTAAACTGCTGTTCTCAGCCGAGACTTAAATATTACTTTAGTTTTCTGCACATTAATCTTTAGACCCACCCTTCTGCTTGCGTCATAGTCGCCCTTTTCGTAAAGCGCTATAGTTTTCTTATGTGTCTTATTTGGTGTTACAGGAAATAAGAAAGTAGCATGAATGACATTATGGTCACTAATTACTCGAAGGTGCATAATTGATGAGAGGGTACTGGGATTATTAGTCAGGGTTAGGTCCAGAATGGTTGCGGATTCTGGTGCCACGCGAGTTGGCTCTGAAACTAATTGTGTCAGATTAAAGTTCAAACAAATGTCGATAAAATTCCTTGTCTCTGGGGGGCCTACTATTAACGAATATGGTAAGTTGCTACAGTCTATGTTTGGGAAATTAAAGTCCCCGAAAAGTAGGATGGAGCCATTAGTGTAGGTGGTCATAAGTTGTATTAAATTGTTATTGAGCTCCCCGCAGAATTCAAGAGTGGCATAGCAAGGGCTGTAGCAAACCCCCAGCAGCACTGTAAGTGGTGATGTACGATATAGTAGCCATAGTAGTTCGAGTTTTGATGGGATGTTAATAAATGAACACAAAAGTCGGCGGTGAACTGCTGCAAGAACGCCGCCGCCCCTTGTGCCTACGCGGTCAGTTCGATAAACATGGAAGTCGGGTAGCTCGGCCAAAACTTCGGTATCAGCGATGTCATTGTGCAGCCAAGTTTCTGTTAGAATGAGCAAATTGCTGCCTGTTGATGATATGATGTTAGATACAAGCTCGTGCTACGGAAGATAACTGCGTGTGTTAGTAAAAACTGCGGAAAACGAAAGATCATTTCTAGGTGGAAGTTCTGGTTGATTCTTTTTTTTTTAATAGGACTGCATGATTGCTACACAATTTCTTTTACAGAGTGAGATGTTTCGTCCAAAACATATAGTTTAGGAACAATGTACAAGGTTTTATAGCGTAGAGAGTATGCAAGTGATTTAGATTTGGCGTAATGCAGAAGGGCCTTCCGTGCTTTCTGAGTCAGGCTGGAGAAATCTTCAGCTACACTATAATTAGTTCCTTTCACCATTTGGCCTTTTGACACAAGGCCGTCTTTCGTTTTCCAGTGTGGGAATTTTCCTATTATTGGACGATTTCGATCTTTGGTGTGTTTTCCTAAGCGACGTGCCAGTTCTATATGTGTGGGGTGGATGTCGGTTTGTAAATGAATACGGCAGATCTGAATTATTAATTCTTCAGACTTAGTAAACGCTCCATTTGTAGTGGGGTCAGTAATTCCGTAGAATATCAGCTCATTGCAGCGAGATCGGTTATCGGCGTCGTCTAAACGGAACTCTAACGCTGTGACCAGGCGAGTTGTTGCAGTTGATGTTGCCTGCAGTATTTCTACGTCTTCGGGTAGAGGCATGAGAGCCTGATAATGGGCCTCTAAGCCGGTCATGCGCTTATTCAGGTCGCTAATTATTTTGTCTGTGGTGTCAGCTGCAGTCTCAGGCTCTTTAGCTCCTGCACAAGTGTTTTTTGGCCTGCGGTTAGTTTCTGCAATTCGGCCACTGCAGTGTCTAGGCTGGCAGGACCAGGGTTAGTCTCGACGTCACCAGATATGATTAGTAGCAGGCGGATGACATAAATGCACTCTGCCAATCACGACGAAGCACCGTGCGCTCGGCAGCTGTACCAGAAGATAATTCCTTGATTTTTAGTAACAAGTACATACGTTTGACTAACCTGCATGGCGAGAGCAAAGCGGTTAGCGAACTGCACCAAGGTACAGTCACCGGGCCCACAGAGCTGCGTTGACGGTGGTTGTTGCTTTATAGCTGGTATGGCTGTCGATGGCGATGAATCTTTCCAAGTTGGCTCCAGGACCGGTAGCTGGCATTCAAACAGTGAGGCAGATGGAAATGGTGATATGTTGAAACCAGGCAAAGGATTGCACGTGGCCGCTCGTCTTCGTGACAAGGGGAAGCCTGCACTGACGACGCACTCAAGGATGTGCATGCCAGAACAGGAAGCAGCATGTTGGAGATGAGATATACGACCATCTGCATGGTGAGAGCAAAGCGGTTAGCAATTTACACCAAGGTACAATCACCGGGCCCACGGGTCCGATGTGGTCGGCGTTCAACACGTCGATTACAGAAGTATTTGTCCGACCCGCCTTCAGAAAACTCCGAGCCGAGCAGCGTTTGCGTACACGCGCACAGGACACGAGTGAGACATTCACAAGCTATATGGAAGACGTTCTCGATTTGTGCAGGCGCGTGAACGCTGCCATGACGGAAGTGGAAAATATCAAGCACGTCATGAGGGGAATCGATGGTGACGCGTTCCAGATGCTTCTGGCCAAGGACCCGCGCACTGTTGGCAACGTTATCAGCTTGTGCCAGAGCTATGATTTTCGGCGCGTGTGGAACAGCACGCACTCGCACCGTATAAATTCTGCTCAACGGAAAAGTGTCTGCCTCGTCGCCTGCTTGCTATAGTAGTCGCATGTGGCTGCTCTCTGCGAGGCGACAACACATGCCGGCAGTTACGACAGCAGTTGCTGCGGGACTTGGACGATGTTCAGGGCGTGTCGACCAGTAAACACTCGCACTGCATTATTTCGCCAAGACTACCACAGCACTCCGCTACCCCCGGTCAACGCTAGTGCGCGTACGTTGCGACTTGCTGCGGGCTGCCGCTCCATGCAAAATTATCCGCCTCGCCCCCTGGTCGCTATAGTAGTCGTTAGTGGCTGCTCTCCACGAGGCGACAACACATGCTGGCAGTTACGACAGCGGTTGCTGCGGGATTTGGACGACGTTCAGGGCGTGTCGACAATTAAACACTCGCACTGCATTATTTCGGCAAGACTACGACAGCAATCCGCTACCCCCGGACAACGCTAGTGCTCGTGCGTTGCGACTTGCTATGAGCTGCCGCTCAATGACAAAGTGCCTGCCTCGCCGCCCCTGCTCGCTATAGTAGTCGCTTGTGGCTGCTCTCTGCGAGGCGACAACACATGCTGGCAGTTAAAACTGTGGTTGCTGCAGAACTTGGACGACGTTCAGGGCGTGTCGACCAGTAAACACTCGCACCGCATTATTTCGGCAAGTCTGCCACAGCACTCCGCTAACCCCGGTCAACCCTAGTGCGTGTGCGGTGCTACTTGCTTCGGGCTGCCGATCAACGCAAAAGTGCTCGCTTTAGTAGTCGCTTGTGGCTCCTCTCTGCGAGGATACAACACATGCTGGCAGTTACAACAGCGGTTGCTGAAGAACTTGGACGACGTTCAGGGCGTGTCGACCAGTAAGCACCCGCCCTGCATTCTTTCGGCAAGACTGCCCCAGCACTCCGCTACCCCAGGTTACACTAGTGCTCGTACGTTGCGACTTGCTGCGGGCGGCCGCTCAATGCAAAAGTGTCTGCCTCGTCCATTGCTTGCTATAGTAGTCGCTTGTGGCTGCTCTCAGCGAGGCGACAACACATTCTGACAGTTACGACAGCGGTTGCTGCGGGATTTGGACGACGTTCAGGGCGTGCCGACTAGTGAACAGTCGCACTGCATTATTTCGGCAAGACTGCCAGAGCAGTCCGCTCTCCCGGTTAACGCTAGTGCGCCTGCGATGCTACTTGCTGCGGGCTGCCGCTCAACGCAAAAGCGCTCGCTATGGTAGTCGCTTGTGGCTGTTCTCTGTGAGGCTACAACCCATGCTTGCAGTTACGACAGCGGTTGCTGTGGGGTTTGGACGACGTTCAGGGTGTGTCGACCAGTAAACACTCGCACTGCATTATTTCGGCAAGACTGCCACAGCATTCCGCTACCGCCGGTCAACGCTAGTGCGTCTGCGTTGGCACATGCTGCGGGCTGCCGCTCAACGCAAAAGTGTCTGCCTCGCCCCCTGCTCGCTATATAGTAGTCGCTTGTGGCTGCTCTCTGCGAGGCGACAAATTATGCTGGCAGTTACGACGGCTGGTGCTGCGGGACTTGGACGACTTTCGGCGCGTGTTCAACAGTGCGCATTCGCACCGCTATAATTCGGCAAGACTACCACAGCATTCCGCTACCCCCGGTCTACGCAAGTGTGCGTCCGTTGGTACTTAGTGCGGGCTGCCGCTCTACGCAAAAGTGTCTGCCTCGTCCCCAGCTCGCTATAGTAGTCGCTTGTGGCTGCTCTCTGCGAGGCGACAACACATGCTGGCAGTTACGACAGCGGTTACTGCGGGATTTGGATGACGTTCAGGGCGTCTCGACCAGTAAACACTCGCACTGCATTATTTCGGCAAGACTGCCACAGCACTCCCCTACCCCCGGTCAACGCTAGTGCTCATACGTTGCGACTTGCCGCGGGCGGCTGCTCAACGCGAAAGTGGCTGCCTCGTCCCCTGCTCGCTAGAGAAGTCGCTTTTGGTTGTTCTCTGCGAGGCGACAACACATGCTGGCAGTTCCGACAACGGTTGCTGCGGGATTCGGACGACGTTAAGGGCGTGTCGACCAGTGTGCTCTCGCACCGCATTATTTTGGCAAGAGTGCCACAGCACTCCGCTACCCCTGGTCAACGCTAGTGCTCGTGCGTTGCGACTTGCTGCGGGCGGCTGCTCAATGCAAAGTGTCTGCCTCGTCCCCCTACTCGCTATAGTAGTCGCTTGTGGCTGTTCTCTGCGAGGCGACAACACATGCTGGAAGTTACGACGGTGGTTGCTGCGGGACGTGGACGACGTTCAGGGCGTGTCGACCAGTAAACACTCGAACTGCATTATTTCGGCAAGACTACCACAGCACTCCGCTCCCCCCGGTCAACGCTAATGCGCGTGCGTTGGTACTGGCTGCGGGCTACAGCTCAACGCAAAAGTGTCTGTCTCGCCCCCTGCTCGCTATATAGTAGTCGCTTGTGGCTGCTCTCTACGAGGCGACAACACATAGTGGAAGTTACAACGGTGGTGGCTCCGGGACCTGGACGACGTTCAGGCTGTGTTGACAAGTAATCACTCGCAGTGCATTATTTCGGGAAGACTGCCACAGCACTTCCTTACCCCCGGTCAACGCTAGTACGCCTGCGTTGCGACTTGCTGCGGGCTGCCGCTCAATGCAAAAGTGTCTGCCTCGCCCCCCTCCTCGCTATAGTAGTCGCTTGTGGCTGCTCTCTGCGAGGCGACAAATTATGCTGGCAGTTACGACGGCTGCTGCTGCGGGACTTTGACGACTTTTGGCGCGTGTTCAACAGTGTGCATTCGCACCGCTATAATTCGGCAAGACTACCACAGCATTCCGCTACCCCCGGTCTACGCAAGTGTGCGTCCGTTGGTACTTAGTGCGGGGTGCCGCTCTACGCAAAAGTGTCTGCCTCAACCCCCTGCTCGCTACAGCAGTCGCTTGTGGCTGCTCTCTGCGAGGCGACAACACATGCTAGCAATTACGACGGCGGTTGCTGCGGGATTGGACGACTTTCGGCTTGTGGGGAACAGTACGTACTCGCACCGCAATAATTCGGCAAGACTACCCCAGCACTCCGCTATCTCAGGTCAACGCTAATGCGCGTGCGTTGGTACTGGCTGCGGGCTACAGCTCAACGCAAAAGTGTCTGTCTCGCTCCCTGCTCGCTATTGACACGTGTACTTATCTTTATCGGGCGACCACGTTTCGCCGCTTAACAAATCTTATCGCACAGCGCGGGACGCGCTTGCATGTATCCGAAGTTTCTGGAAAGTTATCGATGCTTCTATACGCAGTCTGTTGTCGCCGAACCTTGTGTTATCTGATTTATTCGCCTGACGCGAATGGTAGAACTTTGTGGAAGGCACGCGGGTCCAAACGATTAGTCTGGAACATTCGACGACTGCTCTATAAAAGCCGACGCGCTTGACCCGCTGATCAGATTTACGACGATCGCCGACTGTGTTCGCCGCTCTCGTTGTGCTTTAAGTGTAGCCTGTTTTGTGGGCACAGGTTCGCCCAATAAAAGCTAGTTTTTGCCTTTCACAGTATTGCTACTGTGTTCTTTGACGTCACGACCACGTGACATCTGGTGGAGGTGCTTTGCGTTCATGTACCGGACGCCCCCACAAATCTGTGACCCAAGCCCTCACTCGGAAGACACCAACGTCACCAAGAACCAGCGAGGTAGCCGCAGGCTGCAAGGACTGCCCCCGGAGCACGGACTTTTGCCTGAGACGACAAGGAAGATGGCCACCAAGACCACCGCAATGGCAGCCCCAGCGTCACCCGTCGTGCTGCAGCAGCCCAAGGAGCCTCCGACGTTCCGCTGTTCAACTTTCGAGGACCCGGAAAGCTGGCTTGAGACGTACGAGAGAGTCGCTACCTTTAACAACTGTAACAGCGACGACAAACTGCGATATGTCTTCTTCACTTTGGAAGACGCGGCCAGGACGTGGTTCGAGAACCGAGAAGCCACCTTAACGACCTGGGAACTTTTCCGAAGCGGCTTCCTGCAGACATTCGCAAGCGTCGTACGCCAAGAACGAGCCCAAGCGCTATTAGAAACCCGGGTGCAGCTACCTAATGAGACGACCGCGATCTACACGGAAGAAATGAGCCGTCTCTTCCGCCAGGCCGACCCTGAAATGCCCGAGGAGAAGAAAGTCCGCCTGCTGATGCGTGGAGTGAAGGAGGAACATTTTGCCGGAATGGTACGTAGCCCACCGAAGACCGTCGACGAGTTTCTTCGCGAGGCCACAAGCATCGAGAAGACACTCGAGATGCGAAACCGGCAATTCGACCGCCGCACGAACTCGACAAACGACGCAGGAATTCAATCACTGGCCACCGACGACCTGCGCGAGACTATCCGAGCGGTCGTGCGGGAGGAGCTACAAAAGCTGTTCCCACCATCACAGCCTCAAGTGGCTTCGATTGCCTACGCCGTGCGTGAGGAGCTCCAACAACAACTTGGAGTAGCCCCTGTATCGCCCCAGCCTGAGCCGCAAGCGATGACCTACGCCGCCGTAGCACGCCGTCAAGGTCCCCCTCCGCGACCGCGCCAGGGCCCTGTCACGCCGCAGTTCCGTCGTTCGCCGCCGCCACCGCCAGCACGACCACCCGTCGCCCAGCGCACCTACGCGAGGAAGACGGACATTTGGCGCGCTCCTGACCACCGCCCGCTCTGCTACCACTGCGGAGAAGCCGGCCATGTGTACCGCCGATGCCCATACCGCGACCTGGGAGTGCGAGGGTTCGCCGTCGATGCACCGCGTCCTCGGGAAGGTGAACGCCCTCGTGACATCGCCGACTACCTCGCCGCCACTCCGTGGAGCCCTCGACGACCGTCCCGTTCGCCGTCACCAGGCCGCTACCTGTCGCCGCAGCGCCGACCATACACTGGCCCAGCCCGGGGTCGGTCAGCGAGCCCATATCCGGAAAACTAAAAGCAGCAACCGATGGAGGTGCGGTTGCTGTTCGTGGAACTGACGAAGATCCTCCGCCGCCGACGAAGACGGCGAAGAGACCATCTCGACGACATAATAACGACACGCCGCCGTCCCGACGGAGTCAGGAAGCCAAGACTACACCGACGAAAGACGACCTGACGACGCCACGTTCCAGCTTCAGTTCAACACGACGCAGCAGTGATCCGACGCCAAGACCTAACTATAACGCAAGACAAAGAACCACCGAGCTCGACGTGCTTCTCGACGGCCACGCAGTCACCGCCTTAGTAGACACAGGAGCCAATTACTCCGTCATGAGTGGACCCATCGCCGCCCACTTGAGGAAAGTTAAGACTGCATGGGAGGGCCCTCAAATTCGGACCGCTGGAGGACACCTGATTACGCCGACTGGGATCCGCACGGCAAGAATTACCGGGCGACCACGTTTCGCCGCTTAACAAATCTTATCGCACAGTGCGGGACGCGCTTGCATGTATCCGAAGTTTCTGGAAAGTTATCGATGCTTCTATCCGCAGTCTGTGGTCGCCGAACCTTGTGTTATCTGATTTATTCGCCTGACGCGAATGGTGTAGAACTTTGTGGAAGGCACGCGGGTCCAAACGATTAGTCTGGAACATTCGACGACTGCTCTATAAAAGCCGACGCGCTTGACCCGCTGATCAGATTTACGACGATCGCCGACTGTGTTCGCCGCTCTCGTTGTGCTTTAAGTGTAGCCTGTTTTGTGGGCACAGGTTCCCCCAATAAAAGCAAGTTTTTGCCTTTCACAGTATTGCTACAGTGTTCTTTGACGTCACGACCACGTGACACTATAGTAGTCGCCTGTGGCTGCTCTCTGCGAAGATACAACACCTGCTGGCAGTTACAACGGCGGTTGCTGAAGAACTTGGACGACGTTCAGGGCGTATCGACCAGTAAGCACTCGCACCGCATTTTTTCGGCAAGACGGCCACAGCACTCCGCTACCCCAGGTCAACGCTAGTGCTCGTACGTTGCGACTTGCTGAGGACGGCCGCTCAACGCAAAAGTGTCTGCCTTCTCCTCTGCTTGCCATAGTAGTCACTTGTGGCTGCTCTCTGCGAACCGACAACACATGCTGGCAGTTACGACAGCGGTTGCAGCGGGATTTGTACAACGTTCAGGGCGTGTCGACCAGTGAACAGTCGCACTGCATTATTTCGGCAAGACTGCCACAGCAGTCCGCTACCCCCGGTCAACGCTAGTGCGCGTGCGTTGGTACATGGTGCGGGCTGCCGCTCAATGCCAAAGTGTCTGCCTCGTCCCCTGCTCGCTATAGTAGTCACTTTTGGTGTTTCTCTGCGAAGCGACAACACATGCTGGCAGTTACGACAGCGGTAGCTGCGGGATTTGGACGACGTTCATAGCGTGTCGACCAATGTGCTCTCGCACCGCATTATTTCGGCAAGGGTACCACAGCACTCCACTACCCCTACTCAACGCTAAAGCTCGTGCGTTGCGAATTGCTGCCGGCGGCTGCTCAACGCAAAAGTGTCTGCCTCGCCCCCCAGCTACCTATAGTAATCGCTTGTGGCTGCTCTCTGCGAGGCGACAACACATGCTGGCAGTTACGACAGCAGTTGCTGCGGGATTTGGACGACGTTCAGGGCGTCTCGACCAGTAAACACTCGCACTGCATTTTTTCGGTAAGACTACCACAGCAATCCGTTATCCCCGGTCAACGCTAGTGCTCGTGCGTTGCGACTTGCTGTGAGCTGCCGCTCAAAGCAAAAGTGTCTGTCTCGCCCCCCTGCTCGCTACAGCAGTCGCTTGTGGCTGCTCTCTGCGAGGCGACAACACATGCTGGCAGTTACGACGGCGTTTGCTGCGGGATTGGACGACTTTCGGCTTGTGTGGAACAGTACGTACTCGCACCGCAATAATTCGGCAAGACTACCCCAGCACTCCGCTACCTCCGGTCAACGCTAATGCGCGTGCGTTGGTACTGGCTGCGGGCTACAGCTCAATGCAAAAGTGTCTCTCTCGCTCCCTGCTCACTATAGTAGTCGCCTGTGGCTGCTCTCTGCGAGGATACAACACATGCTGGCAGTTAAACGGCGGTTGCTGAAGAACTTGGACGACGTTCAGGGCGTGTCGACCAGTAAGCACTCGCACCGCATTTTTTCGGCAAGACTGCCACAGCACTCCGCTACCCCCGGTCAACGCTAGTGCTCGTACGTTGCGACTTGCTGAGGGCGGCCGCTCAACGCAAAAGTGTCTGCCTTGTCCTCTGCTTGCCATAGTCGGCACTTGTGGCTGCTCTCTGCGAGGCGACAACACATGCCCGTAGTTACGACAGCGGTTGCTGCGGGATTAGGGCGACGTTCAGGGTGTGTCGACCAGTGTACAGTCGCACTGCATTATTTCGGCAAGACTGCCACAGCAGTCCGCGACCCCCGGTCAACGCTAGTGCGCGTGCGTTGGTACTTCCTGCGGGCTGCCGCTCAATGCCAAAGTGCATGCCTCGTCCACAGCTCGCTATAGCAGTCGCTTGTGGCTGCCCTCGGCGAGGCGAGAACAGATGCTGGCAGTTACGACAGCGGTTGCTGCGGGATTTGGATGACGTTAAGGGCGTGTCGACCATTGAGCACTTGCTGCGGGTGGCTGCTCAACGCAAGATTGTCTGCCTCGTACCCCTGCTCGCTATAGTAGTCGCTTGTGGCTGCTCTCTGCGAGGCGACAACACATGCTCGCAGGCGTTGAGCAGCAGCCCGCAGCAAGTAGTGGTGGTAGCTGAGTGCTGTGGTGGTCGTGTCGAAATAATCCGGTGTGAGTTTTTATTGGTCAACACGCCCCGAAAGTCGTCCAAGTCCCGCAGCCTCCGCCGTCGTAACTGCCAGCATGTGATGTCGCCTCACAGAGAGCAGCCACAAGTGACTACTGTGGCGAGCACTTTTGCGTTCATCTGCAGCCCGCAGCAAGTAGCACCGCACACGCACTAGCGTTGACTGGGAGTAGCGGAGTGCTGTGGCAGTATTACCGAAACAATACTTTGCGAGTGCTTACTCGTCGACACGCCCGAATCGTCGTCCTTGTCCCGCAGCAAGCACCGTCGTAACTGCCAGCATGTGTTCTCGCCTCGCAGAGAGCAGCCACAAGTGACTACTATAGCAAGCAGGGGGGAGAGGCAGACAGTTTTGCCTTGAGCAGCAGCCCGCAGAAAGTAGCAACGCTCGCGCAGTAGCGTTGACCGAGGGTGCGGAGTGCTGTGGTAGTCTTGCCGAAATAATGCGGTGTGAGTGCTTACTGGTCGACACGCCCGGAACGTCGTCCAAGTCCCGCAGCAAGCACCATCGTAACTGCCAGCATGTGTTGTTGCCTCGTAGAGAGCAGCCACAAGCGACTACTATATAGCAAGCAGGGGGGCGAGGTAGACAATCTGGCGTTAAGCGGGAGCCCACAGCAACTCGCAAAGCACGCGCACTAGCGTTGACCGGGGGTAGCGGACTGCTGTGGTGGTCTTGTCGAAATAATGCGGTTCGAGTGCTTACTGGTCGACACGCCCGGAACGTCGTCCAAGTTCCGCAGAAAGCACCGTCGTAACTGCCAGCATGTGTTGTCGCCTCACAGAGAGCAGCCACGAGCGACTAGTAGGGCGAGCAGGGGTGCGAGGTAGACAATTTTGCGTTGAGCGGCAGCCCGTAGCAAGTACCAACGCATGCGCACTAGCGTTGACCGGGGGCAGCGGAGTGCTGTGTTAGTCTTGCCGAAATAATACGGTGCGAGTGCTTACTGGTCAACACGGCCCGAAAGTCGTCCAAGTCCCGCAGCTACCGCCGTCGTAGCTGCCCGCATGTGATGTCGCCTCGCAGAGAGCAGCCAAAAGCGACTACTATAGCGAGCAGTGGGGCGAGGTAGACACTTTTGCGTTGAGCAGCAGCCCGCAGAATGTAGCAAAGCACGCTCACTAGCATTGACCGGGGGTAGCGGAGTGCTGTGGTAGCAGCATACCTTTTTTTTTTGTAATGAAACTTACAAAAACTTCTTTTATCGTAAACTAAGTGAAGTGGCAACATTCCTAAACTACTACAATGACAGACACCAAGGAGCTAACTGAAAAATCAGTTTTAAATCAACTCAATTGGTGACAGCACAACAAGAATATTTCCTAGAAGGTTGCAGCACCTCCAGGGTGATGCAATGCAACACTTTGTTCTGAAAAGGCACATTTTTCAAAATGTTCCATCGCAGCCACAGATGTACGGCAGTGAACCTCAAAATGTTAAAGAAGTCAGTCCTCTGCCGTACGGCTCATAGAAGACTGAGAATTTATTCGTATCTGTCACATTCTGTATATGTCATGGCAACCAGCTTGGTGCACAACAACAGGTAATCCTCAATATAACAGTTGTTAAGTCATTGAGGCAGAGAACGCTTTGCAGCAAGCAGTAGTTTCTTTAAAGTAGAGAGTCCGAAGCCATTGAAGGCGAGAAGTGGAGTCCAATTGCATGTGAACTCGTGAAACCTAACATCAAATGAAGCCACACTCAATTCTTGTGACATGACAGTATTGTATTTGGAGCATGGAACAGTTCAGTAAAGTGCTGCATATTTTAAGTGTGAAAGTTACAACAAATAATTTTAATTGCCATAGTTTAGGTTTCTTTAGGAACAGGAAATCTTATTTCACCATTTTGTTTCTAAGCAAGCAAAGTTAACATCTTCGACATTGAGGATATTCATAAAGATATTTTGCTACAATGTGTTGTTCCTCTTTTACCTTTTCTGCATTTGACACTTATTGGAGTCATGTGCCACATTGAACAAACCTAAATGGTCATGCTGTGACGCTGTACCCGGGAAAAGTTGGAATAAAGCAAGAGAAATACATAAATTGATTTCATTATAATAAAGGCATACTGTATGCCACGCTCTTGCATTTGGAAGTTGCTTTTTAAAACTTGTTCTGGCTTTTTGTTGTTTTTGCAGGCTTCACGTGTCGCAAATTTCATGTACCAATATGCCCTATGTAAAGAACTCTGGCCTCGCTTCTCGCATGGGACCAAAAGCCTCTGAAGAGCCCAAGTTGGACAGCTCAAACCAAAACACAAGTGTTGTGCTTTTGTAACTCGGCATTTTTATGTTTATGTTTATGTTATGAGTGCTAAAAAGCGGGCACGTCCTGTGCTACCGGGGCTTAGCGGAGAGACAAGAACTAGGAGTCGGATTCCTGATAAATAATATAGCTGGTAACATACAGGAATTCTATAGCATTAACGAGAGGGTGGCAGGTCTTGTGATACTTAATAAGAGGTACAAAATGAAAGTTGTACAGGTCTACTCCCCTACATCCAGTCATGATGACCAGGAAGTCAAAAGCTTCTAGGAAGACGTGGAATCGGCGATGGGTAGAGTGAAAACAAAATACACTATACTAATGGGCGACTTTAATGCCAAGGTAGGCAAGAAGCAGGCTGGAGACAAGGCAGTGGGGGAATATAGCATAGGCACTAGGAATACCAGGGCAGAGTTATTAGTAGAGTTTGCGGAACAGAATAATATGCGGATAATGAATACCTTCTTCCGCAAGCGGGATAGCCGAAAGTGCCCGTAGAGGAGCCCGAACGGCGAGACTAGAAATGAAATAGACTTCATACTCTGCGCTAACCCATGCATCATACAAGATGTGAAAGTGCTCAGCAAGGTGCGCTGCAGTGACCATAGGATGCTAAGAACTCGAATTAGCCTAGACCTGAGGAGGGAACGGAAGAAACTGGCACATAAGAAGCCGATCAATGAGTTAGCGGTAAGAGGGAAAATAGAGGAATTGCAGATCAGGCTACAGAACAGGCATTCGGCTTTAACTCAGGAAGAGGCCCTTAGTGTTGAAGCAATGAACGACAATCTTGTGGGCATCATTAAGGAGTGTGCAATGGAAGTCGGTGGTAACTCCGTTAGACAGGATACCAGAAAACTATCGCAGGAGACGAAAGATCTGATCAAGAAACGCCAATGTATGAAAGCCTCTAAACCTACAGCTAGAAAGAACTGGCAGAACTTTCGAAGTTAATCAACAAGCGTAAGACAGCTGACATAAAGAAGTATAATATGGATAGAATTGAACATGCTCTTAGGAACGGAGGAAGCCTAAAAGCAGTTAAGAAGGAACAAGGAATTGGCAAGAATAAGATGTATGCGTTAAGAGACAAAGCCGGCAATATCATTACTAATATGGATGAGATAGTTCAATTGGCTGAGGAGTGCTATAGAGATTTATACAGTACCAATGGCACCCACGACGATAATGGAAGAGAAAATAGTCTAGAGCAATTCCAAATCCCACAGGTAACGCCGGAAGAAGTAAAGAAAGCCTTGGGATCTATGCAAAGGGGGAAGGCAGCTGGGGAGGATCAGGTAACAGGAGATTTGTTGAAGGATGGTGGGCAGATTGTTCTAGGGAAACTGGCCACCCTGTATACGCAATGGCTCACGACTTCGAGCGTACCGGAATCTTGGAAGAATGCTAACATAATCCTAATCCATAAGAAAGAGGACGCCAAAGACTTGAAAAATTCTAGACCGATCAGCTTACTGTCAGTCGCCTACAAACTATTTACTAAGGTAATCGCAAATAGAATCAGGAACACCTTAGACTTCTATCAAGCAAAGGACCAGGCAGGATTCCGTAAAGGCTACTCACAATAGACCATATTCACACTATCAATCAGGTAATAGAGAAATGTGCGGAATATAACCAACTTTCATTGATTACGAGAAAGCGTTTGATTCTGTCGAAACCTCAGCAGTCATGGAGGCATTACGGAATCAGGGTGTAGACGAGCCGTATGTAAAAATACTGAAAGATATCTATAGCGGCTCCCCAGCCACCGTAGTCCTCCATAAAGAAAGCAACAAAATCCCAATAAAGAAAGGCGTCAGGCAGGGCGATACGACCTCTCCAATGCTATTCACAGCGTGTTTACCGGAGGTATTCAGAGACCTGGATTGGGATGAATTGGGGATAAAATTTAATGGAGAATACCTTAGTAACTTGCGATTCGCTGATGATATTGCCTTGCTTAGTAACTCGGGACCAATTGCAATGCATGCTCACTTACCTGGAGAGGCTAAGCAGAAGAGTGGGTATAACAATTAATCTGCAGAAAACTAAAGTAATGTTTAACAGTCTCGGAAGAGAACAGCAATTTACAATAGGTAGCGAGGCACTGAAAGTGGTAAGGGAATACATCTACTTAGGGCAGGTAGTGACGGCGGATCCGGATCATGAGACGAAAATAATCAGAAGAATAAGAATGGGCTGGGGTGCGTTTGGCCGGCATTCTCAGATCATGAACAGCAGGTTGCCATTGTCCCTCAAGAGAAAAGTGTATAATAGCTGTGTCTTACCAGCACTCACCTACGGGGCAAAAACCTGGAGGATTACCAAAAGGGTTCTACTCAAACTGAGGACGACGCAACGAGCTATGGAAGAAATGATGGGTGTAACGTTAAGGGATAAGAAAAGAGCAGATTGGGTGAGGGAACAAACGCGAGTTAATGACATCTGAGCTAAAATCAAGGAAAAGAAATGGGCATGGGCAGGACATGTGATGAGGAGGAACGATAACCGATGGTCATTAAGGGCTACGGACTGGATTCCAAGGGAAGGGAAGCGTAGCAGGGGGCGGCAGAAAGTTAGGTGGGCGGATGAGATTAAGAAGTTTGCAGAGACGACATGGCCACAATTAATACATGACCGGGGTTGTTGGAGAAGTATGGGAGAGGCCTTTGCCCTGCAGTGGGCGTAACCAGGCTGATGATGATGGTGATAATGATTTTTATGTTCGTTTATGTTTACGTTACTCTCCTGAAGAGCCCAATTCAAATTTCTCATACGAGCGTACAAATGTTGTGCCTTCCAATGCCTTGACATTTTAATGTTAATTATGCTAGTCTCCTGAGAAGCCCACATTGGATTGCTTAATCTAGAACACAACTGTTGTGCTTTGTTATATTTCACTACATTTTCTGTTAGTTTTTGACATATTTCCAGCAAGGTTAGTGTTTCCTTATTACTATATTTTTTATGTATCTTCAGTGATTTCATGCCAAACCACCCAGTTGTGTCAAGAACTGTTCCATTATGGCAAACCATTTAAAGTTTGCTTGATGTTAAAAAAGTAAGTACAATGAGAAAATTTTTGAAAAAGTTGCTTTCACATACACCTGAGCCAATCCAGGGCAACCAACCAGTATTTTTTTTACCATCACCGATATAGATGAAAAAATTTCAATGCGTTTGTTGAAGCTCCGAACTCTACTTCCCTATTTATTTTTCTTTCTAAAAATTTTCTAGAATTTGGCAAAAATTGATTGTTCTTGCCCAGCTAAGCTTGAAGGCATTGATCTATGTTTATTTTCAAAAGGAAATTGTATGATCCAGATATTGAGATGGTGTTCATGTCAAGAGAGTGAAGTGGTGTGACTGCAAAAATTGCAGTTTTAATTTGTTTCCCTGAACGCAGGCAAATACGAAAGGCACAAAATAAATATAGAATCGCATCGTATTTGACTTCAGATAGCGGCAAAATGTTTGAAGCGTTGGAGGTTCCGTTAAATCACACAAAATAAACTAAAGTTCAAATGTTTTCCAAAACAATTCATGTTGAAGGCGAACAAATGGTGGCCGGCGCAAAAGTACATGTCACCCATCATTACATAGCCCTACATGTCTGCTGTGCATGTGACAAGTTACGAAAAGGTATCTTTACTGAGATAAATTATATTTATACTGCTCATTTGTAAATCACACATACAGCATAAATATATGAAGCCTTGTCATCTAGCAATGAAAGGTTGTTAATATAATTAGCCACAAAACTAGTGAAAAAACAGTGACTTCCTTTTTTTATCATTACAAAGGTAGGTGACGTCAAGCGCCGCAGTCTCTACTCGTATTTTTTTACATGAACGCAAAAAGTGGTCGCCAACGACATCTGACTGAACGCAGCACATATGACTTATAGATGAACATGTTCCGGCTCTGAAACAGTGGTAACATGCAACACCACAAGAAATTTGTTCATACTCGTGTAGGTTTTCAGTTTTAATTATGAAGCTGTTTTCTACTTGCATCGTCATTTCGTTGCACGGAGCAGGGCACGAAGTCTCCTGCTCCCGGTATGTTGCATTTCAGTGCGACATATCCTTTAAAACGCTTTGAATGAACAATATCAGAGCTCTTTCTGGATTTACTGTGTACATAACAGAAGATATTTCTTTTTGTAAACTGCTTGAAACATACCTTTTAGCACTGCAGAACTCCCTCGCGAATTTAGCACGTATCAATATTTTATGTGCAATGACTGTATGGTTTACCCAAGCATAAGCTTCCGTGTGTTAGAGCGTGCGTCTCCTGGCAATAAGATGCAGACCCCAATACCGCTTCTCTATCATCTATCTGTGTTGCAGACAAAGCCAGGTTTGTCGTCTGCATTCCCAGCCGGCAAGCTTATGCGCGCATCCGAGAAAAGGCAGGGCTGACAAAATTCAAAAAAAGAATTTTTCACATTCAAAAATAATGGCTTCTTTATTAACTTCACAGATGCATAGCAGACATGTAGAGCTATCCAATAATGTATCACATATTTTTTGGCCAACTACCAAAGTAGTTTTCATCTTGAACATGAAGCTTGTTGCAAATTAATTATTATTATTTTACAGTTTTATTACAGGCGATCAGCTAAACCTTCAGAGCTTCAAATATTTTTCTGCTATACTATGTAACCTGTGCTACCAATCTGTATATAATTTCTGTCTTTTCAATTTTTTGTTACAAAAAAATAAACGCATTGCAATTTTACTCACTTTTTTCAGTGCCAAAAGCACTCGCAGTGTTCAAATATTTTAAGAATTTGCTATTTTGGCAGTCGCATCCCTTCACCGTATTTCCATGCACAGCATTTGAAGGCCTCGACCAATACAATGTGCGTTTGAAAAAGAATGTTGATTAATGTCCTCTAGCTCAGTTGAGCAGGAAAGCTATGCTGTCACGAAAATGCTACAACATTTTTGACAATAGTAAGAAAAAGTGTGGAAGGAGTTTTGAACCCCAGTAAATATGTGGCGATGTTTTCCGCTTTATCTGTGGTGTTGAAAAAACGCTGGTCGATTCGGCGTGGGATGACGCACCTGCAAGTGCAGTTGTGCCATTGTCAGAGTTGTTCACTAAAAACAGCATTTTATATAACTTCATAAAAATGGCTCATTTTGCTATCTAAAATACATGAGTAAGAATTAATAGGTATAAGTTGGCTTAAATTTAAAGGGCAACCAAAGCCCTCCAGTAATGGCCATGATGTGCCTATCATGTTTTCATGAAACCAGATTTTTTTGTGA
Source organism: Dermacentor andersoni (assembly GCF_023375885.2). NCBI lineage: Eukaryota > Metazoa > Arthropoda > Arachnida > Ixodida > Ixodidae > Dermacentor > Dermacentor andersoni. The sequence continues at coordinate 409,307,456 of NC_092814.1, read as the reverse complement.
ATTCTTTCGTTATTTTTTGTGGCAGTGAACAAAAGTGAAATAATCTCACACAAGGAATAATTTTCTAGTGTTCCAGCACGTCACTTATAGTTGTTTTTTCGTATAAAAATCTGAAGCAGTCAATATGAAAAAGTCGCTTGATGTGGAATGACTTGCGCAGGAACGTTATAGCAAATATATACTGGTTCGTGCAACAGCAATGCAGCATAATAAGCTCCTCCCTAGCATCACTTATTGCGATTGCCATGTTTCAAAAGTAGGTAAGTTTTACTAAAATTGGGACACACCTTTCAACCAACAAATAATGATTGTACACAGTTATCCTTTTTCCAGTTTTACAGATTTTTTTTAAGGTTACCTGTGCCAGGTAGCATAACTCTTGTTCTTGAGCTAGATTATTCGAAGGGGGACAGCACTAGCACAAGAAAGAGAAACACTTTCAACTCATTCTCACTAATTTACTAATTCAATTATAACATTGCGGTACATATTGCAGTTTACAAATTGCAGCCAGTGAGTTTGAATGACGTTTTCACTTGAAAGTAATTTCCAGGATGACCAACCAGGTTCGAGATTTTAGCATAAATGTGAGACAAAATACATGGGCATTCCAGTTACTTTCGTGCTTCAGTGCATAACAGTGCATTTTGGTAAGCAGAGTAAGTGCAACAACAGTGCATTTCTGCAGTCAGTTTGATGGCATCTGTCTCGTTACTGGTATTCTGAAAATTCATTCTAACTGCAGATACCTTGTAAATTTACCGCTACAATTCGTAAAAAAATTATTAGGAAGTGAGTTTTGTTAGCTGAATATGCGTCTTGATTTCTCATACAAGTTTTATTTGGCACTTTGTATCTAGAATTATGTTAGCTGCCAGAGCCACTCCTAAATAAATTTATGAAACTTAAAGATAACCACCCTACATATCAGTGTCCCAGTGAGTTCTGTGGGCTCAAGCCAATCGTGCCATGGTTGTACCACTGGCTACCTAATAAAGAAAGCAAGTACCTTTCTTAGTGTTCTTATTTACAGTCAAGTCAGTCTGCTTGTACATTTATATATTTAGGTATTTATTTTTTAGGATTTATTTCTTTTGGAAAATGTGTTTACTTGAGGGCCATACGGATTACATCTGTCAGTATTCAATTGTGTTACGGTGTCAAGCTGCATGAAGTTTCTGATGTTCTCAAACTACAAATGGTTGTACATTTACACAGATGTTTGGTTAGAAATAAACACTTCCGCTAGAAAAATTGTTTTTGTCTGCATCAATTCAGCACCCTTGATTTTGTGAAGGACTATTCAATGTGACAATTGAAAAAGTGGCATAATAGTACTAGAACGGTTCATTACAGGCAATCTAGGAGCATACTTTTGAGCCCAGAGTGACGAAGGCCTCCAATACAAAAGTGACTGTATTTAAATTTTACCCTTATCCTCTCGCAGCAAATATATCAACGTGAACAAAAAATATGAAAGTTTGCGACACAACACAGCTGAGCAGTATTTTAAGAAAAGTGCAGCTTTAAACAACGCCAAATGCACAGAGGGGCATAAAGGGCTTTCAACATAATTCGAGTGTTGACGTTCAACACAGCTGCAACAATATTTCAAAAGACTTCCAATGTTGAGACTCAACAAATCTGCAAGAATACTTTAATGGGCTTTCAATTTGACAAACAACAAATTTCAATAATACCTCAATGGGCTTTCAACTTTGAGACTCAACATATCTGCAACAATCCTTCAATGGGCTTTCAACATTGAAATGCATCATATTTTCAACAATATACCCATGATCTTTCAAATTGAAAAGCCCCAATGGTGTTTCGACAAAATGTCGCGGGCCAATTATCAACACTTGTCAACAACTTCCTCAATAATGTTTCAAGAATTCCCCAATAATCTTTCAAGGTACTTTGCTGGCGTTGAACAACAACATTTCAATAACCTTTCAACAATTCTCTTCTAAGGGAATGCACGCGCGCTAGCGTTGACCGGGGGTAGCATGGTGCTGTTGTAGTCCAGCAGAAATAATGCGGTGCGAGCGCTTCCTGGTCGTCACGCCCAGAACGTCGTCTAAGTCTTACAGCAACAGCTGTCGTAACTGCCAGCATGTGTTCTCGCCTCGCAGAGAGCAGCCACAGATGACTACTATAGCGAGCAGGGGGGACGACGCAGAATATTTTGCGTTTAGCGGCAGCCCTCAGGAAGTTGCAACGCACGCGCACTAGCGTTGACCGGGGGTAGCGGCCTGCTGTGGCATTTATGCCAAAATAATGCAGTGCGAGTGTTTACTGCTCGACACGCTCTGAACGTCCAAATCCCGGAGCAACCGCTGCCGTAACTGCCAGCATGTGTTGTCGCCTGGAAGAGAGCAGTCACAAGCGAGTACAATAGCGAGCAGGGGGGCGAGGCAGACAATTTTGCGTTGAGCGGCAGCCCGCAGCAAGTCGCAACGCACGAGCACTACCGTTCACTGGGGGTAGCGGAGTTATGTGACAGTCTTCCCGAAATAATGCGGTGCGAGTGCTTACTGGTCGACACGCCCTGAACGTTGTGCAAATGCTGCAGCAACCGCATTTGTAACTGCCAGCATGTGTTGCAGCCTCGCAATGAGAAGCCACAAGCGACTACTATAGCGAGCACTCTTGCGTCCATCGGCAGCCCGCAGCAAGTAGCACCGCACAAACACTAGCGTTGACCGGGGGTAGCGGAGTGCTGTGGCAGTCCTGCTAAAATAATGCGGTGCGAGTGCTCACTGGTCGACACGCCCGTAACGTCGTCCAAGTTCTGCAGCAACCGCCGTTGTAAATGCCAGCATGTGTTGCAGCCTCGCAAAGAGCGGCCACAAGCGACTATATAGCGAGCACTTTTGCGTTCACCGGGAGCCTGCAGCAAGTAGCACCGTACACACAGTAGCGTTGACCGGGAGTAGCGGAGTGCTGTGGCAATCTTGCCGAAACAATACGGTGCGAGTGCCTCCTGGTCGACACGCCCCTAACGTAGTCGAAGTCCCGCAGCAACCACCGTCGTAACGGCCAGCATGTGTTGTCGCCTCCCAGAGAGCAGCCGCAAGCGACTACTATAAAGCGAGCAGGGGGCGAGGCGGACAATTTCGCGTTGAGCGGCAGCTCGCAGCAAGTCGCAATGCACGCGCACTAGCGTTGACCGCGGGTAGAGGAGTGCTGTGGCAGTCTTGCCGAAATAATGCTGTGCGAGTGTTTACTGCTCAAAACGCCCTGAACGTCGTCCGAATCCCGCAGCCACCGTTGTCGTAACCGCCAGCATGTGTTGGCGCCTCCCAGAGAACAGCCACAAGCGACTTATAGCGAGCAGGGGACGAGGCAGACAGTTTTGCGTTGAGCAGCCACCCGCAGCAAGTCGCAACGTAAGAGCACTAGCGTTGACCGGGGCTAGCGGAGCGCTGTGGTAGACTTGCCGAATTAATGAGGAGCGAGTGCGTACTGTTCCACACGCGCCGAAAGTCGTCCAAGCCCCGCAGCAACCGCCGTCGTAACTGCCACGCCTCGTATAGAGCAGCCACAAGCGACCACTATATAGCGAAAGGGAGTGAGCCAGACAGTTTTGCGTGTAGTGGCAGGCCGCAGCAAGCGCCAACGCACGCGCACTAGCGTTGACCGAGGGCGGCGGAGTGCTGTGGTAATTTTGGCGAAATAATGCTGTGCCAGTGGTTACTAGTCGACACGGCCCAAAAGTCGTCCAAGTTCTGCAGCAACCACCGTCATAACAGCGAGCATGTGTTGTGCCTTGCAGAGGGCAGCCACAACCGACTTCTATAGCGAGCAAAGGGTGAGACAGACACTTATTCGTTGACAGGTAACGCGCAGCTGGTCGCAACGCACGCGCACTAGCGTTGACCGGGGGTAGCGGACTGCTGTAGCAGTCTTGCCGAAATAATGCAGTGCGAGTATTTACTGGTTGACGCGCCCTCGACGTCATCCAAATCCCGCAGCAACCGCCGTCGTAACTTCCAACATGTGTTGTCGCCTCTCAGAGAGCAGCCACAAGCGACTACTACAGCGAACAGAGGGGCGACGCAGACAATTTTGCGTTGAGCGGCAACCCACAACAAGTCGCAACGAATGCGCACTAGTGTTGACTGGGGGTAGCGGATGCTGTGGCAGTCTTGCCGAAATAATCTGGTGCGAGTGCTTACTGGTGTACACGGCCTGAACGTCGTCCAAGTTCTTCAGCAACCGCCGTTGTAACTGCCAGCATGTGTTGTAGCCTCTCAGAGAGCAACCACAAGCGATTACTATAGCGAGCACTTTTGCGTTGATCGGCAACCCGCAGCAAGTAGCAACGCACGCGCACCAGCGTTCACCGGGGGTAGCGTGGTGCTGTGGTAGTCCTGACGAAATAATGCGATGCCATTGCTTACTGGTCTACACGCCCTGAACCTCGTCCATGTACCGCAGCAACCGCCGTTGAAACTGCCAGCATGTGTGGCCGCCTAGCAGAGAGCAGCCACAAGCGACTACTATAGCGTGCATGAGGTTAAGCAGACACTTTTGCGTTGAGGGGCAGCCAGCAGTAAGTACCAAGGCAGGCACACTAGCGTTGGCCGAGGGTGCGGCATGCTGTGGTAGTTTTGCCGAAATAATGCGGTGCGTGTCCTTACTTGTCGACACGCCCCGAAAATCCTCCCAAGTCTCGCAGAAACCGCAGTCGTAACTGCCAGCATGTGTGGCCGCCTCGCAGAGAGCAGCCACAAGCGACTACTATAGCGAGCAGCCCACACCTTTGCGTTGAGCGACAGCCCACAGTAAGTCGCAACGCACGCGCACTAGCGTTGACCGGGCGTATCGGTGTGCTGTGGTAGCCTTGCCGAAATATTGCAGTGCGAGTGTTTACTAGTCGACACGCCCCGAACGTCGTCCAATTCCCGCAGCAACCACTGTCGTATCTCCCAGCATGTGTTGCCGCCTCGCCGAGAGCAGCCACAAGCGACTACTATTGCGAGCTGTGGACGAGGCAGATAATTTTGTGTAGAGCGGCAGCCCGGAGCAAGTCGCAACGCACGCGCAGTAGCGTTGACCGCGGGTAGCCGAGTGCTATGGCAGTCTTGCCGAAATAATGCGGCGTGAGTACTTCCTTGTTGTCACGCCCCGAACGTCCTCCACGTCCCGCAGCAACCGGTGTCGTAACTGCGATCATGTGTTGTCGCTTCCCAAAGAACAGCCACAAGCGGCTACTATGGCGAGCACTTTTGTGTTAAGCGGCAGCCCGCAGCAAGTAGCAACGCACGCGCACTAGCGTTGACCGGGTGTAGCGGACTGCTGTGGCAGTCTTGCCGAAATAATACAGCGCGAGTGTTTACTGGTCGACACGCCCTGACCGTCATCCAATCCCGCAGCAACCGCCGTCGTAAGTGCCAGCATGTGTGGCCGCCTCGCAGAGAGCAGTCACAAGCGACTACTATAGTGAGCTGGGGACGAGACAACACTTTTGCGTTGAGCGACCGACCGGACCAAGTACCAACGCACGCGCACTAGCATTGACCGAGGGTAGCGGAGTGCTGTGGTAGTCTTGCCGAATTAATGCGGTGCGAGTGCGTACTGTTGAACATGTGCCGAAAGTCGTCCAAGTCCAGCAGCAACCGCCGTCGTAACTGCCAGCATGTGTTTTCGCCTCGCAAAGAGCAGCCACTAGTGACTACTATAGCAAGCAGGGGACGAAGCAGACACTTTCGCGTTGAGCGGCCGCCCTCAGCAAGTCGCAACATACGAGCACTAGCGTTGACCGGGGATAGCGGAGTGCTGTGGCAGTCTTGCAGAAAAAACGCGGTGCGAGTGCTCACTGCTCGACACGCCCTGATGGTCGTGCAAGTTCTCAAGCAACCGTCGTTGTAACTGCCAGGATGTGTTGTATCCTCGCAGAGAGCAGCCACAAGTGACTACTATAGCGAGCGCTTTTGCGTTGATCGGCAGCCGGCAGCAAGTACCACCGCACACGCACTAGCATTGACCGGGGGTAGCGGACTGCTCTGGCAGTCTTGCCGAAATAATACGGTGCGAGTGTTCATTGGTCGACACGCATCGAACGTCGTCCATGTACTGCAGCAACCACCGTCTTAAGTGCCAGCATGTGCTGTCGCCTCGCAGAGAGCAGCCGCAAGCGACTACAATAGTGAGCAGGAGGGCGAGGCAGACACTTTGCGTTGAGCGGCAGCTCAAAGCAAGTCGCAACGCACGAGTACTAGCGTTGACCGGGGGTAGCGGACTGCTGTGGCAGTCTTGCCGAGATAATGCAGTGCGAGTGTTTACTGGTCGAAACCCCATCAACGTGGTCCAAATCCCGCAGCAACCGCTGTCCTAACATCCAGCATATGTTGTCGCCTCGCAGAGAACAGCCACAAGCGACTACTAATGCGGGCAGGGGACGAGGCAGACAGTTTTGCGTTCAGCAGCCGCCTGCAGCAAGTCGGAACGCACAAGCACTAGCGTTGGCCGGAGGTAGCGGAGTGCTGTTACAGTCCTGCCGAAATAATGCGGTGCGAGTGCGTACTGGTCGACATGCCCTGAACCTCGTCCAAATCCCGCAGCAACCGCTGTCGTAAGTGCCAGCATGTGTTCTCGCATGGCAGAGAGGAACTACAAGCGACTACTATAGCGCGCACTCTTGCGTTGAGCGGCAGACCGCACAAAGTACCAACGCACGCGCACTAGCGTCGACCGGGGGTAGCGGAGTGCTGTGGTAGTCTTGCCGAATTAATGCGGTGCGAGTGCGTACTGTTGCACAAGCGCCGAAAGTCGTCCAAGTCCAGCAGCAACCGCCGTCGTAACTACCAGCATAATTTGTCGCCGCGCAGAGAGCAGCCACATGCGACTACTATAACAAGCAAGGGACAAGGCAGACACTTTCGCGTTGAGCGGCCGCCTGCAGCAAGTCGCAACGTACGAGCACTAGCGTTCACCAGGGGAAGCGGACTGCTGTGGCAGTCTTGCCGAAATAATACGGTGCGAGTGCTCACTGGTCAACACGCCCCGAACGTCGTCCAAGTCCCGCAGCAACCACCACCGTAACTGCCAGCATGTGTTGTCGCCTCGCAGAGAACAGCCACAAGCGACTACTATAGCGAGCTGGGGACGAGGCAGACACTTTTGCGTTGAGCAGCCGCCCGCAGGAAGTCGCAACGCACGAGCACTAGCGTTGACAGGGGGTAGCGGTGTGCGGTGGCAGTCTTGCCGAAATAATGCGGTGCGAGTGCTCACTGGTCGACACGCCCCGAACATCTTCCAAGTCCCGCACCAACCGCCGTCGTAACTGCCAGCATGTGTTGTCGCCTCGCAGAGAGCAGCCACAAGCGACTACTATAGCGAGCTTGGGAGCGAGGCAGACAATTTTGCTTTGAACAGCCGCCCGCAGCAAGTCGCAACGCACGAGCACTAGCGTTGATCATGGGTAGCGGAGTGCTGTGGTAGTTTCTCCGAAATAATGTGGTGCGAGTGCTTACTGGCCGACATGCCTTGAACGTCGTCCAAATCCCGCAGCTGCCGCTGTTGTAACTGCGAGTATGTGTTGTCGCCTCGCAGAGAGCAGCCATAAGCAACTACTATAGCGAGCTGGGGACGTGGCAGACACGTTTGCGTTGAGCGGCAGACTGCACCAAGTACCAACGCACGCGCACTAGCGTTGACCGTGGGTAGCGGAGTGCTGTGGTAGTCTTGCCGAAACGATGCGGTGCGAGTGCGTACTGTTGCACACGCGTCGAAAGTCGTCCAAGTCCCGCAGCGACCGCTGTCGCAATTGTGAACATGGGTTGTAGCCTCCCAGAGAGCAGCCAGAACCGACTACTATAGCGAGCTGGGGACGAGGCAGACACTTTTGCGTTGAGCGGCAGACCGCACAAAGAACCAACGCACGCTCATTAGCGTCGACCGGGGGTAGCGGAGTGCTGTGGTAGTCTTGCCGAATTAATGCTGGGCGAGTGCGTACGGTGGCACAAGCGCCGAAAGTCGTCCAAGTCCAGCAGCAACCGCCGTCGTAACTGGCAGCATAATTTGTCGCCTTGCAGAGAGCAGCCACATGCGACTACTATAACAAGCAAGGGACGAGGCAGACACTTTCGTGTTGAGCGGCCGCCTGCAGCAAGTCGCAACGTACGAGCACTAGCGTTGACCGGGGGTAGCGGACTGCTGTGGCAGTCTTGCCGAAATAATACGGTGCGAGTGCTCACTGTTCGACACGCCCCGAACGTCGTCCATGTCCCGCAGCAACCACCGTCGTAACTGCCAGCATGTGCTGCCAGCATGTGTTGGGGGAAGCGGAGTGCGGTGGTAGTCTTGCCGAATTAATGTGGTGCGAGTGCGTATCGTTCCACACGCGCCGAAAGTCGTCAAAATGCAGCAGCAACCGCCGTCGTAACAGCCAGCATGTGTTGTCGCCTCGCAGAGAGCAGCCACATGCGACGACTATAGCGAGCAGGAGGGCGAGGCATACACTTCGCGTTTAGCGGCAGCTCACAGCAAGTCGCAACGCACGAGTGCTAGCGTTGACCGGGGGTAGCGGAGTGCTGTGGCAGTCTTGCCGGAATAATGCAGTGCGAGTTTTTACTGGTCGAAACGCCCTGAACGTGGTCCAAATCCCGCAGCAACCGCCGTCGTGATTTCCATCATGTGTTGGCGGCTCGCAGAGAGCAGCCGCAAGCGACTACTATAGCGAGCAGGGGGGCGAGACAGACACTTTTGCGTTGAGCGGCAGCTCACAGCAAGTCGCAACGCAGGAGCACTAGCGTTGACCGGGGGTAGCAGAGTGTTGGGGCAGTCTTGCCGAAAGAATGCGGTGCGAGTGCGTACTGTCCCACACGCGCCGAAAGTCGTCCAAGTCCCGCAGCAAACGCCGTCGTAACTGCCAGCATGTGTTGTCACCTCGCAGAGAGCAGCCACAAGCGACTACTATAGCGAGGACGGGGGCGAGGCAGACACTTTTGCGTTGAGCGGCAGCCCGCAGCAAGTACAAACGCACGCGCACTAGCGTTGACGGGCGGTAGCGGAATGCTGTGGCAGTCTTGCCGAAATAATGCAGTGCGAGTGTTTACTGGTCGACACACCCTGAACGTCGTCCATGCCCCGCAGCAACCGCTGTCGTAATTGTGAGCATGGGTTGTACACTTCCAGAGAGCAGCCACAAGCGACTACTATAGCGAGCACTTTTGAGTTGAGCGGCAGCCCGCAGCAAGCAGCAGCGCAGGGGCACTAGCGTTGACCGGGGGTAGAGGACTGCTGTTGCAGTCTTGCTGAAATGATGCAGTGCGAATGTTTACACGTCGTCACGCCCTGAACGTCGTCTAAATCCCGCAGCAACTGCTGTCGTAACTGCCAGCATGTGTTGTCGCCTCGCAGAGAGCAGCCACATGCGACTACTATAGCTAGCAGGGGACGAGGCAGACACTTTCGCGTTGAGCGGCCGCCCACAGCAAGTCACAACGTACGAGCACTAGCGTTGACCGGGGGTAGCGGAGTGTTCAGTTCAGTTTATTACCTTTAATGTCCCCCGTAGGGGCATTACATAAGGGGTGGGATTTTATAAGATAGCAAAACATCGTCAGAAATAACTATTTAAAAAAATGGTCGGTTACAAGTTCGGTGAACGAAGATGGTCAAGTCATATTAGCGATGTTGGCGGGAAGGCCATTCCAGTCTGTGGTGGTACGGAAGAAAAAGGAGGCTGCGAAGGTGGTTGTCCGTGCACGTGGGCGTGCCACTTGAAGTGGATGGCTGGTGCGATGAGATATGCGTGCAGCTGCTGTGATGTAAGGCTCTTGATTAAGGGAGGAAAAGAAGAACTTGTGGTACAGGGAAAGACTGGAAATGCGACGTCGACATGAAAGTATTGATAAGCGGGATTCTGATTTCAGTGATGAAACGCTGACGTCGTATGAATATGAGGTATGAATGAATCTAACAGCACGATTTTGACCTGATTCTAATGCGTCGGTGAGGTATGCTTGATGCGGGTTGCGGATAGCTGACGCGTATTCCAGTTTCGGCCTGACAAGTGACTTATATGCTAGTACTTTTAAATCTGATGGGACCTGCCGTAGGTTCCGTTTTAGAAAACCTAAGGTTTTGTTAGCCGCAGAGATAATGCTAGTGACATGTGCGCGCCAAGACACATCGTGAGACAGGGTTACACCTAGATATTTATAGGATTGTACTGATTCTAATGGTGTGGTATTAATTTCATATGGTAAGAAGGAAGGGTTGCGACGGCGGGAGAAGGACACGAATTTGCATTTCTTGGCGTTAAGGGTCATCAGCGAATTGCTGCACCATTCTAAAACACTGTTAAGATCATTTTGGAGTGCAGTATGGTCAGATGAGTTATTGATAGAGCGGTAGATGACGCAGTCGTCTGCAAACATGCGTATATTACAGGAGACACAGTGATGTAAATCAATAATATATATTAAAAATAACAGGGGACCAAGAACAGATCCTTGGGGCACGCCAGAGGTTACTGGGAGGGGACGTGATAGGTTACCGTTGATAAAAACCATTTGTGTGCGATTAGACAAAAATTCATTTATCCAGATTGGAACGTTAGGGTTCAAGTTCAACAGTTGAAGTTTTAGTAGCAAACGTTGGTGGGATACTTTATCAAATGCCTTTGCAAAATCTAAAAAGATTGCGTCAGTTTGTACATTGATGTCAAGGTTAGTATGCAAGTCATGAACGAAAATAGCTAATTGAGTTTCGCAAGAAAGACCTTTGCGAAAACCATGTTATGAAGGGTGAAAAAAGTTATTACTGTCTAAGAAGGCAATGATTTGAGAGTAGATGACATGTTCCATGATTTTGCACGGCACGCTTGTTAGTGAGATGGGTCAATAATTTAATGGAGAAATCCTCTTACCGGTTTTGTAGACTCGAATGACCCTTCCCACTTTCCAATCACCCGGCAAGTTTCCTGAAGAGAGTGACTGTGAGAACAGTAAGAACAAGTATGATGCAGCCATGTGTCTTGTGTTTCTTAGATGTTTAGAGTTAATTTCATCGATGCGAAATGACGATGATAGCTTAGTCTTCTGGATTATGGATGAAGTTCCGTCAGCACAAAATGTGATGCGCGGCATGTGACCTTCAATGTTGTACAAAGGTAAAGAAATGTTTGTTTCGATTTCTTTCGTAAATACTGTTGCAAATGCGGAATTAAAAGTGTCAGCACATTCAGTATCGGTAATTGTCTCGTGTGAGTCATTGGTGAGCGTAATAGTGTGAACAGGATGAGGATTTATTACTTGCCAAAATTGTCTTGGGCTAGTGCGCAGTAAATTTGGGAGTGTAGTGCCATAAAAGGAACGCTTTGCGCTGCGGATTGCAATCAGATATTCGTTTTCAGCTTTGTAGTAGGTTTCCCATCGATGCGAGTTCCCGTTATTTGTAGCTACTCGGTAAAGACGTTTCTTTTTATTTTCTTGTTTTTTAGGGCGTTAGTAAACCAAGGTTTTTGATTATTGGGGTGAATGTGAACTTTAGGAATATATTTGTTAGCCAAATCTGTTAACTTATCCTTAAACATCGACCAGTTATGGAATATTGACCAATTGCGATACGCGGCTTCAAACGTGGGAAAGAAGGTCTCAAGTTCGCGGTTAATTGCATCATACTCACCCTTTTCGTAAAGCCTTATAGTTTTCCTATGTGTCTTATTTGGTGTTGCAGGAAAGGAGAAAGTAGCATGAATGACTTTATGGTCACTAATTCCTCGAAGGTGTGTAATTGATGAGAGGGTACTGGGATCATTAGTCAGGATGAGCTCCAGAATGGTTGCGGATTCTGGTGTGACACGCGTTGGCTCTGTAACTAATTGTGTTAGATTAAAGTTCAAACAAATGTCAATGAAATTCCTTGTCTCTGGGGGACCTACTATTGAAGAATATGTTAAGTTGCTCCAGTCTATGTTTGGGAAATTAAAGTCCCCGAAAAGTATGATGGAGGCATTAGAGTAGATGGTCGTTAGTTGTATTAAATTGTTATTGAGCTCCCCACAGAATTCAGGAGTGGCATGTGGAGGCCTGTAGCAAACCCCCAGCAGCACTTTAAGTGGTGATGTGCGATATAGTACCCATAGTATTTCGAGTTTTGATGCGATGTTAATAAATGAACACAAAAGTTGCCGGTGAACTGCTACAAGAACGCCACCGCCCCTTGCGCCTACGCGGTCAGTTCGATAAAGATGGAAGTCGGGTAGCTCGGCCAAAACTTCGGTATCAGTGATGTCATTGTGTAGCCAGGTTTCTGTTAGAATGAGCAAGTTCCCGCCTGTTGATGATATGATGTTAGATATAAGCTCGCACTTTGGAAGATAACTACGTGCGTTAGTAAAGACTGCGGAAAACGAAAAATGTTTTCTAGGTGCAAGTTCTGGTTGATTCTTTTTTTGTAGAGGACGGGATGATTGCTACACAATTTCTTTTAATGAGTTAGATGATTCATCAAAAACATATCGTTTAGGACAATGAACAAAGTTTTATAGCGTAGAGAATATGCAAGTGATGCAGATTTGGCGAAATGCAAAAGGGCCTTCCGTGCTTTCTGAGTCAGGCGAGAGAAATCTTCACCTACACTATAATTAGTTCCTTTCAGCATTCGGCCTTTTGACAGAAGGGCGTCTTTCGTTTTCCAATGTGCGACTTTTACTATTATTGGGCGATTTCGATCTTTGGTGTGTTTTCCTAAGCGATGTGCCCGTTCTATATCTGTGGGGTTGATGTCGGTTTGTAAATGATTACGGCAGATCTGGATTATTAATTCTTCAGACTTAGTAAATGTTTCATTTGTAGTGGGGTCAGTTTTTCCGTGGAAGATCAGGTTATTGCGGCGAGATCGGTTTTCGGCGTCGTCAAAACGGGCCTCTAACGCTGTGACTAGGCGAGTTGTTTCAGTTGATGTTGTCTGCAGTATTTCTATATCTTGGCGTAGAAGCATGAGAGCCTGATAATGGGCCTCTAAGTCGGTCATGCGCTTATTCAGGTCACTGATTGTTTTGTCCGGGGTGGTCAGCTGCAGTTTCAGGCCCTTTAGCTCCTGCACAAGTGTTGTTTGGCCGGCGGTTAGTTTCTGCAATTCGGCCAGTACAGTGTCAAGGCTGGTAGGACCAGGGTTAGTCTCGACGTCGCCAGATATGAATAATAGCAGACGGATGACAGAAATGCACTCAGTGGCGATCGCGACGCAGCACCGTGTGCTCGGGAGCTGTACCAGAAGATAATTGCTTGATTGTTTAGCAAAAAGTGCACATGTTTGACTAACCTGCATGGCAAAAGCAAAGCGGTTAGCGAACTGCACCAAGGTACAGTCACCGGGCCCACAGAGCTGCGTCGACGGTGGTTGTTGCTTTATAGCTGGTAGGGCTGTCGATGGCGATGAATCTTTCCAAGTTGGCTCCAGGACCGGTAGGTGGCATTCAAACGGTGACGCAGATGGAGATGGCGATATGTGGAAACCAGGCAAAGGATTGCACGTGGCCGCTCCGTCTTCGTGACAAGGGGAAGCCTGCACTGACGACGCACTCGAGGATGCGCATGCCAGAACAGGAAGCAGCAGGTTGTAGATGCGATAGACGACCATCTGCATGGCAAAAGCAAAGCGGTTAGCGAACTACACCAAGGTACAGTCACCGGGCCCACAGAGCTGCGTCGACGGTGGTTGTTGCTTTATAGCTGATAGGGCTGTCGATGGCGATGAATCTTTCCAAGTTGGCTCCAGGACCGGTAGGTGGCATTCAAACGGTGAGGCAGATGGAGATGGCGATATGTGGAAACCAGGCAAAGGATTGCACGTGGCCGCTCCGTCTTCGTGACATGAGGAAGCCTGCACTGACGACGCACTCGAGGATCCGCATGCCAGAACAGGAAGCAGCAGGTTGTAGATGCGATAGACGACCATCTGCATGGCAAAAGCAAAGCGGTTAGCGAACTGCACCAAGGTACAGTCACCGGGCCCACCTTGGCAGTCTTGCCGAAAGAATGCGGTGCGAGTGCTCACTGGTCGACACGCCCCGAAAGTCGTCCATGTCCCGCAGCAACCACCGTCGTAGCTGTCAGCACGTGTTGTCGCCTCGTAGAGAGCAGCCACAATCGACTACTATACAGCGAGGAGGGGGCTAGGCATACATTTTTGCGTAGAGCAGCAGACTGCAGCAAGTACCAACGCCCGCGCATTAGCGTTGACCGGGGGTAGCGGAGTGCGGTGGTAGTCTTGCCGAATTAATGCGGTGCGAGGGCGTACTGCTCCACACGCTCCGAAAGTCGTCCAAATGCAGCAGCAACCGCCGTCATAACTGCCAGGATGTGCTGTCGACTCGCAAAGAGCAGCCACATGCGACTACTATAGCGAGCAGGAGGGCGAGGCATACACTTCGCGTTGAGCGGCAGCTCACAGGAAGTCGCAACGCACGAGTACTAGCGTTGATCGGGGGTAGCGCAGTACTGTGGCAGTCTTGCCAAAATAATGAAGTGCGAGTGTTTACTGGTCGAAACGCCCTGAACGTGGTCCAAATCCCGCAGCAACCGCTGTCGTAACTTCCAGCATATGTTGTCGCCTCGCAGAGAACAGACACAAGCGCCTACTATAGCGAGCAAGGGACGAGGCAGAGTTTTGCGTTCAGCAGCCGCCCGCAGCAAGTCGCAATGCACAATCACTAGCCTTGGCCGGGGGTAGCGGAGTGCAATGGCAGTCCTGCCGAAATAATGCGGTGCGAGTGCGTATTGGTCGACATGCCCTGAACGTCGTCCAAATCCCGCAGCAACCGCTGTTGTAAGTCCCAGCTTGTGTTGTCGCCTCGCAGAGAGCAACCACAAGCGACTACTATAGCGCGCACTCATGCGTTGATCAGCAGCCCGCGGAAAGTAGCACCGCACACGCACTAGCATTGACCGGGGGTAGCGGAGTTCTGTGGCAGTCGTACCAAAATAATACGGTGCGAGTGCTCACTGGTCGACACGCCCCAAACGTCGTCCAAGTCCCGCAGCAACCACCTTCGTAACTGCGAGCATGTGTTGTCGCCTGGTAGAGAGCAGCCACAAGCGACTACTATATAGCGAGCAGGGGGCGAGGCAGACGCTTTTGCGTTGAGATGCAGCCTGCAGCAAGTACCAACGCCCTCGCATTAGCGTGGACCGGGGTTACCGGAGTGCTCTGGTATTTTTGCCGAATTAATGCAGTGCGAGTGTTTACTGGTTGACACGCCCTGAATGTCCTCCAAATCCCGCAGCAAGCGCTGTCATAACTGCCACCATGTGTTGTCGCCTGGCAGAGAGCAGCCACTAGTGACTACTATATCAAGCAGGGGACGAGGCAGACACTTTTGCGTTGAGCGGCCGCCCTCAGCAAGTCGCAACGTACGAGCACTAGCGTTGACCGGGGGCAGTGGAGTGCTGTGGCAGTCTTAACGAAAGAATGCGGTGCGAGTGCTCACTGGTCGACGCGCCCTGAACGTCGTCCAAGGTCTCTAGCAACTGCCGTTGTAACTGCCAGGATGTGTTGTATCCTCGCAGAGAGCAGCCACAAGCGACGACTATAGCGAGCACTTTTGGGTTGATCGGCAGCCCACAGCAAGTACCACCGCACACGCACTAGCGATGACCGGGGGTAGCGGACTGCTGTGGCAGTCTTGCCGATATAATATGGTGCGAGTGCTCACTGGTCGACACGGCGCGAACGTCGTCCATGTCCCGCAGCAACCACCATCGTAACTGCCAGCATATGTTGTATCCTCGCAGAGAGCAGCCACAAGCGACTACTATAGCGAGCACTTTTGCGTTGATCGGCAGCCCGCAGCAACTAGCACCGCACACGCACTAGCGTTGACCGGTGGTAGCCGAGTGATGTGGTAGTCTTGCCAAGTTATAGCGGTGCTAGTGCGTACTCTTCCACACGTGCCGAAATTCGTCCAAGTCCCGCTGCAGCCGCCGTCGTAACGCCAGTATATGTTGTCGCCTCGCAGAGAGCAGCCACAAGCGACTACTATAGCGAGGAGGGGGACGAGGCAGACACTTTTGCATTGAGTGGCAGCCCACAGCAAGTCGCAACGCACGCGTACTAGCGTTGACTGGGGGTAGCGGAGTGCTGCGGCAGTCTTCCCGAAATTATGCACTGCGAGTGATTACTGTTAAACACGCCCTGAACGTCGTCCAAGCCCCGAAGCAACCACCGTCGTAACTGCCATGTGTTGTCGCCTCGTAGAGAGCAGCCACAAGCTACTACTATATACTATAAGAAGGGGGCGAGGCAGACACATTTGCGTAAGCGGCAGCCCGCAGCATGTACCAACGCACGCGCACTAGCCTTGACCGGGGGTAGCGGAATGCTGCGGCAATCTTGCCACAATAATGCAGTGCGACTGTTTACTAGTCGACACGCCCTTTAACGTCGTCCAAATCAGGCAGCAACCGCCGTCGTAACTGCCAGCATGTGTTGTGTCCTCGCAGCGAGCAGCCACAAGCGACTACTATAGCGAGCACTTTTGCGTTGATAGGCCGCCCGCAGCAAGTAGCACCTGACACGCACTAGCGTTCACCGGGGGTAGCGGAGTGCTGTGGTAGTCTTGCCGAAATAATGCAGTGCGACTGCTCACGGGTCGACACTCCCTGAACGTCCTCCAAATCTCGCAGCAACCGCTGTCGTAACTGCCAGCATGTGTTGTCGCCTCGCAGAGAGCAGCCACTAGTGACTACTATAGCAAGCAGGGGACGAGGCAGACACTTTTGCGTTGAGCGGCCGCCCTCAGCAAGTCGCAACGTACGAGCACTAGCGTTGACCTGGGGTTGCGGAGTGCTGTGGCAGTCTTGCCGAAAGAATGCGGTGCGAGTGCTTACTGGTCGACACGCCCTTAACGTCGTCTACGTCCCGCAGCAACCACCGTCGTAACTGCCAGCATGTGTTCCCAGGCAACACACCAGCATTGGTCCAACCATGGCCCAATGCTGGTAGAAATTGGTACCAATGCTGGACCAATGTTGGCATATTGGCAAAGTGCAACCCAATCCAATGCTGCCCCAGCGTTAAAGCCAAGATTGGACCAATGTTATGCGAATGCAGCAGCCATCGTAGGACCAGCGTTAAAGCCAAGATTGGACCAATGTTATGCCAATGCAGCAGCCATCGTGCGGCCAGCGTAGGACCAGTGTTGACCCATATCGTTGCCATTATTAATGCCAGCTTTGAGCCAATGCCCTTTGCATGACGAATATTCTAGATACGCTGGTTTTAGAGCACGCACACATTCTTACCGCAAACTTTTTGCTAGCGGCATTTTTTGAAGCAATTTTCCGCTTATCGTCTTCCTCAATAGTAGCTAGGAAAGCTCGAAAAAAGATGTCAAGAAGCAGAAGTCATATATGCTTGCAAATAATAATAAAAGAATACTGAAATTGATGTTTATGACAATTTATTTGCGAATAAATTTTCACAAACAGGCATTTTCCGTGGACCTAGATGGGTGACGCTCGGTTATCTTCAAACAGTTTATTTACAGGCACTGCCCTCAGGATAGGCATTGGGCAAGGTGCCGAGGACGGTGGGCTGGCCAGGGGTTTCAGGGCGGGGAGCTGACGTCGGTAGGCAGGTTGGTCAGTGCTTGGATGACGGCGGGCTGATCAGGCCCCCGAGAACCACGATAACGCGGTGGTTTCGTTGACATTGCTACCATATGCCATAGCGACTTCACCATTACTTGAAGGAAATGCTTGCAATGTAAAATAAAAAGAAACATTATCAGAAATGTTGGTATGACAAGTGTATGTGGCAGCGTTTTCATTTGAAAAATCGCCATACTGCAACAATATTATGAGTCTGAGCAGAGAGTTCGAAGGGGTGAATCAAGAAACTTTCTTGCAAGAGAATTGTCCGGTAACACTTCTTAATATTACGACATATATGGCATATCGTGTACAAGGTGTAACGTAATATTTAGAACAGACATAAAATGCGCAGCACCCGTCCGCCTTGTTTACAGCCCACACCTAGTCAGCGTAGCACTTTATAATTAAAAAATTGCAGCAAAACCTGCTACAGCACAAGAAGCCTAGTTTCAGACTGTGTAGACACAATGCTGCCTTCGTGCGAAATTTTTAATGTGGAAACCGAGAAGTTCCGTCAGGAAACACTAGTAAAAGAGGCATTTTTTATACGAAAAGAAAGAAATACTGTCGGCTGGAAATGATGCTTGACCTAGAACAGTGAGAAGAAGCGTGGTTCCTCGGTATCACTAGCAGGATTAGGCCGCGCGCGTGGCTTGATAAAATCATAGTCCTGGAATTGGGGTGAAATTCACAGAGATATACACGTGGTTCTACTCCGGGCACTATTCAAAGGCTGCAAATAAAAAGAGCTATGTAATTACAGGCACTCTACATTAACCAGGCCTGTTTCAGTAATATATAAACCGCGTGATATTGCTCCTTATAAAACTTATAACATGCGCAAAACAAATGGACTCACCATTGTAAGATCCATGCTTCTGTGTATCCGAGTTCATCCCGCATCGAAGACGGTGGCCACGAGCGCCGACTTTTTTTCTAATTCTTGTTTCGCCTATATTGATTCTAACACTCACAAAAATTCGTGGCCACATTGCTGCGTATTTCAAGATGTAGGCTTCTCAGTAGGAATGACGACCGCAAGCGAGCATTTTTCACGAGAGGAGTGCGCTGGCAAGAACGGACAAGACGGCAAGCACTCAGGTGGTGTTGCACCCAGTCGGCGTGCTAGCGACGCATAGAAGGAAAGAGTGAAAGGAAAGGGTGAACGAAGAATATGGCGTAAACGCCACTTTCCCCCGCTGGACCTAGCCCGACCGCGTTTCGGAGTGGCAGCGACGGAGGGCGACAAGGAGGACAATAGTGACCCCGCCACCTTCCCCCATGCTTCCGAGAGCAACCAATTCGACACAGCAGCTTATGGCTGTCTGAACGCTTGACTGATAGCATTGACCAGGCTCACATGGGTGCGTGGTGGAGAGGCAAGTGGGGGCTGAAGGACGGAAAGCTAGGCCGAAAAAGAAAATCCGCAATGCGCCGTGCCTACTAAAGGCAAAGACGAGAGGTTGTTGACACGCAAATGCCAAAACATGCAATTAATTTTTTTCTGTCAGAGGCATTCATGCAAGGAGCATACTACACATGCACGAACAAACAAATATATTAGAATAGGAGCATGATGATTATGTCGCCGCAACATGCCATGCATGCTAAACAAACAAACAAAAGTTTCACTAATACATATGCGCTCCATCTCGATGCAATATAAAACGGTTCCATCAGCTCTGAGACACTGTAATTCTCGATTCTCCTCAGAATCCTGATGCACCAAAGCCGCGGAGCGTACATGCAAAATATACAATGCGCAGGCAAATTCGCAATACCGTTGCTTCTTATGGAAAGCTCATGTTCTTATGCACCATCAATAAAGCAGCGGCTAATTTTATGCGACTTCCCCTGCTTGCTACGCGGTACACTGGCTTTTCTCTTTAGGGGACACATTTCGGTAAAGGAGAAGTGCAAAAATGGCGGTGTACCATTCATGGAGTTGACATGGGAGAACATATTTCTGGTTCCTGCGCAGTGTGCCTGTGATCAGTGCATTAGTTTTCCAAACACGTTGTTCAATCTCAGCAAGTCGTAGAGCACTAAAAGCCGACAAGGCGAAAATTGGCTTATTACGGGCCAATGTACTACAAAGTAAGCCAACTAGTAACCCATATTGGCAAATCCATACGAAAGTCGGTCCAATAATTCCCGCCTTGTTGAACGGCAGTGCCAATATTACTTACGGACTGTGTAATGTGGGCCAACATTGGATCTCTCTCAGAATGGCACAGCCATTATTGTTTACTGACTGTGTAATGTGGGCCAAAGTTGGATCTCTATCAGAATGGCACAGCCAATATTCGCGCCACGCTGTTAACCTTAGGCCTTCATTGGGCCAGGAATCAGAATGGCACTGCCAATATTGGAAACACGCTGTTAATCTTAGGCCGTCATTGGGCCAAGAAGTGCCAATGTGTTTCCAAAGTTGGCCCAACCTGACGTGCCGCCTGGGTTGTCGCCTCGTAGAGAGCAGCCACAAGCGATTACTATAGCGAGCAGGGGGCGAGGCAGAAACTTTTGCGTTGAGCGGCTGCTCACAGCAAGTCGCAACGCACGAGCACTAGCGTTGACCGGGGGTGGCGGAGTGCTGTGGCAGTCTTGCCGAAAGAATGCAGTGCGAGTGCTCACTGGTCGACACGCCCTGAACGTCGTCCAGGTCCCACAGCAACCACCGTCGTAACTGCCAGCATGTGTTGTCGCCTCGTAGAGAGCAGCCACAAGCGACTATTATAGCGAGCAGGGGGGAGACAGACACTTTTGCGTTGAGCTGTAGCCCGCAGCCAGTACCAACGCACGTGCATTAGTGTTGACCGGAGGTAGCGGAGTGCTGTGGTAGTCTTGCCGAATTATTGCGGTGCGAGTACGTACTGTTCCACACGCGCCGAAAGTCGTCCAATTCCCGCAGCAACCGCCGTCGTACCTGCCAGCATGTGTTGTCGCGTCGCAGAGAGCAGCCACAAGCAACTACTATAGCGAGCAGGGGGGGGGGGGGGGGCGAGGCAGACACTTTTGCGTTGAGCGGCTGCTCACAGCAAGTCGCAACGCACGAGCACTAGCGTTGATCGGGGGTAGTGGATTGCTGTGGCAGTCTTGATGAAATAATACAGTGCGAGTGTTTACTGGTCGACACGACCTGAACGTCATCCAAATCCGGCAGCAACCGCTGTCGTAACTGCTAGCATGTGGTATAGCTTCGCAGAGAGTAGCCACGAGCGACTACTATAGCAAGCAGCGCACGAGGCAGACACTTTTGCGTTGAGCGGCCGCCTGCACCAAGTCGCAACGTACGAGCGCTAGCGTTGACCGGGGGTAGCGGAGTGCTGTGGTATAGTCTTGCCGAATTAATGCGGTGTGAGTGCGTACTGTTCCACACGCGCCAAAAGTCGTCCAAGTCCCACAGCAACCACCGTCGTAACTCCAAAAAACTCTCTGCCTCGCCCCCCTGCTCGCTATAGTAGTCGCTTGTGGCTGCTCTCTGCTAGGCGTCAACACATGCTGGCAGTTACGACGGCGGTTGCTGCGGGACTTGGCCGACTTTCGGGGCGTGTAGACCAATAAGAACTCACACAGGATTATTTCGACAAGACCACCACAGCACTCAGCTACCCCCGGTCAATGCTAGTGCGCGTGCGTTGCTACTTTCTGCGGGCTGCTGCTCAACGCAAAAGTGTCTGCCTCGCACCCCTGCTCACTATAATAGTCAGTTGTGGCTGCTGTCTGCGAGGCGACAACACATGCTGCCATTTGCGACGGTGGTTGCTGCGGGACTTTGACGACTTTCGGGCTGTGTTGACTAGTTTGCACTCAGACCACATTATTTCGACAAAACTACCACAGCACTCTGCTACCGCCGGTCAGCGCTAGTGCTCGTGCATTGTGTCTTGCTGCGGGCTGCCGCTCAACGTAGAACTGTCTGCCTCGCCACCTGCTCGATATATAGTAGTCGCCTGTGGCTGCTCTCTACAAGGCGACAAAACATGCTGGCACTTACGACGGTGCTTGCTGCGGGACTTGACGACCTTCGGAGCGTGTCCACCAGTAAGCACTCGCACCGTATTATTTCGGCAAGACTGCAACAGCACTCCGCTACCCCCGGTGAACGCTAGTGCTTGTGCGGTGCTACTTGCTGCGCGCTGCAGATCAACGCAAAATTGTCTGCCTCGGCACCTGCTCTCTATATACTAGCCGCTTGTAGCTGCTCTCTACGAGGCGACAACACATGCTGGCAGTTACGACGGTGCTTGCTGCCGGACTTGGACGACGTTCCGGGCGTGTCGACCAGTAAGCACTAGCACCGTATTAGTTCGGCAAGAATGCCACAGCACTCTGCTACCTCCGGTCAACGCTAGTGCGTGTGCGGTGCTACTTGTTGTGGGATGCCGATCAACGCAAAAGTGCTCGCGATAGTAGTCGCTTGTGGCTTCTCTCTCTGAGGCTACAACACATGCTGGCATTTACAACGGCGGGTGCTGCTGAACTTGGACGACGTTCAGGGCCTGTGGACCAGTAAGCACTCCCACCGCATTATTTCGGCAAGACTACCACAACACTCCGCTACCCCCGGTCAGCGCTAGTGCGCGTGCGTTGCGACTTGCTGTGGGCGGCGGCTCAACGCAAAATTGTCTTCCTCGCCACCCTGCTCGCTATAGTAGTCGCTTGTAGCTTCTCTCTGCGAGGCGACAACACATGCTGGTAGTTACGACGGAGGCTGCTGCTGGACTTGGACGATTTCGGGGCGTGTTGACCGGTAAGCACTTGCACCGCACCGCATTATTTCGACAAGACTACCACAGCACTCCGCTACCCCCGGTCAATGCTAGTGCGCGTGCATTAGTACTTGCTGCGGGCTGCCGCTTAACGCAAAAGTGTCTGCGTCGGCCCCTGCTCGCTATATAGTAGTCGCTTGTGGGTGCTCTCTACGAGTTGACAACACATGCTGTCAGTTACGACGGTGCTTGCTGCGGGACTTGGACGACGTTCCGGCCGTGTCAACCATTAAGCACTCGCACCGTATTATTTCGGCAAGACTGCCACGCACTCCGCTTCCCCCGGTCAACGCTAGTGCGTGTGCTGTGCTACTTGCTGCGGGCTGCAGATCAACGCAAAAGTACTCGCTATAGTAGTTACTCGTGGCTGCTCTCTGTGAGGCCACAACAAATGCTGGCAGTTACAATGGCGGTTGCTGCAGAACTTGCACGACGTTCAGGGCTTGTCGACCATTAAGCACTCGCACCGCATTATTTCGGAAAGACTACCACAGCAGTTCCCCTACCCCCGGTCAACGCTAGTGCGCGTGCGTGGCGACTTGCTGTGGGCTGCCGCTCAACGCAAGATTGTCTGCCTCGCCCCCCTGCTCGCTATAGTAGTCGCTTGTTGCTGCTCTCTGCGAGGCGACGACAAATGCTGGCGGGTGGAAACGGACTCTGGATACGGACTGTAAAGTTTCTTCTGCTGGTGCAGCTTTTTTTCATGCTGAATTTATGATGGTAAAGGTCTGTAAGATGTCATTTGCTGTGCATATCTTATCGATTTATCGACCATCATCATGCAGCTTCTCACGCTTTCTTGTAGAACTTGATGAAACTATGTCAGTGTAGCTCAGTGTACCAATTCTGCTTGGTCGGATACTTGAGTATCAACATTTTATGGCCTGAACAGGGGACCGTTTCTGATTATTTATCTGTTTTGTCCGCCTATGGCCTGGAATGTAGAATTGGAGATCCTCTTAGGGCCGTATTAGTTAATAATAACCTAGTGGCAATCTTGTTTAGATCACATCGCGGTCAGAGCTCCCCGCGGTTCATTTAGGTCATGTACTATTCTACAAAGGTTGGCTGACCACTACTCTTTAGCATGCCGTCTTGTATTGCAGGATGCGTCTGGAACTCCATCGGTCGAAGCTGCATCTGGGCAGATCAAATGCCTTGTCCGTATTGCTAATCAATCCAAGCTTGATAAGCTTTTTATTTCTTTTGTTTGGGCATCCTTAACTAAAAAAAGAGTCGTCGGGCAAAGTGTATGAAAAGTTCTCTATTCAAGCGAAAAATTTTGAATACATTGCACATGGCTGATAGCTAAGCCGAGCACTGCTGTATGGACACGGAAATTCTTGCTTCTATTTCGTATCGAGACAGCTTGTGGAAACGCTGCAGGAGAAATCTCAGAAACTACGATTAGAATTCTAGTCGGCAAGAAATAGATTTGCTTCTCTTCGGCGTGGCGCGAAACGCTGTTACTTTTTTTATAAATTCCAACAATCTTCAAATAATGCAAGCAAAACTTAGTCTTTGGTAAATCATCTCAAGACAATCAGTTCCAATAAACGGTCTGTTTTCGGTGCTTCTCTGCACCCTCGCACAGAAGTGGCTGATGCTTTCAACAGGCACTTTGTTAAAGCGTCCCAAACAGCTGTCTCTCCATTCACAAACACTCGGTCGTTAGGGCAATCCGTATCCGCGTCAGCTTTTCTTCCAAGAACTTTGAGGGGTAATCTGGAAGAAATTATTTTCCGTTTCCGTTCTAACAAGCCCGCTGAATACGATGGAATATCTTTACACATCATCAGAAGGAATTTCAATGTGCTGTCACATATTGTCCTGCATATACTGAATGGTTTTTTGGAAGGTGACGAAATTCCAGAATGCCTAAACGTTGCAGTTGTTTTACCACTACATAAGTCAGGGAAGAAAGATAGTATTAAAAACTGTCGGCCAATTTCTATATCGTCGGTTATTGCTCAGGTCTTAGAAAAATTTATTTTCCGCACTATGTCTATTTTGCTTAACAAATTTTCTATCATGAGTGATCGACAGTTTGGCTTTATTTCAGGGCGTGGTACTGCGGAACTGCTTATGAATTTTCAGATGAACTGTTGTCGGCATTCGATCAGAATCTTTTCACGTGTGCGCCGTTCTTAGATGTAGCGAAAGCATTTGACCCCCTGAATCATCAAATGTTGTTAACTAAACTGTATTTTGGAGGATTTCGTGGACCTTTTTAGAACATTCTCGAAAATTACTTGAGCAACAGATTTCAGATGGTCGCTACCCATGATAGGGGCGTTTTTAATTCTAAGCTGTCACTGAAATCTGAAGTTCTACAGGGGTTCATTTTATCTCCATTGTTGTTTAATATGTTCGTTAACGAATTTCCTTCGGCAATTTCCAAATGTTCCGTGTTCTAGTGTGCTGACGACACGTGTTACTGGCGAAACATCTTTGTTACAAAATTTCCACTAAAATGTTGCAAAATGACACGTACAAGGCAATGCTTTGGTTCACTAATAATGAAATTGTTGTTAAGGCCCAAAAAACACAACTTGTTTGTTTGTTTTCGCTCTCCACTCAAGACTACTATAATTAACATGCCTCTCTACTTACATGAGTCGGACTGTGTTTCTTGTAAATGTGTGCCTATGGGGCTCTTGCATTGCCCAGGGGGCGCTGCGAAAATGGTGCTAAAAAGCGCCCTCTGTCCTGAACTGGGTAGTACCAAACTCGGTCGTCTGCTTCGGAAAGCATGTTTACAATATGGACCCGGCCCTTTCAGTTTCGTTGTACCACAGCTTGCAGCGAATATCGGGCGCCGAAGATTTTTTCGGGTGTGGTACGCTGCGTAAAGGCAATAAGTTATGCAATGCCGAATACGCGTGTACGCCGTTCAAGAAGATAAGCGGCGAAGTTCTAGCGCGGTGTCAATAGCAAGTGAAGCGAGTCGCGTACGAAGTTGAGCTTCAGGTAAGGTTTGCATGCTGCCAGATTCAGGCGCACAAATGCGAGGAAATGCTTGCTGTAAATGAATTCACAGCAGCAATAAGCAGACATCATGTGTACGGAGATGCTCGAGCGCACGATCGTGCGCGCCGCGATGGCAGTGGTCTTTCGACATGCCGCGAAACGGCGGGCCTCCTGCAATCTTTGTTGAATGCATGCCGCTAGACAAGTAGTTATGCCTGCACTGTAGTAGCGGTCATCTGTCCCTTTAGGAACTGATAAATAACTGATGCAATGCATATGAGCTCGCAGTAACGTGCGTGCGAATCGCGCTGCAGCGCGAGCTCGTGCGCTGCTCGCTTGATGTAGCTTTTACTGACAGCGCTCGAACATCGATGTGCTGCAATCAATACTACCTTGCTGTGCTGCCTCAACGTGCTGGCTTGAGGTCAAAGATGAGCGCATTTATCTCTCGAACCTGTGCTGCTCGTAGTGGTGTAGTGAATTGTCACCGAATCAGCCCGACCATTTGTGCTCATTTGCACACAGCTGGTCACTTCACCACTTCACACCAGTCGACTTGTTAGTTGTCGCTGTGGCCGAGTCTCAAATCGTGAATCACCAGCCATTCCTGCTGCTATGTCGGTCTGCCATCGGGACTGTAGGTGCAAAATACCGAATTTTAGAACGCAGATAATCAAGCAATCCTCAGGACAGGCGAAGCAGTCAGCATAGTGCGAAGTTTCGCTTACCCAGCGCGCCTGACACTCCGCTTCGTGAGGCCTTGAAGGAAAACGGTAGAATCTGACGTTGCGATTCAGGCCTTCTTGTCCATGCCAGCCCACGACGCTGAAGTAACGACAGTGACGCTTTTTTTAGGCTGGGCTAGGTCTCTCCGGATCGGCGTCGGCGATTCCTTCTGCTTCCGGCATTACGTCTTACGGAGAGTCTGTTTTCGTTAAACTATACGCTGCTGATGATGATGATGATGTTTGAGGTTTAATGGCGCAAGGGCCAGGTATGGCCAAAGAGCGCCATGCTAGTGGTAATGAATATGTCATGGTCTGATGGGCTCTGTGAATTCATGTGACTTGGCTGTAGAGGGGCCTAAAAGAGTGTGTAAATTGCATAAAAGTTACCCGTAATAAAATTATGGCAATGATTAATGACATGTACTATGATCACTAAAATGCATTAAAAAAGAATGATGCATTATATAAAATATGCGAGAGACTAAAATTGTCTAAGAGCACTACTGCCTCGCCAGAGCCCTTGAAACGCAAGGGCCGAGAGGCATGTGCTATACAAAATAGCTATCACAGCGGCATCCTCTGGAGAGAGGAGACGCTATGAACGTATAGGGCTAATTACATGTAACACGACATCTTTCAGGAAGTCTAGGACAGCGTTAGTGTCGAAGAGTGGTTCTGGGCCGAGTAACATTACAGGATGAAGGGGAATGTGCTGCCGGTATGCTAATGGAAAATGTTTCTTTCTGTCAGATTCTGCTTTCCGACACTCCAGGAGTACATGGAGGACGGTCAGCCTCTCCCCGCATCTCCCACAGGTTGGGGGCTCATTTCCAGTAAGTAAAAAGTTATGCGTGCCAAAAGTGTGTCCTATTCTTAGACGACAGAATAAGACATCTGTCCGGCGTGATTTTGTTACAGGAGGCCAGAAACCTAATTGTGGCTTTATTATATGCAGCTTATTATTTGTTTCCAGGTCCCACAAGCGTTGCCAGTAGTTTCGCAGTTTTCTTCTGAAGAAAGGCTTCAGGTCTGCGACAGGGACTGCAGCGGTAGAATTAACAGTCTGTGATGCAATTGATGTGGCCATTTGGTCCGCTAGAACGTTACCCTGGATGCCCCTATGTCCAGGCACCCAGCATATTATCACATGCTGGTAGGATACATATGCTTTACATAGGACGGAATAGAGTTCAATTATTATAGGATTTTTGTGCTTACAGAACGATATCAAAGACTTCACAACACTTAGGGAGTCCGTATATATAATTGATTTTTTGAGTTTTGATTTCCTTATATGCTTCACGGTCGACAGTATTGCGTAGGCCTCAGCCGTGAAGATACTAGTTTCCGGATGCAGTAAATCGGATTCCGAGAAGGATGGACCGACGGCTGCATAGGACACCCCGTCACGTGACTTCGATGCATCTGTGTAGAACTCCGCGCAGGAGTATTTGTACTGGAGTTCCCGGAAATGCATTTGTATTTCAATCTCTGGAGCGTGTTTTGTAACCTGCATGAAAGATATATCGCATTCTATGTGCTGCCACTCCCAAGGAGGTAGCAGCTTGGCTGGCTGCATTAGGCGGAGCTCGAGGAGTGGGACATGCATTTCATCACTAAGCTCCCTCACACGCATCGAAAAAGGCCGTCTTATGGAAGGACGATTATGATAGAGCGTAGCATATGTCATATCGTTAATGGTATTAAAACATGGATGTTGAGGATTAGAGTGGACTTTCAGGAAATATGTTTGGCTGATGTATGTTCTCTGCAGATGTAGTGACCACTCATTTGATTCTGCATATAAACTTTCTACGGGACTTGTTCTGAAAGCTCCAGTGGCCAGTCGAATTCCTAGATGGTGGACCGGATCTAGCATCTTTAGCGCGCTCGGGGCTGCAGAATGATAGATCACGGCACCGTAGTCCAACCGCGATCGGATGAGGCTCTTGTAAAGATTCATTAAACATTTCCTGTCGCTGCCCCATGCTGTGTGGGATAACACTTTAAGTAAGTTCATTGTTCTTAAGCATTTGACCTTGAGGTACTTTATGTGTGGAATGAAAGTTAATTTCGAATCAAGTATGATGCCTAAGAACTTGTGTTCTTTGTTCACAGGAATTCGCTGACCACACATTTCGATACTGGGTTCTGCAATGAGTCCTCTCTTTCTTGTGAAAAGCACACAAGAACTTTTGTTGGGGTTGACTTTAAATCCGTTTTCTTCTGCCCATTTGGACACTTTGTTCAAGCCATGTTGAACTTGCCTCTCACATACTGTAAGGTTGCAGGATTTGAATCCTATCTGTATGTCGTCTACGTAAACAGAATAAAAAATGGCTGGCGGTAACGAGGCACGAAGGGTGTTCATTTTCACGATGAAGAGCGTGCAGCTAAGTACACCTCCTTGAGGTACACCAGTTTCCTGTGTAAAAGGTCGCGACAGTACATTGCCGACTTTCACGCGAAATGTACGGTTGGACAAATAGCTTTCTATTAAGACGAGCATATTGCCACGGATGCCAATTCCCGACAAGTCTCTCAATATTCCATAGCGCCACGTAGTGTCGTACGCCTTCTCCATATCGAGGAATACGGATAGGAAATATTGTTTATGTAGAAAGGCGTCGCGAATGTTTCCCTCAATGCGCACAAGGTGATCGGTTGTGGACCGCCCTTCTCTGAAGCCACACTGAAAGGGATCGAGGATATTGTTGAGTTCAAGGTAATGTACAAGTCTGCGGTTAACCATTTTTTCAAAAAGCTTACAAAGACAATTTGTAAGAACTATCGGACGGTAACTTGCCGCCAAGGAAGGGTCCTTGCCCCGTTTAAGAACAGGGACCACAATCGCTTCTTTCCATGTGGATGGGAGGTTTCCCGCAGCCCAAATAGCGTTGAAAAGCGTGAGTAGTGTAAGTTTGGTGTCAGCGTGTAAGTTTCTGATCATTTCGTACATGACCCTATCAGGCCCCGGCGCAGAGCCCCTGCATGTGGTCAAGGCAGCTCTCAACTCAGCAATATTGAAAGGCCGGTTATAAGGTTCATTCTGCCTGGATTTTCGTATTATGGGCTTACATTCTTCTATTTGTTTGTATTTCAAAAATGATTGCGAATAATGGTTTGAACTCGACACGCTCTCGAAGTGTTCCCCAAGTGAATCTGCCTGATCTTTTAGTGTTTCACCTTGTGTGTTTACCAAAGGAAGTGAATATGTTTGTCGCCCTTTTATCCTATTAACCCGGTTCCAGACTTTGGCCTCATCTGTATACGAGTTGATACCGGATAAAAACGTCTGCCAACTCTCTCTTCTAGCCTGTCGGCGTGTTCGCCTGCCTTGCGATTTCACTTTCTTAAAGTTAAACAGATTCTCCGCAGTGGGAGAGGCGCGTAGCAACCCCCACGCTTTGTTCTGTTTCTTACGAGCGATCCTACAGTCCTCGTTCCACCACGGGACACGCCGTTTGCATGCCAAGCCATTTACTTGTGACATACATTTAGTTGCGGCATCTATTGTGAAGGCTGTAAAGTATTCTACGGCAGCATCAATTCCTAACGAGGACATCTCATCCCATGAAATATTACTGAGAGTTCGGAATTTCTCCCAGTCAGCTGTATCAATCTTCCACTTGGGAGCCTGTGGTGGATATTCGTTTTCTTTAGGTGTTCTTAATAGTATGGGGAAGTGGTCGCTTCCGTAAGGATTGTTCGCAACTTCCCACTCCAGTTCAGGCAGTATAGACGAGGAAACTATGCTGAGATCAATTGAAGAAAAGGTATTACTTGCAAGACAGTAATAAGTGGGTTTCTTCTTATTCAAAAGGCACGCACCAGAAGAAAAAAGGAACTGTTCAACAAGACGACCTCGCGCATCTATACGACAGTCACCCCACAGGGAGCTGTGCGCATTGAGATCGCCAAGAACAACATAAGGTTCTGGCAATTCGTCTATAAATGACTGGAATTCATGTCTGTTTAACTTGTAGTGTGGGGGTACGTAAAGCGAGCTAATGGTGATGAGTTTGTTTAGGAGGACAGCTCGAACTGCCACTGCTTCAAGGGGCGTTTGGAGCTGTAATTGTTGACACGCAATGCTTTTGTGGATAACTATAGCTACACCTCCCGATGATGCGATAGCATCATCGCGATCTTTGCGAAAAGTTATATACTGTCGGAGAAAGTTTGTGTGTTTTGATTTTAGGTGTGTTTCCTGTAAACACAGCACTTTTGGATTGTGTTTGTGTATGAGTTCTTGTACGTCATCCAGGTTTCTAAGAAGACCTCTGACGTTCCATTGAATAATTTGTGTATCCATATTTAGGGTAAATTGGTGCTGTGTGTACGGAAACGGAAAGATGCCTTAGATTACAGAGCCCTTTCGAGGCCCTGTAATAGGTGTTTTGTTCTTTTTGGAGCGTTCGAGCGATTCTCGACGCTCCTTAGGCGTTTGGTGCGCCTTGGGGACAGGTGTAATGTCCATTGCCTCGTGTGAGGCGCCGGACAAGCGCTCTTGCGAGCGAGAGGTTTTCAGAGGGAGTCCCGCCTTGGAGGGCAAGACCCCTGCGCCCACCAGCCCGGAGGTCGATGGGGCTCCCAGAGGGATTTCGCTGCGCTGGCCGTTGCCAGCGCTGGAAGGGGCCTCGGAGGCTGGGGCAGCCTCGGCTGCGTCCACCTTCGGGGTCGATGGTCCCTGATTCTGGGTAGACGGAGCAGCGCTAGCTGCAACCGCCGCGGGGGCAGATGGCGTAACTGCCGACTCACTGCCTGTGGGTCGGACAGCTGCCGGAGGCCGTTGTGACGCTGCCCCCTTACGCGCCACATCGGCAAAGCTACTCTTAGACAGGTATGACACCCGCCTACGTGCCTCCTGGAAAGATATGTTTTCTTTTACCTTGATTGTGACTATTTCTTTTTCTTTCTTCCAGGACGGGCATGACCGCGAGTATGCGGCATGCTCGCCATCACAATTAACACAATGTGGAGTGTTCCGACACGTTTCAGAGGAATGTTCGTTGTCACTGCACTTGGCACAAGTCAGCCGGCCTCGACAGTTCTGTGAACTGTGGCCGAAACGT
Source organism: Dermacentor andersoni (assembly GCF_023375885.2). Lineage (NCBI taxonomy): Eukaryota > Metazoa > Arthropoda > Arachnida > Ixodida > Ixodidae > Dermacentor > Dermacentor andersoni. Next base: position 409,276,299 of record NC_092814.1, on the reverse strand, counting down.
TGGCACTTAAAGCATCTGAGAGGATTGGGAATGTATGGCCGAACACGAAGTTTGATATAACCGGCCTCGATGGACTCGGGAAGGACACTTGAGCCGAAGGTGAGTATCAGGTGTTTCGTCTTTATCTCTTTTCCATCTCGCCTCATCTTAATTCGTTTAACATTGATAACATTCTGGTCAGTGAAGCCCTCCAAGAGTTCAGCCTCAGTGAGCTCCATCAAGTCATCGTCAGAGACAACACCACGGGTGGTGTTCATCGTGCGGTGCGGGGTAATAATTATCTGGGTTTCCCCAAATGACACTAGTTTTGACAAGTTTTCATATTGTTTTTGGTCGCGGAGCTCCAAGAGGAGATCACCACTTGCCATCCTCGACGCCTTATAACCAAGACCAAAGACTTCAGTCAATGACTTGGAAACAAGGAAGGGTGAGATCGTTCGTACTTGTTTATCTGGGTTTGCAGAATGAATCACATGGAAACGTGGGAATGATTCTTTTTGGCGGCCAAAAAACTGGAAGACTTCATCGGTGCGCCCTCTTTTCTGAGGGCGATCAGGTAGTGGAGGGAAGGAAACAGCCATGTGTGGAAGTGTAGTTTTCGGCAGCAACGCTAGCCACCCACCATGGAGTCCAACAAGGGGACGCTGCAGGGCCTGAACAACAGGGCCTGCAAACGCCAGCTGTACGTTGCCGCTATAACCCAATATGATATAACCAAGGTTGGCTACTCACACAACGTTAACCCTTGCTGCCAGAAAGGTCGGAAGTAATAAAGAAGTGAGAAGGAGACAGGAAAGGTGGAAAGTAAGGAAAAGACGAAGGTTGTAGGGAGAGAGAGACAGGAGAAGGCAACTACCGATTTCCCCCGGATGGGTCAGTCCGGGGGTGCCGTCTATGCGAAGCCGAGGCCAAAGAGGCGTGTTGCCTCCGCCGGGGGGCCTTAAAGGTCCAACACCCAGCATCGGCTCAACCTCCAGGATCCCCTTTTCCCCAGACACGGCTAAGCCGCGCACGGCTACACGCGGGAGGGGCCAACCCTCGTGTGCTCGGGTACGTGGTGTCGCAACGCACCAAACGCCTGCTTACGCAGACGCCCCTGCGGGGACTATACGCTGCGGCGAGCTCGCAGCATGGTCAGCGTAGTCTGTGAGAAGGTACGAGCTTTTTCGTACACGCGCGAATCGAAGCAAAACTCGGGATAAAAACGTGCTTCGCTACAGCCAGGGCTTAATACTACCCAAGCTGGTACTACCCAGATAACGTTTCGTGCGCCGCCACCAGGCGCCGCTACTATACCTCAAACTCCAGCGCAAGACACCCATTCCATAGGTGGATTGTGTGAAATATCTCGGAATCTTTTTCCATAGTAACTTATCTTGGCAACATCACTTATCAGTTATTTGTTCTAAACTGAGGTCAGTAGCTTGGCTGTTGTTTAATACCAAAAGTATTGCACCCTTGTCTGTAAAAAGCTTATAGTACATACACTTGGTTACTTACAGTGTGTTGAGGTACGGCATTACAGTCTACGGCTTCTGTTCGGATCGTTGGAGATGCAGGGTAGACAGGATTATAGAAACTATTCTTAAAAATGTTGCCTAAAATTCCCCAATAGTAGCAGCTGCAAATATCTTCCGTGAACTTGGTCTACCGAATTTTCACTCTTTGCTTATAAAAGCAGTTGTCGTTAAACATCTTTAGAATTCCGCATTCAAACAAAAAAGTGTGCCACAAGAGAGCTTAGAAAAGAACGTCCGTTACGTAGTTCCTCGTTCAACCACAAGGTATGGTGCAGCCAGACGCTGTGCATATGCGCCGGACATATTTAACAAATTACCAGAGGAAATTTTTAACGCGACATCGAAAAGCATGCTGAAAGAATTATTAAAGCAGATATGTTGAAATTAACCCCGACAAAATTTTAGCATCACAATATTTACTTCTTCAACCTCTTTTGTTTTAAGTAGATCACCAAATGTTATTTGGTTCTTTTCAATTTTTTGTCATTCGTTTTATTTGTTTATTCTACATGTCTCATCATTTTATGTATTTTTTTTCTTGCCCTGTCTTCATATTCAGAGGCACGGTCCTACAAGCCAACTGAGGCTTAGACCGGCCTTTGTGTCTTGTTTTGTGTTCTTTTTGTGGCAATTATTATTATTATTATTATTATTATTATTATTATTATTATTATTATTATTACCCCAGATGCCACTATCACCTTCGTCGAAGCTAACCGTCCTGCCGCTTCTGGCGGCAATCACCAACTTCGTCTGAAAACCTGGTTTCATCGGAAAACTATTTAAGCCAACGGACATCGCGGGATCCGCTGCAGTCGGCGGCGATTACGTTGCCCAACGCTGACACTTTGTATTTCAACAGGTAGCGTGTCTTCTTCGTTGCCTGCATTCGTAATTTGAATTTGCTGCCGACTGCCCTCTGTGTACGCTCTCTACATGTTACAATGTCTAATGACACTACTGAATGTATTGCTTGCCACAAAGAAGTGCCCGATGATGGCAAGTTCATGACCTGTGCGAATTGTATGCTATCGTACCACTTAGGCCCGACATGTTCCGGAATTGCACCTAGTGCCTTCAATACAATGGGCCCAGCCAAAAGGGACGTGTGGGAGTGTAAAACATGCAGAGCAGCAAAAAACGCGCTGGTGGTTCCGCCTCTCAGGTAGATGCTTCCGAGGCTGATGAAGGTACAGGCGTGGTTTCACCTTTGCTTTTGGAACTGCTCGAGATAAAAAAGAGTCTAGAATGTCTACCTGAGCTTAACAAAAAGGTTGATTCATTGCTCCTCTTGAAAGCCGAAGTTGTCAGCCTAACGCAGTCATTTCATGAACTCGAGGACTCAGTGACTTTTCTAGCAAAACAATATGATTCCATTCGTGTTGAAATGAAGACCGCCAAGGAACAAGCCACGTCTAGAGATGCGGAGATCAAGCCCTCCGAGCAACAGTTCAGACACAAGCCGAACAGCTAGAGCACCTGCAGGTTGACATAAATGAGAGCGAGCAATACAGCCGCAACATGAACTTGGAAATCCGTGGTCTCCAAGAAAAAGAGAATGAAAATCTGAAGAAAGTGCTTTCCGATATCGCTGAAAAACTACACCTCCAAAAATTTTCCCTGCTGGAGGTTGAGGCGATTCATCGTGTGCCGGGCAAACGTGACTCTATTCCGAGGGTCCTTGTGCGTTTCACTTCAATTGCTGCCAGAAACATTCTGTTCGATGCCCGAGGAAAGCTTCTACAACTCTGCGAAGCTAGTTCGCTTGAAAAGATATTTTTGAACGAAAACCTGGCAAGACTAAACCGTGACCTATTCTGGCGTGCTAGGACAAGAGCAAAGCAAATGGAGTACAAGTTTGTCTGGGTGAAGCGTGGCAAGATTTTTGTGAAAAAGAGTGAAGGATCGTCGCTTCTTCGAACAATCAGACATGCTGACTTGGACAACATTGCGTAGCTATCATGGCCAACACGTGCTACCCGCTTCCACATTTTCAGTCGTTCAAGGACACTTTTGGTGTGAGCGTTGATAATGCTTTCACTACTGTAAATACCAATATCAGGAGCCTTCGCAAATACTGGGAAGAATTCAAGGTTATCACTACGTCAGGAATAGGATTCGTCGATGTATTCGTGCTGACAGAAATCAATGCTTCAGATGCCTGCTTGCGTACATTTTCAGTGCCAGGCTATCAAAGTCGCTTTGTGATAAGGCCTCATCGTCGAGGTGGTAAAATCGCCATCTTTGTAAGTGATAAATTTGATGTTTCATCAATGGACGTGAACTTCGCACATGCGGAATGTTTAGCGTTGAAGACAACTTGCGGCGCCCGGTGTTTAAGTTTGTTGGCTGTATATCGGCCGCCGTGCGCTAGTATCATCCGATTTCTGTTATAATTCGAAGAAATATTGCACCTCTGGAATTCCGTGGAAGAAGTATGTTTAGTGGGCGACTTAAACATAAATACATTCTGCCCTACAATGGGTATCGTTTCCGATTACTTGTCTGTCCTGTCCTCATGTGGTTTAATAAATACGACATTTCCTACTCGTTAAGAAATGGTTAACGATCATCTAACTAGTTCATGTATAGACCACATTGTCTTACGTGCTCCTAACTACTCGTTTGCCTCCTGTGTGATATTACAGCGCTTCGCGGATCACTACCTGGTTGCTTGTCGTTCGTCTCCATCTTTTCCTTTATCAAATGCTTCACGAAACGCTGTTCCAAATAACCTCATCTATATTACAATAACGGACCATGGAGTCTTAAATACCTTAACTAGCAATCTTAACTGGTTAGCAATAACTGAGTCTAATTCACCGGAAAAGGTCTATAGTATCCTCTGCGACCAAATAAGGAAGTTTGAGAACAATTCTGAACGCGTCGTAATAAAAAAGCGCCGAAGAGAATATAACTGGTTGACCCCCGACGTAACCCGTGCCATTTCATACAGAAACATACTTTGGAGACGGTGCAAACGGGTACCAAAAAATCAAGCCTTACGACTGGAGTATAAAGCCGCAAGAAATAGGGTGGTGGCTCTGCTAAGGTCCACGAAGCGCCAGTACTTTTCTCAAGAATTTCGCCAGTCGTCAAGGAATGCCGCCAAAACGTGGTCATTGATAAACCACCTTCGTGGCAAAAATTCTGCAAGTACCTCCCCGCTTTCTTTCTTTCCGGGAGATTGCGTTGAAGTCGCAGATAGTTTTAATCGTTTTTTTTTTTTGCACCGGCCTCAGAGAAATCATCTTCCATTCAGGCATACCAATACACGTTGAAAGAATCAAACTCTGCGTCCGCTTTTCTAGCCAGCATTAAAAAAGAAGAACTGCGTGATATAATCTTTAGCTTCAAGCGGAATAAACCTCCTGGTATTGACGGCTTGTCAGCAAATTTGCTCCAAAGAAACTTCGAGGCATTGTCTGATGTGCTGATCTTCATGCTAAATGGTTTTCTGCGCACTGCGTTTTTCCCGGATGAACTTACAACTGCTTTAGTTAAACCGCTATTTAAAGGAGGACAAAAAGACGACATGAAAAACTATCGACCCATCTCGATCTTGCCTATACTTTCCCACATAATCGACAAATTTCTTTTGAGATCTATGTCATCCTTTGTTGAAAAATTTTCCATTTTGTCAACCCGCCAGTTTGGTTTCGTTCCTGGTCGTGGTACTGTAGCTCTTCTGGTAGAGTTCTCCGATGAACTTTTTTCAGCTTTCGATCAAAATATGTTTAGTGTTGCTTTATTTTTAGACATTTCTAAAGCTTTTGAAACCGTTCATCACGGTATTTTATTAGAAAACCTATACTCCATAGGCTTCAGAGGTCCGTTTTATGATGTGCTCAAGAATTACCTTTCCGGTCGTTCACAAGTGGTTGTTTTAGACAGGATGACAAATGTAAGTAGTCAACTTCCAATGAAGGCCGGGGTTCCACAGGGCTCCATATTATCACCTCTTGTGTTCAATTTGTTCGTTAATGACTTATCTCACGTTATTTCCAAAGGTCTATTATTTCAATATGCCGACGACACCGTTTTGCTTTCCAAGCACTTTTCTTACAACATGGCCATTACTAATCTCCAAAATAATATACACAAAACAATGACTTGGTTCACTAATAACTGCTTGGAAGTTAACCCAATTAAAACGAAACTCGTTTGCTTCAGATCCCCACTAAAACTAACAGCTATAGATGCGCCCGTTTTTCTACATGTTCACGGCTGTTATCCCTGCCGGTGCGTGCCTGTCGCCTATGGGAATTCGGTAAAATACTTGGGTGTTTTCTTCGACAGTGATATGTCTTGGCACAGCCAGCTATCACATGTTTGTGGTAAGCTTCGGAGCGCGGCCTGGTTGTTTTTCCATATAAAATCCATTGTTCCCTTTCACATAAAAAAAATATTGCGCATGCTCTGGTGTACACCATTCTCAGATATGGGATTACTGTTTTTGCTTTTTGCTCAGCCAGATGGCAAAACAGAGTTGACACTTCATTAAGAAACATACTAAGAAACATAGCATATTGACACGTGTACTTATCTTTATCGGGCGACCGCGTTTCGCCACCTAACAAATGTAATCGCACAGCGCGGGACGCGCCTGCATGTATCCGAAGTTTCTGGAAAGTTATCGATGCTTCTACCCGGCTGTCTGTTGTCGCCGAACGTTGTGTTATCTGATTTCATCGCGTGACGCGAATGGTGTAGAACATTGTGGAAGGCACGCGGGTCCGAACGATTAGTCTGGAACATTCGACGACTGCTGTATAAAAGCCGACGCGCTTGCCTCGCTGATCAGATTTCCGACGATCGCCGACTGTGTTCGCCGCTTTCGTTGTGCTATAAGTGTAGCCTGTTTGGTGGGCACAGGTTCGCCCAATAAAATCTAGTTTTGCCTTTCACAGTATTGCTACTGTGTTCTTAACGTCACCACCACGTGACAATATAACGCCCCCTTCTCTGTGTCTGATAATATTTTCACAGCCCTTGGTCTTCTATACTTTCGAACACTCTTTCTACAGGCTGTAGTGGTACAACATTTCTGGGAGAGCAATTTCAAAACACGTCATACAGCCTCCCGAAGCCTGCGTAGTTCCATTCGTTTTAAGGTGCCGCGCTCCTCAACAAGGCATGGGGAAGCCAGGCGCTGTGTTTATGTTCCCCATATTTTTAATGACTTACCAGAGGAAACGTTTTCCGCAACATCAAAAAAAGTGCTAAAAATCATGGTTCACTCATTGTAACACGGTTCCTATATGCCTGAAAAATGTTCATGATCAGGCACGAATTGTTAAAATACTGTTCCTTTCTCTTTATTTTTCATTTCTTGTGAATATTACTTTTCCTAACTTTTTGCACCTTAGTCACTATTGATTTCATGTTAGTAATGTTTTTATATTATGTTCATATTTTATGTTTTACTGCACGTCCGTCTGCCGACTTTGCCGGGCCAAGTCCCTCAAGCCACTAGAGGCTTTGACAGGCCCGTTTCATTACCCTGTATAAGTTATGTGCAATAAAAGATTTATTATTATTATTATTATTATTATTATTATTATTCTATATATGTTCACATCATTAATAATAAACACCACAAATCACAGGGAAAAAGTGGGCTAGCAATTGTATCCTAAAAGGAACACCACGTCTAGCCGCCTGCACAGAAGAGAAAAGAGGAGAAGTAGAAGAGGGAGATAAAGGAAGAAAAAAGAAAGTGAGGAACAAAGAACACATTCCACATGGTCACACGCAGAACACCAGCGTTACAGACGAGGGTCTAGTCCTGTGGTTGACGAAAATTCCAGGACAGCTTTGTGAGCCTCATGTGTAGTTGACGCACGACCCTTCGGGAACGACATATTATGAAGCGCAGTTCGGGCAAGACTAAGTTGTTGAATCTTGCTCAGCAGCACAGAGCGACAACTGCGCAAAATTGGACATTCTAACATCAAATGTTGAAGCGTTTCGCTGGAGTGTTCACAAGTGAGGCACGAAGTGAGGCATGCGTACGTCCTTGTCGTTGAAAGCGATCTGCGACATTTGCACACCCAAAGCCTAACTTGAGCAATGGAGACCGGCTGCGGCCAGTGAGAGTACGGCCAGTGATTGGTGCAGGGCACGTTTCCTTGGCTACACCTACATTCTGGTGTAAGTGCTGTAGGTGGTGGCGTATAAGCAGTCTATAGAGTCACAGAATCTGCATAAATTGTCATCTGTGAAATCAAGATTGCGTGCTGAGGCCGCCAAAGTGACCTCGTTTCCTGAAGTACCAATGTGTGGTAGTGTCCACTGAAGCATCACTGTTCTTTCCTCAGATGTGATTTGATGGGTCATCCTAAACACTTCGCGTACTAGAGGTGGGTCAGCATTGGCGCTGGCCCAGGTAGCTGAGAGCTCCGCGGGAGTCCCTTAGAAAAGCAGCCTTTGATAGTTTTGGTTATTGGATAACATACTTAAGAGCCATATCAATACATAATAGTTCCGCAGATGTTGAAGACGCCGTATAATCTATTCGAATAAAAAGCTGTGCTGCATGTTCTGCGCAATAAAATGGAGCAGTTGTACTGCCTTGGTGAACAGAGACGTCTGCGTAAACCTGAGTAAAATGTTATACGTGCTTTCTAGAAGGGACGCTGTCACTGGGCGAAGACCTGCAGTGTATACCACTGTTTTCTTTCGAACTCGGGGTACAAAGTGGACGAACAGCTGCGGACGGTTGTGCTCTCGCTCAAACGCCGCGTCTTCTCCAACATTAACTATCTCAAGGAAGGTACACGCCATTTTTGCCATTCGCGACTATAGTCTGCTGCGCATCGCTAAAACGGTTTCCGCCGTCGTGGGCGCGACAGAGACGATATGTGTGGTGTAAGGTTATTTGATCAGCTTGCAGTCTCAGCGGTAGTTATCTGGCATCGGCAAGCAAAGCGTTTGATTCTATGGATCATGGAAGGTCTAGTATGCTCGAACAGCCACTCGATTATCTTTCTATATCTGTGCCATCTGCCGAGGTTGCACATTCAACAAAGGCAAAGCATAAAATATTATTGAAAGCACTGTTGCTTGATAAACTCGCAGAGTCGTTTACTGACCAGAGCCATGACCTCGAGCTGTCACTTCTATAACATGCGAAAGCATCAAATGGCACATCGAGCGAAAAAGCTGGCGTCTGTAGCATCGAAATGGCACCTGAATTCCCATTGGCTATGACGCCACGTCACGTGCGCGACTCGACAGAGCAGAGAGGTTGAATGGGAGCACCTGCTACCGCGTTGAGGTTTCAAGTGTGGCGTGAGGGGCGAGGGCATCACCGCGACGGTACGTCACCCTCGCTCTCGCTCTTGAAAGGCTGTGCTATCCGCGCGTTTTTGGTTCGCGCTAGCTCTCGCCTGTATTCTGCCTGTGAAATGGTGTGATTGAATTTCACAGCACACGTGATATGAATATGTAGTTTTCACACTGAGGCAAAAACATATTGCTATGTGATATGTGCCTAGCGTGGTTGCAGCCCTTTCTTGAAACACAATGTGCAGGTCGAGTGGATGGGTTGTCTCTTTGTTCATGATGTGCTTGGCGTGTCATTCCTTATTTGAACTTCCCCTGTTATGGCAACGTGTCACGCTGGGTCTTATGAGCAATGTTTGAAGATACAATGATCTTGTCTAAGTTTAGAACACCTATATGACATGCCAAGAAGCAGAAAGCATTCTGGTGTATTCCTTAAGAATGCCTATGTTTATTTTTGTACTCAGTTTTCTTGCTTGGCTTTTGACATTTAGGATTTTTCGGTGCCCGTGTTTCTATCCACTTTCTAGCTATTTCTCAACTGTGATAACACTATTGCATAATCAAATAGGGAATTGTTGTTGTCCAGGGCAAGATACATGTATGTCGGGGGTCATTAACCTCAGTGGTAGCATTCTTCCTGTGCATTTAGTTTAGAACTGATATCATAAACGATTTTCACGACTGTGACATGCTTGCATAGTTTTCACATTAACGCAATAGCGCGTCTCTAGGTGATATGTGTATTCCTGTGACCACGTTTCGGAGCAGTATTCAATGCCTATGTGTATGGGTTTCCCTGTATACATAATATGGTTTCATGTACCATGATTCCCACCTTGTGCTGTTCTGGCTACATGCACCACTTTTAACATAAAGAACAATACTTAAATACGCAATCATCTTTTGTACTCGAGGTTAATTACGCACATGACATGCTCAGAAGCAGTAAATTTCTTGCTGGACTTTTTGTTAACATTCACGTTTTCTTGGGCAATTGTTTACCTTTTGAATTTTAGTTTTTTGTTGTGTACACAAACAAAATAAAATGTGTTCCTGTTCGCTATCGAACTTTGTCAACAATTATGACAAAAGCACTGCACATTCAGCAAGGGCTTTCGTGAAGTCCAGGGCATGATATGTTAGGACAGCAACACAGGGAATAACATATTTCCCCTTAGTTCCGAATTACATAAAAAGCTTGATACTTACACTGAGAAAAGTGTTGCTGCACCATTGCATTTCGCACTGTGTTTCCATCATCAGCCATGTCAATGGGAGGAGTTGGCACCTCTGGGGGAAGCAGGCATTCATCGTCACTAGTGCATGCGTGCACCTTGGCAATGTTGTGCAGCACACAGCAGGCGACGATGACAGCTAAGTACCGGTGAGGTGCCATTCGCAGTTCCCAATGCAAACAGTCGAAGCGCCGTTCAGCTGCCCGATCGACCTACAAAAGCAAGGGGACACTCTTAACTGGCACAGTCACACCCAAACATAGTAGTAGCATCCAAATATTGATTCATGTGTCTACATCAGGCTACGTGTCTTTCCGGCTGGTATCTGTAAACTGCATACTGTACATTTACATTCTGAAAGTTACGTTTTCTATTGAGAAGTGCATATTTTCGCTTAACAGAATATTACAACAATATCTGAAGACCACAGCGCACTTAAGCGCAATAACAGATGAGCACATGCCTTCGTGAAATTATTGCTACACAATATAAGTGTGCTGCTGATAACCATAGTACATGGATTAATTAAGGAAGATGTTCACTCAGCCTGCTTTAATGCCTCAATGTCTGAACCGCACAATCAGAATACAACCAATACAAATTGACTAATAATGCACACCTATGTTTTATTGTTACGTGGTGGCATGAGAGCTCAATCGCGTACTGCACAGAGCTGTGTGCGTTTTACCTTTTCATGTGTTGCTCACTGCTCGATACGGTGTATACGGAACCAACTATAGGCACCTGTGTTTGTTTTCGACCGAAAGGTCAAGACTTACCTCTCCACAAACGCCCTCGTGCCGTGTGCAGCGTTGTAGCGCCTTTTACCGGGCGTGTTTGTAGTGCGGAACAGCGTCATCAGCCAGGGCTCGCACGGGTAACCACTGTCTCCGAGTGGTACGCCGGTGTAAACGCCGCTGTCAAAGCGTTCGGCCACACTGCTGTTCGCCAGCATCCGCGCGTCGTGAGGGCCGCCCGGCCAGCGTGCGATGACATCGATGATGCGGCAGTGGCTGTCAACCACCAGCTGCACGTTTATGGAGTGATAAAAGTGGTAGTTGACCTAGGCTCCTGGTTGACCAGGAGCCTGTATCCACACATGCGTGCCGTCAATTGCACCCACGACGCGCGGAAAGCCAGCGACAGCGTAGAAGCAGCCTTGGGCTTTCCGCACCTGTCTAGGCGACGGCCAACTGGGAAGAAAACGAAGGTGGTAACCTTCAGATTCACGCCGATGTCATGCGCGGGCTTGCGCACAATCACACGCGCACATATTCAGGGAGGCACACGTATATAGTGTTAATCTCGCGCTGACCATCACACCGCTACGCACGACGTCGACTTGAAAGAACAAAATCACGAATTGCTCGCTTGAGCCTGGAAACATTATTCACGGAGAGCGACACCTTCGCGGTACGTGCAATCAGTTAGCATCCTTGCAGTCGAGTAGGTGCAAACATTTGAGACATCGTACGTACGGCAGCTGATGTTCTGGCCGCGCAGCTTGTTAAATTTAAAGTTCGACAAAGCGGGAACGTGCCCCCACGTTACATCACGTTAGCGAGATCAACAGAGCCTAGTTCGACCGACGGTTCGATGTACTGGCGGACGCGGCCAATGCGCTCCGACGCGCCCGGCGTCTAACGCTCGCCCTCTACGCACGTAGGCATTTCGCAGTACTAAAACCCTAACGCAACGCGCGCTCCTACGTTCCGCAAAGCACTTGCGTGCTGCGTAAGTATCGTCATGGCGCAGTACTAAGACTGTCCACTAAAACACAGGGAGTGTAAAATAGATAGTTGCAGATAGACTTACCAGATGCAATCTGTGCTGCGACGGGCGAGGGCGAGAGCAACCCGGTGTACCGTGCGGCTTGCTGTCGATTCGTGGGCGCCGATCATATCTCCAGCAGTAATGAAGAAGCAACCGGAGGCAAAAAATTTCAGCGCCAGCATCGCCTGTAGCACGGCGCTCAAAGCACCGCTCCGACACGTCGGGTGCTCGATCTCGGAGCGAAGGAACTCGACAGGAAATGCTATGCCATCCCGCCCGAAGCATACGCACCGCTGTGGCTTCTCCTCGCTGAAGGCGTCAAGCGGATTTGTCCTGTCGCGAAACACACGTTCGCGGCGCAGTAGGTGCTCGGAGAGCATCTCGAGGCGGGCCAACCGCAGGGCAGCCATGTCGGAAAAAACTGAATAAGATTTTTTGGATAAGCCTGCTCGAAACAGCCTAGATCCCGGTCTCATTTCAATCTTCATGTGGTGTCTTGTTCCCGTCTAGTCTCCTTCGTGCAAGCGACTTCTCAGCTAGGGAAGATTAAGCCTCAAATATTATTCGATTGAGCCTGAATATCAGAATAAGACCGGACTAAAGAGTTTTTTGCAAGCGGGCCCAGTTCATCATGCGTGAGGTAAAGAAATAACTTTTTGCCGCACTAATGCGCAACCCCGCCAAGACCGTAGCAGGGTTTCTCACAGTGGCACGACGATTGGGAATGTGGTAGAAATGCGTACTAGGCAGTAGAACCTCCGCACAGCGCCAGACAACGCATACCTCCAAGCACTCCGCTCCAATGATAAGCGGGAGACGATTAAGGCAGTTGTGCGAGAATAATTCCAGAAGATGTTCCAAGATGTTCCCAAGTTAATTCGATTGCTGATGTAGTTCGAGAGAAATTCAGCGGTCACTGGAAGTACCAGAAGTTCCGGCTTCGCTGCAACACCAGCCGGAAGCGATAATCTACGCCACCGTCGCCCGCTTTCAAGGTCCCCCTCGGCGACAGCGCGAGGGCTCTGTAACACCGCAGTGGCATCGTCCACCGCCGCCAGCACGCCCACTCGTCGCCAAGCGCAGCTACCTGAGGAAGACGGACATTTGGCGCACCCCCAACCACCGCCCGCTGTGCAGAATTCATAGAACTAAACAGCGGAAGAAGCGGCTATCGGTCTGCAATAGCCTCCACACATTGTCATTACATTATTAGCGATTCCAGAGCAGCAGTACGCAATTTTGCGAAAGGCCGGGTCTCGGCTCCCGTAAAACACATAGTAGACACCAACCAAAACCCACGACCAATCCTGATCTTTTGGGCACCAGCACACTCCTCCCTACCCGGCAACGATGCCGCCCACACCGCCGCTCGAGGACTCGCCAACCGAGCACCCGGACGGCTCACGCTAGGATCAGAGAGGGATCGCATGGTCAGTTACCAGGAAATAACTCAGCACTACAGGTTAGCCAGGGCAGTGTACCCGCCAGCACACAAATCGCTTAACAAGCGACAAGAAGTAGCTTGGAGACGACTTCAGACGAACACCTACCTCAACCCCGTAGCCTATTACTACTACTACCCGAACCAATACCCTAATACATGTAAGCATTGTAAGCAAAAAGCGGATCTGTTCCATTTTATGAGGTCGTGCCCAGCAGAAAATCACACAAATCATGAAATAAGTAATACTGAGCAGTGGGAGGCCGTGTTGCTCAGCTCTGACCATGACCTGCAGGCCAAGGTCATCAAGAGAGCTGAAAAAGCCGCCCGGGCCCAGGGGCTCGTGGCTGCCTAACAACAAGGTTATCCGTCAATACCTTGTTTTGAAATAAAGTCTTTACTCACTCACTCAATGAGCAGCTTCCGAAATTCATCTCTGAAGAGAGCTCTAAGTTAGGTTTCCGTAAGTAGAGTGATGTTAATGTAGCTGCCTTTTGTAGCCTTGCTCGTACCTGTAGTCGTGTTACAGCAAACTCCCAAGTGCAGATGTTGCCAGCATAGATTGACACTTGAACTATCTTGGGAAAGCATATGACTAGGCCAACGAGCACTAGGTTAAATAGCGTTGGGCTCAACACCCCGCCTTGCGGTACTCCACAAAATATTTGGTGGTGATTCGTGGCGCCATCTTCGGAAGGCAATGAGGACTTGCTCTGTGTCAATGGGCGAGCAATTGCAAACGCACGGAAACACCGCTTCTTGGGAGTAATTATCGACCGTGAGCTATCATGGAGCCCGCATGTTTCATACCTAAAGAGGAGGTTAACGACAATAACACATCTCCTAAAATTTCTGGGTGGAAAGTCATGGGGCACATTGGTGTGGTCAATGCTGCAGCTTTATAACGCCTTTTTGCTCGGTTTCTCAAGATACAGCCTACCTGTGCAAGGCAACACCTGCAAAACAAACCTGCGTGTACTCCAAGGACTACATGCTCAAGCCCTAAAGACCGGGCTTCCGAAGTGTGCGTCTACAGTGACAATGATTGTTATAGTTCGCGATCACCCAATACCAACGTACTTAGCCACCGGCACTCTCAGGGTGCATATTCGGCACGTTGCCCGACTACCTTCTCACCACTTTGCTTATTTATTTGCAGAAAGGCCACCCACAACTTTCAGTCTTTTATTGCTGCCAATCCAACCTCGTTGCCATCGAACTACATGATTGCAGCAAGACCATCCTCACCTTTATGCTGCCTGCACAAACCTGAAATACGCCTCACCATCCCAGGAATTATGAAGAAAGCTAACATGCCGTCGTTTGCCCTGAAACAGGCCACCTTAGAATTTTTACAAGAGATGCACAATGGCCGCGTACATGTTTACATCAATCACTGAGTCGCGCCTACAATTTCCGCTGCCGCTGTGGTGATACGAGCGAGATCCGTCACAATACAGCTAAAAACGTCCGATGTACCATCAACGATAGCTGCTGAACTGGTAACCCTACATGCGGCTCTTCGTTTCATTCAGGAGGAACCACCCCATGCATGATCAATTATTATTATTATTATTATTATTATTATTATTATTATTATTATTATTAGATATGGAAACATACAAGCACACAAAGGAAACAGGGAAAGAGTAAGCTGAAAATGCCATCGATAGGAGCACTACGTCTGCCTACAAATCAAACTTCTGTGATTCCAAAGCAGCCCTACAGAGTGTACTTTGAGCACTGCGCCATGGATCACATGAGCACCTCCTCACAGAGATCAGGGAAGTCCACCATCACATAGTTGACGAAGGACACGATATAATATACCAGTGGTACGTTGCCTAGTCACTATGGCATACATAGTGTTGCGTGTGCCGAGGTATGCGTGACTCCACTTCACGCAGAGTCAGAGACGAGGAGAGCTTTGTTCGCGAAGAATTCTTTATACAATGTTTACATGATGTCGTAGTTATCAAGAGAGAGCAACAGAGCCGCTGAAAGCTGCTTAAATATACACCCGCAGTCCCCAGATTCCCCAGACAGTCCCTAAGGACGAAACAAGGTCGAGAGAGTGATGGTCCTGGCAGCCTCCGTGGTCCTAACGCCGCTCTCGGTGGCCGGCGCTTCCTCGAACCGCGCTGCAGAGTCGGGCCAATCTGGCGGTCGGTCAGAATGGTGCGCCGGGCAAGTTTTATGACCCGGCATAGACCAAAGGAAACCAACTGCAAGGCACGAGGTCGAAACACAGCCCTCATTTGGAAACCGTCCCAAGCACAACGGGAGTCGTCCGTGGTGCGGGGGCCGCCGGACACAGAGGGGAGGGGGGGTGAATTGCTGACGGCACGGCAAGAGGCCGGATAGCAGTCCGTGAGCCGGCGGCCGCTTCCGTTATGGACGCGGTGCAGCCGCGAAGAAACCCGAGCCGTGCACGCAGTCGTCGTGTGCCCTAAGCAGGCACCATGCGGGGATGAATGCTGCCTCCACGGTCGACACACCATAGCACTGGCCTCCCGTCACACAAATCCCAGGGCACAAACATAACAGCTCCTCCGTCGACGGCAAGACCTCGCACGGTGAGAAGTCTCAGCTGCTCGACGGAAGAGATCTGCTTCGCCTCCTGTCTCTTGAATTTCTCCTAAATCACATAGAACGAAACCACTGGCTCGGCAGCAACCAAGCTGACATTGACATTGAAAATTCCAATACTTCATTAACTCCTGGCAGTCACACAAGTGTTCTCGCTTCTTCGAAAGGCAAATACGCAAAATTATACAGTTGCAGCCAAAACAAATTTAGCACAATCTGGCAAGATAAACTAAAAGGCGCGGCTTAAACCATTGGCTGCTCCCTTTCGATAGCGCACGCTGAAAATCGGCTCTTGAAGTGCTAGACTGCACCTTAACAATCGGGGTTATTGCCTGACATTTGAGCTGGCCACTTTAGCGGGCAATGATCAGTCACAACAACAAATGTCGTTCCGTAAAGGTAGCAGGCTAGTTTTTGAGATACCCAAACGAGGCATGCACATTCTTTTTCCGATGCGTCATAGGCCTCTTCGCGTACCGTCAGCTTTCGGCTAGCGTATAACACTGGGTGCTCTTCCCCACTGATACCCTCCTGACACAACCTAACATCCCACCCACGACTGCCTGCATCGTAGCTCGCTACACGCAGCACGGGAGGAGCCGAGAGAGCCGCTTTGAGCCCCTGAAACGCGTGCTCCTTGGCGTCATCCCAAATTAATCTTTCAAGGGCCGATTTTCTTAAGGCATCGGTCGGTGGAGCCGCTAGTTCTCAATATAGGGGAATGTACCGCTGGTAATATCCCCTCAACCCTATAAAAGCTCTGATGGCCGACTTTTTTTTTTTTGGGGGGGGGGGGAGGTCGCAGAAACACCGTCACTGCTTTTACATTTACGTCGTGTCTCTTTTTGTCTTGGCCTACAATATGGCCCAAGTATTTTACGTGGGTCTTTACCCGGGACAGTATTTTACCTCGGCGTGAGCTAACTGGCATTTCGTAAGTTTCACATTGAGACCTTCATCACTCAAGCACCGAAAAACGTCACGGAGGTGATAGATATGCCCCTCCCAGCTGACAGAAAATATAGCTATATCGCCTAAATAAGAACGGGCACCCTCCTTCGCACCCTTTGACACCCTGTCCATTAACCTTGAAAACAGAAAGGAGCATTTTTCAGCCCGAAATTCAACACAACGGGTATAAATGTGCCCATCGGAGTCACGAAGGCAGCGCACTGGCTGGCTCGCTCCGTCATTGATACTTGCCAGTAGACCCTAAGTCCAAAGTGGATATATACCGCACGGCACTCACGTTCTCAATATGTGGAATGGGATACACCTGATCTTTGGTTATCGCATTCAGCTTCCTATAATTAATGCAAGGTCGTGGGTCTTTACTCCAGACCTCTACAAGAATGAGCGGAGAAGCGCAGGAGCTCTCGCAAGGCTCGATTATATTAAGTTCTAGCATCCGGCCGAAGATGCCGCTCGAGTCCAAGGACTTCGAGCCGTCACCTGAGGCCACCACAGGAAGAACTGCCAGCTTATTCTTTAATAAAGTTTCTTCTTCTTCTAGCATCCGTTCAACTTCTCTTTTGAACATTTCCTGCTGTCTCGGTGCCGTCCTGTAAGCTCGTGATTTATCTGCAGTCTCGGATGTGAGTTCTATGTCGTGAGTCATCAGCTCCGCCTTTCCTGCATTTTGAGAAAACAAATCCACGTTCTCTTTTACCAAGTTCTTATTAGATCAGCCAATCGCATGTCTGTCAAAGCTTCCAGAGACGCCCTGACCCTCATTACATCTTCCGCACCCGTAATTTCGTTCATTCCACTTAGGCACGAAATTTCTGTCGCCAATTCCTCCGTCATGTTGAGAGCTAAATTACTGTTTGCTCCTTAACGAGAACCTATCTCGTCACATTTGCTAGTATGCCATGCAGCGCACTAGAGCACACAGAAAAATTAACCCTTCGACACATTCGGCGTCGCTCATCAATGCGCTCTCGATCTCGGTTTCCTTTGTTTGTTCTTCCTGACTGCCTAACAGGCTTCACCTCTGCATTTTCGACAATCTCTATTTCATGTTTCACAGTCTCTCCGTCACTACTCAGAGATATTGAAGCATTTTCTGGTTCAATTGCGGACTCATCGCCGAGTGGATTGCTCACTTCCACGTCGGTATCCCGTTCTTTGGTTTCCCGTTTAGGAGCCAAGACACGCGCTTTAGATGTCGTTAGAGCCTCAACGCTACCCTCCATACTATTTTTACCCTGGTCCCTCTGTAGGCGATCGGTGCGGTTACACAACAAGTAAAGTGTTACGGTTGGCGTCTAACACCCCGGGCAAAAAGGATGCTCTACCACCATGACTCATCTAAACGAAGGATGGATTCCTAATTTGCCATGGTTGTCTCGAGTGGATGACCGGTCTGGCAGGGCCCCGTAGTGCTTACAGGCCCATTCGTGTGTGTGCATGCCTAAGCGAAACGAAGGGTGGATTCCTAATTCGCTATGGTTGTCTCGAGTGGATGCCGGTCTGGCGGACGCCCCACAGTGTTCGCAGGGCCCTTTGTGTGTGTGCGTGAAAACCCTTTCCGCGAACCAGACAGGAACCCCGGACTGCCGCCAGCGGAAGCACGCTCGTGAGGATGTCAACTGGGACAATGGATCAGTCGCCTGTCCACAACCAGACGCCCTTTTCACGAACTTTCAAGCTCTACAAGAGAACTTTCGCGAACCAATGTCGCCTAGAAGAAAGGATAAGCGCCTACGATCCCGGACCTGCTGGTCGCCACTTGCGGTGGCGGAGTCGTGATAGGTCGCGGGGTGAGTGGGTGCCACCGCCAAGCACCGTGGAATTCAGTGCACATCACGTGACGTTGGCGTGAGCAAGATCCCGCCTGAGACTTTAGTGGGCCTAGTTAAAGGGCCCCGCAATGTACTTTTTCCCTTCATTCTTCTCTGATATTTCACCAACCATTGAACAAACCGTGCAAGTTTCGATCTAGAAATCGTCTCGTCCTTGCCTGGTCGCCATGGTCTACTGGATGCAGGCAGCCTGCCGACAACGCCACGCTACCCAGCGGTAACGTCGGTCCAGCTTAGAGAAATAGGCGTCGCGACTAATCGGCAGCGGTGAGGTACGCTACCCTGGAGAACGCAACAACTGGTGGCAGCGGTTGGGATACGCTACCCTAGAGAACGCAACAACTGGTTGGCAGCGATTCAGATACCTTACCCTGGAGACCCTATCTTTGGACGGCATCTAAGAGATCGCCTCCTCTTCGTCTTGGTGACAACTTTTGGAAGGAAGGTGTCAGGATTCATGACTGCATATGGTGAGTGCACGGCTTTTCTTCAATAAGATATCACTTGGCTTTACGCATTTGTTTGGAGAAGTAAAAAGCAGTGATTTTTCTTTAACCGTTTACGGCATTTTTGAGTACGTCGAGGTTGTTATAGAGTGAACAGTTAGCCGTAATAAGGGCAGCGATGAACTTGAAGGCACTAAAGAAGCCGGAATTTTTGAGCTTGGCCAGAGCATTGAGCCTCCAAATTGCCGAATCAAAGAGAAAGCCGGAGATCATAGAGGCGATCGAAGCGGCCGGGGCTGACGACGATGAACTGAAGGAATGCCTAGAGAGCATTGAGGATAAAAAGAAAGGGAGGCCTAGAAGACAAGGAAGGGCGTAAGCGTCTAGAAGAAAAGGAATAGCGTAAGCGCCTAGAGGAAAAGGAGAGCGCGAGCGGGCAGCACGTGAGGCCAAAGAGCGCGACCGTGTTGCACGCGATGCACTCGAAATGAAGCGCCTAGAGATTGAGCTTCTGAAAGCTCAAGATACTGAGAGACCTAGCACAGGGGCACGTCAAAGTGAGCGCAGGATGACAGACTTGATGGCACCCTACGCAGTAGGAGGGGACATAGGTCTTTTTCTGGTGCAGTTCAAGCGCGTGTGTGAGAAGACAAAATTCGCAAGATACACGAGGCCGCAACGCTTGCTTATATTACTGCCACGTAAGGTAGCTGATATCATTGCTCGCATGGGGCAAGAAGAAGCAGAGGACTTCGATAAAGTCAAACCGAGGCTGCTTAAAGGTATATATTATCAGCAGAAGTATTCAGGCGAAAATTCAGGGAGGTTGAGAAGACCAAAAGTGAGTCATACTCGGATTTCGCGTAAACCTTGGAGGTAAACATGAAAGAATGGCTCAGAGAAGAGGGTGCAATGGGCGACGCTGAAAAGACAATGCAGTCACCGTCTCGGCACATCTCCCGCCACAGTATCCATATTTGTTCTCCAACAAATCTGAGGATTTGCTGCGACACAGGGGAATCGGGTTTAGTGAGGGAATAGTGCAAGCCCTAAATCGCTCGAAGGCAAGGGAGCTCGCGGCCATGGTAGTGTACGTATGTCCAGTGGTGGAGGAAACAGGTTTGACGGAGGATTCGTCAACCAGCACCAAACAGGTCAGCCATATAGGGGATAATACGGAAAGTATACCAGCTAATGAAGATGTCAGGAAAGCACCGGAGCCTGTAACGTCTCGAGAAGCAGAATGCAGAATAAAGTTATTCAATGTAAGCACTGCCACATTGAGTGCTCGGCAATGAATGTGGCAGTGTCACATGTCAAGATTCTACTCTGCGTAACCTAAGGCCAGACGCGAAAGAAGGTCTGGCCAAACAGAACGTAACGTTCCTCAAGAGGGCAGGCGTCCTCTATAGAAAGTATGCCAGTCGAAATGGAGCGCAATTCGACCAACTCGTGCTGCCGCATCCCTATCGTGAGCAGCTCCTGCCCCTGGTTCACGGGGGCTTTTGGACAGGCCATCTGGGCATTCGTAAAACAAAGGACCACTTACTGCATGAATTTTACTGGCCTGGCTGTTTCGAAAAGTAGAAGCATTCGTAAGAAGCTGCGACACATGTCAACGCATAGGCAAGCCCGGAGATAAGGCTAAAGCGCCAATGAAACTTTTTCCCATTAGCACGGAGCCGTTTCGCAGGCTCATAAAAGACAGAGTGGGACCACTTCCTGCAACGCAGTCGAGCTATCGGCATATTCTTACCGCACTATGTCCCGCAGCGAAATTGCCAGAGGCAGTGCCCCTCAAAGAACTAAGCTCGGTGGAGATCGTGAACGGGCTTTTGTCTATCTTCGCGCGAGTGGGGTTTCCCGCAGAAATCCAGTCAGATCAAGGATCCGTTTTTACGAGTGCACTGACCTCGACGTTTCTGGAAACATACGGTAATAAAATTATTCATAGCCCAGTGTACCACCCGCAGTCAAATGCGGCAGAGAAAGTCCACTCAGTCATGAAACGGCTTTTGCGAGCCCTTTATTATAATTCCAAAACCGACTGGGAAGTTTGCTTGCCTGCAGTAATGTTCATTTCGAACTGTACCGCACGAATCAACAGGATTTTCACCTTCAGAGGTCGTTTATGGACGCTGCCTTCGCTCCCCTCTTCGCATTCTTCGAGAAGCCTGGGAAGGCCGGGCAGACGATCCTTCGGTTGTGGCATACTTGCTAGAGCTGTTGGACCGTCTGCACGCTTCTCAGGAATTAGCAGGGCAGGAAATGCGTAAGGCAGAAAGCAATGCTAAGCATGACTATGACAGGACGCCTCGAACGCGACGCTTTGAAGTTGGGGAAAAGGTAATTATCCTGAAACCCTTATTGAAAAACACACTACAGCTTCAGTAGGAAGGACCCGTTGACATAATTCAGAAATTACCTGAAACAAACTATGTAATCACCAGTGGCGTAGCCAGAAATTTCGTTCGGGGGGGGCTCACGTTGCAGGTGGGCCTCCTCCTTAAGAGGAAACATTAGGTCGGATGCTCCTATCCAAATACATGTAGCAGGAGAATTCGTTTTTCTCGGCAACCACTGCACCAAATTTGACGAGGTTTGTTGCATTTAAAAAAAAACCCTAAATTGTAGTGACTGTGTTTTGAATTTCCTATTTAGGTCGTCAATATTTTATTGAAAAGTGGCAAAATTCGAAAATTTTCAGAAAACGAAGCAAATAAGTTTACAACTCTGTAAATCAGCAATGAAAATTGATATCACAATGCTGTGAATTGCACATAATAGCACATCTACAGCGGACAAAATTGATACGTTACACATGAGACTCAAAAAATTAAGTGTTATGGAAATACGGCTTTTGCAGAATCCTTGTACATAACATAACCTATTCACGTAAGATACAAAGTGACATATAGAATTTGTCCTCTTTGAATGGTGTAATGGATGCCGTTTACAGAACCGCGATGTCTGTTCTTGATGCAGAGCTATTAATTTGTAAACTTCGTGCTCCTATTTTTTTTTGAACTTTGGAATTTTTAAAAATATTTTAAACAGAGTTCAGGCCCTAAATTGAAATTCCGCTTCCCACAGACACTAGAATTTAACTTACTCTCCCAAATGCAAAAAATTTTTTATTAAAAGCTATTCAGGAGTTATCTCAGAAAAGCGTTTCTGCGTTTTACATGTATCCGTATAGCCCGCGTCGGAGTTGGGCCTGACCTAAAGCTTCCTCTTAAACAATTTGCCTAGGGATCAAATACAGGAATAATAACTGCATTGCCATTGCCAAAGATACTGCAAACGAATTGTTGAACGCTAAGCACTGTCAATACAAGTAAACTATGTATTTTTTCATAAAAGAATAAGCTCGTATGTGCCAAACATTGTGCCCAACATAACTGATGTCAATGCTTCCATGTATTTTGTCTATTTAATAAGTAAAGAATATATAACACGAACTTTAGAACTACAACAGTTCGAAGCCAGCAAAGCAGTGCATGCCGCTGATATGAAAAATGTAAAGGCGACAGGTCTGAGCTGTGTGGCGGATGTTGCAGCGTTTCCCGCTTGAACTTTGCCAGTTTTGTATTAACCACATCAGCGACGTGGGAACGGGCATTGTCGTGGAACAAGATGACCCCATTCGTCAATTTTCCACGTAGTTTGTTCTTGATTGCGACACGCAGCCGATCCGGCGTTTCACAATATCGGAATCAATTGATAGTCTCTCAAGATTTAGCAAATTCTATCAGTAATGGCCCCTGACGATCGAAAAATAAAAGTCAACAGCACCTTTCTGGTGGAAATGACTGCCTTGCTTTCTTTGGGGGAGGTGAATTTGAATGTTTCCATTGTAAGCTTTGCCGTCGTGTTTCAGGCTCGTAGTAGTGACATGATGGTTCGTCTCCGATCACAATTGCAGACAAGAAATCCTCACCTTTATTGTGATACCGGATCAGATGAGTAAAGGCAACGCCGATCTTCTCCTTATTCTGGCGGTGGTTCAAAATCTTGCGCCTCCATTGCGCACACAAGAGCCGATAACCGAGATGTTCATGAATTATGGCGTGAACCAAACCGTAACTGATGTTCACACACTCTGCCAGTTTATCGATGCTTATCCTCCCTTCTTGTCTCATCAGCTCATCAACCTCTGCAATATTGTTAGGGGTGCACGATGGCTTTGGTCCGGTCTGGGATCGCTTTTGCAACTTTCACGTCTTCTTTGAACCGTTTGTTCCAACGCTTCACAGTGGCCAATGAAATGCAATGTTCCATGTACACGGCAGCCATACGGCGACTAATTTCTTTTTGGTAAACACCTTCAGCTGTCAAAAACCTGACGGCACCACGCTGCTCAACTTCTGGAGAGTCCATTACAGCACGCAACCATGTTCAACCTAGTGTATGAGAGCACTAAAGAACATTTATCCTCACACCTGCGGGTCACTGTTGTTAATGAGAGATGCCTGTGTGCTACGCGCAGGCCTTGCAGATAATGAACAGAACCATAATTGCGCGGGGTGGGTAGGCTCACTTTAATTTGACTCGCCTTCGTACATTAGAATTGCGAATATACAATGGAATATACAAATGCGAAGATACAGCTTGATAAAGGGCAAAAAAGTGCCACTGGAAACGAAGTTCACTGCACGTATACACAAAATCTCGCAACACGACACTTAAACATACGTATAAGTAAGTCTCCAATAAATCTACGTATCTAAGAAAAAGTAACGGTATATAATGCGTCAAACAAGGCAAATAAACATGTTGCGCAATCACAGATTCACAGAATCCTAGATCCTGCCCCCATTCCATCCACTCCCCCCGATGTATCGCGCGCGACGGAAGGCGGCGTGCTTGCTCCTCACTTTTCTCCCTTGCGCACACAAGACTGAGCCACTATCGTCGCCCCCCCCAGCACCCACACGCTTTCACTCGCACATACAGCATGCGGCGCGGGGTCACGATGTTATCGCACTTGGACTTTATGCGGAATATGAGGGCGACGGCGACGGTAGGAATGCGCATAGAGCGTCCATATAATTGCTGTCGCAATAATATAATAAGAGTATCCGGCAGCTGAAGCGTCCCATGGCCCACTACTTTCCACAAAAGAAGTAACAAACTACCACTTTCACCATGCGACAATTCGCTTCACTACCACAACGCTTCTTTTTTTCTTTTGTGGAGCGGGGACACCGCAATGAACAAAAAAAAAAACGCAAGGTATGTTGGTCACAATCGAATGCCTACTTTGGGCAACTAATATGGCTATTAAAGGAATATTGAAGAAAACACGAGACGCTTGGTCCTCCAAGAACCATGCGCATACTGCTCGGTATCCTATACCGGCGAGACAAGACTTTCTGGAGAGGTTGCGCTCAAGCGAACGCGCTGCAATCCGTCGAGTCCCCACAGTGATGGTGGCTAGCGACCATTGTTTCTTTTATTCGAAGCATATTAACGTAGGTTTCGGGCCTTCGCGCGACGCCCGGCGGTGGCCACCATTGACCTTCAAGTGACCTTAAAGTAGGTCACGTGACATGACGTCACGTGATGACGTCACACCGGCTGCACATGGGGCCTCATATCGCGCCGTCGGTCGCCTCTCGGCGGTGGCCACCATTGACCCTGAAGTGAGATCACATGATGTGACGTCACGTGATGACGTCACACCGGCTGCAGATGGGGCCTCATATCGCGCCGTCGGACGTCGCCCGGCGGAGGCGCCACCATCGCTGCATCACGTGATATGTGACGTCACGCCAGGGATGAAGCGGCGCGCGCCCGCCGTCGCGTCAGTCTCTGTGCCGGCAAACGCGCCAGCGTCTTTGCGCCGGGCGTGTATGCGGTCACGATGCCTCCAAACGCTAAGGATACGCTAAGGTTAAGCCCAGTGGATGCTTCGCATCCACTGGGCTTAACCTTGATAAGCCTCCAATTTTTTTTTCTCGTCGGCTAGCTAGATAGCGTCCAAAGCTCTGCCGGGCGAAAATGCACTCGGCCAGAGAAAACCGAACGCCCACCGAAGTGCGCCGCGCGGTGGTCGGGTCAACGCGAGAAAAACGCATGCGCTCTGGCTGACTCTGGCAGCGCGCGGGTAGGGGAGCGAGAACAAAAAAATTCAAGAGGCTGAATGTGTCCTCGTGATTAAAAGTCAAAGTAGAAAAAATAAATAAGAACGTAGTTGCCTTGGCTGGCTTTAGTGTCATCACTGGATGCTTTGGCGCAGATAAAAAAAAATGTTGATATTTTTTTTATGTGACATGACGGCACGAATGAACCACCAGAACGCTTCCTCTCATCCGGCCTCGCTCCGGGCTCTGTCAACTTGTCTGATAGCATGTTGATTTGGCTTGTCTCGTTGCATGGCCCGATGTGCGACTTTGGAAAAGTAAATGCACCTTTGGCGTCAAATATTTATGGGAGCATTAAACTTACATAGTTCCGCGATTGAAAATCTAAAGCACACGTTTAGAAATGTCAATGCACCTTTCACATCAAAAGTTTGAGAACTTTATACACATGAAGTTTCGGAATTGATATCCACGCGCTCCGTAAATTCCATGACAGAGTGTAGATTCCGCGGCCTCCGCGAGATGCCGCGGCGAGCCCGTTCGCCATGAAAACATCCTTGAAACTTTGTGCTCGGATGGGGCTGCTTGCGTTATGTGACTCCCGGTGCATGGGTGTTGCCGCGAAATTCAGCCCAAGTTCGCAATTTTCCCGGTGAAATGGCTTTTCGAGCGTGAAAAACACTCTTTAGACAAAATCTAGAATGATTTCCGGCACCGGGGGTTACTTTTGTCGGCGATGCATGGACAGCACGAAAAAATTTCGGGGGGGGGCTGAAGCCCCATAAGCGCCCCCCCCCCCCTGGCTACGCCCCTGGTAATCACGGTACAGGGAAAACGAAGGACACCACAAGTGTACCACAGCAATCTACTTCAACCATACTGGCAGAGGGAGGCCATTGTGAACATATCCCTTAACCAACCTGAGGAGATGCCTGTCGACTTTCCGGAGTTAACATCAGTAACACGGGAAACAGACATTCACGAGACCATTGACAAGCTAGTAGAGCAGGCAGAGTTGAATCCCAATCAAAGGGCAGAACTGAGGGAACTTGTAATAACCGATGTGGGGGACACAGCAGCAGTTTTTGCAAGATTCCTTTATTGCATGAAAAACAAGGGTTTGTGTAGGCACGATGCATCACTTATCGGCACACGTGAGATGGGTTTAAACACGGAAGACATGCGCACAAGATAGCCAACTCAGTCACGTCGCTCTGTTGTCACATCCTTTCCCACCTAGTAGTCAATGCCATAACCAAGCACTGGTCGACGTACACGAGTACACCCACAGCATGCTTGCGGAACTTCTGGACTAGGCGATCTCTGCACTGCAGTTTTAGCCGCAGGAAGCTTGAAGCTGGGGTTTGCGTGAGAGACTATCGGTATACATCATCCCATGCTCTCCGCACGTGGTTGCGATGACGTCGGTGTACTGAACCATCGGAAGTCTGTACTTCCGATGGTTCAGTATCCGTGCGACTCAGTATCCGTGCGACCAGCCACTTCAGACCACGAGAGAAGTTCCGCACATACACGGGGTCGCCGTGTAGAAACTCCCTCGAGGATGGCGGCTTGGTACATCTAGGGCCTTTTGCGTCAGGGTGCAGTTTGGACAAGGCAGAGCGGAATCTCCTGCCCAGCATTTCTGCTGGCGTCTTCCCGGTTTCCGAGTGGGGCATGGTGTGCTGCTTGAATAAAAAACGAGAAACTTTACACGCCACTGTGCCTTGGCTCTGCTTTCGGAGCGCACACTTTAGCTCGCGAACCATGCGTTCAGCCCTTCCGTTGCTTGCGGGATGGTATGGCACTGTATACATGTAGCGCATGCCATTTGTGTTCAAGAAAGATCGCATTTCGTTGCTGTTGTAGCGGGTGGCAGAGTGACGGAGACGATCCAAGAGCACGTACCGCACTGTTTTATTTCAGTGACAGCGAACTACATATATAGGCTGCTTGCCTATGACGTAACATAAAAAGAACGAATCATGTTTGACACGTGTGGCACAGCACTTCATACCACTTCTCCCTTTCTTTTAAAACTGCAGTCTTTGCACGGGTCTACGTTGTCGGGTAGACCTCCGTAAGACCGGCGGACTTGGGGGACAGAGAGCCTGTTCGGCTGGGAGGGACGTTGGAGGTGTTGTCGAAGGAACAGGCGCAGCGCCAGTTGGTTCTGGATTGGCCAGGCTGCACCGGCCTTCTGGCGTTGACGTGGGCCAATTCTTGTTGTCCGGGCTGGGTTGAAGCGAGTCGGGAGCCTCCGCTTTTGGGGTCACGGGTGACACAGGCACGCGACGGAAAATTTGGTCGAAGTGACGTCTGGCTAGGCCATCTGGAGTGTCGACCGTTACAAGGCGTGAATCCTCTACGCTCTTGACGATGCCTGGACGCCAACGCTTCCCTTGGCCAAAGTTGCGCACCCACACCTGGTCGCCGGACTGGAACATGAGAGGCTGCGAGTAACTTCTAGGTAGAGAAGGGACGCAAGTATCCAAGCGGGAACGAATTTGGTAGTTCAGCAGCATCTCTGAAGGAAACTTGCCGCACGGTAGTGGGGTACGTCGATAGCCTAGGAGCACTCGCGCTAATTTTGTTTCGCGATCGTTCACCATCGAGTGCTTAAGAAGGCCATCCTTTATTGTGCGGACCGCAGGCTCTGCCAGACCATTAGATTGTGGGTGGTACGGCGCACTACGTAGATGAGTTATGCTGTTGACAGTCATGAACTGGGAAAACTGCTGACTTGCAAACTGAGGCCCGTTTTCTGATACAACTGTTTGCGGCAAGCCAAAACGCGCAAACAATTCTCGAAGCCGCGCGATTGTGACTTCTGTGGTCGCCGACTTGACGGGAAGTGCCTCAATCCATTTAGTATGCGAGTCGACGACTATCAACAGCATGCGTCCCTCTATCGGTCCGGCATAATCAATGTGAAGCCTTGACCATTTGGGACCCGTTTCTGGCCAACAGATAGGAACCTGTCGATGGGGCATTGGCTGAGCTTGTACACATGAGATGCACGAACGTGCAAGGCTTTCGATCTCACCATCCAACCCAGGCCACCAGAACAGCGTCCGAGCCAGTATTTTCATCGCAGATGCACCCTGGTATGACCGATGTAGCTCAGCGAGCATGGAGACTCGCGCTTTGCGGGGTACGACGATGCGATGACCCCAGTAGAGCAGGCCTTCTACACTTGACAGCTCCGGTCTTCTGCAAAAATAAGGTTGAAGGTGATTGTGACACGGTGACAAGCGTTTAGGCCATCCATTCAGTACAAAGTGCTGCACAACGCTAAGGTTTTCATCTCCGTTCGTCAGCGCCCGTATGGCATCCGCTGGCACGAACGAGCTATCAAGGATCTCTGAAGACAACACGTATTCTGGTAAGGTGCCCGATCGACAAACGTCTGTTATCGGCACGGGCAAGCGGCTGAGTGCGTCCGCGTTGGCATTTTCCTTCCCGGCCTTGTACTCTATGCGGTAGCTATATTGGCTTAGAAACAGAGCCCATCGCTGAATACGTGCCGACGCCATTGGGGGCACAGGTCGATCTTCACGTAGAAGTCCCACCAGTGGTTGGTGGTCCATGACGAATACAAACTTGCAGCCGAGCAGGAAGTCTCGAAACTTTGTTACTCCTAACACCAGTGCGAGCGCTTCCTTCTCGAGCTGAGACTAATTCTTTTCGGCGTGTGTTAACGTGCGTGAACGGAAGGCAATGGCCATATCCAATTTCCCAATTCGGTGCGAGATTACGGCACCTAAACCCGAAGGTTACGCATCGCATTCCAAGCGCACTGGTTGGTTGGGATCGAAATACGTCAGAACAGGCGAACTCAGAAGTGTTTGTTTAGCCTTGAGATATGAATTTTCCTGCGCCGTTCCCCAGTGCCATTTATGCTCTTTTTCAAGCAGAAGATACAACGGGGCCAGCATCGTTGACATGTGTGGCAAGCACCGGTGATAATAAGTCAACAGACCCAAAAACGAGCGCAGTTCACTCACATTCGTAGGCCGTGGCGAGTCGCGTATTGCTGCTAGGTTCTTTTCAAGCGGATGCAAGCCGTCTTTGTCAATGCGATGGCCCAGGTAGACGATTGAGCCTTTGAAAAAACGGCATTTTTGGGCCTTCAGCTTGATACCATTCTCTTGAAGCCTGCGCAAAACGTCCCAAAGCACTGAGCCATTATCGTCTTGACGTTCCGCTATCAATACATCATCCAAATACACCTGCACGGCTGGAAGACCGGCCAGGACCGTTTCCCTGCGCCGCTGAAAAATCGCGGGAGCCGAGGCAACTCCAAACGGAAGACAGTTATAGCAGAACAACCCCTTGTGAGTGTTTATCACGGCCAACTTCCTCGCCTCCTCATCCAATGGGAGTTGGTTATATGCATCCTTAAGGTCCAGTGTTGTGAAAAATGATCCCCCACGTAGCGACGCGAAAATGTCTTTAATGTTTGGTAAAGGGTACTGCTCAGTTATGCACGCAGCATTGATTGTGGTTTTGAAATCGCCGCAGATGCGAAGAGACCCGTCTTTCTTCAGTACTGGTACTATTGGCGCCGCCCACTCAGAATGTGCTATGGGCGATAATACGCCTTGCTCTACTAAACGGTCCAGCTCAGTTTCCACTTTTTCACGAAGAGCATAAGGAATTGACCGCGCCTTGTGTAACTTCGGTTGGGCGCCTTCTCGAATGTGGGATTTCACAGGTGGCCCCTAAATGTTTCCAAGTCCTGGCTCAAAAAGCGCAGGAAACTCGGTCCTGAGGCTGTCGGGATCTGCTGACGTCGATTGAACCGTAGCGAGAAACCCGGACGGCAAAAGCGAGAACGCTTGGATTAAGTCCCTTCCGCAAAGGCTGGGAACCGAGCAACCTGTAACTATCAGTGTGGCAGGTACAGTCTTCCCCACAAAATGGGCTTCAAGGTGCAGTTCACCGACAATAGGTAGCTTGCCCAAGTAACAGCTGAACGTGTGTTTGCATTTCGATAAGCGTGGCCAACTCAGACGGGGCTTTAGATACACCTCCTGCGGAACTATAGAAAACGGCGATCCCGGTTCAATAATCATGTTCAAGGGCACGCCACCCCAGTGGATAACTCCGCGGAACGCCTGGAGCAAAGATTTCTTTTCCCGTGATTCCTGCAATGTGAAGACTGATGAAATATCACCTTCCTCCGTTTCGGATACAGCGCTCTCATAATGAGCTGCGTTAGCGACGCCATCGCTCCTACGACCAGCCCGGAGCCCCGATTGGGAGCGGCATTTTCTTGTGAAATGACCAGTATTCCGACAGCGAAAACACTGCTCCTTTTTGTGCGGACAGTCACTTGCTTCGTGATCGTAGTTTCCGCAGCGTGCGCACTCAGTATGGCTTTGCTTATCTTTGGTGAAGGTCTGATATCGGCGCGATTTACTCGCTACAGTGCACACCGCTGCCTCATTATCAGGTCTAGTCAAGGCGCTTACTTCCAGTGCGGCTGTCTCTGCCGCTATGGCAATCGTTTCAGCTTGGGCAAGTGTGAGCTCAGTTTTTTCAAGCAGTGTCTGCTGCACCGCCCGATTTCGGATGCCAAAAACAATCCGGTTCCGTAACATACGGTCCAAACTGGTGCCGAAGTGACAATTATCCGCAAGCTTGCGTAGCTCAACAACATAGTCCCAGACAGATTCGCTTGCAGCCTGATCCCTTGTAAAGAACTTGTAACTTGCGGCAACCTCATTAGTCTTCGGCGCATAGTCGTTATTTAGGATGGTAAGTGCGTCCTTGTAACTCAGGCCATTTACTTTCTGAGGGGCGCAGTGTCCAGCAAGAACGCCTACCGTCTTCGTTGACAGTGTCGAAACCAAGAGCGCCCTTTTCTTATCATCTGTATTATCATTTGCTTCAAAAAATGCCTCCGGTCGAGTCATGTAAATATCCCACTTATCTTGATTTTCGTCGAAACTTGGGGTACCGAGGTTCGTAGCCAGGGCCATGACCGCCGATGCTCCGTAGACTCAATTACTTTAGTACCCATAGTACCCAGCAGGACTCCCAGCGCTACCGAGACGCCGCTGTTCGTGGCGGGGGCTCCGCGGGGTGGTCACCCTCGTCGCCACTGTTGTAGCGGGTGGTAGAGTGACGGACGCGATCCAAGAGCACGTGCCGCACTTGTTTTCAGTGACAGCGAACTATATATATAGTCTGCTTGCCTATGACGTAACATAAAAAGAACGAATCATGTTTGACACGTGTGGCACAGCACTTCATATCAGTTGCTTGAGAAGGCTGTGCCGTTATCAGAAACAACTAACTGCGGCAATCCGTATGCAGCAGACATTCTTCGCAGTTTTTCGATCGGGGCTGAGGAATGAAGCGATGGCATTATCTCGATCTCGGCCCAGTTTGATAGCGCGTCCACGACAACAAGAAAGAAAATGCCCGAACCGGCCCTGCAAAATCTATGTTAATTCTTCTGCACGGGCTTTCGGGTTTAGTCCAAAGACGCACAGGCGTTTTCGGTTGGCTTTGCCTATTCTCTTGACAGAGTTTGCAATGACGCACGAACTCTTCAATCTGGGCATCGATCTTCGGCCACCACACATATGACCTTGCCAGAGCTTTCATGGCCGTTATGCCAGGGTGATTTGCATGCAGAATGGCCAGGACATTTGCTCTCAGTTCTTCTGGTAGAACGACTCTATTACCCCACAGAAGGCAGTCACGGTGAAAAGACAGCTCTCCGCGCCTCACCTGATAGGCAGCATATTCTGGGGGCACACCTTGTTCTGGCCAGCCAGTTGCGACCCATTTCTTCACCCGCGACAGGCAAGGGTCACGCATAGTGGCTGATGCGACGTCTGCTGCCCTCAAAGGAGGGTACTCCACTGCTTCTATCAAAAGGACGTCGCCAGGAGGCTCGGTGTCCCTCCTGTCACCGGGTATCGGTCCCCTGCTTAGACAGTCAGCGTTTGCCTGTGATCTTGCGTCCTTCTATACTCCAGTTTGTATTCGTAAGCAGATAACAACAAAGACCACCGCAACATGCACGGTGACAAAACAACGGGAATCTGCTTGTCTCGTTGAAAGATACCGAGTAGTGGCTTATGATCTGTCAAGATGCGGAATTCTCGCCCACGGAGGTACTGATAAAAGTGACGGACGCCATAGACAATAGCTAGAGCCTCGCGGTAAATCTGGGCGTAATTCCGTTCCGCCTGAGTGAGTGTTCTTGACGCATAAGCAACAGGTTGCTCGCGTCCTTGAGCATCGCTGTGACCTAATACAGCTCCGAGACACACGGGTGATGCATCACAAGACAGAATTAAGGGTGCATCAGGATTGAAATGCACTAAAAGTGACTCGGACGTCAGCAACGTCTTTAGTCTTTCGAAAGCTAGTTGCTGCTCTTCACCCCATTTCCACGTACGGTCGCTGTCCAGTAGGCGGTAGAGCACTTCTGCAACTTGAGACTGACCCTTTAGGAAGCGGTAGTAGAAATTCACCATACCTAGAAAAGCTTGGAGCTCCTTCTTGTTCTTTGGTGCAGGTGCTTTGTGAATCGCCTCGACTTTAGCCTTTGACGGGTTGATGCCATTTGCATCTATCCGGTGTCCAAAGTACTCTAGGCTCTCTTTGAAGAACTGACACTTGTCGCCTTGTATACGCAGTCCCGCTTTTGACAGTCGGTTGAGAACCTCCGTGAGGACTTCGTAGTGCTCATCTGCTGCTTCGCTGGCCACAAGGATGTCGTCGAGGTATGTCGCCACCTGGCATATACCTGCAAGCACTGTATCAATTGCTCTTTGAAATAATCCGGGTGCTACCGACACACCAAACGGCAAGCGTCGCACTTTGTACAGGCCCTTTACTGTATTTATCGTGAGCACTTCCGCTGTAGCGTCATCAACTGCAAGTTGCTGGTACGCTGGCGTCAAGTCAATTTTAGAAAAAATACGGCCCTTCCGCAACTTTGCGAAAAGTTCCTTGCTAGTAGGTAAAGGGTAAACGTTGTTCCTTACCACTTGGTTGACTGTACTGCGATAGTCGCCGCATATTCTTAATGACCCATCCTTTTTACGGACGATGACCACAGGGGTGGCCCATTCGGAGTACTGCGTCGGTTGCAGAACACCTCCACGTTCCAGTTTTTCCAGTTCTGTGATGACGTCATCCTTGGGTGCGAACGGAATGCTGCGGCAGTTTAAAAACTTGGGCTGGGCGTCCTGCTTCAGCTCGATCTGTAGCGGTGGCAGAGCAGCGCCTGGAAATGGTTCGCCAAAACCATCCGGAAACTGTTTGATAAGGGCTTCTGCGTTTTGTTCGATGCTGTGAAGCCCAGTGACATTAATGTTCAAGACCTTGAACCAATCACGATCCAAAAGCGTGCTACCTTCGTTTTTTAAAACGAGTATCGGCCGCTCGAAGTCGTTCTTTGAATTTAACCGGAAGTGTGGCTTTTCCGACGACGTCCAATCCTTCCTTAGTCCAAGTTACGAGCTTGGTGTCCGATTCTTCAAGCTTTATGTGCCTTGCCAGTTTCAGTTTGCTAAAGGTGTTTTGACTGATAAGCGATCTAGCTGATCCTGAGTCGACTTCTATGGGCACTAGTTCACCACCTATATTTACGGCCACCACAAACTTGGGGCAACCGCTAGTCACTTGACTAATATTTAGCATGTCATCATACTCAGTTTGCACAGATTTTGGCATATTTTCCAGCTGGTGGTTAACCTGACCTCTTTGTTTCTTTCGGCACACTTTGGCCAAGTGTCCTTCCACGGAACATTTGAAGCATACTGCGGTTTTAACATGCAAAGGTATGCAGCGTGGTTGCCTAAACACAGGAAACACTGCCGTTTCAACTGCTCGCTTGAAATTTTTTCATCTTGTCCATTCTTATGCTGCTTCATGTGTTGCCTTTCCACTTTAGCTGTCAAATCTGCAACGTCCTGATGTAGGCCCCCCATAACCCTTTGACGTTTTGCAGCAGCTTCTGCCGTCAATGCTAGATCGCAGGCAGTCTTAAATGTTAGGTCTTTCTCGGCCAACAAACGTTGCTGCACAATGCTGTCGGAGATTCCAAAAACCAACCGGTCCCTCAGCATTACGTCAGGAGGAAGCTGGTTGTCGTTGAACCCGCAGTTCTCGGCTAGCTTACGTAAAGCTGTAACGTAGTCAGCGACAGATTCGGTGTCGTGCTGATCTCGCTTCGAGAACACGTGCCTTGAATATAGCTCGGATGGCTTCGGGTTGATGTTATTCTTCCCAGCTTTTACGATGGACTGGTAGTCAGCGTTCGGTGGTCGGAGAGGCTTTACGAGTGTAGCTATCAGGGAGTATGTATCCTCCCCACAGCAGCTCAGCAATACTGCCCTCTTGTCGGCGTCTTCCTGGAGCTTGTTTGCTCTGCAGCATAGCTCTATACGCTCGACGTAATCCTCCCATGAAGAGTTTCCATTTAAGTGAAATTAGCCGATACGAACGCCGACGGCCATCTTGCCGGGAATGCCCTCCCCGCGTGGGCACAACCGTGCCTCGTCGCCAGTGTAATAACCATGTGGACGCAGCAGCAGCTTTTGCAAGATTCCTTTATTGCACGAAAAACAAGGTTTTATGCAGGTACGGTGCATCCCTTGTCGGCACACGTGCGATGGGTTTAAACGCGGAAGACATGCGCACAAGAGAGCCAACTGAGTCACGTCGCTCTGTTATCACAGAACTCGTGTTTGAATTTGAAGGCACATTTTCAGACACACCTGGCAGTACCACTACAAACGTTCACGACATCGACTTAACCTCATCAGACCCAGTTCGTTCGAAAGCTTATCGCGTTTCACCTCGTAAACGTCTAGTCATGGCCGCTGAAATAAACATGATGTTCGAGCTAGGTGTAAACGAACCAGGAGAAAGTGATTATACCTCGCCTCTTATCTTGGTTGAGGTCCCACGAAAGGAGCCACGACCATGTGTCGACATCACAGGCTCAACTTAATCATGATAGACTAGACCTACCCAATACCGCACATCGTGGAAAGGCTTGAGAAAGTGAGCAGTGCTAATTTCATCTCTACGCTCGATTTAGTCAGAGGGTACGGGCAAGTTCAGTTAACTGAGAAGGCAAGCAGGCTTGCGGCGTTTATATCCCCTGTGGGAATCTTGCGGTGGAGAGTCCTGAGCTTTGGATTGAAGAATTCTCTCTATTGTTTCTCTAGCCTTATGGATCAAGTGCTACAGGGAATGGAGGACTTTGCATTTCCGTATCTCGATGACATAGCAATGTTTTCTTCATCAAGGGCGGACCATATGCAGCACTTGCGAACCGTGTTGTGTCATCTACGAGAGGCCAACTTAAGTGTCAAGGCTCCCAAATGCCAATTAGGGCGCGCGGAGGTAGCTTATCTAGGTCATGTCATAGGGCAAGGTCATCGTCGGCCTTCCGAGGTTAACTGATCGCCATAGACAACTTCCTGCAACCATGCACCAAGCGCGACATCAGATCATTCCTTCGCCTGGCAGGTTATTACCAAAGATATATCGCGCGGTATCCCGAGATTGCGAGTTCTTTAACGGATGCTCTCAGAAAAACAGAACCACAAACGGTAAAGTGGGATGACGCAAAAAAAAAGGCTTTTAGTATGCTGAAGAAAGCATTAACCAGTCAGCCAATGTTCAACGCGCCCGACTACTCTAAGCCATTCATTCTTCAGTGTGATGCCAGTGACAGGGTTATGGGGGTGGTGCTTTGTCAAAAGAAAGATGACGAGAACGAACACCCTATACTGTCAGCCAGTAGAAAGCGTTCAGTTCGTGAGGAAGCATACAGCGCATCATAAAAAGAATGCGCCTGCGTAGTATGGGCGGTGCAGAAGCTAGCTTGCTATATCACTGGTTCAAGATTCACCATAGAGACTGACCACTGTCCCCTCACATGGCTGCAGTCCATGTCTACGAAAAACGGTCGTCTTTTGCGCTGGAGCTTGGCTCTTCAACAGTACACCTTCGATATTCGCTACAATAAGGGTAAGTCGGGTTTCCGTGGTTTTTACGTTGGTATTTCTTAATTTTTTTTAGTATCGCGAAGTTGTATTTGATTGTTAGCTGATTTTAGTAAGCACGTCATAACGCTTTCAAGAAATGGCTGTTGTAGTGCTCACGGGGGGGGGGGGGGGGGGGCACGCGTTAAAAAGAATGGGAAAGCAGTAGCGGCTTTTCTTTTTTTAAAGCCTGGTGTATCTTGGAGGAGGGTGACCTCTGTTGCATAGTCCCGGGTAGCGTATCGTACTGCTGCCGAGAAGTAGCGGCGCCTGCCTATTGAAGCTCGACCGACGTTACTTATTGGGTAGCGTGGCGTTGTCGGCGGGCTGCAGGCATCCGGTAGACCATGGCGACCAAGCAAGGGCGAGACGATTTCTAGTGCGAAACTTGCACGGTTTATTCAAAGGTTGATGAAAATTGAAGAGAAGAGAATGAAGTGTTTAAAAGTGCATTTGCAAAAGTTCATTTGAATGAAGTGTTTAAAAGTGCAGTAGCCCCTTAAATATGCCCTCTACAATCGTGGGTAGGATCTTGCTTCCGTCGACGTCACGTGAACGGCACAGAAAGAGGGCCCCTCCTGGTGGTTATACCGAGCCTGCTGCAAGGAAGAGGTGGTCCCGCCTCCTGGAATTGTAGACGCCTGTCCGCCTCTTCTGCGTGTTGCGGCTTCATGGAAGTTCTCCTCTAGGTCCAATTCGAGAAGGGTCTCGCTAAACTCGCACACCCACACACAAAAGAGGCCTGTACACTGCGGGGCTTCCGGCAGACAGGCAGAAACTCGAAACCGTCATGTCGAATTAGGAAGTCACGATTCATTTCGACAAGGCCTGGTGGAAGAAGGGCGCGTGAGAGAAAGTTCTTCGCAGAAGGGTTGAAATCTGGGCCAGTTGGTACATACTTGAACGAGAAAACCAGTCAAAAACACAAAGGACAAGATGAGATGTTCACACCACAACGACTGTCGTTGTGGTGTGAACATCTCATCTTGTCCTTTGTGTTTTTGACTGGTTTTCTCGTTCAAGAAAGTTCTTTGTGCACGAGGTGCGGGACGCCAACAATAGCAGGCGAAGTCATGCCTCATTTCGACGATGCAGGGTGAGAGAGGGTCGGTTGAAATTCCTTTCAACACGTGGTGCCAGACGCCAGCGCTAACACCTTGTGCTCGCTCGCTTTGTGGTTGTGGGTCCGGCACTGTTCTGGAGTGATTGCTTGCCCAAACAGGGGTCGAAAAGTTGCGAGACCTGTTTGCAAGTCGTTTCACCTGATCGGACCAGGGAGAAAAAAACAAGAGCGCCACGAGGACTGATAAACGACACCCAGGAATCTACCAGCTGCGAAGCAAGGGTTTGTCACCACGGAGGGAAATTCTGCTGCTGAAACGCCGATTCATCGCCCAGTGGCTGCTGGCCCCTACGCCATCGGGATCTCCCCCCCCCCCCCCCGCCGGACATGCTGTTATGGTTGGCGTGTGACACCCCGAGCAAAAAGGATGCTCTACCATCATGCCTCATCGAAACGAAGGATGGATTCCCAAATGCCATGGTTGTATCGAGTGGATGACCGGTCTGGCAGGGCCCCGCAGTGCTTACAGGCCCCTTCGTGTGTGCATGCCTGAGCGAAACGAAGAATGGCTAATTCGATATGGTTGTCTCGAGTGGATGCCGGTCTGGCGGACGCGCCGCAGTGTTCACAGGCTCCTTTGTGCGTGTGCGTGAAAACCCTTTCCGCGAACCAGACGGGAACCCCGGGCTGCCGCCAGCAGAGGCACGCTCGTGAAGACGTCAACTGGTACAATGGATCAGCCGCCTGTCCACAACCAGACGTCCTTTCCACGAACTGTCAAGCTCTACAGGAGGACTTTCGCGAACCAACGTCTCCTAGAAGAAAGGATAAGCGCCTACGATCCTGGACCTGCTGGTTGCGACCTGCGGTGGCGGGCTCGTGAAAGGTCGCCGGGTGAGTGGGTGCCGCAGCCAAGCGCCGTGGAATTCAGTCCATATCACGTGACGTTGACGTGAGCAAGATCCCGCCTACGACTTTAGTTGGCCTATTTAAAGGGCCCCGCAGTGTACTTTATCACTTCATTTTTCTCTTATCTTTCACCAACTATTGAATAAACCGTGCAAGTTTCGCACAAAATAATAGCTCAGGAGCAATATGGTTTTTTTAAGGCTAAATCTTCAGAAACCGCTTTACTTGAAATAAAGGAACAAATCCTTGACAACATAGAAAACCGAATGTTAACTCTAGGTATCTTTCTAGATTTTAGGAAGGCCTTCGATTGCGTGCAACATGATGTCCTTTTTAAAAAGCTACCTCTTTATGGAATTCGTGGTGTCGCATTATCCTTAATAAAAAGCTATCTTCCCTCTAGAACACAGTACACAACAATAAATGGAGTTAGTTCCGAAATTCAGCACATTAAGTACGGCGTGCCGCAAGGATCCGTCTTGGGGCCTGTTTTATTTTTACTCTATATTAATGATATTGTCAATATTCAAGGCTGTTCCAATATTATATTATACGCGGATGATACTAACGTGTTCTTCTCAGGAAGGGAAATAGGAAATCTTTTTAAGCAAGCTAACATCTGGTTACAGCAACTAAGCTTGTGGCTAAATGCGAATAAACTCCAAATAAACATAACTAAAACTAAGTATCTAGTGTTTAAATCAAAAGGAACAATAATCCACCCTCAGCTAACACTCCTCAGCAAGTCAGCCTCGAACAGGCACCAACAGCCAGATTTTTAGGAATTATATTCCATGAAAATATGTCCTGGTCACTGCACGTAGATGTTCTTAGAAAAAATATTGCTCGTGCTGTCGGTGTGCTAAATAGGTTGCGATATTTGCAACCGATAAATGTGAAGCGCAATATTTACAACGCGCTTATACATTCTCGATTAACTTATTGTTTTATAGTTTGGTCAACCACTACACAAACTAACTTAAAATCAGTTCAAACACTCCAAAACCGCGCACTGCGCGCGATAGGTAACTTAGAACGTACTGATACCACTAAACCATACTATAACAAATATAAAATATTAACAGCATCAAAACTTCACACTTACAAATTATTCCTCGAAATTTCACGGCAATTCTGGGAAGACAAATGTTCCTTCCAAAGTAAATACCATGGCAGAACGACAAGCTATAACCTCAGAAAAACTCTGATAGGAAAACCACGTTGCAGAACAAAATACGGAGATCGAAAACTAGCAGTTCAACTTCCTAACCTTCTAAACGACTACCCCTTGGTATTGGACCTGCTAAATTCTGGAATTTCAAAGCAAAACTTTAAGAAAACGGTAAAAGAATTGTTACTATCCGAAGACTAATAGAAATGCTCAACTTCAGGTATAGAAAATTTTGTACATGTTTCTTGTTGTTTTTAGAAAACTGTGTAAACTTTAACCTTTCAGCTACAGGTATGGAAAATTTCATACATGCTTTTTTTTTTTCTGTTGTTGTTGTGCTTCAATTGATTAGAAAACTGTATAAACTTTAACCTTTTTGTTCCTTCTTACGCGAATTGTGTACTCAAGTGTTGAAAATGTGTACTATAATTTCATGTGTGACCTCCTGAAAGCCTGCCACTGCCATGTTGCTGCCAATGTACGGGTGGCACGGCCTCGTCAGGCAAATGTTTGCCTTTAGCCGTGTCCCCTAAGACAATCTGTTCATTGTCTTAAATAAATCAATAAAGAAAGAAAGAAAGAAATCGTCTCGTTCTTGTCTGGTCGCCATGGTCTACCGGATGCCTGCAGCCCGCCGACAACGCCACGCTACCCAACAGTAACGTCGGTGTAGCTTAGAGAAATAGGCATCGCAACTGATCGGCAGCGGTGAGGTACGCTACCCTGGAGAATGTAACAAAGGGTACTGCGGGGGAAGCTTATTGGAAACAGACACCTGAGTACACACTTCACCGAATTACCCACTGATCACCACATCTACGACCGGAAGGCAGACACTCACTCGTGCCCTCTAATACAGGCTTTATCCAAGCGCATTTGCTATTGTATTTTTCTTACTTCACATAATCCGGGTGCACCAGGTCAGTGGTTGCTCCACTGTCCCGCAACACGTTAGTTTTTCCCATTCACCTGCAGTTACTCTAGTTCGTAATTACTCTGCGAGCCAGAAGCGCACGCGAGCCCAACTTTTGGTTTGCGGCAGTCGACCGCTATATGACCGGTTTCGTTGCAGTTAAAACACGTCACCGGCCTCCGTTCTTCGAACAAGCTCTTCTTAGAGCGTTTCTCACAAATCTCTCTCTTGTTCTCCTATCGGGTTCTAGTGAACCTCGGCTCCACTTCTTTCACAGCACCGCTCATATTACTGGGCTTAGCTGTACCCTTCGAGCATCTCTTTTCCACCACACCGGCGATCGCAGCCTGCTCTTTAATTCCTCTGCGTGAGGCATACTGATCCGCCATGTCAGTGGCTGACTGCACCGACTCGACACGATCCCTGTCTTGGATCCAACGTTTCATTGCCTCCGGCACCTTTGAGTAAAACTGCTCCAAAGCAAACACATTCACCACCTTTCCGAAGCTGCCAAAAGCTTTGGCGCCGTTTAACCACTCTGGCAAAGTTACGTTTAACTCATAAGCGAACTCAGCAAAAGTGGCGCCCTGCCTTTTGTTCAGACTTCGAAATCTCTGCCTGAATGCCTGCGCTGACAAGTGAAACCGCAATAATAGGCTCTCTTTCACTTGGTCATAGTTGTCAGAATCATCCGCAGACAACCTCGCAAGCACATCTGCTGCCTCGCAGGGCAACAAACTGAGCAAGCCCAGCGCCCAAGTGCTGCGAACAAATTTTGACTTTCGCAAGTTCTCTCGAAATTTACGAGATAGAGGCCTATGTCTTGGCCAACCTTGAAGGGCTGCATAAGTTTGAATAGATCATAAAGGTCACGTCTACCTGCTCCCTCTGATTCTGGAACCACCACTTGTCTCTCTCAACTCGACTTTAAGTCGAAGTTTCTCTATCTCAAGCTCTGTTAGCTTCTGCTCGTCCGCCTTGTGCCTTATGATCTCATTCCAGATTTCTACGATTTCCTCTTTCGCAAGATCCGTGCTCTCAATCGCTTCAATGATACTTGCTTTCATCATTTAAAGCTGAACTTCACCGCGTAGCTCCTCGACAAGGGATATCAGCTGAGTTCTATGCAACCGCTTCAGATTCATCGCGGAACACTGGTGTGACAGTGCCGTGACCTCTACCCTGAAGTACCAAAACACACGCTTCTGCGGCAGCTCCCTACCAGTGACTAGGATTACACGTCTATCAAGTCAGCCTGGTCACTCAAATTAGCAAAGCCAACACTAACCCGCCCTAAGCGCTTCCTCCCCGTGATCTCGGTGTGCTGTCGTCCGTCATACTTCAGGCTCGATTCTGCCGCTCGCCATCCCATTGTTGCGTGTGCCGAGGTATGTGTGGCCGGCAGGAGGTTTGGACCCCACTTCACGAAGAGTCAGAGACGAGGAGAGCTTTCCCGGCGAAGAATTCTTTATACAATGTTTACACGTTGTCGTAGTTATCGAGAGAGCAACGGAGTAGTTGCAAGCTGCTTAAATAAACACCCGCAGTCCCCAGATTCCCCAGACAGTCCCTATGGACGAAAAAAGGTCGAGAGAGTGAGGGTCCTGGCAGCATCCGTGGTCCTAACGCCGCTCTCGGTGGCCGGTGCTTCCTCGAGCCGCGCTGCGGAGCCAGGCCAATCTGGCGGTCGGTCAGAATAAAGCCCCTCCATCCACGCGCCACCGCCGCTTTCTTAAGTAGCGACAACCGCCTTTTCCCCTCACACCAAATCCGGTTCCGGCATTTCCGCTTCCGGTATTTCCGGTTCCGGCATGTCCGGTTTTAAGATTTCCGGTTCCGGCGTTCACGCTTCCTGGAGTTGCGCTGCGAGAATTTCCACTGTGATTGCAGACGATGGTGAGACGCCCGTGCTTAGCAACCGGTGCTAATTTGAGTAGCTCGCTCTAGCCATTCCACCAAGCGTCATTCGTGTGCATCTACGTGCTTGTTTGCGTACGCTGCGCCCGCACGCTTTGCCTGTCGTCCCCTTTCTCTGACAAAGTGCGGAGAGCCATGGGCTGGGGCACAACACACGAACATAATTCGCCGTACCCATCTGCTCGCGTCACAACACTAACACAATTCGCCGTACACCTTTGCACGCGTTACAACACGCGCGCACGCACCAATTCACTGCACACCTCCACTGATATCGCACAAGAAAAGCACACTTGTTTTCACCATGTCACTGAATGCCCTCCACGCAAATTTGAACTTGTTATATTTCATAGCTTCACGTCATTGCAGTTCTTCACGCAGTGCACGCACTTGGGACATTCGTTACCTTCGATCTGCCGTACGAGACAAGTTCAACCTCAGAATCAACAGCATAAACTCTATGCGTCTGCCGTACAAGTTGGCGTCGCGAACTCCTTCACTAAAGTCCCTCCATACGTGCTGGCTGGAGGGGATGTATGCTTCAAAACAAGAAGAATTC
This sequence comes from Dermacentor andersoni, assembly GCF_023375885.2. Classification (NCBI taxonomy): domain Eukaryota; kingdom Metazoa; phylum Arthropoda; class Arachnida; order Ixodida; family Ixodidae; genus Dermacentor; species Dermacentor andersoni. The sequence continues at coordinate 409,233,556 of NC_092814.1, read as the reverse complement.
AAAGGGCACAAGCTGTTGTATTCCGCTGAAGTAGTAGTTTGCGGTCGCTGTTTTCCAAATGCACGAAAAACGGGAGCGGTCTCCAAGCACCCAGGCACTACGTTCCACTGTACGTTGTTTCTCGTGGCACAACTTGTCGCAGGTTGACGCGAAGCAGCGAACACGACCAGATCGCCGATTACAGTAGGCGGTGGTTCTTGGATGGAATCGCATTAACAGTTTCAACCGCAGCTGGTGCAATTAAAGCCTCTCCGTAGACGCGAAAGTAAACAACGCTAAAAAAAACATAGGGTCACTTCCACTCGGAACAGGAAGCTGAAGCTACGTAAGTTCCGCTTGACGCCGGAAGCTGAGGGGGTGAGTGGGAGAGGAGCGTGGAGGAGGAGGGCAGGTTGGCGGTACTTAACCTGGTCGGCGGTGACGCGTGGATGTAGGGGCTTTAGGTCAGAATGGTGCGACGGGCAAGTTTTATGACCCGGCATAGGCCAAAGGGAACCAACTGCAAGAGGCACGAGGTCGAAACACAGCCGTCCTTTGGAAACTGTCCCAAACGCAAAGGGAGTCGTCCGTGGTGCGGGCGCCGCCGGACACAGGAGGGAGGATGGGTGCATTGCTGCCGGCCCGGGGAGGTGCCGAATAGCAGTCCGTGAGCCGGCGGCCGCTTCCGTCGTGTACGCCGTGCAGCCGCGAGGAAACCCGAGCCGTGTACGCAGTCATCGTATGCCCGAAGCAGGTACCATGCGGGGATGAATGCTGCCTCCACGGTCGACACACCATAGTAGTGACCTCCCGTCAGGCGAATCCCAGGGCAGGAACATAACAATAGCAATGATCGAGAAGACACCGCCCCCCAATCTGCCTATGATGCGTTGCCATTCCTCTTTTGAGAGTTGATGAAGCGAAAAAAACTTTCCGCGTTTGCGCGTGACCTAAAATTAGCTCAGGGGAATTCATCCGAATTCACAAGTGCACGCATTCAAACCATTCAAACCTAACGCGGACCCTAATTTACAGCTTCGTATTCCACCCGCCCTTCCGCAACGTAACTGCAGCCTTCTGGTCCGTCTACGGCTTGTAACACTTAGAGCGCTTTCGCAGACTTCGTGACAGTGCCCACAGAAACAGTTCTGTAGTGTGTGTACGTGTGTGTGCTTTTTTTTTCATATTATTTCTATCTCTCTCACCTATCGCATCCCCTCTTACCTCACCCGGAACAGAGTACCCAACTGGAGATTATAGTAGAGAGTTTTAGAATAGGGCCCCCAAAAGTTTGGGGCCCCAACGAGATAGCGTCGAAGTCACTGCGCATGCGCGAGACGCAAACATCGTTTGAGTTTGCGTCCGGCACGCTATTTCACTGATTCAGCGGAGCCCCGAAAGCTGCCCCTAAAGATTTGCGTAAACAAACATGGCGGCACCAATCGAACCAACGGCTCTAACCTAGCACCAAACTCGGCTCGATTCGTGGTAACGCGTGAAGTTCGCTAGCTAAGAGGCGTGACAGCGGTTATGGCTTTCTCTCAACTAGCGTGTGTTATGAAGATTGATTCATTAGACGCCGCTGCTTCCAAATTCGATTGTTGATTTCATGGCTCGTGGGCCTAACGCGGCTTAGCTTGACTGGTGAAGGCACGTCACGTTGGTTACTCAAAACTAAGCGCAATTAATTGTTTGCTGCTAATAGAATGATAGCAGCGGTGGCGTAGAGGTAGAGCATCCGCCTCGCGTGCAAGAGGACCGTGGCTCGCAGCGGTGGCGTAGAGATAGAGCATCCGCCTCGCGTGCAAGAGGACCGTGGCTCGAATCCCCGTGCCGCGCAATTTCCCAGCGGATTAAAAAAAATACACGTGTTGATAAAATTGCATAAACAGGCCTGGAGTGCGGCCTGATCCCGGTGAGCAGAACCGACAACGAACTCCCTCACCAGAGCAGGATTGGCCGCCCTGGTGCAGTACTTGGCCACAACCTCCTATATGCATACAACAATCAAACCCCGACCCTCAGTCCCCAGCAGCTGCGAAGTACCCGACCACAACGGCAGTCAGACCTGTGACAAAGAAGAGGCTCCTAAGAATATCTCGGTCCGGACAGACCGCCATTGGAATCTGAACCTGGCCACATTTAACGCTAGAACGTTATCTAGAAAGGCGAGTCTAGAAGTGCTATTGGAGTAATTAGCGGGCAGAAAATGGGATACAGTAGGGCTCTGTGAGGTTAGGAGGACAAAAGCATATAACGTGCTAAAAAGCGGGCACGTCCTGTGCTACCGGGGCTTAGTGGAGAGACGAGAACTAGGAGTCGGATTCCTGATTAATAAGGATATAGCTGGTAATATACAGGAATTATATAGCATTAACGAGAGGGTGGAAGGTCTTGTTGTGAAACTTAATAAGAGGTACAAATTGAAGGTGGAATAGATCTACGCCCCTACATCCAGTCATGATGACCAGGAAGTCGAAAGCTTCTATGAAGACGTGGAATCGGCGATGGGTAATGTAAAAACAAAATACGCTATACTGGTGGGCGACTTCAATGCGAGAGTAGGCAAGAAGCAGGCTGGAGCGAAGTCAGCGGGCGAATATGGCATAGGCTCTAGGAAAATGCAGGGGAGAGTTATTACTAGAGTTTGCAGTACAGAATGATATGTGGATAATGAATACCTTCTTTCGCAAGCGGGATACCAGTAAGTGGACGTGGAAGAGCTCGAATGAAGAGACTAGAAATGAAATAGACTTTATACTCTGCGCTAACCCTGGCATCATACAAGATGTGGACGTGCTGGGCAAGGTGGTAACAACTCGAATTAGCCTAGACTTGATGAGGGAACGGAAGAAACTGGTACATAAGAAGCCGATCAATGAGTTAGTGGAAAGAGGGAAAATAGAGGACTTCCGGATCAAGCTACAGAACAGGTATTCGGCTTTAACTCAGGAACAGGACCGTAGAGTTGAAGCAATGGACGACAATCTTATGGGCATCGTTAAGGAGTGTGCAATAGAAGTTGGTGGTAACTTCGTTAGACACGATACCCGTAAGCTATCGCAGGAGACGAAAGATCCGATTAAGAAATGCCAATGTATGAAAGCCTCTAGCATTACAGCTATAATAAAACTCGCAGAACTTTCCAAGTTAATCAACGAGCGTAAGACAGCTGACATAAGGGAGTATAATACGGATAGAATTGAACATGCTCTCAGGAACGGAGCAAGCCTAAAAGCAGTGAAGAAGAAACAAGGAAAAGGCAAGAACCATATGTATCCCTTAAGGGGAAGCTGAAGAGTCTGTCGAATTCAATAAGACGCTCATATACGGATGCGGGAACCTTATAAACCATGTAGGTAAAATTTGGGGGTTTTTTTCAATTAGGAGCGACGTAATCGTCGATTAAAATTGCGCTGTAGCTCCGCTCCCCGTCGAATGCCGCGCGTTGCTGCTGACGCTCTCGATGCGAGCGGAGACCGGAAACCGCGGTGTTGTGACGTCAACACTAGTGTTCCGTTCCTTCCCAGCCTCCGCGACCGTGCCTGACCATGCTTGTTTCTGCGTGCGTGCCATCGTAATCTGCTTCGATCGACCCTGCATTCCTTTGTTGGTGCGTCTGCGTGTATGTAGAGTGGTAGTCAACGTGGACAGCGCACAAATGCCGACGATCGCACCCCCGCTTACGTTCCACGAGGAGGCATGCAGGAACACAACACTACAGATGTTTGACCGGAAACGAGCTCACTAGATCGGCGAAAGATCGGCGAGATCAATAGATCGCTTTGCAAAAAACATACTCACCAAAGAGCATTTGCAACACGAGGAGATCCCAAGACTTCGCTTTCGTTCGCGTCGAAAGCACTGCTCGCACCAGCATCGCTTGCTTCTTCGAGAGGCCGGCTCTTCGCAATCAGCTCGTACATGGAGGGAGTAACGCCGAACTCCTCAGAAAAACGCAGTCTCCCTAAATTTTCCCTTACTGTCTCAGAAAAACAGCACCAAACTACCTGGCACCGCGCTGCATGTGTAGCGGCAGCGGTCGGTTCGGACAAACACTAGTGTTGACGTCACGAGGCGCCCGACCAATCACAGGCGGAAACGAGACGCGCGAGCTGGGCGTGTCCGCTGCTGCACTTTTCGTCGAAATAAAATATATTTGCGCTTTCTTTCGCTCAATTTTGATACGATATTCGAATTCGGAGGGTTGAAAACCATTATGTACAGATGTTCACTCATTTTTTCTGGAAAGCCTTTCAGCTTCCCTTTAAGAGACAATGCCGGCAATATCATAAACTAATATGGAGTTCTATAAAGATTTATACAGTTTATGCAGATTTATCCCTCTTCCACGACGATAACGGAAGAAGGAATAGTTTAGAGGAACCTGACATCCCACAAGGAACGCCGGAAGAAGTAACGAAAGCCTTGGGATCTATGCAAAGGGGGAAAGCAGCTGGGGAGGATCAGGTAACAGCAGATTTGTTGAAGTATGTGGACCGATTGTGCTAGAAAAACTGGCCACCCTGTATACGCAATGCCTCATTACCTCGAGCGTACCGGAATCTTGGAAGAACGCTAACATAATCCTAATTCATAAGAAAGGGGACGCCAAGGACTTGAAAAATTAAAGACCGATCACCTTACTGTTCGTTGCCTATAAAGTATTTACTAAGATAATCGCTAATGGAATCAGGAACACCTTAGACTTTTGTCAACCGAAGGACCAGGCAGGATTTCGTAAAGGTTACTCAACAATAGACCATATTCACACTATCAATCAGGTGATAGAGAAATGTGCGGAATATAGCCAACCCTTATATATAGCTTTCATTGATTACAAGAAAGCGCTTGATTCAGTCGAAACCTCAGCAGTCATGCAGGCATTAAGGCATCAGGGTGTAGACGAGCCGTATGTAAAAATACTGAAAGATATCTATAGCGGCTCGACAGCCACATTAGTCCTCCATAAAGAAAGCAACAAAATCCCAATAAAGAAGGGCGTCAGGCAGGGAGATACGATCTCTCCAATGCTATTCACAGCGTGCTTACAAGAGGTATTCAGAGACCGCGATTGCGAAAAATTGGGGTTAAGAGTTATTTATTTTATTTTATTATTTATTTATGTCATACTGCAGACCTAGTTCATGTCCAAGCAGGGTGGATAAACACTACGATACCACAATACATTATTCAATCAAGCAGGGTGATAAGACACAACAGTAGTACGATGAATCAATCACTTGAAACCTGCAACGGGTTATTCCAGTCAGTTATAGTTTGGGGAAGAAAAGAACACTTGAATACATCCGTCCGTGCGAAATAAGGTGTTAGTGAATTCGGATGATGGTGTCGAGTAAGGCTAGACATTGAACTAGACGGATAGGATGCAGGATTAATTTATAAGTCTCCATTAAAATGTATGAAAGAAATCGAATTCTTAAGCGTTGCCTTCGCTACTCAAGGATTTTGGTGCCACTATCACGCAGTATTGGTGAGGGGGAATAAGATCGAGAGAATTTTGAATATATGAATCGCACGGCTTTCTTCTGTACCCTTTCGGGGCATTTAATATTTTGTGTCGTAAACGGGTCCCAAACAACACATGCATATTCAAGTTTCGGCTTAATTAATGAATAAACAAGCGGTTTTACGTTAGGTGCGGAATCTTTAGGTTTATGTCGCAAAAAATATAGTTTACGCAAGGCCAAAGAACAGAGATTATCAATGTAAATTCCATGATAAGTTCTTAGTAATTGTGACACCCAAATACTTATATCTTGTTTCTCCCTGCAAAGGCAACGAACCTAACGTGTAATTAAAGGTTAGTGGAGCTTTCTCACGAGTGAAGGGAAGAAAGACTGTCTTTTCAGCGTTAAGCCACATTCCGCACATTTTGCACCAATCAATAAGGCCAGCTATAGAAGTATTTAAACCAGTTAGATCATTTGTTGATGTGATTTCTCTAGAAAAGCACACAATCCTCCGCAAACAACCTAATTTGCCACTGGAATGGATTGAAGTAGTAATATCATTTTTGTAAAGAAAGGAGAGCAATCGTCTTAGGGCACTTCCTTGAGGAACTCCCGAGGTGACCGGAAGACAGCCAGACTGTTGCTTATAATTTCCACGAACTGGCGACGATTTTTTAGATAGTTTTTTATCCATGCGATCAATATTTCTGGGAGCTCAAGATGTCCAAATTTTAGTATTAATTTGTCATGTGGAACTATAGGGAAGGCTTTGCTAAAATCAACGAGAAGAAAGGGTTAACCCAGGGGCCCGATCTTTATTAGTCATATCATAAGAAGCCAACAAATACTGACACCAAGGACAACATAGGGGAAATAACTTGTGCTTAATAAATGAAATACAGAAACGATAAATATAATGGAAATTAAAGTGAACAAAAAAAAAACTTGCCGCAGGTGGCAACCGAACCCACAACCTTCGCATTTAGCGTGCGATGCTCTACCAATTGAGTTACTGCGGCGCAATTTCCCCATCCACTTTCTTGGGTATTTATGTGTCCTAGTAGAACCCTGCAATTGCAATTGGCCAGAGGCCAGAGGCTGCAATTGCACAGAGGCCTTTCGCGCGCTTTCATACGATTACATATCGAGGACAGCTTACACGGGGCACTGAGAAGCAAATTAATATTATGTCTATTGGAAACATTCTTTAGATTGCGCGACAACTTGTGCAAGTATGGCACCACGTGCGTTTGTCTCTTGTATTTATTCTTTTCTTTTTGTGATGTTCCGAAACTTATTTTTTTCTCTTTCTGCAAGATGGCTTCGCATAATGTTGAAGACACGTGAAGCCACAAATCATAAATCGCGTTTCACTGACTGCAGGCGCAACGTTACCTATCAGATACCGCTGAGCTCTGGAAAAACTCACATAGGTCAAACGGGACAGTGTTTCAGTGAAACAGCTCGGCAGCACGCCAGTAACCTAAAGAATGGCTATGGGAGTCATTTATCAGGACATTGTAACAAGTGCCACTGCACTCCCATATTTGAAAAAAACAAAATTCATAGGGAAAGCAAAAGGTACGAGGGAAAGGAAAATAACAGAGACTTACTACATTAGAAAGGAAGGAGATAAATGTGTAAGCACTCCCTCCCTTACCTTGTCGGGAAAATAAATAGCTTTTTTGGATGTAAGGTTATGATGCTGCTGATTCGTAGACATTCTTGCGACTGGTGTAGGCATGCCTATGGTGGAAAAGTTATAAAATGGCTGGAGAATTTCAAATGAACTTCTAGTTGGCAGTCAGCGCTTGCCTGTGGTATTTGTTTCCTCGTGTCCTTGTTTTTTTTTCGCGCAGTTGAACCTCAGTTCTAAAAAGGTGTCCTTCCGCGTCGAACATAATTCAGCAAGCCATTGCTCAGCATCACAAGATCATGTTTAATGATCAGTTCATAAAACCTTTCACCTCCGTGACAGTGCGGATGCGTACACCACGATGGATGACGTGCATTAAAATCTCCACAAATAACAAATGATTCTGCAGCACGAGAAATTAAATTGTCCAAACTACTAACATCTTATGAACGAGTGGGGAGAAAGTATGAAATGAAAATGCAGTTGTCACTGTTTTTCCGAGGCACACGGTTCCTGTTGAGCACTCAAAATCGGAACCGCGTATGGCCACCGTATCTATCAAGGGAAAGTTCAAATCTGCGCGAACATACAGGCTATTTGAGCGAACACTTTCAAAAATCTTTAAATGTTGCCTGTGGCAGATATCACAATTCTAGCTCATGAGCTGGTCTACTCGAAGCGGCGGAAAATACTTGCACAAAAAATTGAGATGCAAAATCGATTAAATAATAAAAAATCACTAATTAAGTTTTTAACTAATTGCATTATGACGCATATTGCAATTTACAATTTCTGCCCGTGGAGTTCGCAAGAAAGATCCACTCGGAACGAACTTTCAAGATGACACCACTTTTGAGATATTAATTCCCGAACTTTGCGGAGAAATGCATTGGCGTTCCAGTTAATTTGTTAATGAATCGTCGTTTCATGCACTGAAGCACACAAGTAACTGGAACGCCAATGCATTCATTTATTTATGTATTTTATTTATTTATTTATTTTACAAGTACTGCCAGCCTTGTTACCAGGCCTTAGGATGGAGTAGGCATTGGGAACAAAAAAACAAGTATGAAATAAGATCAAACAAGATAACAGACACTGAACAAGAATCTGCATAACAAACAACATAAGAGAAACTTTTTCACAATCTTGATTTGACTGTTCAAAACGAGGGATGAACGCTATGGTTTATTCAGAAAGTGCCGAAAGAAAGGATGAAACCGTTGGACAGTCGACAGTTGTGGCCGGTAATGCGTTCCATTCGGAAATCGTGCGCGGGAAAAAAGGATGTTTAAATGCGTTGGTCCTGCAGGAAAAATCGCTAACTTTTTTGTTTTCATAAGAGCGCGTGCAGCGGTGGCTAGCCGGTAGAACATATAATGTCTTTTCTATTCCTAATTGACTGTTATAGAGTAAGAAGAAAATTTCATTCTGTCCCGGTAATGCCTTATTGCAAGGTTTTCCAGTTCTGCAGCTTCTAGAAGAGATGATGGGGTTCTGCACCAGCCATACGAATTGAAAATAAACCTGGCAGATTTTCTTTAGACTTTCCCAATTTTAGTGATGTTGGTTTGTGTGTGCGGATTCCAAACAATCGCAGCGTATTCTAGAATGGGTCGGATGAATGTTTTATACGCTAAAAGTTTTATTTCAGGTGAAGCGTTTCCTATTGATCGCCTTAAAAAGCCTAGTTCCTTCATTGCTTTATAATAAATGTATGTTACATGCTCGTTCCACCTAACGAGAGGGTGGTAGGTCTTGTTGTGAAGCTTAATAAGAGGTAGAAATTGCAGGTCGTACAGGTCTACACCTCTACATGCAGTCATGATAACCAGGAAGTCGAAAGCTTCTGTGAAGACGTGGAATCGGCGATGGGTAAAGTCAAAACAAAATACACTATACTGATGGGCGACTTCAATGTCAGGGTAGGCAAGAAGCAGGCGGGAGACAAGTCAGTGGGGGAATATGGCATAGGCTCTAGGAATAGCAGGGGAGAGTTATTAGTAGAGTTTGCAGAACAGAATAATATGCGGATAATGAATACCTTCTTCCGCAAGCGGGATAGCCGAAAGTGGACGTGGAGGAGCCCGAATGGCGAGACTATAAAAGACCTTATACTCTGCGCTAACCCTGGCATCATACGAGATGTGGACGTGCTCGGCAAGGTCTGCTGCAGTGACCATAGGATGGTACGAACTGGAATTAGCCTAGACATGAGAAGGGAACGGAAGAAACTGGTGCATAAGAAGCCGATCAATGAGATAGCGGTAGGAGGGAAAATAGAGGAATTCCGGATCAAGCTACAGAGCAGGTATTCGGATTTAGCTCAGGAAGAGGACCTTAGTGTTGAAGATATGAACGACAATCTTAGCACCACTAAGGAATGTGCAATAGAAGTCGGTGGTTACTCCGTTCGACAGGATACCAGTAAGCTATCGCAGGAGACGAAAGATCTGATCAAGGAACGCCAATGTATGAAAGCATCTAACCCTACAGCTAGAATAGAACTGGCAGAACTTTCAAAGTTAATCAACAAGCGTTAGACAGCTGACATAGGGAAGTATAATATGGATAGAATTGAACTAGGAATTGGCAAGAATCAGATGTATGCGTTAAGAGACAAAGCCGGCAATATCATTACTAATATGGATGAGATCGTTCAAGTGGCTGAGGAGTTCTATAGAGATTTATACAGCACCGGTGGCGTCCACGACGATAATGGACGAGAGTACAGTCTAGAGGAATTTGAAATCCCACAAGTAACGCCGGAAGAAGTATAGAAAGCCTTGGGAGCTATGCACATGGGGAAGGCAGCTGGAGAGGATCTGGTAAAAGCAGATTTGTTGAAAAAGGGTGGGCAGATTGTTCTAGAAAAACTGGCCACCCTGTATACGCAATGCCTCATGACTTCGAGCATACCGCAATCTTGGAAGAACGCTAACATAATCCTAATTCACAAGAAAGGGGACGCCAAAGACTTGAAAAATTATAGACCGATCAGTTTACTGTCCATTGCCTACAAAGTATTTACTAAGGTAATTGCAAATAGAATCAGGAACACCTTAGACTTCCGTCAACCAAAGAACCAGGCAGGATTCCGTAAAGGCTACTCAACTATAGACCATATTCACACCATCAATCAGGTGATAGAGAAATGTGCGGAATATAACCAATCCTTATATATAGCTTTCATTGATTACCATAAAGCGTTTTATTCAGTCGAAACCTCAGCAGTCATGGAGGCATTACGGAATCAGGGTGTAGACGAGCCGTATGTAAAAATACTGAAAGCTATCGATAGCGGCACCACAGCCACCGTAGTCCTCCATAAAGAAAGCAACAAAATCTCAATAAAGAACATTCATATTTAAAACAGCGCCAAAAAAACACGGACAAGGGAGGACACAGGACGAGCCCTGCAACAAACGGATGGCTCAGAGAAAACACAGAAAGGAACACTGCTCGCAGACGATAAATGATGACTCAGAAGGGTTTTGGTGCGAGCTAGTTGGTACGGATCATTGGTATTTAAAACAGCCCCCCCCCCCCCCCAAAAAAAAAAAACACGGACAAGGGAGGACACAGGACGAGCGCTCATCCTGTGTCCTCCCTTGTCCGTGCTTTTTTTGGGGGGGCTGTTTTAAATATGAATGATCCGTACCAACTAGCTCGCACCAAAACCCTTCTGAGTCAATAAAGAAAGGCGTCAGGCAGGGAGATACGATCTTTCCAATGCTATTCACAGCGTGTTCACAGGAAGCATTCAGAGACCTGGATTGGGAAGAATTGGGTATAAGAGATAATGGAGAATACCTTATTAACTTGCGATTCGTTGATGATATTGCCTTGCTTAGTAACTCAGGGGACCAACTGCAATGTATGCCCACTGACCTGGAGAGGCACAGCAGAAGAGTAGGTCTAAAAATTAATCGACAGAAGACTAAAGTCATGTTTAACAGTCTCGTAAGAGAACAGCTGCTTACGATAGGTAGCGAGGCACTGGAAGTGGTAAGGGAATACATCTACTTAGGACAGGTAGTGACTGCAGATCCGGATCATGAGACTGAAATAATCAGAATAATAAGAATGGGCTGGGGTGCGTTTCGCAGGCATTCTCACATCATGAAGAGCAGGTTGCTATTATCCCTCAAGAGAAAATTGTATAACAGCTGTGTTTTACCAGTACTCACGTACGGGGCAGAAACCTGGAGGCTTACAAAAAGGGTTCTACTTAAATTGAGGACGACGCAACGAGCTATGGAAAGAAGAATGATAGGTCTAACGTTAAGGGACAAGAAAAGAGCAGATTGGGTGAGGGAACAAACGCGAGTTAATGACATCTTAGTTGAAATAAAGAAAAAAGAAATGGGCATGGGCAGGACATGTAATTAGGTTTACTTAGAGATTAAGGGTTAGAGACTGGATTCCAGGGAAGGGAAGCGTAGCATGGAGTGGCAGAAAGCTAGATGGGCGGATGAGATTAAGAAGTTTGCAGGGATAAGATGGCCACAATTCGTACATGACCGGGGTAGTTGGAGAAATATGGGAGAGGCCTTTGACCTGCAGTGTGTGCAACCAGGCTGATGATGATGATGATGATGATGATGATGATGATAATGATGATGATGATGGGAGAGACGGATTTGCTGTTTTTGGTATGGGGATGACTTTCGCGTAATTCCAGTCGGTTAGAATTTCCGCACATGACAGTGATTTATCTAATATTAGGGTTAAATAGTTTGAACACCATTCGGCGTACCGAAAAAAGAACGCATTCGGGATTCCATCAGCTCCGGGCGATTTTTTAGCGTCCTGGTTAAGCATACGTGCTAAAACACCTTCCTCAGTAATTGTGGCATCACCAATCGGCAGAATGTGTTCATAGCTAGGGAGCTGTGGGCTGATACCGTCGACATGCGTAAACACTGAGCAGAAATATTGTTTCGGGAAGAAAGCAGGCCCACGAGTGTAAAATAACGCATATTTACAAATGGTGTATATGACGTTTAGGCAACTGCCAGACTTCGTCTTCCTCTTGTCCAATCCAACTTCTTTCTTCACTTCACCGTAACATCACCCTCCCGGTGGGGTAGCTCCATCCCGGTGCAAGTTATACAGCCTCACTTAATGGGGGGGGGGGGGGGACATAGGGCTTGAACCTGGTGACGTGAACAACTTCGCTGGTTACGTTGGGAGGCACTGAAGGCTGACCGACTGGGGTGATCTCGTACGTCACGTCGGACAGTTGGCGTAAGATCTGGTAGGGACCATAATAATGAGAAAGTAGTTTTTCCGACAAGCCGACGCAACGTGAAGGCGTCCAGAGAAGGACAAAAGAACCAGGTGAAAAATGGTGGTCTGGGTGCCGAAAGTCGTAGCGTCGCTTTTGAGAAGCTTGCGAGACTTTCAGGCGATGACGGGCGACATCTCGAGCCTGGGCGGCTAAGTCAATAGCATCGCGAGCGTAACCAGTGCTAGGTGATTGTACTGCGGAAGGTAGCAACGTGTCAAAGGGCAAGGTGGGGTCGCGGCCATACAAAAGGAAAAATGGTCAAAATCCGGCAGTGTCATGACGGGACGAGTTTTATGCGAAAGTGATGTATGGTAAAGCGCCCTCCCAGTCGCGGTGATCGTCGGAAACGTACATGGCGAGCATTTCATTGAGTGTCCGGTTGAGTCACTCGGTGAGGCCGTTCGTTTGAAGGTGGTACGCGGTAGCAATCTGGTGTTCTGTAAAACAGGAGCGGAGCAGAGCATCGACGACGTTCGATAGGAAGTAGCGGCTGCGATCCGTCAGCAACTGGTGAGGGGCGCCGTGGTGCAGGATGACGTCGTATAGTAAGAAGTCGGCGACATCTGTAGCGCAGCTGGTTGGCAGCGCTCGTGCGATGGCATATCTCGTGGCATAATCGATTGCTACAGCAATCCATTTGCTTCCTTTCATGGAAGTAGGAAAGGGGCCAAGGAGGTCGAGGCCCACGCGGAAGAAGGGCTCTGTAAGTACATCAATTGGTTGAAGCAAACCAGCGGGAGGCATAGCAGGCGTCTTCCGGCGCTGACACAGGTCGCAAGAAACGACATAACGGCACACAGAGCGCTAAATGCCGGGCCAGAACAAGCGGCGCCGCAGGTGGTCGTAAGTACGAGTGATGCCCAGATGTCCAACAGTAGGAGCGCCGTGAAGTTGCTGGAGCACGGCGAGTCTAAGGTGCTTGGAGACGACTAGGAGGAGCTCCGGGCCGTCAGGACGAACGCTTTGACGGTATAAAGTTCCATCGCGCATGGTGAACATCCGAATTGATGGGTCGTTGGGCAAGGAGCTTAGGCGTTCCATAAGTGTTCGAAGAACAGTATCCTTGCGTTGCTCCTCGCCAATATGGAGGAAGCCGGAGAGGGATAGAACACTGATGTCCGAGTCTGCATCGGTGTCGTCCGGGTGATCCACGGGATTGCGGGACAGGCTGTCAGCGTCTTTATGCAGGCGCCCTGACTTATACATAATAAAAAATGTATATTCTTGTAGACGCAATGCCGAACGTGCAAGTCGTCCAGTTGGGTCCTTCAAAGAGGAGAGCCAGTACGGGGCGTGATGATCGATTACGACGCAGAAGCTCCGACCGAAAAGGTACGGCCGAAATTTCGCGACCGCCCATACGAGCGCGAGACATTCTCTCTCAGTAATGGAGTAATTTCGCTCGGGCCTGGAAAGAAGGCGGCTAGCGTAAGCGATGACACGGTCTTGGCCATGTTGATGCTGAGCGAGGACAGCGCCGATGCCATGACCACTCGCGTCAGATCGTACTTCAGTGGGCGCAGAAGGGTCAAAGTGTGAGAGAATCGGGGAAGTTGTAAGCCGCTCAATCAGGGTAGAGAAGGCTTTCTCCTGTAGTGTTCCCTAATAGAAAGATGCGTCTTTTAAGAAGGTCAGTGAGAGGGTGAGCGATGTCGGCAAAATTTTTCACAAGTCGCCGGAAATATGAGCATAAGCCCAGAAAACTACGGACATCGTTGTGGTTGTGAGGCGCCGCAGGTGGTTTTCAAAGTTCGGCGAAAACACAATCATATCGTCGAGGTAACACAGGCATGTAGACCACTTCAAGCCGCGCACGAGAGAGTCCATCATGCGCTCGAATATAGCTGGCGCATTGCATAATCCAAAGGGCATGACTTTAAATTGGTACACACCGTCCGGTGTGACGAAGGAGGTTTTCTTGCGGTCCATCTCATCGACGCTAATCTGCCAATAGCTGGAGCGGAGGTCAATTGATGAAAAGTATTGGGATCCGCGAAGGCAGCCAAGAGCGTCATCAATGCGAGGCAGGGGATAAATATCCTTCTTTGTTATCCGGTTGAGGTGACGGTAGTCAGCGCAGAAGCGCCACGAGTTGTCTTTTTTCTTTACTAAGACAACCGGTGATGCCCACGGGCTACTGGAAGGTTCAATGATGTCCTTGTCCATCATCCTGTCTACCTCTTTCTGTATGATAGCCCTTTCTGTTGCGGAGACACAATATGGCCGCCTATGAATGGGGCTGGCGTCACCGGTGTTGATGCGATGCGTGACAACAGATGTCTGGCCAAGTGGACAGTCGTTCAAATCAAAGATGTCCCGATAAGATGACAGGAGGTGACGAAGAGCTGTTGTTTGCTCGGAAGGAAGGTCAGGGGCGATCATCTTAGAAGCATCGTCCGCCGGCGTCGAGTACGAAGGAGTGGGAGAAGGATTCAGGTAAAAAAAGAAATCTTAAATTCTTCCAAAGGAGTTATATGCGCTATGGCGATACCCTGTGGCAGCACATGTGACGAAACTCCAAAATTGAGGATGGGCACGCGAGTGCAGTTTTCGCGGATGCGGATTAAGGTGCTCGGTAGGGCAATATTACGCCACAATACCACGTCAGTAAGCGGTGACACGACGTACTCGCCATCAGGTACGGGAGGACAGGGCGTCAGGAGGACATTTGTAGCCGCCTGTGGAGACAGCCTTGCAAATTCGGCGGAACATAAGCGGTGTGAAGCACAAGTGATTGCGTTGGCAGGAAGCGGCAGATCCAACTGTGCAACACCTGCGGAGTAGTCAATTTGGGCAGAGTGTTTCGAAAGGAAGCCAAGGCCGAGAATTAGGTCCTGTGGACAGTGTTCAAGGACGATAAATAGAACAACGGTATAATGGCCCCCAACTGTCACACGTGCTCTGCACATTCCAAGGACAGGTGACGTACTCCCATCGGTGACTCGCACAGTGCACGGTACGGCGGGTGTCAGAACCTTTTTGAGCTTTCGGCGGAGAGCAGCGCTCATAACTGAAAGCTGGGCTCCTGTATCAACGAGAGATCTAACAGGAACGCCATGAACTTCAATGTCCAGTAGGTTTCCACATATAGGCACGGTCAGCAGAGGATTTGTGGGCCGAGTCGGAGTAGCAGCTTCACCTCCGGGAGATGATCCGCCTAGTTTCCCGAAGCGAAGCAACCGGTTGCAAAAGGGGACGAAGAACGGTGAACGAGAGGCGAACGGGACCTACGACCTTGCGGAGACGGGGAGCAGCTGGATCTTGGTGGAGCACTGTCGACTTTGATGTTCCTAGTCGGGGTATAGGGCGAGAAAGTACGATTGTCTGGTACTTGGCGGTAGTGACTCGGAGACGACCACCGAGGAGGCGACGACCAGTGGTTGCGGCAATGACGGGCGTTGTGTCCAATACCGGAACAGTTAAAACATATGGGTTTACCATCCGCTGTGCGCCAGTCAGCTGGGTTGCGACGGAGTGGCGGAAAGCTTTGCGTCTGGGAGCGAGCGGCCGGAGAAATTTGGGAGGTGTTTGTATGGCGGACCGAGCAGAGAGATGGAATACCCAAACTTGCTATTTCCTCCCTAACGACAGCTTGTATAAGGGAGATAGCGGGTACGCTTTCCCGACAGTCTGAACGAACTGGAGCCGGGGCCATGGCCTCAAGCTCACGGCGAACGATGCGCGTTATTTCTTCCGGTCCTGTGGGCTGAAGGAACCGCGGCGGGTCTTCGCAAGAAGATGTCGCGGCGGTATTGGGCAATCGGCCGAAAGTTTTAGTGACGCGGCGGCCCTTCGCTTCTTCGAAGCGCCAGCACTCCTTTATGATTGCATCCACAGTGGCACAATCCTTACACATCAGGAGATTGAAGGCATCGTCTGCAATACCTTTCAATATATGACCAATCTTTTCTGCCTCGGTCATGTTGTCATCAGCCTTGCGACAGAGGGCCAGCGCATCCTGTATGTACACGACATAGGATTCTGTGTACGTCTGAGCGCGGCACGCAAGTTCTTTTTTTGCTACCAGCTGACGACCGACAGGTCTGCCAAACAGGTCTCGCATTCTTTCTTTGCAGACAACCCAGCTCGTTAGGTCACCTTCATGTGTGTCTTACGATTGCTTCGCAGTTTCCCTCAGATAAAATATCACGTTTGCTAGCATCGTTGTTGGATCCCACCTGTTGTTGTCACACACTCGCTCGTACATCGTAAGCCAGTCCTCGACGTCGGCGTTGTCCGTGCCACAAAATGTCCCCGGGTCCCGCGGATGAGTGAGGATGACCGTTGGCGCGGGCTGCCGAGGCGTTGTCGCTTGTGTCGGTTGATTTGCCATTGTGGCGGCAGGTAGATGACGTCCGCTGCGAAGTTCCGTGGTTGTGCCCCGCACCTTCCACCAAATGGCCCACGAGTGTAAAATAACGTATATTTACAAATGGTGTATATGGCGTTCAGGCAACTGCCAGACTTCGTCTTCCTCTAGTCCAATCCAACTTCTTTCTTCACTTCACCGTAACAATATCGGTTGAGCGCACCTGTGGTTTCGGCACTGTCGGTTAAAAAGGTATCACCGATACAGAGTTTGGGTGCACCTTTCTTTTTTGGCGATAAGTGCTGCCAGAACTTTCCTGGGGATGAGACGAGAAAATTTTACTGTTAATTTTTTATAGTATTCTTTTTATTTTTTTTATTTTATCAGCTAATAATGTACGCAAGGCAAGAAGCCATTCGCTTGCGGGAACAGTCGGGCACTACTTGAGTTGTTTTCTTGCCTTTTTCATTTTCCGCTCTATTGGGACTATTACTTTTGTTACACAACGATTGCGCTTCCGCAGCACTTTTCGCTTCACAGGTACAAAATCACGGATGCACTTCAGAACCAGGAACTTGAAGTAGCCCCATATATTGACACGTGTACTTATATCTAACGGGCGACCACGTTTCGCCGCCTAACAAATGTTATCGCACAGCGCGGGACGTGCCTGCATGTATCCGAAGTTTCTGGAAAGTTATCGATGCTTCTATCCGCTCTCTGTTGTCGCCGAACTTTATGTTGTCTGATTTCATCGCCTGACGCGAATGATGTAGAACTTTGTGGAAGGCACGCGGGTCCGAACCATTAGTCTGGAACATTCGACGACTGCTCTATAAAAGCCGACACTCATGACCCGCTGATCAGATTTTCGACGATCGCCGACCGTGTTCGCCGCTATCGTTGTGCTTAAGTGTAGCCTGTTTTGTGGGCACAGGTTCGCCCAATGAAAGTTAGTTTTGTCGTTCACAGTATTGCTACTGTGTTCTTTGAAGTCACGACCACGTGATATCTGGTGGAGGTGCTTTTCGTTCATGTACCGGACGCCCCCGACAAGTCGTGATCCAAGCCCGGACCGCAAAGAGAGCACCAACGTAGTCCTGGACCATCGAGCAAGCCGTCGTCTACAACAGCTGCCCCCGGAGCACGGACATCTACCTGAGAAGCCCAAGAAGATTGTGGCCAAGACAACCACAATGGCTGCCCCAGTGTCACCCATCGTACTTCAGCAACCCAGGGAGCCCCCTACCTTCCGTGGAGCTACGTCAGAGGATCCCGAAACCTGGCTCGAAACCTTGGAAAGGATCTCGACCTTCAATAACTGGACCTCTGAGGATAAGCTACGACACGTGTACTTCTCCTTGGAAGATGCCGCGAGGACTTGGTTCGAGAACCGGGAGTCCACCCTAGCAACATGGGACCTGTTCCGCAGTAACTTCCTGAGGACGTTCACGAGCGTTGTCCGAAAAGAAAGGACCGAAGTTCCACTGGAAACCCGAGGCCAACTACCCAATGAGACCATCGCCATCTTCACAGAAGAGATGACCAGTCTTTTCCGGCACGCCGACCCGCAAATGTCCGAAGAGAAAAAAGTGCGTTTCTTGATGCGAGGCGTAAAGGAGGAACTTTTCGTCGGAATGGTAAGAAGCCCACTGAAAACCGTCGACGAGTTTCTTCTTGAGGCGACGAGCATCGAGAAGACACTGGAATTGCGGAACCGGCAATTCGACCGCCGCGCCAAGCCAACAAGCTACGCCGGAATTCAATCACTGGCCACGGACGATCTGTGCGAGACCATCAGGGCCATTGTGCGCGAAGAACTGTGCAAGGTCTTGCCATCGTCGCAGCCTCAAGTGGCCTCGATCGCCGACATCGTGAAAGAAGAGGTGCACCGATCGCTTGGAGTTGCTGAGGTGCAACCACAAGTACCGCAGCCTCAGCCAGAAGCGATGACTTACGCCGCCGTCACAGGCCGTCAAGGTCCCCCTCCGCGACCGTGCCAGGGCCCTGCAACGCCCCAATTCCGTCGTCCACCGCCGCCGCCAGTACGACCACCCGTCGCCCAGCGCACCTACGCGAGGAAGACGGACATTTGGCGCGCCCCCGACCACCGCCCGCTCTGCTACCACTGCGGCGAAGCCGGCCATGTTTACCGCCGATGCCCATACCGCGAGCTGGGATTGCGAGGCTTCGCCGTCAACGCACAGCGCCCGAGGGAAGGTGAACGCCCTCGTGACATCGCCGACTACCTCGCCGCTACTCAGTGGAGCCCTCGACGACCGTCCCGTTCGCCGTCACCAGGCCGCTACCTGTCGCCTCAGCGCCGACCATACACTGGTCCAGCCCGGGGCCGGTCCGTCAGCCCATATCCGGAAAACTAAAATCGGCAACCGATGGAGGTGCGGTTGCTGTTCGTCGAACTGACGAAGATCCTCCGCCGCCGACGAAGACGCCGAAAAGCCTATCTCGACGACATAACAACAAAGACACACCGCCGTCCCGACGAAGTCTGCCAGGAAAGAACACGCTGACGAAAGACCACCTGACGACGCCACGTACCAACCACAGGGCAACGCGACGCAGTCGTGATCCGACGCCGAGGCCTAACTGTAACGCAAGACAAAGAACCACCGACCTCGACGTGCTTCTCGACGGCCACGCAGTCACCGCCTTAGTAGACACAGGAGCCGATTACTCTGTCATGAGTGGACCCATCGCAGCCCAATTGAAGAAAGTTAAGACTGCATGGGAAGGCCCGTTAATTCGGACCGCTGGAGGACACCTCATCACGCCTAGTGGAATCTGCACGGCAAGAATTACCATTCATGACCGGACTTACCCTGCCACCTTCGTTATCCTGCAACAGTGTTCACGAGACGTCATTCTCGGCATGGACTTCCTGAACCAACACGGGGCAATCATCGACCTGAAGTCGAAGTCAATAACGCTGTCGGAAGATCTAGCGATACCGCCGGAGAGCCCTCGTAGTCACCACGCCTTGAGTGTGCTCAAAGATCAAGTGAGCATCCCGCCTCGCTCCAGCATTGTTATTTTGGTCGGCACCGAAACACCCGCTGACGTAGAAGGCGTCATCGAAGGCGACCAACGTCTACTGCTCGACCGTGAAATTTGCGTCGCAAGAGGGATCGCTCGACTGCACGGAGGAAACACAAAGGTGTTGCTGACAAACTTCAGCCAGGAGTTCAAGCACATCAACAAGGGCACGACGATTGCATACATCGAGGAAATTCAGGAAACCAGCGATGCCTTTGTCCTCTCGGATTCTGTCACATCTACCCCGACGACCGTAGTTCCCGAGCCAGACTTCGACATAAATCCAAGTCTCCCCGTGATTAAGCAGCAGCAGCTCAGAAGTCTGCTTCGACGATACAAAGACTGCTTTTCGACGTCATCGAGGATTCGACAAACACCATTCGCAAAGCATCGCATATTAACCGAAGAGTGCGCTCGACCATTACGCCAGAGCCCTTACCGAGTTTCCACGCGAGAACGCGAAGCTATAAGACAACAAGTCAACGAATAGCTGCGCGACGACATCATCCAGCCGTCGAACAGCCCGTGGGCGTCTCCAGTTGTTTTAGTGAAGAAAAAGGACGGAACCTTACGTTTCTGCGTCGATTATCGTCGACTGAACAAAATCGGGAAGAAAGACGTATACCCCCTCCCACGGATAGACGACGCATTGGATCGGCTCTGCAATGCTAAATACTTCTCATCGATGGACCTCAAGTCTGGCTACTGGCAAATAGAAGTCGACGAAAGGGATCGCGAAAAGACCGCCTTCGTCACGCCAGACGGCCTCTATGAGTTCAAGGTTATGCCATTTGGACTGTGCTCGGCGCCTGCAACGTTCCAGCGCGTGATGGACACGGTTTTAGCAGGATTGAAGTGGCAGACCTGTCTTGTTTACTTGGATGACGTCGTCGTCTTCGCCGGAAATTTCGACGATCACCTTAAGCGGCTTGCGACAGTATTAGAGGCCATCAAGTCATCAGGGCTCACTCTGAAGCCGGAAAAGTGTCGCTTCGCTTACGATGAGCTTCAATTCCTAGGCCACGTCATCAGCAAATCTGGAGTACGCCCCGACCCGCAGAAGACAGCTGCCATCGCAAAGTTCCCGCAGCCAATCGACAAGAAGGCAGTGCGCAGATTCCTTGGCATGTGTGCCTACTATAGGCGCTTTGTCAAGGACTATTCACGCATCGCGGAGCCGCTAACACATCTAACGAAATGTGACGTCGAATTCAAGTGGGAAATGCCCCAGGCTGACGCATTTCAATAACTCAAACGACGCATGCAGTCGCCGCCGGTACTTGCACACTTCGACGAGGACGCCGATACTGAAATCCACACTGACGCCAGTAGCCTAGGCCTCGGTGCCGTCCTAGTCCAGAGGAAAGACGGACATGAACGGGTGATATCTTATGCTAGCCGGTCGCTCTCAAAAGCGGAAGGCAATTATTCTACGACTGAAAAGGAATGCCTCGCCATCATTTGGGCTACAGCAAAATTCCGCCCTTACCTCTATGGCAGGCCATTCAAAGTCGTCAGCGACCATCACGCGTTGTGTTGGCTAGCTAACTTAAAGGACCCTTCAGGACGGCTGGCGCGGTGGAGCTTCAGATTGCAAGAATATGACGTCACCGTAATATACAAGTCTGGAAGAAAACACTCTGACGCCGACTGCTTATCCCGTGCCCCCATCGATCCCCCGCCGCAAGACGACGAGGACGAGGACGCCTTCCTTGGAATAATAAGCGCGGAAGACTTCACTAAACAGCAGCGAGCAGACCCTGAGCTAAAAGGCCTCGTCGAGTACTTGGACGGGAACACCGACGTTGTCCCTAGGGCATTTAAGCGCGGGTTGTCTTCGTTCACGCTACAAAACAACCTGCTCGTGAAGAAGAACTTCTCACCAGTCCGCGCCAGCTACCTTCTTGTTGTACCTTCAGCGCTGCGTCCAGAAGTACTGCACGCCCTACACGGCGATCCAACCGCTGGGCACCTCGGATTCTCCCGGACGCTGTCGAGGATACAGGAAAGGTATTACTGGCCGCGTCTGACCGCCGACGTCGCCCGTTACGTCAAGACATGCCGAGACTGTCAGCGGTGCAAGAAACCACCGACAAGGCCAGCAGCATTACTACAGCCGATCGAACGTCCTCGTCGACCATTCCAGCAGATTGGAATGGATTTGTTGGGGCCGTTTCCGACGTCAACATCCGGGAATAAGTGGATCGTCGTGGCGATGGACTACCTCACCCGCTTCGCTGAAGCTAAAGCTCTACCAAAAGGCAGCGCAGCCGAAGTGGCGAAATTTTTCGTCGAGCACATCCTGCTGCGACATGGTGCCCCAGAAGTCCTCATCACCGACAGAGGAACGGCTTTTACAGCAGAGCTCACCCAAGCCATTCTGCAATACAGCCAGACAAGCCACAGGAGGACAACTGCCTACCACCCGCAGAAGAATGGTCTCACGGAACGCCTGAACAAGGCCCTCGCCGACATGCTAGCAATGTACGTCGACGTCGAACACAAGACCTGGGATGCCGTCCTGCCGTACGTAACATTCGCTTACAACACGGCGGTGCAAGACACAACACAGATCACGCCGTTTAAGCTGGTTTACGGCAGGAACCCGACGACGACGCTCGACGCCATGCTGCCGCACGTCACTGACGAGGAAAATCTTGACGCCGCTACCTATCTCCAGCGCGCCGAAGAAGCCCGACAGCTCGCCCGCCTACGGATCAAGACCCAGCAGCGTACCGACAGTCGACACTACAACCTCCGACAACGCTTCGTCGAGTACCAGCCCGGCGACCGTGTTTGGGTATGGACCCCGATACGCCGACGAGGACTCAGTGAGAAACTACTGCGACGCTATTTCGGACCCTGCAAGGTCATCCGACGTGTTGGCGCACTGGACTATGAGGTCGTGCCAGACGGCATTTCGCATTCACAGCGGCGCCGCGCACGATCTGAAGTGGTCCACGTGGTGCGCCTTAAACCCTTTTACGGACGCTGACGAACTCCCTTATTTTGTTGTTTTCTTTGCTACGAGTGCTTTTCTTTATTTCGTTTGTTTGCAGCATCGGGTCGATGCTTTTTAAGAGGGGGGTATTGACAAGTGTACTTATATTTACCGGGCGACCACGTTTCGCCGCCTAACAAATGTTATCGCACAGCGCGGGACGCACCTGCATGTATCCGAAGTTTCTGGAAAGTTATCGATGCTTCTATCCGCTCTCTGGTGTCGCCGAACTTTATGTTATCTGATTTCATCGCCTGACGCGAATGGTGTAGAACTTTGTGGAAGGCACGCGGGTCCGAACGATTAGTCTGGAACATTCGACGACTGCTCTATAAAAGCCGACGCTCTTGACCCGCTGATCAGATTTTCGACGATCGCCGACCGTGTTCGCCGCTATCGTTGTGCTTGAGTGTAGCCTGTTTTGTGGGCACAGGTTCGCCCAATAAAAGTTAGTTTTGTCGTTCACAGTATTGCTACTGTGTTCTTTGAAGTCACGACCACGTGACAATATCATCGATAGAATGTTCGTTTGATTCACACATGGCATGAAATTCTGAAAAAGCGCCATCTAGGGCGTCCAATACATCAATATCATTGGCACGGGAGAAACATGGGACAATTCTTTGTTTTTCAATCTGTGGAGCAAAATTCACTTCCAACGTAAGTTATACTATTTTATGATCTGAAATACCTTCGAAAACCTGAATTTGTGGGTTGCGGCGGGCTACGGCAGTATTTGGAAGGAAAAGGTCCAGAATTGACAGTGTATTGTTTTGAATACGGGTAGGTTCTTTGACAAGCTGTGAAAGGTTGTGAAGCACTACTATATCTTGAAAGGTTCAGAAGCACTTGAGAGGGCTCAGAGAAATCGTTAGTCCAGTTTACAGACGGAACAATAAAATTACCCGCAAGTAGCATACTGCAGCGCGTATTCTTATAGGCGCACAAGAACTCGTTAAGATTTTCACAGAAGGTGGTGTCGCAATTTGGAGGCTGATAGAACCCTCCTATGATTAGATTACAATCGTCAAGAAAAAATTTCAGAACAACATTCAATTCCTGTGATATCAGGCATCCTAGCAATACTCAATGTTTCTTGGAAGAGAATTGACGGGAATCCCCTGTCATGTCTGTAGATTCCGTAACCGCGAGCTGTTTCGGTAACCGCGAGAGTCGGTGATATCCCTGTGCAACCAGGTTTCTGTTATTATTAGAACATGGGGTTTGTGGGCAGTTACAATACTCTCTAATTCGGCGGTTTTGTTTGCTATGCTCCGAGCATTTATGTTTAGGCACCGAAACATTTCTTTTTTAACACAGGAATGGGGTCATTTCTCCGCAAAGTTCTGGAATTTATATCTCGAAACTGGTGACGTCCTGAGAATTCGTTCCTAGTAGATCCGCCTTGCGATGTCCACTGTTAGAATTTGTAAATTGCAATATGGATCATAAGATAATTAGCTAAAAGTTAATTAGTAAATTCTTGTTAATTAGTCGAATATAAATTTCAGGAAGTAGAGCCGCTGCTGCGCGTACCGCTATTCGAAGCACTAGAGAGTGTTAGTTTAAAAGACGGAAGCCTCTTGCGTCTCATAAACTAAAACTCTCTATTAGTGCACTCCTTGCGGCCGTGCGTCTTCATGGGACTGACGGTGTGCGCGGGGGCTTCGCATTGCTGCGACCACCTTTTTGGGCGTGGTCTGCTTTCTTGCCATCTCTTAAGATATATGATTCTCGTTTGATTTTTGAGACAGTCCTTCGTGGTAGCACCAACTTAGCACCAAGAGTTTCCGCTTCGACTTATGTCGCTTTGACAGACCCTAAGTTGTGTGAGCCCAAACAACGCGGAAATGTGATATCAATAATGCAACACCCCTCTACGAGGAAATCCGCCTGGAGAATCTATATTGTTGTTATCGGAATAAAAAATAAACATGCCGTAAGAAGGCATGCGGAAAAGCGACTAGTTTCCCGTTCGATGTAACCAAAATATTGATCATTGCTCTTTTAGGTATGGTTGTGTCTGCTTGTGAAGCAATTACACGTTTCAATACAGGAATAAATGATTGCAGAATTTATCATTTCACGCTTGGTTATCAATTTCTCGCTCCGTCCAGCCTTAAGACTGCGGCACGCAGCAGGTAATGGCACGCAGACTGACGCAGCAGAAAACACAGATTTCCTGTATTCGGAAAAAGAAAGCAATAGAAAAATCGTTTCCTAAACGTTGCTATGCCTTAGCTGAAACATTCTTTGTGCGCTTGCATATCTCAGTGATGCTTTACCTTGAATATTTACCTTTGAACTGGCTTACTTAATTCAGCGAGTTAGGTTTGTTCGTTTGCGGACAAAGACAACAATAGATAGACAAAGATAATTTTTTTTCTTCCGGTAGTTTCGTACAATAATTTCGAATTATTTCGCATTTGAGCTGATGCATGCCAATAAGCGCAGCACTGGTTCCTGTCAGTAAACAGGGTTCAATATTTCAGAATCAAATGGCAAAGTGACCTCCATCACAGGTGGTGATTTGGCAGGACGAAGCACTACTGGGGCGACTACGCCACAACAAAGAAAGAAAGAGAAAAATAAAGTCGTGCGTACGTGCTAAAAACACGATATAATTATGAGGCACACTGTAGTGGAGCTTCCGGATTAGTTTCCGACCTTATCTTGGACGCACCTAAACTACACGAGCGATTGCAGCATGCTTGCGTATGGGTGGATCATGCTACGTCTTGCTTCATGCCTTATCACGACGGTGAAATGCACAGGTGAACGCAAGCGCCAACAGGAGCAGGCGATTCGTTTAAAGCTTTGAAACCGGTTCCCAAAACGAATAAACATAGACATAACCCGCCAATTGTGAAGTATAGCGCGTTTCCGGCAGACGACGAACTCTTGCAGATATATAGTATTCCACTTCTACATACCATCGGGAACGAAGTCGGTGTGTTATCTGTCGAAAAATATTACCCCATTTTAGAATAAATGGGCCTCAGCACGCACTTTGTTCCTCGTAGACCGTCAGTCGTCATTTCCACATCGCTAAGGGAAGACTCAGCAGTGCAAGACAGTTTCTTTTTTCTCTCCTCATCCAAGCCGCAGCAACGGTACCCCTCGACGCATCAAAAGCCCTCGGTTGCGAGCGCCGCGGTGGGGAGAAGCAGCCCTTGCGTTTAATAAGTTTTCTCGCACTCTCTCCCTTTGCAATTTCCAGCGTGCGTCACTCGAACCCTCGTGTTTAGGCGACGCGGCTCCTCTTTCCGCTCACAGCGCGATTCCTAGGTGCAGCGTCTCATGCGGGACGCCTCTGACTGACGTGATCGCTGCGCCGTGGCACGTCTGGCGGGAAAGCGTTCCCTGCGATGTGTGCCGTCTGCTGGCGAGGAGTCATGCATCTGCGCTCCCAGGCGAGATAGAGGACGATCCCATCGAGGCGTCAGCCCCATGATCGCGTCCGGCTTCATGGCGCGTCGCTGCCCGGTTGTCCGTGCCGATCACCACGTTTGGCTCGCGTAGATCGTTTCTCCCTCCGAGACACCAAGTTTTTTGGTTCGTTCCGCTTGCTCAGGCGCACGTTTCGTTGCCGCGCCGAACACTGCGTTGCTCGACGCTCACCGCGTGACTAGTGGGTGCAAAGTCCGGTGCGGGGCGCCTCGTAAGTGATCGCTGCGCCATAGCGCATTGTATTACACCCCTTGTCGGGTCGACGGGAACGCTCTCGCGTTCCACTCTTGAAGGCGAAGCTTAAGTGTCCTCCATTTTTTTTTTTTTTTTGCAGTTCGCCCTCATCGGAATGCGGCGCCGCGGCTGGGAATTGGTCCCGCGATCGCGTGCTTAGCAGCACAACACCATAGCCGCTCAGCAATCGCGGCCGGTGGCTCGCGTAATCTCGGAGGCCACGGTATAACGTCCAAATATAAGATCCTATTGCATCCCGTGCGCGGTATACGCTGTATATACGAGGTAGAGTATTCAATAGTACACTCTAGTTTGAGAGAAAGCGCGCGGCGGTGAGAAGGATGGTGGCTTGATGGGAGCCGTCTGCCCGCTGGCCCAGTGTTTGCGCTAGTTTGCGCGCCTGGAGGTGAATGAGGGGCGAACGCGCAGTATCATAATGAAGCGCGCACAAGGGCTGAGGGGGAGCACATTAAATATTTTCATGCGCAGATAAAAAATTCAAGAAAAGATTGCCCGGGCCCATGCCACTATTTATAACACAGCGGGGGGAGGGTGGCGTTCGACTCCTCTTCAGGTCCGGCCGTGGCTTCGCATGACGCGGCGATGAGTGCGGCCCATGGCGCGCCCTGTATTCAGCTGTCCTGCGGCAGGATCTGCGAGCCGAGATGGCTTCGTATGCGCTGCGCTCTCGCGCGCCAATTGTTGGGGGCCGCGTAATCTCATGTTTCAGCGACGCGTTCAAGTCGGACGCCGCACAGAGTGTTCACTCGCCGCTTCTGCAGTTTGCATACCGCCAGTGTTGTAACGGTGAGTGTCCGCGGTTATCCAGTAAGATGTATTCACATCTGTCTAAGCGCGTGTGACACTATGCTTGCTAGTTTTATTAGTAAGCGAATGTTTACTGCGATTTATACGGCCGATGAAACTACGACACTTATGTCTTCTACACGCCCAATGCTTTTCCGTCGCTATCGATGCTTCGTATGTCGGGAGAAACTGCGACTTTTTTAATGCAAATAGCATTCTTGCATTGTGAGACCAGTTTTGTTCTTTTTGGCTATCTAGCCATTCATCCATCCCACCAAAGCTATGAGCCACTCTTCAATGGACCTGTATGACGCCAATGTGGGCAAGCTCTGCATGTGCCCCTGCGGGCACTGGGCGTTTGTCACTGGGTGCGTGAATGACCTTCTTTGAACTTGACTCACTGTGTATGTGCCGCTGGGTGCGCGCGTATTTCACGACGCTGCCGCCAGAAGGCGCAGCGTGTCCAGAGCGAGGAGTCCGGCCGCACGCCTCCACACCTTTCAGCTATTCGCGCACTTCATTAGACAGCCATCGTATATCAGTTCTTTTTTTCTTTTTACGTCTATCGATCAATTTCTAGGGTTGGGCGTGCTAAATTTTTATTAAACCCTGGGGTGTTAGGTGCCATAACCACGATCGCGCGCATGCTATATAAGCGCGAGGTCTAAACCACGACAAGCACCATTGCCACTCAGCTAAAGCTAAGTGAATAGAGCATAATACGGAAAATTTTCAAAGCCGCCGCAGGGGCATGTTAGTGGCCAGCGTGGAGGGAATGGGTGGAGTTCTGCTTCGTACATGATGGTAGGAACCGTACTTATACTACCCCTGTCGAGCGGGCGAGTTCAGTGCACTTACGGACAGTGCACTCGTTTTTAAGTGCGCTTTCCCAAATCCACACGTCGCAAGCGTAGTGTACTTGTAGAAGAGTGCACTCCGGTCAGAGTGCGTTCCCTGAACGCGCTTTGCTAGTCGCGCTTTGCCAGCGGTTTCAACAATACAAAATGTAATGTATAGAAAAAGCACAGAGAAGTTCATTCTAGCTGTTGAACAGCTTTTAACAAAATAATCCTAACTCGCTGATAGTCTGTTCTAGCAGTATCTAATGCACCTGAACATCGCCCCCGAGGGCTCCGTGGTCGCTGCGCATGCGTTAGCTGAGAGAAGGTGAGAAAGGAGGACAAGTTGGCTTTACCGGATGTGACGTCACATTGTTGTTTGTTCTTGCTTTTATGAAATAACTGCTCTCGAACTCAGACGGCATGGCTCGCGTCTCGTTCGCGCGCGTACGTATGGATGTGGTCCGCTTTTAGTTTTTGGCGAATGCTTAGAAGCTTCAAGTTGCGGACACTGCGGTGGGCCAGGGCTTGATGACATTTGTTGCCCAGCTGTTGGTGCTACCGCGACGTACTTGGAACAACGGTAAGTGTTGTGCGATTACCCGTTCTCTTGCTGGCACGTAAAAAACCGGTTGCGCATTCGAGCTGTGGTCGATGTGATCTCGAAATTCGAAGGAACACGAAACGGTTGTCGCAGGTCCCGCAGTGATCGCAGTATAATTTATTCGTTCGTGCCTTCAACGCTGCAGTTCCTACGCGTTGCACCGATGTAAAAAATTGAACAAAAAAACAGCGACATCTTCCACGCGCCAGAAATGCATGCACTCAACTAGCGTGCATGTCGTCCTATGATGTTTATCGCGTTCTTAAGTCTATTTTTCTCCATCTCTATAGGATGACTACGCTATGCCCTTCTTATTTACCCATGCAGCGCATTGCTGCATTTAATTACCTTTCTCACTGCTGACCGCGGTATGGGCGTCAGAGGCTTTCATTCGTTGCAGTGAGATAACGAAAGCGTATTTCCTTCACTTAAAGCTTCTTGGTAGCTCCTTTGCGAGCCGTGGAGTTAAATCATACAATGCGTACGTTGCGAGCGAGCTGGTAAACGAAACCACTTTACTGCTGCTGCTACTATCACTTTTACGGGAACTTTCAAAATTAAACATATATGAGTATGAATCGGCTCACCAAACTTTATATGCACGTCCGTTGCTTTCGTTCATAGATCATGTTCGTAGCTTTGCAACCGTGACCGATATTGTAAAAACAGCAAGAAGACAGATGACACAAATAATGTGTCTGCTTTAATTGTTGTATGTGCTGTGTTTAGAATATCAACCAACCCCGCGCAGTCGTGCTGTTTACAGCTGAAACGTGTTTTTTCTTGTTGCATGAGGAGCATTTGCTTCTAATTGTGGCAGTAACGTTGTGAATTGTCCTCGGCCCAGATCGCTGACTGTCTGCAAACCTTCTAATTTGTTTCACTTTGCTGCTGTCTTTACAGCTTCTGCTTATTTCCTCTGCCTGCACCTTATATTTGTTGTGTTTATCGAGACCTGGCCTGTCTCTGCCTCGTTGAAGACAAATAGACACAAGTACTGGTTGCTGTTGGTTTGTTTGGTTTGCTCAGTCTGAGCGTGGTATGTATATCCATGCGCAGTCTGAGCGGGGTATGTATATCCATTTGCTAAAAGGGTATGCAGCTGCGTCTAATGCAGGTACTGCTCATCTAAAGGTAGATTTAATAAGTAGTGGTTTCAGTGAGAATTAGTTGCTTTGAGTGATGTATGACACCAGAGAGTTATTGTTCTAGAAAGGTGACAAAGCTGGTCCACAAATTTAAGGTATGGAGATGCTTAACCATTTAAGTGTTCTAAGTTGCCATGAAGTATTACACACATTTAAAATTTCAGTTGCAAAAGACATAGTAGAAGAAGAATCCAGAGGATTTGCTGCCAGATGTCTTGCGACAATAAACTAGAGAAAGCATTATAGTGTGAGCTGCCAATGATTGGCGTCAGCTCTAACCCATTTTTCTATATAGTCACTGTTGCTTCATTGTCTGTTGCCATCACATGCTTGTTATAAACAAAAAATTGAGCTGCATGATTCCCCTGATTTTTCTCGCTCATAAGATACAAATGTTTTGATTTCGGCTGCCTTGGGGCCTCATGGTAGAAAACGAGTGTTTATTAGCCAGTTGTCAGCTTCTAAGATCATGTGCTCTGTAATGTGGGTGTTTTAAAGGATACTACACGTCTGCCATCATAACTGTGAGTGCTGCTGCCTAGCACTCCCACGGCTTTGCTTAGTACATATGTGCAGCTATCCAAGAAAATTGACATTGGGACAATTGCCGTTGAAGCTCACTTCGTAGAGCATTGCAAGCACAAGGCAGAAAACGTGGGTTCAGCTTCGTTGTCTCTTATGCAAAGCATTATCATGAGCTGTCTCCTGGCTTCTTCGTACATCCAGTCAGATAGGCTCAATAATAGTTAGTAACGTGCCTGATGGTGGGTCGCTAATCTGGGTCCTTAGTGCAGCAGCCCAATTCTTTACCCATTAGGCTAAAGATGCATGCATAGCGCACCAGATTAATCTCATTGGTTCTCTCATAGCAGCTAATTTTTTCAGATGTTATGTGACACAGAGTTTGGGATTCACCCGTTTCAGCTCAGATGCAAGAAAGCAGGTGTTGTGTCTATTTCGGTGAGAAGTGTGTGCAGTTGTTTTGGTTTCTCTGTGTTGACGTAGTGTGCTTTGTATTTCATGTGGTGTTAGGCATTACCTCAATTGCAGCTTCAATGCTGTGCCCATAAAAGCAGTTGTAGGTAGGTGCTCAGGAGTAACGGGAAGCTCATTCTTCCTCATTCTCTCTTGCATACAGCAGGTAGTGCGTCCAGTTTAGTGCCATGCACCTGTGTGGGGCATTTCCTCGTTCTTATTCTGCTGATGTGTTGTACATAGGGGGAAAGTCAATCCTCTACAGCATGGTTGTCAGTGCCGCTGAATACAGTGCAGTCTCAGTCTCGCTGCCTTGAAATGTCATAAGAGGTGACATCTGGGGGTAAAGTAGCATCTTGCTGTACCTTGTCATCGGGCATAGCCAAGGTTGTGGTTGCGCAACCCAAGGATCCTGGAACTTTCTGTGGGACCAATGGCACCGATGTTGAAAAGTGGGTGGCTATGTACGAACGTGTGAGTGGAATCAACAGATGAGACCCCACGCGTGTGCTAGTTAACCTGTTGTTCTACCTAAGAGGCACGGCAAAGGTGTGGTATGAAAACCACGAAAAGGAGCTAACCAGCTGGGACCAATGCAAAGAGAAGTTGACAGAGTTGTTTGGCAAACCAGCCAGCCATAAAATTGACGCAAAACAGGAATAGGCCTCCTGTACCCAATCTCCCACGGAGTCCTATCTCTTGTACTTCCAAGACATGCTGGCACTTTGTCGTAAAGCAAACCCGATCACGACATGACAAAAGCTGAGAAGGTCGGGCATGTGCTGAAGGGTTGCTGACGACGCCTTTAATCTGCTCATGTGCAAAAGCTGCTCTACAGTTGATGTTATCTTTAAAGAGTGCCAACAATTCCAGCACACCAAAAGCCGATGTGTCTTGCAACCATTCGCCAGACTTCCCACTACTGCTGCAACGCCAACGTGTGAAGATCAACCCACACAGCAGCATGCGTCGCCATTGGAGGATGTGGTGCGAATCGTTGACGTGAACTGGATGCGATGGCGCCTGCATTTCTGTTTGCCTATCCCTGATGCTACAACATTTTCAGTCCCCTTCTTACAAGCCATCATTCACCAGGAACTTGAAAACATTGGCTTACGTTCTGTCTGTTCTGTTGCCAATCCTAGAGCTAACAAACGCCCTTCTACTATTTTTGCTCCACCCCGACGCTTCTCTCCGCGTTATCGCAACCCGACTGAGTAGAGAACTGCGGACGACCAGCCGATATGTTTCACCTGCTGCCGCATTGGTCATGTCGCCTGATACTGTCACAGCTCGTGGCCCTTAACACTTCGCATGCCGACCAACCTGAGCCGTTGTGATGAAAATGCCCGCAATGTTTCGCCCACCGCTGAATCTAACAGCGCCAACTCTGCTAGGAACATGTGGTACAGTCGCTCACCATCGCCGCACGGACACCAGTCTCGTTCACCGCAAACACATTGCCCATCTTCGCGTTTGCCACAACCACGTCGCCTTTCGTCCCCTGTGGCGTTTGGCCGCACCCGTTCGTAAAACTAAGAAATGCAGCCCTCGGAGGTGGTGCTGCATTGCCTAATGCTGCAGCAAATCCTCTGTCTATGCACACAAGGAGAAGTGTAATTGGCGTTAAAATAGACAGCATAGCTGTCCAAGCACTCATCGACAGTGGAGCCCACATACCTGTGATGAGTGCTAGCCTGCGTAGTCGTTTAAAGAAGGTGCTCACCCCAGCAGCTGCGCGAGTGCTTCATATGGCTGACGGTGGAATGCTGGTTCTTGGAATGTGTACTGCAAGTATAGCTGGCCGCCTACTTCTGTTCTCTTTACTGTGAGCAACATCTTCCCTCACAACGTTATTCTAGGATTTGACTTTTTGTCCACTCATTCTGCTCTCCTCGACTGCACGGCCGACGTTCTTCAGTCAGAACTGCCTCAACTCGCCGATGCTCCGAGCACCGCCCCACCACACTTGTGCTCGCTTCGTGATGTGCGTCTGTCACTCGAAGCAGTTACTTACGTCACTTTGACCGCCCAGCCACAGTTTCCTGATGGTGAATATGTGCTTCGCCCCATCATCGATGTGCTTTGAACCGGTCACGGTTACTAATAATGACATTGTTTTACCTCTTCTGAATTTGAGCCTGTGCCCTCAAGTGATTCCGGCCAGCATGTTCTTGGACAGCGTTTCTAGTGGTTCTGAATTTGATATTGTGAGTCTGAATTCTGAGAGTGGTTTATTAGTGCCAATCGCAGCGCCCAGCTCTGGTTCCTTAACGGACGACTTTGCGAAAATGACTGCACTTAACCTCACCTCTGCACAGGCCAGGGACATACGTCTCCTGCTTGAATCGTACAGTGGAATCTTTGATTTCGGCAACAGGCCTTTAGTCTGAACATCTGTTGTTCGCTACCATATAAACACTGGAGACACAAATCCTATTTGTCAGCGTCCCTATCGTGCATCGCATGCTGAACGTCGAGTCATCCAATCAGAGGTGGGCAAAACGCTCCGCAAAGGGGTCATGGAGCCATCAGCCAGCCCTATGCCTGTCGTCCATGTGAAAAAAGAAAGATGGTGCTTGGCATATTTTCGTCGATTATTGCCACTTAAATGAGATCACGCGAAAAGACGTCTACCCACTACCATGCATCGATGACGCCTTGAACTGCTTGCACAGAGCTAAATACTTATCGTCCATCGATCTTTGATCCAGCTACTGGCAGATTTCGGTTGATGAAATGGTTGGAGAAGACAGCCTTCATCACACCGGATGGCTTATATCAATTCAAAGTCATGCCCTTTTGCCTATGCAATGCTCCTGCGACATTTGAAGTTGTGATGGACTCTCTTCTGCGATGCTACAAATGGACCACCTGTCTTTGTTACCTTGACGAAGCTGTTTTTTCTCCCATGTTTGGCAGCTGCCTTACCCGACTCACTGCCATTATTGCGGTCTTCTGAAAAGCTGGCCTCCAACTCCACGAAGTGTCAATTTGGGCACCGTCAGATTACCGTGTTGGGGCACCTCATTGACGCATCCGGTGTCCGACCAGATTCGGAAAAAGTTCGTGCCATACGCAGTTTCCCTGTGCCACATTCTGCTTCTGACGTGCGCTGCTTCTTCGGCCTGTGTTCTTACTTTCATCGTTTCATCAAAAACCTTGCCAACATTTCTCGGCCTTTGACAGATCAAAACGAAGAACACACCATTCTCATGGGGCCCGGAGCAGGCTCATGCGTTTGCCGCTCTCATCAGGTTTCTGACCACCCTTCCCATACTTGCTCACTTTGATCCATCTGCACCGACCGAAGTCTACACTGGCGCAAGCGGCCATGGCATCGGCGCTGTTCTCGATCAACAACAGAATGGTACGGAGTGCGTGATAGCTTACGCCAGCCGCCTGCTGTCACCTGCCGAGAGAAATTACCCCATCACCGAGTGGGAGTGCTTCGCTTTAGTTTGGGCTGTCGTCAAGTTCCGGCCATATTTGTACGGCCATACATTTTCAGTCGTTACAGACCACCACGCACTCTGCCAGCTGTCTTCCCTCCGGGACCCGACAGGACGGCTTGGTGGCTGGGCTTTGTGGCTCCAGGAATTTTCATTTATTGTCAATTACAAGACTGGATGCCTCCACAAGGACACTAACTGCCTCTCGTCACCCCGTGGATCCACTTGATCCTTCTGTGCATAATCCGGTGACCTGCGTGATGGCTTTCACTGACATGACTGACATGCGCACCGAACAACAACGCAACGAGTCCTTACAGTCCATCATTGCCAGAGTGCAATCACTCCGACAACACTGACGGCACATGCCGCATGTTCTTGCCGCGC
Organism: Dermacentor andersoni; assembly: GCF_023375885.2. Lineage (NCBI taxonomy): Eukaryota > Metazoa > Arthropoda > Arachnida > Ixodida > Ixodidae > Dermacentor > Dermacentor andersoni. The sequence goes on along the minus strand of NC_092814.1, from coordinate 409,198,914 downwards.
AATGGCATCCTCTACCACCGCAATATGAACGCTGATGGCCCTGAGTTGCTCCTTGGCCGTCCTCATCATCTGCAATCTGTTGCTCTTGAACAACTCACGATGCACCGACGGTGGGACACCTTGAAGTTTTGCATACATACGATCATGTACAACTCCGGTTCTTCTGGCCAGGTCTCTACTGCTTTGTGCACTGTTAAGTCGCAACTTGCGAATTGTGTCAGTGCCGGAAGAAACCTCCCCTACCACCTGTCGGATAAGTCCATCCAGTTGAAGTTCCCTGTGAACCGTTCTCTCGCTTAGGCCTTGACTTACCTGGCACTTTTCCGACGACGACTAGAGCTAACAAGTCAACTGCCATCGCTACTGATTACATGACACGCTATGCGATAACAAAGGCGTTGCCGACTAGCTGTGCAACAGACGTCGTCGATTTCCTCCTCCACGACGTCATTCTCCACCATGGTGCACCTCGACAGCTATTACAGACCGCAGCTGCTCATTCCTGTCTCTAGTTGTCGACGGCCTCGTCCGCTCTTGTGCCACTGAGCATAAGCTGTCCACCGCCTACCGCCCACAAACAAACGGTCTTATGGAATGTCTCAACCGAACAATCACAGAGATGCTGTCGATGTAGGTCTCCAACGATCACCGCGACTGGGACACCACGCTGGCCTTACTGCCGTTTGTGTATAACTTGTCCCGACGTGACACTGCAGGATATTCACCCTTTTATCTTTTGTATGGTTGCAACCCCACTTTGCCCTTTGACATCATAATCCCTTCTGTGCCACGTGTTGCAACTGACCATGCTCATGAAGTCATCGATCGCGCTCACAGGGCATGTCAAGTCGCCCAATCTCGTTTATTAGCCCCGCAGCATATACCAAAAGAGTTATGACTGATGCCATCGCGATGTTAAGTTCGCACCAAGCGCTTGGATGCTCCTTTGGTTACCATGTCGTTGGGTTGGCCTCTCCCAGAAGCTTCTCTCTCACTACACAGCGCCTTATGAAGTCCTAAGTCAAGTTAACAACGTAAATTACGAGATTTCGCCACTTCAGTTTGATGCATCCTCAAGTCTGACGCCTGTTGATGTCGTGCATGTTTCGCGGCTGAAGCCATACTTCGCTCGCGATTCTTTGCCTACCATGAGCCAAGACGGCGCTTCACCACCCGGGGGTCCTGTTACGGAAGGATGAAAAAAGAAAGGAAGAAGACCGCAGCACGCTGGCTGCTGCGTGCTGTTGGTGGTCAGCCATCTTAACTACTCTGCCTCATCTTGTATATTGACACGTGTACTTCTTTATCTTTATTGGGTGACCACTTCTCGCCGCCTAACAAATGTTATCGCACAGCACGGGACGCGCCTGCATGTAAAAGAAGTTTCTGGAATGTTATGGATGGTTCCGTCCACTGTCTTTCACTGCAACTTGTGTTATCTGATTGCATGTGTGCGCGACGCGAATAATGTGGAACATTGTGGAAGGCACGCAGGTCCCAGTGACTGCTCTGGAACATTCGACGACAGATGTATAAAAGCCGACGCGCTTGACCCGCTCATCAGATTTTCGACGACCGCCGATCGTGTTCGCCGCTACCATCCTTCTTTGAGTGTAGCCTCTTTTGAGGGCACAAGTTCGCCCAATAAAACGCTTGTTTCGTTAATCATAGTTTTGCTGCCTTCTCAACCGTCACTACCACGTGACAATATATATTGTAAATACAGTCTTTCTATACTCCCAACATCCCCGTAACAGTATGCTTTGCCTCTGGCATGTTCATGATCGCCGATGGTATATAAAACTGATGCAGACTAAGCTTCACAAAGAATTATGTTCCGTCTCTTCCTTACAGGCTGCTGTGTTTCAGCTAAATCTGCTTTTCCTGTGTCCAGTGGTCTTGTCGCTCAATTAGTGCTTGCCTATTTCTGTTACACTGCAACCTCGCTTCTCCTCTTGTCCTCCTGTCCTTTTACACTGCTGCAAACTTTTAGATTTCAATACTCGAATGATTAATACAAAGATTGATGCTACCATATAATATGTGACGACTGTCATGACGGCAATAATTTAGGTGTACCTGAAACTAAATGAAAAAACAAGAAACAAAACAGGCATGTGTGAATAGGAATAACTTCCTTGTGACAAAATTGACTCCATGCTGAACTTTGCCTCAAGGAAATTGGTCTTAAAAGTCTCAAACCCATTTGCGCATACTGCATAAGCCAAGTTTTCCACTCGTCAAAACAGCAGCCGCCACAAAGTGTTAGGAAAGAGGCAAAGAAACCATGCCTTTGCATTCGTACTCTCCTCACAAAGCTTGTGTCATATATGCAATCACTCACCATACACAAACACATTGGTCAACACTGCAATGTTTGGAAGAACCCGAACCAACACTATGTAGCCATTTTCCTGCAGTATGCCTCCTGTAACATGAATCCCCACTGTGCTTGGAATCTACATAACTTTTTTTAATTTCTCAGGCATTTGGTGGTAGAGGCCAATGCGTTAGACAGAAATCCTGCTACACTGCAGCAATGTTCTGAATGTAGTATGAAGTACTCTGTCTGGCTGGAAGTTGAAGATAGAAATTGTATTAGTCGTTAAAATATAGTAGCCAGTATTGAAACTACACATGCACTCAAGGCTGAGCTACATCATGAAAACACGGAAGAGCAGACACACCCTTGAGCTGCATTGTGTAGCTTTACCAACAAGCCCAGCTGTACACTGAAGTAAGGCATGTTTTGGGCTAGTCAGCTCGTAGCTTCAGCAAAATTTTAAACTCTGCGAGGAAGACAGGACATGAACAAAAACATAGATGCATGCACAAAGTGTAGACTTCTGACTGGCTTTGTTTGGTGAAGGCAGAGAGTTTATAAGTTTCTTCAAAATGGCAAAACAAAGAACATTCGCAAAGAAATTGTGCACGAGGAAGTGACAAAAAATAGCAAGGCCACCTGTGCATTAAGAGCGCAGTAGAGTCCCAATGTGCCCATCTAAGAATTCTATTTCTTTCCTTGATAGGGATCAAGAAGGTGAGCTAACTTAGTTGTCACACCTTTTAGCGATGTGGAATGCCTTGATGACTTCTCTTTCTGTTCTTGAGTTTGCCTTCGAAAGGAATTTATTCTGTTCCTCATAAGGCAGGCAGCTTTTGCTGTCGCAGCTCTTGCACTGCAAGAGGAGATTCTCAAGGAAAGAATTGAAGTCTTAGATGGGCACATTAAGACTCTCCTGCACTCTTAATGCATACATGGCCTTGATATTTTTTGTCAATACCTCGTGCACAAATTATTTGCAATTGCTCCTTGTTTTGCTATATTGAAGTACCTTATATATTCTTTGCTTTCACAAAATAAAACCAGTTAGAAGCCTGTGCTTTGTGTGTGTCTATGTTTCAGTTCACGTCCTGTCTTCCTCGTGCAGTTTAAAATTTTGCCTAAACAGTTGTCTAGCTTGTGTATACGATGAGTAATTAATATTATGATGACTGCAGCACAGCGATGGTCTAGTGGCATAGTGTCGACATAGTATAGAGATGGTACTAAGTTAAAAATTTGGAAATGCCATAAATTGTGCAATCAACCCTTATCCCTCGGTTTCCTACAGCTGCAGAGCACTTGACCACTGCAGCAGTCAAGCATGCTGTATATTGGGCAGTGCCAGGAATTGCGAGATCGAGACACGCTGCCACTAGAAGTTCCTTGGGCCAGGTGATAACTCAAATACATCCAAATATTTCTATATTTCACTATATAAACCTTTGTAGAATGAGGAACTTTTCAAGGGTGAAGTTGTTTCACACAAAGGAAAACTATTACTAAATAGTGACCAGTTCCTTTTGTTTTGTAAGCCAAATTGCATGTATTTGACATTGCTTACTGACTCTTAATTATTCTCGCTGTCCAATACAAGCATATGCACTCACATATGTTTTCAAACAAAATTATTGTGTGGAGCCATGTTTGTGGTGGAATAAAATTGGTCCCAATACAGAGCTTTGTGGCACACCAGATCTTACTAGCGATCGCGGAGAACGAAGTTAATTAGTAGTTACAAATTCGTACGGGTTAGTTAAGAATTTACTAATCCAATTCGTAGTCCTCTCAATTCGAAGTTTACTGTCGTTTGTGTATCGGACCAAGCCGATGTCCCCTGGCCTGGGCGGTCCCTGGCGCTTCACCTAGTGGTGGCCTTTGAAAATAGCAGTGTGGCACCAGTGGTTGCATCAGGATCTAGGCTCATGAAGATAGACAGCAACGTGCACAGGGCAAGGAGTTCGGTGGCCTGGTACTCGTCACAATTGTGGAGAACACTATAGTTTTTGCGAGCCCTAGCCCCTACCTAGGGTACTAGTCTTTGCACTGCGCGTGTATATATATATATATTATGACGATATGATCGGTAAATACCCGAGAGACGAGCCGCCGTGAGAACGACGACGAAGTGGGTCGGTGCCCTTAGCGCGAGTAAATGTCGGCCTGGCGCTCTGGCTCTATTCTAGTGTAAATAGTCTGTAAATAGCCTCTTTTGCCTGTGTCTTTCTACACGTAACATTCTGGTGGAGGTCAGCGATCCCCGTCCTCGCCACGGAACTCCGGAGTGGTCGGTACGTCGAGCTTGTCACCATGCCTCCCGGTGACGAGCCCGCCTCTGCAACGGCTTCGGCTGGTCCGACTGCTCCCGTCGTCACGGTTGCCCAACATCGCGACCCTGGTGTGTTCTCTGGCCTGGAGGGACAGGACGTTGACGAATGGCTCAAGCTATATCAACATGCCAGCGCTAATAACAGGTGGGACCCAACCATTATGCTCGCCAATGTCATCTTTTATCTTGGCGGCACGCCACGCGTGTGGTACCAAACGCATGACGAAGAGATCAGCAGTTGGGACTCTTTCAAAGAAAAGCTACGGGAACTGTTCGGCGACCCCATTGGCCGCAAGGTTGCCGCGAGAAAGGCTCTTGCGTCTCGCGTTCAGACATCTACAGAGCGGTACGTTTCCTACAGCTTCGACGTCTTGGCTCTATGCCGCAAAGCTGACGATGCTATGTCTGAATCAGATAAAGTGTCACATGTCCTAAAAGGCATCGCCGACGACGCTTTCAATTTGCTTGTTTTCGGCAATGTCTCGACAATCGACGACATCATTAAAGAATGCCGTCGCCTTGAACATGCCAAGAGCCGTCGTATCACACACCACATCACGCGGCTACCCAACACCGCTGCTACGTCGACATGTGAGGGTCGATCGCGTCAGGCCACCACCTGTGACGACGTCACCCGTATTGTTCGCCGCGAGCTTGAGGCCGCCTGTTCGCCAGCTTTCTCCACGACGCCTCCCGATCCGCCAGCAACCACGATTGCCATGATTCAGGCCGTAGTCCGACAAGAATTTGAGAACATGGGTCTGCACTCCGTGTGTTCAACATCTCAACCCAGCGTTCCCCAGTTCTCCACCGGCCCTCCTCGTTCCCGTCAGTCCTTTTCCGCCACATCTCGCCGCAACCCGTCCGATCGGCGTACCCCTGACGACAGACCAATCTTCTTTCACTGCTGTCGCATCGGCCACGTCGCTCGTCACTGCCGCAACCGATGGCCTCCGCCTCCTCGGACATACGCCGCCACTTACTCCCGCACCTTTGGACCTTCTGTTCCCTATGCCACCCGCTGTGAACCCACTACCGCTGATGCTCCTCTTTCGAACCTTCGCTACAGCCGCTCGCCCTCACCTCGACGCCGTCAGTCCCGTTCGCCCCAACCCCGCCGCTTCTCTTCGCCGCCTATCACCTCCCGGGCCCAGCCGGAAAACTAGGCACTGCAGCTTCTGGAGGTGAAGCTGCGTTGTCGACACTGCCCTCAAATCCTCTGCTCACGCTAAACACGAACCAAAACCTTCTTGACGTTGACGTTGATGGATATCCTGTCACGGCACTCATCGACACAGGGGCACATCTTTCTATTATGAGTGCTGCCTTCCGACGACGACTGAACAAGCTCCTCACCCCAGCGTCGGCACGCGTCGTCCGCGTTGCGGATGGTGGTACTGTGCCTATCATCGGCATGTGTACGGCACGTGTTAGCATCGCCGGCCGCCACACTCCTGTCCTCTTCACCGTGATTGCTCATTGCCCCCACGACCTCATTCTCGGCCTCGATTTTCTCTCCGCGCATTCTGCTCTTATTGACTTCTCTGCCAGTACCCTTCGCCTTGAGTTACCGATTCTCGCAGAACCTTCTGACGCACCCCAATGCCGCCTACGCCCCACTGGCTTTATTTGCCTGCCGCCAAAATCAATAGCCTATATTGAACTCTTGTCTTCCCCACCAGTCCCTGATGGCGAGTACCTCGTCACTCCTCTGCGCGACATTCCACTACAGTATGACGTTACCGTCCCTCACAGTATACTTACTGTTACTGCGAACCGCACTTTCATGCCTATCTTTAACTTTGCATTGGCGAAGCAAATTCTACCACAAGGTATTTGCCTTGCCAACGTTGATTGTCTCGGCGACCATCACGTGGCAGCGTTATCAACCGATCCTTCTTGCGAGCTTAGCAGGCCTCTCGTGCCAGCCTCGGCCGCCGATCCCAAGATACAGAAAATGGTTGCGACGGACCTGTCTTCTGCACAGGCTGAAGACCTTTATCGAGTATTATCGGCCTACAGAGATATTTTCGACTTCGACGATCGCCCTTTAGGCCAGACGCTCGCGGTCAAGCATCGGATTCTTACTGGCGATGCTACTCCTATTCACCGACGACCGTACCGAGTTTCTGCGTCGGAACGCCAAGTTATTCAAAGCGAAGTGAACAAAATGCTAGACAAAAACATCATTGAACCTTCTTCGAGTCCCTGGGCGTCACCTGTAGTGTTGGTTAAGAAGAAGGATGGCACGTGGCGCTTCTGTGTAGACTACCGTCATCTGAACAACATTACCAAGAAAGATGTCTACCCGCTCCCACGTATAGACGACGCCCTTGACTGCCTCCACGGTTCCAGCTATTTCTCTTCTATTGATCTTCGTTCTGGATACTGGCAGATTGCTGTTGACGATATGGACAGAGAAAAAACCGCGTTCATCACACCTGATGGCCTATACCAATTTAAAGTAATGCCGTTTGGATTATGCAACGCCCCTGCCACCTTTGAGCGTATGATGGACTCCTTGCTCCGAGGTTTCAAATGGTCCACATGTCTCTGCTACCTCGACGACGTCATCGTCTTCTCACCCACGTTCGACACTCACCTTGAGCGTCTCACAGCTATACTTGATGGATTTCGAAAGGCGAAGCTGCAACTTAACTCGTCCAAATGTCGTTTCGGCCGCCGCCAAATTACTGTTCTGGGCCACCTCGTTGACGCTTCCGGAGTACAGCCTGATCCTGACAAAACTCGCGCTGTCCGAGACTATCCGGTTCCGAAGACAGCCGCCGACGTTCGAAGTTTTGTAGGGCTATGCTCGTACTTTCGTCGTTTTATTCAAGATTTTGCGGCAATTGCTAGACCCCTCACTAATCTTTTGAAGAAAGGCGTACAGTTCTCGTGGGGTACTGCAGAAGCCGCCGCCTTCTCTCGTCTCGTCACTCTTCTCTCCTCACCACCCATCCTCGCCCATTTCGACCCTGATGCCCCTACAGAATTGCGTACAGATGCCAGCGGTCATGGCGTCGGTGCCGTCTTAGCCCAGCGTCAGCGTGGCCAGGATCGCGTTATTGCTTATGCGAGCCGCCTCCTCACACCACCGGAGCGCAACTATTCCATTACGGAACGAGAATGCCTTGCTGTAGTCTGGGCGGTAGCGAAGTTCCGTCCTTACCTTTACGTTCGCCCTTTTTCCGTAGTCACTGACCATCATGCTCTCTGCTGGCTCTCATCGCTAAGAGATCCTACAGGCCGGCTTGGTCGATGGGCTTTGAGGCTACAAGAATTTTCATATTCCGTGGTGTACAAGTCTGGCCGCCTGCACCAAGACGCTGACAGCTTGTCGCGTTACCCTGTTGACGACCCTGACTCCTCCAATATTACCAGTGCTGCTTGCATATTCTCTGTCTCCATTCTAGTGTAAATATTCTGTAAATAGCCTCTTTTGTCTGTGTCTTTCTACACGTAACAATATATATGTTGTGCAGGATTGCTCGTTGGCAGCACGTGCTCATGCAGCAGCTGACGGGCCTTTGATGTGTTTCGCCCTGGTAGTGCGGTCGTCTTTGTGCTTCTGGAGCTGCGCTGGCATTGCCCAAGAACAGGATATATCGGCATGGTGCAGAATTGCAGAGTGGGGGCGCTCCATTCTATTCCCACTTCATTCCTTCAGAGTTGTGGTTTATGTGATTCGAGTCCTTTTGTTGGGGTTCTGACAGTTGAACCATTCCCACTCCTTGAGTGGTCGAACTAATCTGCTCCAATCCTCCAATTACAGTAAATAAAACGCTTTCTGTATAATTACTTAACACTTGCGCCCCGATGCGATAGCGTAGAGGTAGAGCATCTGCCTAACGTGCAAAAGGACTGTGGTTCAAATCCCAGTGCCCAGAAATTTTCCACTGGAGAAAAAAAAATCCACATGTTGATACAGCTGTATAAACAGGCCTGGTGGCCTGACCCCGGTGACGAGAACCGGTAATGCACTCCCTCACCAGAGCAGGATTGGCCACCTTGGTGCAGTACTTGGCCAGTCCTTGACCTTCTGTATGAATAGAACAATCAAACCTCGGCCTTCAGTCCCCAGCAGCTACTAAGCAACTGACCATTGCGGCGGTCAGACCTGTGATGCAGCAGAGCGTGCTAAGAATCTCTGGATCTGGACAGGCCGCCATTAGAATCTGAACCTGGCAATGTTTAACGCTAGAACGTTTTCTAGTGAGGAGAGTCTAACAGTGCTATTGGAGGAATTAGCGGGCATTAAATGGGATATAATAGAGCTCAGTGAGGTTGGGAGGACAAATGAAGCATATACAGTGCTAAAAAGCGGGCACATGCTGTGCCACCAGGGCTTAGCGGAGAGACGAGAACTAGGAGTCGGATTCCTGATTAATAAGGATATGGCTGGTAACATACAGGAATTGTGTAGCTTTAACGAGAGGGTGGCGAGTCTTGCTGTGAAACTTAATAAGAGGTACAAATTGAAGGTCATACAGGTCCACGCCCCTACATCTAGTCATGATAACCAGGAAGTCGAAAGCTTCTATGAAGACGTGGAATCAAGCTAGGTAAAGTCAAAACAAAATACACTATACTGATGGGCGACTTCAATGCCAGGGTAGGCAAGAAGCAGGCTGGAGAAAAGTCATTGGGGGAATATGGCAAAGGTTCTAGGAATAGTAGGGAAGAGTTATTAGTAGAGCTTGCAGAACGGAATAATTTGCGGAGAATGAATACCTTCTTCCGCAAGCGGGATAACCGAAAGTGGACGTGGAGGAGCCCTAATGGCGAGACTAAAAATGAAATAGACCTCATACCCTGTGCTAACCCTGGCATCATACAAGATGTGTATGTGCTCGGCAAGGTGCGCTGCAGTGACCATAGGATGGTAAGATCTGGAATTAGTCTAGACTTGAGGAGGGAATGGAAAAAACTGGTACATAAGAAGCCGATCAATGAGTTAGCAGTAAGAGGGAAAATAGAGGAATTTCGGATCAAGCTACAGAAGAGGTATAGGGCTTTAACTCGGGAAGAGAACCTTAGTGTTGAAGCAATGAACGAAAATCTTATAGGCATCATTAAGGAGTATGCAATAGAAGTCGGTTGTAACTTCGTTAGACAGGATACCAGTAAGCTATCGCAGGAGATGAAAGATCTAATTTTAATACCACCCCTTATACATAGCTTTCATTGATTACAAGAAAGTGTTTGATTCAGTCAAAACCTCAGCAGTCATGCAGGCATTATGCAATCGGGGTGTAGACGAGCCATATGTAAAAATAGTGAAAGATATCTACAGCAGCTCCACAGCCACCGTAGTCCTTCATAAAGAAAGCAACTAAATCTCAATAAAGAAGGGTGTCAGTCAGGAAGATACGAACTCTCCAATGCTATTCATAGCATGTTTACAGGAGGTATTCAGAGACCTGGATTGGGAAGAATTGGGGATAAGAGTTAATGGAGAATACCTTAGTTACTTGCGATTCGCTGATGATATTGCCTTGCTTAGTAACTCATGGGACCAATTGCAATGCATGGTCACTGACCCGGAGACGCAAAGCAGAATGGTAGGTCTGAAAATTAATCTGCAGAAAACTAAAGTAATTTTTAACAGTCTCGGAAGAGAACAGCAGTTTACGATAGGTAGCGAGGCACTGGAAGTGGTAAGGGAATACATCTACTTAGGGCAGGCAGTGACCGCGAGTCCGGATCATGAGACAGAAATAATCAGAAGGATAAGAATGTGCTGGGGTGCGTTTGGCAGGCATTCTCAGATCATGAACAGCAGGTTGCCATTATCCCTGAAGAGAAAAGTGTATAACTGGTGTGTCTTACCAGTTCTCACCTACGGGGCAGAAACCTGGAGGCTTACAAAAAGGGTTCTACTTAAACTGAGGACGACACATCGAGCTATGGAAAGAAGAATGATGGGTGTAACGTTAAGGGGATAACATGAGAGCAGATTGGGTGAGGGAACAAACGCGAGTTAATGATATCTTACTTGAAATCAAGAAAAATGGGCATTGGCAGGGCATGTAATGAGGAGGGAAGATAACCGATGGTCATTAAGGGTTATGGACTGGATTCCAAGAGAGGGGAAGCGTAGCAGGGGGCAGCAGAAAGTTAGGTGGGCAGATGAGATTAAGAAGTTTGCAGGGACAGCATGGCCACAATTAGCGCATGACCGGGGTAGTTGCTGTTTATTCAAGCATTTTGCAAATGTGGCTCGCTTCTAAGCACCCCTTCTTTTCTCTAAAAAAGACAAAAATGAACATCCAATATTCTTTTTTAACTTTCACTAAGCTTATCGTATAGCTCAGTGTTAACATACAGGTTAACATACAGTATTTACAGGTGAGGTTACAGAAAGCAGTAATAATTGACAGTAAACACTGCTTGGGTGGTGAAAAACATGGGAATCAGGTCATTTTATTTTCGACAATTTTTTTTGGCATAGGAGGCTAAGCAAATGGTGATGTAGCAACACTGTAAAGACTGAATAAGATGGATGTGGGATGCCTTGATGACTTCGCTTTGTTTTTTATTTTGCCTTCGAAAGGAATTTATTCTGTTCCAGATAAGGGAGGCAGCTTTTGCATCTGCAACAGAACATTGGTGGATGTTGTGTGAAGCACTTTCTCCATGCTTTTTCACTACCTGAGTAAGGTAACTTTCTTGGTGCTTCATCACGCAATTTATACAATCAACTTCCATTAATTCTACCCTCACAAGACTGACGGGTCGAATTAAGATGCAAAAACCTGCTGAAGCACCGTTGATTCATTTGGCAATATGCGCTTCAGTAACACGCCTCTGAAACGAACGTGCATCAAATTTCTATTTGTCCACAGTATAAAACTAAAGTAGAAATGACTTAACTCCAAACCAAAGTAGAAACCTACGCGTACCTCATTTTTTAGAATGCCAGCTGATTTTCCAAAGCCACCTTCGCCGTATTACAGCCATGATATGTGGTAAAGCATATGAATGGTGCAACCACGGTTTTAGTTTCGCAATCGATTGCACAGCTAGGCAATTTTCGTCTCAATGTCCTTCGAAAACAAAAAGTGTTCGTTAGAATCAGATAAGTACCACAATCGGACATTGTCAGCTACCGTTACTGCTTGAAAATCTTTCTCGGGTGGGTCAAAAATAGGCATTTCAGAGAGATGGCATTTGTTTAACGCATTCACTGTCCCCTAAGCTCTACTGAGACATGGGCTGCCACTAAAAGGGGTCATTATTGGGGTCTGGTCAAGTTGCATTATCTGGCGAATGCCAGTTTTAGGATCGAAATGATGAATGTTTAATCCCATAGAAATGCATGGGCGTCGGCCAGGTTCGAATTAACTGAAAAAATTAAATTAACCGGAGTCAGATTATTGGAAGTTTACTAAACACCCTTTTCTGTTCTCCAAGAAGTTGCCATTTTAATATGTAGTTTTCTTCTATCAGTGTGGCAATGGTGCTAAATTTAGCATTTGTTTGAATCATCCATTGTTCCAAGGACAAGCTACAAAATAGGGGCACACTTTGAGACTTGAAACATTTCCACATATAAAGGCAGGGCATGTTAACATCTGTACAATTAACATAAGTTGGCTGTATTGTCTGCATAGCATGTGGTTGCTTTTTCGGAATGTGGTCTTTCTGTAAAACAAAGTTGCATTTGTTTCAAATAAATTGCTGAACCATTGCTTGTGTGTTTTCCTGTGCTCTCTGTGCTGATTGCGCTTTTGAAAGTGCAGTGAGCAACTGCAGACTGAAATGCACAAGGCTTCACTTTATCATGCCAGGAAGCATTTTGGCTTGACAAAGGAGCCTTAATTAACCCCTTCCATGCACACACTTTTTTTGTATAAACACATCAAATGAACGACAGTGACCTCTTCTCATGTATTTTAAAGCCTGGCAGTGTTAAAGGCAGAGTGAAGTTGTACAAATACAATTTACTGTTAAGTATTGCTGCTAAAACCTCATGCTTGTGTATAGTATATGCATGCAGTGCTGGCTATGCCGTGGTAGAGCCGTGAAACAGCTTTCACTACACTGTTTGCTATAGCATTGCTGTGTTCTGCAACCTGAGGTCAAAACTATGAATCTCTAGATGTTCAGCAGCACAATTGACAGCTATTTCCGTATGTTCAATGCACTCCTGGCCAGGGACTTCTCGTCCTGTAGGCAAAATAGATGGCTGCCTCGGACACTGTTTTGGAAAGAGCGCAGCGTACCTCGAAAGCTTGCTCACAATACTTCACCAGCAGATTTTGCCAGCGAGAGTGGAGGGGGGCACAATAATTTGACTTTACATGGTGCGGCACAATACCTTAAAATGCTGCTGCTTCTGGCTTCCACTTACTATGACATGCTGGTGCACCTCAACATGGAGCAATCCCATTTTACTAAAATTCTGAATTCTTCTACCAACATGGTGTGGTGTGGCTATCTATGATCACTGTATAAAACCGGGGCAAACAGCATGTCTAAAAAGTACAAAAGCTGGTATAACTGTAATGAATGACCTGCAGTCATCCGAAATGTGCAAAATTGCAAGAATTGGTCAAACTCAAACACTGCAGAGTTTAAGTAGTCCTGGCACAATTTTTTTCTTATGCGTGTGTAGCTGTCATTCAGTTAACTACACTACAAAACTTCAAATTTCTTCTATGCGCAACAAATATATCCTTAACGCCAACATTTCAACATGTGCCAAAGGCAGTGTGGCCCCATAATCTGGTGACAACATTGCATGGTAGGTCACAAACAAATGATGCATGCTGCAGTTGTTCATGAGTAAGCCATTAGGTCATTGAAAACTGAGCATGTTAGGACCACTATGGAGCACAACATTGGTCTTTCTGTCTTGGTGCACACTGTGGAGTGGGTGCATGTTAAAAACCTCAGGCGATTAAAGTTAAGCTGGAGTCCGCAACTATGGCATGCCTCGTAATCGTATCGTGGTTGTGACTTATAGAACACTAGAAGTAAATTAATTTTAATTTAGATGTTTGAGAAGAGTCATAAGAAAATTTATTTAGTGAAGCAAGTCTTAGCAGACATTAAGAATCGCTCAAAGCACATGCAGCTTTCAGTGGCATGGTGTGGCCATAAAAGCTGCCATTTGGAACCAGACTAATATAAAAAAATTCAGTCCAAAAGTTTAATGTCAGTGCTCCTTTACATGTAAGCATGAGGGACACATCTTTAAAGGCATCATCTAAATCCTGTGGAAGTATTTATTGGTGAATATCAAATGGCCCTACATCTAAGGAAGTTATAGGGTGTTATGATAACAGGAAGCCACAAGATTTTTGTTGTGCACTCTTCCTATATAGGAAGAGTGCACAATATAGGGCAGCAACAAAATAGTTGGGCCTAGTGAATAATTCATTCAAGATCCTTGCCAATTTGGCAGGTTCACTATGATTAGAGATAATGAAGGCCAAGCACCTTGAAATGCATGCCCAAACCTCATCAACATTGCATCACTTATTTCAAATAACTTTCATTTTGTCATTTTGCCAGATTAAATGTTCTCAAAAACCTGCTTGACTGGTTTCAAGAACTTTTCGAGAACGGTTTGGTTCCATTCGAATGCAGCATTGTCAGTCTTTAGTGAACTAGACCCATCTTTACTGATATGCAATTAGGTAGATCTAAGCAGATGCTGTCAAAGTGCATGTGCAAGAGTGTTTGGAGTGGGCATTCCTGGGTTATGTCGCCAAGAAGGGAGTTTTGAGCTTAATGCACACAGCAGCTATAGATATGAAACCCAGCACTTTATTATTTTTTTAGATACCACAGACCTTTAGCAGGGCTTGAGCTAATGCTGGTCATAATCTACTATAATTTCCACCATATATGGCCCTTGTCATCACAAGTTTTTTTATGGTCGTACAGTTTATTCCCGCTGTGTACAATTAAAATCTCTGCCAAAGACAACAGAAACAGTATGATTGGAAACTGCAGAATTCTCCATCTGCGGAGGTGGCTGGCTGATTGCCGTATTAGATGCTTTGTGAGCTGGCATTGATGTGTAAATCTCAACTAATCTGCAAGCATACAAAATAGGCTTTGGGATACTTTTACCACAAGAAGAGAGACTAGAATGACTGTTGCCTGTGACATATGGCACATACCCATGACGAGGGATCGGCTAGGATTCCCCATGAATACAACATCAAATAGCTTTATATTCCCACTAACTTGATAGTACAAAATACTGATATGTAACAAAAATAAACAACAAAGTAACTGAAAAACGAACAGGTCTACTACGATTGAGCCACAAGGGGAAAGATAGAAACATTTGTGTTAATTGTATGAAAAAAATGTGCCGAAGATGTCATCTTCCCAGCAGCAACAATATGATCATGCACAAACTAGCATTGCTCTTCAGGCACACACCAGGCTGCTCACACCATTTTCTACAAGATTTGAAGCCCAACAGGCAAAAGGGGTGAATACCTTCAGCATAAAAGAAGAAAGTTATTCTATTCCATATCCTCACATGAAACACAGCAATATTGTTACAAGCCATTTTCACACATTGAAGGCATCAGCAATGTGATGAAGACAATTGAAGCACTCATGTTCTTATTTCCATTGCAATACAAACCTACACTTGGTCATATGAAGGTGCATGTGCCAAATTCAACCGTGTACTGTTATGAGGCACATGGAACAGACATTCCAAGGAAGTGAAATATTTGTAATGCAGTTACTTAATTTGTCCAGTCAGAAGGGCAATGCGCTAAATACAAAAAAAAAACCCTACAGGCCCACTATGCAATGCTTTTGCCAAACTATCCAAAACTTCAATGTGTGCAAGTCCACAATGGCCAGGAAAAGAAGTAAACAAATTTCTTGAAGATGGAATGAAAAAGAAATGTTGTAACAATTGAGAAATGAGTTCTTTGCTTTCTAGTGGCACACGGATAGACAGTCGGTGGGCACAATTTGAACTTGAACTCATGGCAGTGTTGCAGGGGCAAATACCACTCATACTTCCGAGAAGCGTCAGTTACAATGCTGAGTTGGAAGGGAAACTTTACAAATACTTAATCGGAAGTTCAAGCATTTGACCAGTAAGTAGTTGAGCATGACTAGGGGAAATATGATCAATTTCACAAATAGCACCATTCCAAAAGAACTGGCACACTACATTGATTTCTCAGGTGACAACTATTTTTCGAAAAGCCTCTGAGCGCGTTAATACAACCTGAGGCAGCTTAAATCTAGGTCACATGGAATCGAAAAAGTACAGCAGCGGGCGTAACACTTAAATTTGCTATCTCGCGAACATGAGCGAAAACTTCAATTTGAAAAGGTTTGCTCGAAAGGAAAACTCACGGCCATAACGCTGCTGCCCATCGCCAGTTGTGTGAATAAAAAAAAACACATCTGCACGATCAATAGACACTTCGTCGATATTTGAAGCCGATCGTTAGTGGATATCAAGAAATGTGCACTGGATAAGAGCGAAACGCCTAACCGACCGACTGACGGAAGTAAGGCTCACAGGATAAGTTTTCTCTATCTGCACCGATAATGCAGCACGTACTGTGCAATTAAATCGCCCGTAATGCGCAGCAATTACCGCACTCGATTGAAGTCACCATCGCAGCGAAGCGCTATTTATTTCAGTACCACGAAAAACAAGGTATTCACCTAAGTACAGCGGCGGTTTACCTGTCGGCAAGCCCCTAACTCGCATATGACGAAAGCAAATGCCACGGAGTCCAAACCCACGATTGCTCAAGTCAAACTGCGCTCGCACGAATATCGCGCACGTTATACGCTTTCGACACGCACAAAAGCGCGCCAAGCGCGCGCAGAACGTCTTGCAGCCGACACGACGGCAATGGCTAATCTACGTTCGAGAGTAGCTCTTTCAAAAAAGTAAAAACAAGCAACAGTGTGACGTCACATCCTGCGAAAAAGAGTTGTTCTCCTTTCTCACCTTCTCTCAGCTCACGCATGCGCAGCGATCACGGAGCACTCGGGGGCGATGTTCAGGTTCTAATGCCGCCTCGTCGCACGCCTCCATCTTGTTCTGGATTGGCTAGGCATTCGTCTTGGCCAGCCTTGACTTGTAACACTCTTGTGATGAAGATATTTTCGTTTTCTGATGCGTAAATATAGATTAGGATTGATTTTATTTATAATACAACTAAAGCAATCGCTCTTTAGAAGGTGTTTTTGTTTCAATCTACATATTCAAGAAACGTGATTTTAGTCTGTCACCATTTTTTTTTACTACTGCGAGTGCGCTGTTTTCCCGTTTAGCACCGCGTAGCCTAAAGTGTCACTCAAGGGCCCGAAGTGCACTCCCTGTAAGTGCACATAACTTCCGCGCTTGACAGGCGTACTTGAGCCTTCGAAAAAGCACTCGAGTCACTACGTTCTTGGTGCTGCGCTCATGGGTCCCGGAGGCTCCGCTTTGAAAAGACGATTTAAGTAGAAAAAGTGGCGTAGACAGCTCTGCTGAATGTTTCGATTTCAATTTCACTTATTTTGCAACAAACGGTTCGGGGCCCTTTAGGAAAGAAAAGCTGTCGCGGACAGCTTCGAGTTCCGCCGAAGCCTCTAGACACAAGAGCTTTCATGACAGCTTAACACAAATACGCTATTTTTTTCTCTCGTGGCAGAGATTTACACAAAATAATTAAAATTAAAAGAAAATTCTATTGCACACTACTTGAAACAAGCGATCTCAGAAAATATTATACAACGGAAATTAGAAAAGCAAGGCATCATAATATAAATAGAAACATATTATTGCACACTGAAGTCAGCATACAGAGTGTTAGAACTCATGGTTTGAACACATGGAACACATAGAACACATTTCCTTTATATAATCTCTTCCTAAAATCGTTTGTTTCACTTCACGAGGTAATACATTAAATTGGGTACGCTGTATCACCACCTTGAAAGGAACAATGTTTCATTGTAAATCTGCAAAAGTAAACACATTATTAATGACTCAATACGTACCAGATTTCGGCTGACAACCATTAGAGAAACGGTATTTTGGTTTTCAAAATGCACAGCGAGATCACTTTAGCGTAAATAAACATTCAACAAGTAAACATTTCTTTGCAGAGAAAGTTTGCCAGCATTACCAAGATATGCCGTAAACATCCGGCAAACTGAAACACAATTTTCTTTTCCGAGTATACAATATGCCACAAACATAATCATTTCTATAAATTTTCAGCATATTGAGGATTGTTCTTGGTAATGTAGGGTTTCGTCAATGATACTTTTTGTGAGATATCTTTTTTTTTTGTATAGATATTATGCATTTTGATGCTGTTTTGGTGTAATGCATCATTTTTTACCATCGCTTTGTAAAACATATGTGCTGCCCCTCCTCCTTGGCCGAAGTTGGCCTGCAGTATTTATAAATAAAATAAAATATCACATATACGTTACTTACACGTAAATAACGTAACCACGAATACATCGCGAAGGGGGACAGTCTCTCTGAAGAAGAAAACAACATATTGCGCTTCTGTGCCACAAAACCGAATATTACGCGAGGTGCACTCCGGGGTTGGAAATTCCGAAAATAAACAAAAGATCGCGCGATATTCCTGCAAATACAGTAATTTTCGAGTGAAGCTAGCGGCATGTGACGCAATCTGTCTTGCGCCTCCCTTTTGCTTGCAAGGAAATGGGAGGGAGGAGGCACCTCTCATAGAAATGAAACCAAACTTGCTCTCGCGAATAAAAGACTCTAACCTCAGCGCCCAAAAACACAGCACAGAGAAGAACAACGCAGCGTCGCCCTTCTCTTCATCTCTCTGATTTTCGCTAGCAGTAATGCTTCCTCTCGCTCCATGTAGTGTCCTATTTTGTTCAGAGGGGGACATTTCTGTCAATTCCATCACAAAAATGTGACCAAAAAATTTAATTCCCCGTAAATTTTCCACTATATCCCACTGCCCAAGGGAGAGTAATCCAAGTCAGCAGATGTACGGTGGCACTCGGCCTGAGGGGAGACGATGACGCTTCCTCCACGTGCCTCGTGTTCCAATGCCCTTTTAAGGAAGACACAGTCCGGCCAGCGAGCATTGGCGACGTCATCACTCTGCCTGCCGGAAGCTGCCACGAGTCACTCCGCAAGAACACGTAGCGTTCGAACGAGGGCCCACCCAACAACCCATCGAACTCAGCGTGCTCGTCACCTTGGTGCCGCCCCCGAAGACGAGGTACGACGATCCTGTACGTCCGCCTCCTCTGCCGGCTATTCATCGGCTCACAACGTATCCGCAGCACGAAAGAATGCCACAGCAACGGACGCGCGAGCATCGGCGGCTACGTGTCCGCATATTGAGGCAAGCAGTTCCGCAATCATGCGCCAGCCGCATCGTCGCCTCCCAAGTTCGATCCAGGCGGCGGGGCAAAATCCGTCCCGCCAACCTCCACAAGATCACCGCGAGCCGATGCCAATCTCGCACGTTTAGCGAGAGCTAGGCTTCTGACAACGAGGGCGCAGCGGAATCAGACGTCCGCACGCCAACTTGCATCCAAGACGCCAGCGCTCGTTTCTCCCCTGGCGGAACGATTTCACCTCCAACGGGTGTAGGTTTCCGCCGCCGCTTCCCTTCACGGTCACGCCCGCGTTCAGCTCGCGCTGCGCGCGAAACGTCTCTTGTTTGCGACGAAGACGCTTCGGATGACCGGAAATTATTATTGTGTTGTTAACTGTCACGACAGCAATCTAAATACCAAAGAGTTGATGCCACCAGTGAAATTCTGCCGATTCACGAAAAAATGGTACGAAAAAAGCAGACGACAGACATGGATTATTGCGGTGCGCCGAACGAAGTAAACAACCTGCAAATGAAGCGAGCTCGTTCATTGATCACTCGTGAGGGTATGACTGTTTTTATATGTAACCCACATGAATTTGATGATTACTCGGTATATAATCTTTTTATTCATATAAAAATTTTCAGTTGTTCGACCAGCGCGTGCCCTGTCTTCTTTCTCGTCTTTCGTTTGTGTGTGCCCTGCCCAAGAATGTAAACCACTTCTGTTTCATGCGCTAGCAGTGGCCGAAGTTGAATATGTGCACGATGCATTGAACATGACCGGAGTTCATTCCTGCATCACCACTGCAACGATCGATCGAGTTACTCGACGATACACGCCCGCGTCGTGGTCGCGCCGACATTGCTGAAGCAGAAATGATTACTAATACTTTCAACTTCCGTCTCTTGAGCCCTCCTAAAAAATGGCCAAGCTATTTACATTGCTGCCTCTATTCGATATTGTAGGGGACGTACTAGTTAACGTTGTGTGCGCATGTCGTACTTGTGCTATGCAGCGATATATTTTATTTCCGCACAGTGTCGATGGAAGTCCGTTGTCGCCATCAGAGACAACACGGATTTGCAGCGAACATTTTGTGGCAAACTGCAAAAATGACTTTATCTAACACGCATCGTATATGCCGACAATTTTTCCGGCGGCACACACGATGTCGCTTCCAATTACCTGCTCAGCGTCACTTACATGGCTAAGCAGACGCTGCCCTTTCGCCCGCATTGCAGCCATAAAAAATAGTCGTCAAGCGTACCGATCTTCTTAAAGGCAAATAGAAGCGTGTACATCGTCCTTCGAATAAAACGTCCACGCACACAGACGTAGGCACACACCGCGCGCGGTACGGAACGTGCCCAAACACGCGCAGTGCAAGCAGTGCGAGAGGCAATCAAGGCGGTGCGAACGAGAGATGGGAGAGGCGCACCACCCGCTAGTTGAATTTTGCCCCGCATGCGGTGCTCTCAACGCCAGGGCAGCAGCGCCGCTCGTGGTGCCGTTCTGGTCTATTGGCACCGGATTCGCTGCCAGCAACGACCATAGAGTTTCTCACTACATTACCTAGAGGGAAATCTGGCGCTGCTGCCCTGTGGTATGCATGGGAATGCCGGTATATTGTGGATTCGGATTGGCATCGTTCTCGTAGAGACAGGACACCTTGAAGACGCGCTTGGCAAGTACACCTCAAGTACCGTTTCGTCTGTCACAATGATTCATTTTCTACTAGAACAGCACGTAAAAAGCTGTTTTAGCTTTATTATTACGCGAAAACATGTTTTGTTTAACTATGAGAACTTGTTATTGTGTGTACGACTACAGTTTACGTAAGAAGTATCAGCGGGCCGCTAAAGTTGGAGGACAGACGACAAGGTTCGCGCTCGCTTTGAAACAGTTGGTCGTCTGTTCTTGCTTTTCTTCGCTTGGTCATTCATCGTGGGTGAGTAAAGATGTAATATGCGTGAATGGAAACATTTTATGAAGATTTTACTTTGAGAACGCGTTATTTGCGTAGCCATATCCACGTTTTAGACGAAGCCTCTTACAACACCAGCCAACACGAGCCTCGCAGACACATATACCGTCATTCCCATGACGGCACGGTGCCCCCTTAAGAAACTCCCATAGACGGTGGCGCCAGATTACCCTCTAGGTGTTATAGTGAGAAACTCTATGGCAACGACGGCGCGACGCTCAATCTCGAGTGCCTGTAGGCAACGTCGTCAGGACCCGCACACTCTCAAGTTCCACCGATCGCCACAGAGGGCGAAAAATCAACCGCGGTGCGTTCCAGCATAAGCGCGCAAGTGGAGCCTACTGTAATTTGGTCGCATACTTTAGTTTGTATTTTTTCTGCTAGGGGCGCTCAACGCGGCTAAGTATTGAATCTATAAATGTACATATAGTAACCGTCAAATATAGTTAACGTGCAATTTTTTTGCAAAATAAACAGACATTTTTTTTATTAAACCTACGTTATTAAAACCTGCGCTTTATTACTTGAATAAAGGTTTTGAGACTTCACTATCGTGTGATAAGCAGCAGCCGACTGGTATCGATTGCAGTCTGTTCCGTTTACCGATTCAAATTGTACGGCGGCTTTATTTGCGAACGGGGTGGTCGTTTCCATTGTGCAGCATCACGCAGGTTCTTTTTAATTAGACAACAATTATATCTCAGCCAGTTTGTGCATCCGACATTCGATGGCCGCTACCAGGCGAACGTGTTTAAAGACGGTGAATTTTATCAGCTGCGGCGTTTTACTGGCCTAATGGCTACATACACAGCTTCCGTCGTCAATGATCAGCCGCGTCTGGCAGCGTAATGACGGGTTGCTCGAAAAAAAAGTGCTAGCTAGCATAAAACTCGTCGCTGGAACCGAGCACAGTCTGCCTGGGAACTACCCAAGAAAGCGGATTAACCTTGCAGCCTCTAGGTGTGTCCACCGGTGAGTAAAAGAACTGCTCCTGTAGTCAGACTCCTGTAGTCATTTCTCTTTCAATGTGGAAAATCATAATAAAGTTATTGCTCTTCAAAGGCAATTCAAGCAAGGCTCTTGTTATTTTGCCACACTGCTAAAATTCCTGACACGGAGTACGGTATAAAAAATAAATAGTTATGGCTGTGTCTGCATAAATGATTCACTGCAATAAATTCACAGCACATTAGTGCAAATGTACTTCCGGTGATACAGTTCGAATAATATCATTTGATACATAATAAAATTACCGTGTTTATTACCTAGTAGCTGGCAAAAATTTTTTATCGGGAGTGGGTACAAAGCAGTAGAGTAAAACAAACGAACCAGAGCAGTGAATTCTGGTAATACAATGATTCTCCTGATTATAATATTTTAGCTAATGTTTTGCAAAAAAATGTTTGTTACCGGTGATGGCTACGTTACTTGAGGGAAGGTGGTTCCATTCCTAGATGTACGGGGGATGAAAGATTGAAAGAAAGACTTCGTGTAACAAGAATCAATGCCTGCCTTATTCCGATGATCGATGCGGTTTGAAATGTACTTGAGGCCGTGGTGTGAAGTTGTCTTGAAGTGTGGTATGACGGAAAATTTTATGAAATAGCGAAACACGAGCGACTGTGGCGGTGAGATAGGGGAATAAGTGCTGGTTAGTTTCATTAAGGTTATACTCCCGGTACGGTTATAATTAGAAAGAATGAAACGAGCAGAGTTATATTGTACTAGTTCAAGTGAAGTAATAAGATGAACGCGACTAGGTTCCCATACTGCAGATGCACATTCAAGTTTCGAGCGTATTAGTCTTTTAAAGGTGTAGTTTTAAAGCAGACAGTGCTTTAGAAAAGTTGCACTGTAAAGACCCGAGCAGGTGGATACCATTGTTAATGACGTACTCTTTAGTGGTCCAATTTAAGTTATTTGTAATGTTACACCAATATACTTATAGGACATGACGAAATCTAAGGGAACATTGTTTATTTATTTTATATATTTGAAAACTACTGTCAGCCTTATACAGGCCATTAGAGGGAGTGGACGGTTCGGTACACGTAGGAGTACAATGTGTCAACTATACATCAGTAATCATACCCGATAGAACAGCAGTCGATCCATCCTATACAACCGATAACAAACAAATCCTAAGCCTCATTAGTAAGCATAAAACATAAGTAGACATAATATAACAAAGTATAACACATGAACATGTTATGGCATAAGAAGCTATTCTTCTACCCTCTCCACAAATTTCTCTACGCTATCGATGCCAATAATTTTCCGGGGCAAAACGTTCGATATTTCAATGGTAGCAGGAAAAAAATGAAAATTTGAGCGTGTTGCAGCCTGTGAGCGTGTTGCAGCCTGATATGTTTATCATGACACTTTCTACGGGAATTACGATGTGGTGGTTTCAAGTGGGCGTGTTCATCTATTTTTATGCGATCATGATCAAGCAAAAAAAGGAACTTCATTGCTGCCACACACCACCGACAAGCAAGTGTAGGAATGCCTGCGGCATTTCGAAGAGCATTGAAGCTGTCCTGACGGGAATATTTTGAATAGACGAAAGATAATGCCTTATTTTGGATTCTTTCCAATCTCTCTATAAGGTATACCTGATTAGGGTTCCAAACTATACTGCCATATTCGAGAATGGGCCGCACTAGAGTTTCATATGCTATTAACTTAACGGAAGCAGGAGCCGCAGCTAACGTTCTTCGTAGAAACCCGAGTGTTTTAAAAGCTATTGCGCATATATTCTCTATGTGAACGTTCCATTTTAAGTTACTTGTAATTGTTAAGCCCAAATATTTTATAGCGTCTGTTCGTGTTATGTCGGAGCCCGCTATTCTATAGTTGAATGTAATAAACGACTGCCTATGGCTAATAGCCATGCACTTTGTTTTTCTGACGTTAATTTCCATGCCCCAGGTTACACACCATTGAGTAATTTTATCGAAGGAGGCATTTAGTATCCTCAGTATCACGCACACAGGTGTACAAAACCAGATCATCAGCGAATAACTGAACTTTCACGCCTGCTTCAACACAATTAGCAACGTCATTGATATAAATAAGAAATAATAGTGGCCCTAACACTGATCCCTGTGGTACTCCGGAGTATACCTCAAGTAAATCACAGTTAGTATTATTAATGGTCACATATTGTGTGCGATTCAACAGATAGGCAGTGATCCAGGCTAATAATTTTGGTCCTATACCAATAGACCTAAGTTTGTCAATTAATTTAAGATGTATAACGCGGTCAAATGCTTTTGAAAAATCCATGAATATAGCATCAATTTGTTACCTATCATTAATTGCTGAAGCGAAGTCTTTTCTTATCTCTAAAAGTTGTATTACTGTAGATAATCCTTTTCTAAAACCATGTTGCATTGGGCATAATAAATTATTTTGTTCTAAGTCGGTCATGATTGCTTTGTTAATTATATGCTCGAGTAATTTGCAACAGCAACTTGTAAGTGATATCGGCCGATACTTGTCTACCACTGTCTTTTTGCCTTCATTGTGAATAGGAGCAACCTTTGCGCATAACCAGTCCGCAGGTAACGTGGCTGTACTAATTGTGCAAGAAGGGTGTTAACTGTTGTGCATATCGTATCAGAAACGTGTTAGATATGTCATCCGGACCGGGCGCTTTCTTGGTATCAATTTTGTAAAAGCAGGTTCAACACGCCTGCTTCTGTTATCAGAAGCTCTGGCATAACGACGGCAGGTTCAGCCAAGGATGTGCTTATTACAGGTGAACAAGTGAATACCGATTGAAAATAATTAAGTGTATTTGCTATAGTGCCTTCATTTGTTACAACAGAGCCATTAATTTCTAAGTTACTAGCACGATCCTCCGGTTTCGATAGATACCTTCAGAACTTTTGGGGTTGGTTCTGCATGAAGTTCGCTGGGGTATTTCAAAAGAAGTTATTTCTTGCAGTTCTGATCTCCGATTTTAACGTTTGCGAACTTTCACGTATGTCTTTGCAGGTATTCCTTTTATTCCTCATTTTTTTTCAATTTCCGTTTACGGTGGATTATGTGGCGTGTTATCCAAGGAGACATATTCCCAATTCTCGTTAGTTTTGTAGGTATGAAGGTTTTTTCACAGTGCACGATAGCTTCTTTTAATTTCACCCACGGCTCATTAACAGTGCCGACAGACTCAATTGAAAAATTATCTAGTGCCTCCTCTAAGTAATATGTTACGCTTTCGTCGGCAATCCGGTTGTAGTCTTTAATTTCAGTACGCGAGGGGTTAGTATAACGGTTAGGGCTCATATTTCTGTTCCGTACTGTCAACATTAAATCTTATGATCCGAGATACCATCAGTTATGCTAATACTTGTTGATAATGTTCCTGACACGAGAGCCAGGTCTAGCAGTGACGACGTGTCTCCCTGCACACGTGTGGGTTCTTTGACAATTTGGGTTAAAGTAAAACTGAACATTATATCCAAAAGTTGCTCAGAACTCTGCTTTCCTTTTGTGCCCACCGTTAGGTCTTCCCAATTTATGTCCAGTATTTTGAAATCCCCTGTTAGCATTATCTGAGTGCGTGGGTTTGTCACGCTCTGTAGATAGTCATGCACTTGTGCTAGATATTCATCTGGCGCTCCTGGGCATCTATAAATAGCGCCTATTAAGAGCGAGTTCTCATTAAGCTTAACCCTACACCATGTATTCTCGTGATTTGCTATGCCTATTTCTCTTTGGAAGGGTAGGTAATTCTTTATCACAATAGCCACTCCAACTCCACGCCCGTCACGATCTGTGCGTAACAATGTTTACGAGGAGGAGACTACTTCTGAATCATGGATTTCAGGATGGAGCCAGGTTTTTGTGATGATGATAACATCTGGAGAGTACAGTACTATTAATTCTTCACTTTTATCAACTTTATTAACAATACTACGGGCATTGAAACAAAGCAACGAAAGCGAGGCATGATTGCCATTCCGTCAGGCGGTCGTACCACTGCGCCCCGTGTCAATGTCTCGATTTGCCCGCCCTACTTGGACTCGCTTACTTTCGCGATCATTCCACACGTATAGTTGGTCGTTTACCTTAAGTTTGTAAAATACAAGCGTAACTTTATCACCATTTGCACGATTATCTTTGGCTGACCGCCATAGCTTTCTACGCCTTTCGCGAACATCGGCAGAGTAATCTTCCGATATTAATTGCGAACTGCCTTTCAGCTTGAAAGCATTGCGCAAGATAGACAGTTTTTCTGTGAAATCATAAAAGCGCAAGATTACCGGACGCTCTCGATTTTTTTATTAGAGCTAATTCTGTGAATACGCTCCAGCGAACGCACTTCAACACCCAATATCCCTGATAACGCCCTTCACAACTTTTTGTTCAAGTGTTGAGTCATCTTCCCGTACGGTTTCTTTCAAGCCGTATACCACGATGTTATTTCTTCAACTGCGCTTTTCTAAATCACAGATTTTGTTGTTAATTTGGTTCACATCTGCGCACATCGCTTTGACTGTTGCTACGCACTCATCTACTTTTTCGTCGTATTGTCTTAATATAGACAATGCAGTTTCTACTTGCGTTAACCTTTGATATAAACTTTCGAGTCCACTTTCTAGAGTAGCCTGTGAAGTCTTAATTCAAGTGACCATGGCAAGAATTTGGTTCAGCTTATCCGGACCGGGATTCTTCTCGACATCACCACTAAGTTGTAAAAGCAATTGGACAACACAGAACGACTCGTAGCAATAAGATAGCAGCCACTGTGGGCTTGGCAGCACAATAAGGCCTACGCAGTTGCTTTTTATGCAATTAGAAAAACACCATTTGTCACTAACCTGAACAAAGAAGAGCACGAAGTTTAACATCGTGCGCCGAACGGTGCCGCCAAGCCCACTGGCCTGCCCGTGCCGCTGTTCTCGGTTTTTAAGCGTTTCCCACGATGGTATCGATGCCGCGGGTAATCTAAAGGGCGGGTCCAGTCGGGAAGTTATCTGCAGCGCTTCCTCGTGGTGCGATGGTGTCAGTAGAGGCATCAGGTTGTCTATCGGGCGAGGCATCACCGGTTGATAGCGGCTTGTCGAACTGTGGTAATCCAAGAGCAACGGCAAGGTGCCATTGCCTGGCCAGCGTACATCCACGCACACCTGGACAAAGAAGAGCACGCAGTTTAATATCGTGCGCCGAATGGTGCCGCCAAGCCCACTGGCCAAGTGTCCTTGTTAGATGGTAAGTGAGGGGATTAGAATTAGATCTGGATATTGCATTTTTCATTTGTTATCCACAAAACGCTCATGTACAGTTTGCATAAAATCAGTAACTAGGCTAGACCTGCACCGTAAGAGATGGCTAGAACAGGCAACTTCACACAGCTGGCCTACTGCAGACTTCTCAAACATGACATAACAATAAAATCACTTTTTCTTTCTCTTCAAACAGCAGATGGCATACCTCAGGACAGTGTACTCACTAAAACTTTTTGGAATATACTCGAAGTTTGACTTGACATTCAGCCAATCAACAGTCGACGAGCAAGGGAAGCCTCAGCATGGGAACTTTCCTTCGTCACGGCCCTCAAAAATATGTTTGATTGTTGAAACGTTGGCTACAGGCTGAGGCTTCCCTTGCTCGCCTCTGTTACTCAACCGAAGTGTTGATCTCCTTGTAACCTTTTTGCATTGTTTTAACACGCGAACCGACATCTTTTTTCAACATCATACCGTAAGTTGCATTTTACAAGGATCCGTGGAATTAGTTGGGCATACTTATATGTTTATTTAGTGTCCTTGTTTATACACAATATCACAAGCACTTTCGTCTCCATAACGTCCCTCGCCTTCCTACGAGTACTCCACTTGTGTCAAAGCGTTTACTGCTGCACCTGAACACTAAATGTACAGCAGAAATATCAAGAACACACAATATATGAGCTAAAATTTAGGATAACGTTTTTACCCCTCTACACTTCGTACCTATCGCCAGTGTGTTATGAAAACAATGCGACATTGCAGCTCGAGCTTGCTTTACTGACAGTACATCTTGCCGAGCACTTATGTTTCTTTATTAAATCTAGCTGAAATCGTCGAAGGCAGACAACATACGTATAGGATGAAACGTCAAACAGATCTGTACGCAGCACAAGTATGAGTGTAGCGGGGCACAGTATCGTTGTCATTGCTTTAGCGGCACGCCAAACACGATGAGAAAACTTCGCCCAATTTCAGTTTTTAATTCCGTTAACTAGATTACTACCTGTGTTTCTGTATGTTGTAAACTCATTGATTGACAGCATTCGCTCCACCTTACCTGCACGAAAATTGTGAGCATGTACTGCTTCATTCAAACTCACAATAAACAATGTAAGCTAACTTGTCTGACGTGTTTTTTTGCCAGTTGAGGCCTCTCGGTCACCTGGCGATAGAATAAAGGTATCGGTAGTCATTTCAGAGTATAGAACACGAACACCGCTCCGAAAGCTGTAGCAAAACGCCCAAAACCAGCGAGCGAGCAGCGCAACGAACTACACCAGCCGCTACCGTAACGGCCATATCATAGAATAAAGAACAACTTCAGAGAAGGGAAACTGTACCTTCCGCAGTGGTTCGAAAATAAGCAGCGGCAGCGCATGGAACTTACCTAGGTGGACGCCAGATGACGCTGCTAAAACAGGAAGCGGAATTGCGCATTTTTTTTTTTAGAGCATTATTCAATATGGCCGCTTTTTGCCGGTCGTGTACGCTTGCATCCGCTCGTACGCGCCGTACTCGCCTCGGCTGCTGCGTAGCCGGTGCGTTCTAATTGCCAGGAGAGCAAAGAGCCTCTACTGACGCCCATACAAACAAGCCACAAGTGAGTGAACAGAACGTGCGACTTTATTGGCAGAAGACCAGCAGTGTATGTACATTCTCGTGCAATAGCAGAAATAAAATTTGTATGTCGAGATACACTGAAATCTTTGACGCGAGCTCGTAAACGGCTCACCGTCGTCGTCACACATGGCGGTCTAGTAACGAGCGAAAACCAGCGGCTCATGCAGATTGGTCAGTGTCCCGCCTTTTTGCAGCGGCAGTCGCCGTTAAAGATGAGCAACTAACACTGCGAAACAATCGGGTGAACCAGGCATCTGCTGCCGCAGCCAACACAGCGACATGGACTACCCGGCATTTTAGCCTTAACTCTTTTCCAACCTGCACGTTACTTTTCTTTCGGGGGCCGCTAATGTGTGGCTCGCACTTGGTGTCCCACATTGTCTCAATATGGACAAGTCGCTTTCGTGGGCATCACCTTCATCAGCCACTTTTGCGGGTCTTTGCACCCAACTTCACACACGTCGGACCATGTAAGCACGTATGCCGGTCTCCGTTCGTGCTTAATCGCGGCCGAGAAAGGCAACAGGCACAATTTGCCCATGGCTGCAGCAGGAAAGGCTGAACGTGAACGGGGAGCACGAATCACGGTGTGTAAATTGGGAGTCTATGGCGCTGTGCAGATTGCAGGAGCAAATGCTTACTTCGAGAAACTGCTTTCCAGTGCAACTGACCAGGCCGCCACATCCGATAAGCATAACACGGCGACCGTAACCAAGTGAGATAACAGCAAAAATAAACGGCAATCATTCACCACATAGTGTTCAGAGAATACATTATACATTGGCTACAAACCATATGGCAACAGTGAGCATTCACATACACGGGTCTCTTAGGATACATTCAGCTGCCTACTTACAGGCATAATGCTTGCCTTCGTCGCATGTGGTGGTCTGGTAACGAGCGACAAACAGCAGTAAAAACAGATTGGACAGAGCGTCGCACCTGTTTGAACCGACAGTTGCCGTTGAAGATGAGCAACTTCCATTGCGAAGCAATCAGGTGATGCAGGCATCTGCTGCCACAACCAACACAGCGAAATGGACTATCCGGCATTTTAGCGTTAACTCCTTTCCAACCTGCATGTTTCTTTTCTGTCGAGGGCCACTAATGTGTGGCTCACATTTGGTGTCCCATTTTGTCTCAATATGGACAAGTCGCTTTCGTGGGCATCACCTTCAGCAGCCATTTATGCGGGCCTTTCCACCCATGTGGCTATGAACTTCAAACACGTTGGACCATGTAAGCACGTATGCTTGTCTCCGTTCGTGCTTAATTGCGACTGAGAAAGGCAGCAGGCACAATTTGCACATGGCTGCAGCAGGAAAGGCTGAACGGGGAGCATGAACCATGGTGTGTAAATTGGGAGTCTATGTCGCTGTGCGGACTGCAGGAGCAAATGCTTACCTCGAGAGACTGTTTTCCAATGCAACTGACCAGGCCCCCACATCCGATAAGCATAATACGGCGACCGTAACCAAGTGAGATAACAGCAAAAATAAACGGCAATCATTCACCACAGTGTTCAGAGAATACATTATACATTGGCTACAAACCATATGGCAACAGTCAGCATTCACAAACACGGGTCTCTTAGGATACATTCAGCCGCCTACTTACAGGCATAATGCTTGCCTTCGTCGCATGTGGTGGTTTGGTAACGAGCGACAAACAGCAGTACAAACAGATTGGACAGAGCGTCGCACCTGTTTGAACCGACGGTTGCCGTTGAAGATGAGCAACTTCCATTGCGAAGCAATCAGGTGATGCAGGCATCTGCTGCCACAACCAACACAGCGAAATTGACTATCCGGCATTTTAGCGTTAACTCCTTTCCAACCTGCATGTTTCTTTTCTGTCGAGGGCCACTAATGTGTGGCTCACATTTGGTGTCCCACTTTGTCTCAATATGGACAAGTCGCTTTCGTGGGCATCACCTTCAGCAGCCATTTATGCGGGCCTTTCCACCCATGCGGCTATGAACTTCAAACACGTTGGACCATGTAAGCACGTATGCTTGTCTCCGTTCGTGCTTAATTGCCAGTGAGAAAGGCCGCAGGCACAATTTGCACATGGCTACAGCAGGAAAGGCTGAACGGGGAGCACGAATCATGGTGTGTAAATTGGGAGTCTATGTCGCTGTGCGGACTGCAGGAGCAAATGCTTACCTCGAGAGACTGCTTACCAATGTAACTGAGCAGGCCCCCACATCCGAGAAATGTAACACGGCGACCACAACCAAGTGGGGCAGCAAAACCAGATTCTGCAATCTATCATTCAGTGTAGCTTGCGCAAAGACCCAGGCTATCGAGGAAGAAGAGCAACCATCAACGAGACTAGGAATATGGAAAATGAGAAAGCTTGCATTCAAGAGAGAAGCCACCCTGCTCTGCAAGCATTGAAGGCCAAAAACAACAAGAAAAGTAAAATGGTGCATAGCAAACAGTGCGTAGGTTAATGCAAGAAACATGTCGATGTTGCATCAGCTATTTCAGGAGAGGAATTGTGCATGACAACATGCACTAAAAGGTACTGCTACAGATATGTTATGCTACTAGACAGTGACTGGTATTAAGTATCAGCGAAGAATCGGTTGACCTTTATGTTTGGATGAGGATGAATGATCTCTAACGAGAATGGGCAATGAAAAAGCTTGCATTTATAGAAGAAAAATTACACTTGGCACAAATGGAATTGACATGGCCAGGAAGCTGATTAGGGGCAAACTGATGGAACTCTTTTGGCCAGCGTCGTCCGTGCTTGATCAGAAGTTGCAGGCGCATCTGAAGACGAAGAATTTCCATAAAGTCCTTTTTGAGTTACCTGGATGACTAAGCCAATTTGTCCGCGCTGGTGGAATGGTGGCTGAAGCTCTTTTCAGTCTTGACACAGTGCTCTGCAGACTTGATATCTCATGTAAATTCTTCTGCATGCGCTTCTTTGTTCGTGGTGTAAAAGCCTTGCAAATTCAGGTCCAGCCCCTTTCTGTTGGTGTGGATAGGAGCTCCTGTGATGACCAAGGTATGCTTGGCATGGACTCTGTTGGGGCAGAACGGTGACACATGAGATACAGCACAGATTAGCCAAACTCATGTGTGTTTTCTTTTATGTTCGAACCAATTATACTGAACCATAAACATGCGCAAACATTCATTTCTGCTGCAAACAAATGACATGTATCTCAAGACTAGCAAGACAATACAGCATATATCAAGCATATTTATTTCTGAACCACATGTTGTTTACCTTGTAGTAGCAGCCAATGTCCACACAATGGCCTTGTTGTAGCAGGCAGCAGCTTCTGTTTAGTGCGTGGAGTGTGTTGCTTTATACTGGTGCCATCCTCATTACTGCATGTCTGGAACAGAAATTTTGACTGAATCAGAAATTGAAAAAAAGCACAATTTTGCAATATGAAATGCAAGAAGGTGTGACATATATATTGTAATGGTTTGCGACTACAGAACACATGCAAATATACCCTGTCTGTTCTAGGGCGCTTAAGCACCACGTTAAATAAATATTGCTGTTGTCCATAAATTTATGCCTTCCTAACTATACAATGCATGTGAACAGTTTAAGTATTATTAATATCACAAATGAGAACATTTGTGCGTTCATTTATACACTGGAAGAGATCACACTGCTGGTTCCACAAGCAAATACATGAAAGTCATGAAGCTATTAAAACTGATGCATCATTTTTCTGCACGAACGTGATGCACTGCTGCAGTACTGCAAAAATAAATGCCCTACGGTAAACCAAACTGAACAGCAAGAACATTTGGAACCAACAAGTACGAAATATGAGTGAATTATCACGCTTGCAACTATTTAATACATTAAATTCTGTACTTTCACATCATTTTACCAAAGGATTATTCGATTTTGTGGACGAAAAAAGTTGCCGGCGGACTCGAAAATAAGTTTTATATGTATATTGTTAAGGCTAACCAGTCACCTATGGCCACGGCTACAATAAGATGAAAAATGAGGCGCGCGTTCCGATATCGCTCTTTCTTTCCCGATTGTGTGTGTATAACGACAGCCTCGCCAGTAACGGTTTATTTAGGAAACAGCAACGGAGGATCCCGGCTGCCATATGCTGCGCAGGATCTAGTTCGTTAACTTGTCTCCGCCTGTAAGTTAATGAGACGAATATTATATAACGATTCAAGCA
Organism: Dermacentor andersoni; assembly: GCF_023375885.2. Taxonomy (NCBI): domain Eukaryota; kingdom Metazoa; phylum Arthropoda; class Arachnida; order Ixodida; family Ixodidae; genus Dermacentor; species Dermacentor andersoni. The sequence continues at coordinate 409,165,917 of NC_092814.1, read as the reverse complement.
GCGGTGTTAAACGACTCACCATTATTACCGTTGTCAGCCGCACCAGAATCCAGCTCCCGTTTCGATGCAGACGTGTTCCGAATGGCTCACGACCGATACCCAACTTTCGGGCTTACATGTCCGCTTGCAAACACGTCACTTCACCCCAGGTTAAATAACGCGTGACATCGAAGCGCAATAAACTAGTTTTAGCGAAAAAGAAGCAACCAGTCTGAGCGCACGAACGAATGAATCCGTGCCGCCATGTACTCGAAAATACCGGTAAAAATTTTAAATCCAGGCCAGAGGTCACGTGAAAGATCAATGATGCTGAACGCTATTTGTGTTTATAATGACAAAGAAACAATAAACTTACTTACAAAGAATACAATATCAAATTAGCAATGATAATTTCGCCCTCTTTTTCATGTAATAAACGTGCTTCGGTAATTGTAGGAGAAAGTTTGCAAAAAAAATTGCGCTTATTACGGCGCCTCCAGCGGAAAATGCTCAAACTAACGTAAGCATCCCGAAGTGATATTACTATGCTGGTTTTGTTAGCAGCAGCGCGCGGTCGATTTTTTTGCCCTCTGTGGCCATTTGTTGAACTTGAGAGTGTGCGGGGCCTGGCCATATTGCTGACTACGCAGTGATGATAATATCAGTTTTGATTTTGCCAGCGCCAACTCTAGGTCGCATATTTTAGTTTGCAACGCCACCTCTACTCTTATTTTTGTTGCACTGTGGAAAGTACAGTTTTCCTTCTCTAATTTTATATAGGTGTTCTGTGGCGCGATGGTGGCGCCGAGCCACGGAAAGCCTATGGCCGAGCGACGCCGTGGAGTTTTCGTCCTCTGCGTGATCGTTCTCTCGCCCGCGCGGACCGCGCGTTGTTCAACGTTGCTTATGTGAATGTGCTTGCGTTGCTTGTGTGTTGGTTGTAGGTTCTGTGTTACTTGGTGGAAAGCCTTGAGTAGTGGTGGTGCGGCAGTGCGGCTTTGGCCTTGGTGAGCTCTGGCAGTACCCGTACTTCCTTGAGAACTCGGCAGTGGTGACAGTTGAAATGTCGAAGTGGCCTAGCGCCTTGGCAGCAAAGTTCTGCCAACCGCGATGTGGCGTCGTCGTGTCCGACTTTGCTTACCGGACATGAAAAAAAATTAAATTATGGGGTTTAACGTGCCAAAACCACTTTCTGATTATGAGGCACGCCGTATTGGAGGACTCCGGAAATTTCGACCACCTGGGGTTCTTTAACGTGCACCTAAATCTAAGTACACGGGTGTTTTCGCATCTCTCCCCCATCAAAAGGCGGCCGATGTGGCCGGGATTCGATCCCGCGACCTCGTGCTCAGCAGGCCAACACCATAGCCACTGAGCAACCACGGAGGGTACGGACATGAAGGGATGTGCTGCTCGCTACAAGTCATGTAAATGCGACTGCGTCGACCACCCACTGTTCAGCGCTGAATGTGTGTTTAGTGTGCCGTGCTTCAAACGAGTGGTGCAGCTGTGCAGCGGGGATGGTGGAGGAGCAGAGTGGCTTAGGGGCTCCATTTGCGCGTTCACAGACATATGCTCCCGTTTTGGTCTCATTAGCGGCTGTCGCGGGCTAGTGGTGTGCTCCTTGCCTAGTAGGAAGTTTACGATGCTAACACAGAGCGTCTTCACGTTCTTCCGTGCTATATGTCATTTCACGAGGCATCTGTCTGTGTTCTACGCAAGGAGTACGAACGTAAACATATCAACATATTTCTGTGTGTCTGAATTTTTGAATCACCCATAATACCCTTTACGACTGATAAATGGGCTGCACGGCCTGTGTAAATCAGCTACCTTTTATCGCGACGCTCTTCCGTGTGGTAGACTGATGCATGGTGCGCGTTTATTTCTGTACTGTTGTAAAAACCATTTGTTTATTCACTCAATACAAATGTACTGCTTCTTCGCCGCAGTACATTTTAGTTACGCGGTGAAGCATACTGAAAGTGGGAGGGGGCCGCTATCCCCCAGCATATTATGTCCACTTAGGCGACCTGAGTGGCGGCCAGTGCGCGAGTGTATAATTAGAGAACCCTTATTAGGTCCAGTGACCGTGGCCCCTTTCTACTTTTAGTGTGCTTCATCAGTACTTGCATCAGTGTGCTTCAGTACACTGCTTAGGTTTCACCGAGAAACATTGGTGTATTGCGAGAAAGGTAATCCTAAAAAGCCCAATTATGCAGCGTTTCTTTTGTAGCTTGCTACACCGCAATACAGGGGAAGGAATAATCATCGTGCAGTAAAGCATACTAAGAGGGGAAAGGCCACATAGGTCACACTGTGCTCATTATTTTCAATAGTGATATAATTTGCAAGTGCATCTGTGCTCGTGGTAAGCTTCATTGACAATTCTTTGTACATTACAAATTCATATTGCGAGGAAGCTTACTAAAGCACAATCGCCATTATGGAACGCGTTATTCACCTTCAATGCAAGAGCACAATGCAGATTCATGCCCATGCTTTTGGCTGGACTGCACAAGCTCTTTGAGAATTGATTTGTTCCCCACCCTTTACCTTCATGCCCCTGCCGTCCAATTACTGCGACCGACTCGAGATCCAGTGACTCAACCGCAGGATTTATCCTCCGCCTCACAGAAAGCTCAGCACTGAAGATGCTGTAGCTCTCCGGCTTATTCAGACAAACACATTTCCAAACCTACACAGATACAGTAAAATGTTCCCACATACATATCGCGGCATCTGCCTCTGGTTCGGCGACATGCGCCCTACACTCTTTCACATCTCGTGGGGGTGCGGGGGCAAACCTCAACACTTAAAGACGCCTAGCACGTCATTTGGGCGGTGGGAGGTACAGCTGACCGGCGATACCCTGGCGGGACAAGAAGCTCTCGTCAAGCAAGTACGTCGAGCAGCCATGGCCAGTGGAGTCCTGGAATGAGGACACCACCCACTCGACCTCAAACTCAACCACCTCGATGGTTCGAATAAATATTTTTCCCTCTCTCTCTCTCTTAAGTGCACTGGTAGTTTACTCTAAACTGGAGGGCTCAAGTTAATATGGAAGCACAATTTTGAAGCGAAAAGCTTCACTACGCTAGTCAACACCGCGCTTCGCGCGAGCCGGCGTATGTCAGAATCGGCTCGGTAAGCGTGTTCGGAGTTGGAATTGGCTCCGTAAGCGTGTTCGGAGTCGGCGCAGGTGGCCACTGCTGCGCGCTATGCGTCATCGTTTGACGTTCGCCGCAAACGCGTGTTTATCGCGGAGGCCTACTATATAACCGCTTGCCAGAGAATAGGCGTGCGCATTCAACATGGAAGAAGAGAGTGATACTACCGATACAAAGATCTGTATTTATGGCTCTACAGAAATCGCAAGACAATGTGCCCAACAATGATGAATAAAGAAGTTTAATAATCCTACATAACATATGGTATATATCATTGATAAGCAATTTGCATAACTTCACAAGGCACACATATAGCATAACAATAAGCTAACCAAAGCACATCCATAAGTGATACCGTAAGCATAACCATAGGATAAATCATAAAGCATAACCATAAACTAAACCGTAAGCATATCCATAACTTAAACCATAAGCATATCCATAAGTTAAACCGTAAGCATATCCATAGGCTCAATCATAAAGCATAACCATAAGCTAAACCGTAAGCATAACCATAGGCTAAATCATAAAGCATAATCATAAGCTAAACCTTAAGCATCACCGAACCTTTTCGCTTCGAGATATCCAGGCTTAACCTTAGCTAAATCGCAGCCATTTCTTTTATTAAGGGGACAAGATGTTGCCCAGATGGTTGCAGCACAGCTTCATTTTTTTTTCTTCCAGGCACCATTTCTACTCGAAGCTTCCATTGCAGTGTTTCGTGCCTCATTGAGCCAGCACATAGTGTATATAAAATCGGACACTGATTAGGAACCTCACCTATGCTCTCTGCAGTAAGCTGTGCACAGGAGACGTTCATGCCTATCTGTAGTAAAAAAAAAATGTTGCACAACCAGACAAAATAAAGGAAGGGGGTGGGCTGCAGCAATACTGAGTGTTAACTTGTGCTTTATCCTTTCCCTTGAGTTTTCTGTTTTTGTGCTTTTTATGGATCCTCCACAGTAACCACGCGAGTGCCGAACTAGAGCTTGTTGGTTTCAGGTCACATGGTTGTTACTAACAGAACAGTATTATAAACGAACAAGGGCTTGGAGGCATCCAGTCACCTTGCTTGTCTCATGGTGTCGCTTTATAAGCACCGTGAGCTTCCAGACCAACTAGGAAGGGACGTTTGTTGCAATCGTTTCTAAACTGTATTGCCACCAAACCAACAGTGCTCTCAATGTCAACTTTTGGAAAGTAAAATGCTTGCAACCAGCAAAGTCGTAAGAAGGAAGCATTCAAGATGTGCAAAGCGCGCCTTTTGAAGCTGGCAGCAGTACTGAAGGGGCTTTGCCTGTCTGCCCTATTTATGGATACATAAAAATGATTTATGCTATGAGAGAGATTGTTTCAGAAGTTGTCACATGGCCACAGTGCTGGGTGTTTAGTAGCAGAGAAGCTTGTCTTTGCCCACTGTCAATAATCTGTCCCTTCTCCAGTGCCCCTGTGAAGTGCCTACTTTTTGGACGCAATGTGCTCTTCATGTATGGATGCATGCATTTTTAGCTTGTAAAGACGTCTATTACCCTTTGCCTCAAGCTGGTACTTGCTGATGCCACCCCAGAAGGCATTGGGGAGTATGGTGATGCGCACTTACAAAACACTGTTGATACCAGTGAAACCAGATTAATGGAGCTGCTGTTTTTTGTCCACTCCATCCTCGTTAGTTACAATGAGCAGTTCTTTGTCCGTAAAGGAGGCATATGTAGTTGGTCGTGCATAGCCTGCGCACTAAGACTTGTTGCCTGTTATGACAGAGGCGTTCCTGAGAACCTTAGCACAGTGTTGTAAAAAGCTTCTGATGTGTTGACGACTTCCTTCTCTTTATCACACTTTGCCTGATGAGGCCAGCAACTGGGTCAACCAGATGCTCAACCGGCTTCCCACTAGTTTTCCCAGCGTCTCCTTTATCATGGTGCTGCTCATACATATGTTTTCATGACCTTGCGCTGCACTTCAACCATGGCCACACCTGCTAAACTAGCATGCGATCAAAAAAGTGCTATACATCATGTTGCTCCCAACTCATGACATGTGCTACAACACCTTGAGGAACACCCTCATTTATTTACGCCCTCATCATACTGTATAAAGCTTCGGATGATAAGTGCGACAATTTACTTCTGCTGGTTTTTCAGTGTTATTCCTGTCCAGCTTGCTCAAAGCTACCCTGAGTGTTTCAATAGCAAGACTGCTGCCAGACAAGACGTGCATAAAGCAAGGGTCGTTATAACCACATATGTAACACAAAATGAAGAAGGCCACTGAGTGTATAGGCGGTTTACTTCATATCCAACAAGCTTGGTTCTCCCTTTGCAAGTGAGTAAACTCAACTTGCCCCGAAGGCATGTCCTGTGACAAACTATGTGCCAGATGCTGTGTCCCCTGCAAAGCTGAAGATGTGTACGAGATCCTGACACCCCGCAGCGGCTTCTGCATTTGGCACACAGGCTACTATAAAAACGAGTGCCTTTACTAATATACTGATAACATGAAAACGGGATGAAATTTGGCTATTCATTGGGCCCAACTGCAGATGCATGCCTCTCTTCCACCAGATGTGTGTTGTTCACAGGAACTGGAGCTATACAAATGCAGAAAAAACAATATTTTAAAGTAGTAGAGTTTAACTATATTCTGCACAAGCAGGGCTACCTGCAGGCGCTGGTACATTATAGCCACAATTTATGGCTACACCACCATTCAAAGGCACTATTCTTGAATTATTAACTTCTATTTATTATATTTATGATGGCCATATATCGCAAGTACATATCATCCACATTGTGTGCAATATGGTTAAATGATGTCAACTATGATAGCCATTCCTAATCTGAAATGCAACAAAAGTAAATATAGGCAACAAACTGTAATTAATAAAGACAAAACGCAACCAGTGCACAGGATAAGTGACAGACTTCCTTTGATTGAAAAATAAATGTCACATTTGTCATGCCACCAGCAGTGAGTAGCAATCATTCAAGCTTGGGTGAGAGGCGAAACTTGGCAAAATGCTACAATCCCACTCGAATGTAAAACGGCCTTGGACACAAAAAACCGACATCATATTGTACGGAATGCAAGGGCAAGACTCTATCCAAGAACACTCTATGGCACCACATACTTGACATGGTGTAAAAAATGTTAACATGCCCTACCCATAAAAAGAAAGCAAAAAACACGGAAAACACGCTTTAAAATGCAATGCGCAGAGTCTGAAACCAAGAAAAAACCCAAAGAAGGTTTGCTAAGTCTTTCAATGAATAAAATTGTCAAACTGTCTCATTACTTCTTAATGAACCTGCACAGCTGGAAAGGAAGCAAAGAAATCCCAATAGCAGGGCCGTACAAAATGTCACCAAATGAATATACTTTGCCTACGAAGAATACCTCTGGTTTAGTTCTGGTCTGACTTTGCACAATAATTGTGTATAAGCTTTTCTTGTTTAGAATTGTTTAGCAGATACGGAAGAAATGACCATAAGAGTACCAGGTGTATAGTCTACACACAAAAAGCCACTGCTTTATTAGTTTTATTTTTTTCTCTACTACTATTCATGAGTATTTAAGTGCCTTAAAAGCGCTGTTTACATCCTATTGCAAAACACAAAATTTGGCAATTTGTGGCATAAAGTAAATTGCAGTTTCACTCATAATGTGAAACAATGATGCAGTAGCCAGTGAAATAGGCACAGGAAGCTTGCTTCAGGCGGTGCTTGTAGAAGTGAACACTTGCCAATGCAAGTCACTAATCTCCTTTAAAGAAGTAGAATAAGTGCGAGTCGTATTTATTTGTGGGAGTTGTGCCTCCCAGTGTTGAAGTGAAAAGACTCGGCTTTTCTTCCTCCTCTTTCATATCCGGACTTGGCCACTGGTCTCCACCAAAGCAACCCTTTAGCTTTTTACTGCTGAATTAGTTTTGGTTTTCTCAAATCTATATTTGGGCTACCCATTGCTGGGTCTCGCGCTGTGCTTGAACAAAACAAGACACCAGCAGACCTATCCAGTAAATCCATACCCGGGAATTCTGGACATGCGTTTAGTTTCTTTTTTCGCCACCACGTGGCGTATCAACCTTAAATATTTGAAATTCGCGCCGTGACGTACGTTATGACGCACAACTAAAGAAAACATAATAAAAAGAAGCACACCCTGAGACTGTTGCTTTACCACGGCACTTGGAAACGAGCGCGCTTATGTATCAGCCTTATTTTGAAGGCAACCTGCTACTTGCTCGACTTGCAATGAATCGACGATTTTGCTAGACACCTTGCCAGACAGCTCGTCGGCATTCCGGGTGAGATGTCTGGCCGATATAACAGCTCCCGCAAAGTTTCCGTTGGGTTCCCTTTCTTCGTTCTTTTTTCTCTTGTGCACGACTGCGGCCGTGGGTTCCGTATAGTCAGCGTTATGTTTCGTGTGCTTTCTACACTCTAAGAACAGTTTACACCCTTTGGAGTGCCCCTTCTGCCACACAATAATCTTCATCTGCCTTGATGCGTTTCCTTTCTTTAACGCTGCGAGCCCGGTACTTTCCAGTAACGCACGGCACGCGCGTTATCAGCATGATAGCATTGCCGACAGGAAATGCTATCATGCTGATAACGCGCATCCCGTTCGTTACTAGAAAGTACCGGGCTCGCAGCGATAAAGAAAGGAAACGCATCAAGGCAGATGAGTTTTGTTGTGTGGCAGAAGGGGCACTCCAAAGGGTGTAAACTGTTCTTAGAGTGTAAGAACCGGTGTGATTCAATAAGAGGAAGCTTTATAGCTAGGGCCCTTCTTCAATGCCGGCTGCTGAAATGCATGTAAAACGCATAAATGATTCTATGAGAAAATCGCTCAACCGTGCAGTCAATCTGAATGAGAATTGTTCAATTCAAGAGAGAACGTTAGATCTCAGTGATCGCTGCAATAATAATTTTGATTTAGTCCATGGTATTATTGACAAGAATTATCGGAAATCGGCAAATCTGAAAAAGGAATAGAAGCATGAAGTTTACACATCCGTTAGTTCGGATAAAAACATATCGCATCCCTCTAAACTACATCGCTTGGAGAATCTCAATCGCGCAAATTATATCTATGAATTTATAACTAAAGTGAAGTTGTTACAATGCCTGTAAAGATTCTGCGAATACCATATTCACGAGTTAGTGGTGTATGATATATCATTTTTCTTCGCATTAAATGAAATATTAGGGGCAGCTTACAGAATTCTGATATCGTTTTTAGTTGCTGAGGTACAGGTTCGTATACTTCGAGTATTGTTTCTTGAAATTTCGCATTTTTTTTTAGAATTTAAAAAAAGAGTGAGCTAAATAAAAATTCGCTTTCTGAACTCTCATTTTAACTGTTTTTTTAAGTTCCACATAACTCATGAATTGTGGTGCAGTGGCGGTATAACCGAGCTCAGATTGGTCCACCTTGACTGACCAAATAGGGCACCACTGTAGGTTAAATGAGGCGTACAACTCCTGCGGGACCCGCCGTGGTTGCTCAGTGGTTATGGTGTTAGACTGCTGAGCACGAGGTCGCGGGATCGGACCCCGACCACGGCGGCCGCATTTCGATGGGGGCGAAATGCGAAAACACCCGTGTACTTAGAATTAGGTGCACGTTAAAGAACCCCAGGTGGTCGAAATTTTCGGAGTCCTCCACTACGGCGTGCATAATCAGAAAGTGGTTTTGTCACGTACAACCCCATAAATTAATTTTTAATTTAACTCCTACGGGGACGGTAGAGTATCCGTCTCCAGTGCAAGAGGACCGTGATTCAAATCCCGGTGCCGCGCTATTCTCCACCGGAAAATACAAAAAAAAAAAAAAACCGTGTGTTGAGAAAATTGCACAAACAGGCCTGGAGTGCGGCCTGATCCCGGTGACCAGAACCGGTAACGCACTCTCTCACCAGAGCAGGATTGGCCACCCTGGTGCAGTACTTGGCCACAACCTCCTATATGAATACAACAATCGAACCCCGGCCCTCAGTCCCCAGCAGCCGCGAAGCAACTGACCACGGCGGCGGTCAGATCTGTGACGCTGCAGAGGGTGCTAAGAATACCTGGCTCCGGACAGGCCGCCATTGGAATCTGAACCTGGCAACGTTTAACGTTAGAACGCTATCTAGTGAGGCGAGTCTAGCAGTGTTATTGGAGGAATTAGAGGGTAGTAAATGGGATATAATAGGGCTCAGTGAGGTTAGGAGGACAAAAGAAGCATATACAGTGCTAAAAAGCGGGCATGTACTGTGTTACCGGGGCTTAGCGGAGAGACGAGAACTAGGAGTCGGATTCCTGATTAATAAGGAAATAGCTGGTAACATACAGGAATTCTATAGCATTAACGAGAGGGTGGCATGTCTTGTTGTGAAACTTAATAAGAGGTACAAAATGAAGGTTGTACAGGTCTACGCTCCTACATCTAGTCATGATGACCAGGAAGCCGAAAGCTTTTATGAAGATGTAGAATCGGCGATGAGTAAAGTCAAAACAAAATACACTATACTGATGGGCGACTTCAATGCCAGGGTAGGCAAGAAGCAGGCTGGAGACAAGTCAGTGGGGGAATATGGCATAGGCTCTAGGAATAGCAGAGGAGAATTATTAGTAGAGTTTGCAGAACAGAATAATATGCGGATAATGAATACCTTTTTCCGCAAGCGGGTTAGCCGAAAGTGGACGTGGAGGAGCCCGAATGGTGAGACTAGAAATGAAATCGACTTCATACTCTGCGCGAACCCTGGCATCATTCAAGATGTAGACGTGCTCGGCAAGGTACGCTGCAGTGACCACAGGATGGTAAGAACTCGAATTAGCCTAGACTTGAGGAGGGAACGAAAGAAACTGGTACACAAGAAGCCAATCAATGAGTTAGCGGTAAGAGGGAAACTAGAGGAATTCCGGATCAAACTACAGAACAGGTATTCGGGTTTAACTCAGGAAGTGGACCTTAGTGTTGAAGCAATGAACGACAACCTCATGGGCATCATTAAGGAGTGCGCAATAGAAGTTGGTGGTAACGCCGTTAGACAGGAAACCAGTAAGCTATCGCAGGAGACGAAAGATCTGATCAAGAAACGCCAATGTATGAAAGCCTCTAATCCTACAGCTAGAATAGAACTGGCAGAACTTTCTAAGTTAATCAACAAGCGTAAGACAGCGGACATCAGGAACTATAATATGGATAGAATTGAACAGGCTCTCAGGAACGGAGGAAGCCTAAAAACAGTGAAGAAGAAACTTGGAATAGGCAAGAATCAGATGTGTGCGTTAAGAGACAAAGCCGGCAATATCGTTACTAATATGGATGAGATAGTTCAAGTGGCTGAGGAGTTCTATAGAGATTTATACAGTACCAGTGGCACCCACGACGATAGTGGAAGAGAGAATAGCCTAGAGGAATTCGAAATCCCACAGGTAACGCCAGAAGAAGTAAAGAAAGCCTTAGGAGCTATGCAAAGGGGGAAGGCAGCTGGGGAGGATCAGGTAACAGCAGATTTGTTGAAGGATGGTGGTCAGATTGTTCTAGAGAAACTGGCCACCCTCTATACGCAATGCCTCATAACCTCGAGCGTACCGGAATCTTGGAAGAACGCTAACATAATCCTAATCCATAAGAAAGGGGACGCCAAAGACTTGAAAAATTATAGACCGATCAGCTTACTGTCCGTTGCCTACAAAGTATTTACTAAGGTAATCGCAAATAGAATCAGGAACACCTTAGACTTCTGTCAACCAAAGGACCAGGCAGGATTCCGTAAAGGCTACTCAACAATAGACCATATTCACACTATCAATCAAGTGATAGAGAAATGTGCAGAATATAACCAACCCTTATATATAGCTTTCATTGATTACGAGAAAGCGTTTGATTCAGTCGAAACCTCAGCAGTCATGGAGGCATTACGGAATCAGGGTGTAGATGAGCCATATGTAAAAATACTGGAAGATATCTATAGCGGCTCCATAGCCACCGTAGTCCTCCACAAAGAAAGCAACAAAATCCCTATAAAGAAAGGCGTCAGACAGGGAGATACGATATCTCCAATGCTATTCACAGCATGTTTACAGGAGGTATTCAGAGGCCTGGAGTGGGAAGAATTGGGGATAAACGTTGATGGAGAATACCTTAGCAACTTGCGATTCGCTGATGATATTGCCTTGCTTAGTAACTCAGGAGACCAATTGCAATGCATGCTCACTGACCTGGAGAGGCAAAGCAGAAGGGTGGGTCTGAAAATTAATCTGCAGAAAACTAAAGTACTGTTTAACAGTCTCGGAAGAGAACAGCAGTTTACGATAGGTAGCGAAACACTGGAAGTGGTAAGGGAATACATCTACTTAGGGCAGGTAGTGACCACGGATCCGGATCATGAGACTGAAATAACCAGAAGAATAAGAATGGGTTGGGGTGCGTTTGGCAGGCATTCTCAAATCATGAACAGTAGGTTGCCACTATCCCTCAAAAGGAAAGTGTACAACAGCTGTGTGTTACCAGTACTCACATATGGGGCAGAAACCTGGAGGCTTACGAAAAGGGTTCTGCTGAAATTGAGGACGACGCAACGAGCTATGGAAAGAAGAATGATGGGTGTAACGCTAAGGGATAAGAAAAGAGCAGATTGGGTGAGGCAACAAACGCGGGTAAACGACATCTTAGTTGAAATCAAGAAAAAGAAATGGGCATGGGCCGGACATGTAATGAGGAGGGAAGATAACCGATGGTCACTAAGAGCTACGGACTGGATTCCAAGGGAAGGGAAGCGTAGCAGGGGGCGGCAGAAAGTTAGGTGGGCAGATGACATTAAGACGTTTGCAGGGACAACATGGCCACAATTAGTACATGACCGGGGTAGTTGGAGAAGTATGGGAGAGGCCTTTGCCCTGCAGTGGGCGTAACTAGGCTGATGATGATGATGATGATGATGATGATGATGATGGTTGTAAGAAGAAAGGATTGCTGATTTACCAAGTAGGAGCAAAAGCTTCCCGTTAAGTTAGGCTTAGAATGTTATTTTTGCGGAGAGAAGAAGCAAGACGGGTAGAGTATATACATTATGGCGGCCGTAGTTCGATGGGGGCGAAATGCGAAGACACACGTGTACTTAGATTTAGGGTACATTACACATAGCCAGGTTGACGAATTTTTCCAGATTCCCCCACTACGCCGTGCCTCATAATCAGATCGTGTTCTTGGCACGTAGAACCTAATATTTTTTTTTATTTACAGGATGTACAGTAATTTACAGTGATTGACAAAGCCAAGCTTACAGCAGGCTATTCTTTAAGCGTTCACTTCTTCAGGCATAAGCTCGTGCTCATCTTCCTCAGCTTTGTGCAGAGGTGCGCAACATATTTCCACTTGGCGTGGGAGTGCCGTCGTGCTGCTTTTTTTGGCAGGAAAGTACTGGTAGCGTTTTAGGCGGCTGATCTGAACTACGCGATGGGAAGTCTGGATGGAGCGACTAGTAGGTGCGATGGAGACATCTCGTAGGTTACGTTGGTTAACTGACAGAGGGCTCGGTAAGGGCCGGAGTAGCCGGACATCAGTTTTTCCTAAAGCCCGAAACGGTGGGTGGGAGATCACAGAGTGACAAGATCCCCGCGAATATAACCGGCGTCTCGGTGACTACTGTCACAAATGCTTTTTCGCTTGTTCTGAGGAGCACAAAGGCGACGGTGAGCAACTTGGCGCGTTTATTGTGCTCGAGCAATGACATCGCTTGTATACTGAGACACGGACTATTGAGCGGTAGGTAGTATTGTATTAAAAAGCAATACTGGATCTCGGCCGCACAACAAATAAAATGGCTAGTAACGTGCAATGTCGTGGCGTGATGAATTGTACGCGAATATGGCAAACCGGAGAGCAGTATTCCAGTCACGATGGTCATCAGAAACATACATGACGAGCATGTATGTTATTGTTCGATTAAGCCGCTCCGTAAGACCGTTCGTCTGCGGATGGCATGCATTAGTCAATTTGTGTCTGGTAGAATAAGAAAGGATGAAGTCGCCACAACTGTAAAGAGGAAGGAGCGACCCCTGTCGGTAAGAAGTTGACGAGGAGCGCTGTGGTGAAGACTGTTGTGCAACAAGAAGTAGGCTACGTCTGTTGGAAGGGCTCTGGTGAACGCGAACCAAGTTGTACAATCTGTTGCGACCGCAATCCACTTGTTGCATCAGTCAGATGTGGGGAAAGGTGCCAAGAGGTCCACACCAGCGCGATGGAAGGGTTCGGTAGGAATGCCAAGAGGTAGGAGTAAACCAGCAGTGAGCACAGATGGCTTATTCTGAGATAATTGAGAAAGCAGACGCGGGCGTAGGCAATGACGCGGTCATGGCGTCGTTGACGTTGGCAAAAAATGACACCGATTCCACGACCACTGGCATCAGTGCGGACTTCTTTTGGAGCAGTCTGGTCGAAGTGCGCAAGAAGGAACAGAGACGTAAGGAGAGAGATAAGCTTCGCGAAGGCAGTTGCTTGTTCAGGTCGCTAAGAAAATGAAGCGTTCCTTCAGAAGAGCAGAGGGTGGGTGACCTCCGCAATATTGTGCATGAAGCGGCGGAGGTACGAGAACATGCCCACGAAGCTCCGGACATCTTTAGCACATGTTGGCACGGGAAACTTCTGTACGGCAAGAGCTTTTCCCGGGTCTGGGCGCACACCAGAATAATGAACAAGATGACCAAGGATAGTAATTTAGCGGCGTGCGAAGTGACATTTAGACGAATTAAGTTGAAGGCGAGCATTGGGAAAAGCAGAAAGAACGAGCAAGCGGCACTCAGGGTGCGTGGCAAATGTAGGAGCAAAAATTACGGCGTCATCTATGTAACAAATACAGATGAACCACTTCAGGTTATGAAGGAGTGTGTCGATCATGCATTCACAAGTAGATGGAGAATTACATAGGCCGAGTGGTATAAATTTGAACTTGTATAGGTCATCGGGTGTTATAAAGGCGGTTTTCTCTCGGTCCATGTCGTCGACGCAGTCCACCAGTAACCGGAACCAAGGTCGATGGAAGAAGAGTACTTCGCACCATGGAGCTAGTCGAGGGCGTCATCAACGCGTGGTAGAGGATAAACGTCTTTATTCGTGATCTTGGTGAGGCGCCGGTAATCCACGCAGAAGCACCAGCGGGCGTCCTCTTTAACTAGAACGACAGGGGACGCCCAAGGATTGGATGATGATTCAACAATTCATCGAAAAAGAATCTTCAACACCTCTGTTTGAATGACTTGTCGTTCGTGCAAGGACCGACGGTGCGGTCGCCTGTGAATAAAGTGTGCGTCACCCATGTCAGTATGGTGTGTCGTGAGAGAGATCTGGCCTAAAGGACGACCCAGGTCAAAATGTCGCTGAACACGGAGAGCAGCTGGCATAATTAGTTGGCGTGGTGAGGCGGAATTCAGGAGCAATAAGGTTTGTGAGCTGAGGAAGGACACCCGGCAAAGAAGAGTCAACGGGAGACGACGTAATACGAGCAGCTGAAGCTGAAAACAGGAAAACATGGGAGCAAGACGGCGTACCGAAGGCTATGCCTTGTGGTAGGACGTGGTCACTTATTGCGAAGTTGCTGGTAGAGTTGTTGCTGATTTTGATGACGGTTTGCGGAAGAGCAACGTGATGAGGAAGGAGGACTTTCGCGAGAGGAGACAACACAGTCAACATCAGGCACAGATGAATGTGTATAAAGCAGGACGCTGGTCACGGCTTGTGGGGCAAGTCGAATGTGCTCAGCGAAGCAGAGCCTGCTGGGAACTTCCTTGTGTTGGTCAGGACAAAGTAAATCAAGAGGAACTCCAGCGGAGCAGTAGATAAGGGCAGAGTGAGCGGATAGGAAATCGAGGCCTAGAACAACGTCATGGGGACACTCTTAAAGAACAGTAAACAAAACAGATGTTTGGCGGCCAGAGACACCAACGTGACCGGCACACATTCCTATTGTGGCCAGTGTTTTTACGTTAGCGACTCGCACAAGACAGGGTGCCGCAGGTGTTAGGACGTAAGGGAGCTGTCTACGAAGCTGGTCGCTCATCGCATAGACGTGTGGGCCTATAACAAACAGAGCAGCGACAGGGACAGCATCTACGTCACATCAAGTAAATTCCTTTGCGTCGGTAAGGTCAGTAGAGCAATCGCAATCCGGTCGTTATAGCAGCGTCACCTCTCGAAGCTGCACCCTTCAGCTTCTCGTAGAGTGCAGGTACATGAGGGACGCAGAACGGCAAGTAGTGGGTGAGCGAGACAGGGGTCGTCGTGGTGAGGGTGAACGACTCTGCCGTGTAGATGAGGACGCATGCGTAGAGTTGTATGGCGCTGTGGAATCTTGCGGTGGTAGACAAGTACCTGGCGAGCGGTGGTAAGGTTGGAGCGCAGACTGATATTGGCATGACGTCCAGGTATTGCGGCAGTGGCGGGAAATGCGGCCAACGTGCCGGCCTTTGATACGTATCGGCCGGTCATCGGATGTTCGCACTTCCACTGGGCTCCGAAAAGGCCGACAGGGGTACTGGCCTCGCGAAGCAGAGATCATAGGAAAATGTAGGTGCCCGCTCGGTTGACGGAATAGAGAGACTGAATTCCAAGGTTCGCGAACTCGTCGCGCACAACAGACTGCACAAGGTAACGCGTCAGTCGAGAATAGTTCGAAGAGGTCTGGAAGCCAACCGGTGCCGCGGCTCCGATCTTCCGTCGAACGGAAGATTCGCAGAGCGAAAGTCCTCGCACGAAGACGTAACAGCCGTATTTCGAAGATGGATCAACTGGTGTGCGATGCGAAGACTTTTTTGCTTCTTCGATGCGTCGACATTCATTAATAACGTCGGCAATGGTGGAAAAAATGCACGAAAAGATTACAAGCGTCGTCTGCTATGCCCTTCAGCATACGTGGTTTCGTTTGTCTTCTGACGTGCTCTCCTCAGCCTTGCGGCAAAGGGCCATAACTTCCTGGATGTATGTCACATGATTCGGTCGACGCCTCTACGCGGCGTCGACCGAATCATGTGACAGGTCGCACCTCACATGAATCAGGTCGCACCTCACAGCTGATCTTTTGTTTCTACAACGTGCTTACCACCACCAGTCGACGGATCTTAACGGGTGAAATCTTTTGTGACCAAGATCTGCCAGATCCGGTGAGACCTCGGCCCTTGGACATTTCGAGGCGAGCAGGCCGCAGCGCTAGGCCTAACGTAGGCGCCGCGATTACGCCGCGACAGCATCGCGTGCCGCACATGCCCACTGCACTGCTACCATGACGATGGCCGCCCGAGACCCCCTGCCTGCTGCAGCATTGGATGAAACCACACCAGCCGCCGCTATGGATCAAGAACCGACTGAAGACAACGAAGACGGGACTTGGTTTCTCGTGGCCCGAAAGCGCAAGAAACAGGTCCAAGCCACGTCGAGCGTTCCACCCAACACCGAACCCGCACAGCAGGACCACCTACATCTGACATTGCGCAATAAGAGCTCGCAGCTGCCCCCGCTACCGATCGACGACTTGAAAGTGGTCTTCCGACCGAGAGATGGACTTAATCTCGGTGAGTGGCCGCAGCACTCTATAGCCAGAGCTATAGGCACAGCGGCTCAATTAAACGAGAGCACGCTCCACCAGCTAACCATCCGCATACGCCGAGAGCAGAACGTCGCAGTGGTCAGCACACCGGACGAAGAACTAGCGGCAAAACTGCAGCTGATCAAGTCTATATGCCTGGAAAACAAGCAGTACGAGGTTCAGGCCTATGTGGCTGCTCCGGATGCTTCCTGCAAAGGAGTCATCTCCGGTATAGAAAAGAACACAGCCCCGACAACGCTGATGACAAATATCCGATCACCGATGGCTCAGGTCCTGCATGCAAGAATGATGGGAAATTCAGCCACGGCCATCATCACGTTCTCTGGCATTCGGGTTCCCCGGTATATCTACTATTACGGAGCAGAATACCGGTGCTACATTCATAAACCCCGACAGCAGCTGTGCAGCGTGTGCCTCTCCCCGGGTCATCGAGCAGATGTTTGCCCAACCCCGGATAAACCCCGGTGTGCTGCGTGCGGAACTTCCAACCCCTCCGAAGGACATGATTGCACGCTGAAATGTTTTCATTGTGGTGGTGAGCACCCCGCCACTGACTCTCGATGTCCTGTAAGGCAACGCAAGCCCTTTAACAAGAGCCACGTGTTCCGAGAGCAGCAGAAAATGGCGGAACAACAACTTCAGCACGACAAGTCCAGCAAGGTAACGACATTCAACGGTGCGGCACCTGCGACTACTGATGCAACACGTGGTCGTCCTCGCTACCGATCCCGGGGTCACAGCCAATCCCAAAGTCGCAGTAGGTCCAGGGTCCGCAGGCCGTCCAAGGACCAGAAGCAACCACGTGGTCGAAGCCGATCTGGGAGGCGCAGCCTGACGCAGCAGAAACAGCCACCGAAGGAACCTCAGGCCGCGTGGACGAAAACGCCCGACCGTCACACCAGGAAGACGACAGCGGTGAGTTGGTCAGCGCAGTTTCCCCCCTCTTTCCTCATCCCTTTCTTCACCTCCGTCCGCACAGCAAACAACCAAACAAAACAAAATGTCTCCCACAGCGACGCTTTCACTCACCCAGACGCACACACTCGCACCTGAGAAACTCCCTCACAATTCCTGCACCAAACAAGAAGTGCGCGAAATGATAGAGTAAATGGCGACTATTTTAAGAGCGGAGATGCAAAAAATGAAGGAAGAGATCATGGCTGATGTCAAGCACATGCTACAACAGGTCATACAACAAGCCATGACTGACATGAAACAATTCATCAGTGCAACTTTTAGCTCAACTTTCAGCCATCAAAACGACTCCCTTCCACATGACACTAACGCCACTAGAGAACCAAGAAGGTCCCACCCTTATACGCGTCCGGCTCGTACAACAACACCTGCCCTCACCAGCGAGGCGGTATCAACCAATCATGGTCAGCAAACCTAAGAGGCGCACTACCACCACCTTCCGGGTGTGGCAATGGAATTGTAGAGGGTACCGAAGGAAGAAGGGTTCCCTCACACAGTTCCTAGCCACACGTCCTCACCTACCAGACGTTATAGCACTTCAAGAAGTACATTGCACTCCCACACTCAGTGGATACGATGCATACACCGACAAGCATGACACCACCAAACAACCACTAGCTGCCACCCTTGTGTCCAAACAAATCACAGTGATCGAGCACACGCTCGACAGCTCCCACATTCCGCATGTGCTCTTGGAAATTGTACCTAGGAATCGACATGAAACCAGCTTGTTTTTACTTAATATCTGCAGTGCACCCAAATCGCGACGAGAAGACTTCGGACACCTTTTTTCGGCCGCCAGTAAACAAGCCAAGAAATCGATTATTCTGGGAGATTTCAATGCGTCCCACCCAGCCTGGGGGTACCAAACAGAAACTCCAAAAGGCCGCCGTCTAGCCCACGCCATGAACCTTCATCAATTCACTCTGCTGACAGAACCTGACAAACCAACCAGAACGGGTAACAGTGTAAGCAGGGATACCTGCCCTGACCTAACAATGGTGAAGGGGTTGACTCAATGCTCCTGGAACAACCTAATGGAGAATCTGGGCAGTGACCACAGCATTCTAGCCACAGACGTCCAACTGGTGGCTATACGCACCCCAGAACGTTCAATTAAAACAACAAACTGGGACACTTTCCGGCGCAACAGAACCAAATCTGAACAACACGACCCGCCATCTCTACGCGAGTGGACACAACAGCTACAAGCAGATTTTAATAATAATAATAATGATATATGGGGTTTTACGTGCCAAAACCACTTTCTGATTATGAGGCACGCCGTAGTGGGGGACTCCGGAAATTTCGACCACCTGGGGTTCTTTAACGTGCACCTAAATCTAAGTACACGGGCGTATTCGCATTTCGCCCCCATCGAAATGCGGCCGCCGTGGCCGGGATCAAGCAGATTTTAAAGCAGCCACTAAGCAAATTACTGCAATAACGGAGACGCCGGATGTGGACAGATATCTGCTCCATCTCTGGGATGCTCGAAGAGGCCTGACCAAACGATGGAAGAGGCAGAGGCACAACCGTAGGCTGAAACAAAGAATCGCCCGGATCATAGCAGAAGCTGAAGAATATGCCACCAGCCTCACTAATAGCAATTGGCACAACCTCTGCGACCGCCTTAATGGCACACTAAGTAGTTCCAAAACGTGGTCCCTCCTCAGAGCGCTACTCGACCCAACGCACACAAAAACGCACACATCGAACACAGTCCGCACTATCATCCACAAAGAACAAATGAATGATGACGCGCTCCTCCAAACACTGCAACAAAGATACATTGCTACAGGCCACCGACCGGAGTACAAAGACTATCCACACGAGGAAGACACCCAATTGGACGGCGATATTACAGAGACAGAAGTGAGGGCAGCCCTACACGGCATAAGACGAAACACGGCGCCCGGAGCAGACGGCAATCACTATGCACTGCTACGCAACATCGACGACCAGGCCATACGGCAACTCACTGCATACTACAACGACAATTGGCAAAACGGAACGCTTCCACAGGAATGGCGACACGCCGATATCACCTTAATTCCGAAACCCGGGAAACCGCTGTCCCTCCAAAATCTCAGACCCATTTCCTTGACTTCGTGTATTGGAAAACTCTTCGAGCACGTAGTTCTAAATCGCCTCCAGCCTCACCTCGAAGTGAACGAATTCTTTCCCAATACCTTATTCGGCTATCGACCAGGCCTGTCTGCGCAGGACATACTCCTACAACTTAAGGAGGATGTTGTGGATGGTCCAAGTAAAGCTCAAACAAGAGCCATTCTGGCGCTGGACCTCAAAGGAGCCTTCGATAACCTCTCACATGACCTCATTCTAAACAACCTTGCATTCTCCCGATGCGGAAAGCGGATCTATGATTATGTCCGGGCCTTTTTATCCGACCGAACAGCCACCATCAGCCTAGGTGATATTCGGTCGGATATCATAAAGCTTTCCGGCAGAGGGACTCCCCAGGGTTCGGTTCTCTCACCCAGCCTGTTCAACGTGGCGATGGCAAAGCTACCACCGCTCCTCGACAAACTTCCGAACGTGCAGCACGCCCTGTACGCTGATGATATTACAATCTGGGTGACCAGAGGATCAGACGGCGCCATTCAAGACGCGCTACAGGAAGCCGTAAATATAGTTCAAGAGTATGCAACAGCCGGAGGACTCACATGCGCAGCTGAGAAGTCGGAGCTCCTGCTTGTATTCAAAAAACGGAACAAGGCTGATTTTCCACCAGCCATCACATTGCATCTCGATGGCAACGTTATTCCAAGGGTAGACAGACTACGTGTACTAGGACTTCACATACAACACAACGGGAAGGCCACACATACCCTACACATGCTCCGCCAACAACTTACCCAAATAACGCACATGATAAAGCGCATTACAAACCGCCGACAAGGACTGAAAGAAAAAGACGTACTCCGAATCGCACAAGCCCTCATAATTAGCAGATTAACCTACCACCTGCCCTATCATAATCTGACTCAGACTGAGATGCACCAGATGGACACCCTCCTCCGTACGGCACTAAAGGCAGTGCTGGGACTACCCCAACATGCGTCTACGCAGCTCTTACTACGACTGGGGGTGCACAACACCATCCGCGAACTAGTTGAAGGTCATTTTAACAGCCAATTGCAACGTCTGCAACGAACAATGCAAGGGTGCCACATTCTATCCCGGCTAGGATACCAAATACCAAGACAACCACAACAGGAAAACCGCACACTTCTTCCGCTTAGCATTCGCAACAAAATTCACGTGGCCCCAATTCCCCGGAATATGCACCCTGACCGTCATAAAGGTCGACGAAAGGCAAGAGCACAAGCCCTCGCTCGCCTATTTGGCGATGACAAATCAAACACTCCAGTCCTATACACCGACGTGGCCCGCTACCCACAGAAACGTGCCCTATGCCTAGTCGTACTAGATAGTGCAGACATTCTGAGAGCTTCGGCAACGCTCAACACTCTGGAGAGTGGCACGGCGGAAGAGGCTGCTATTGCCCTAGCCATCGTACACGCTTCAACCATGCCGGCGCCGGATGGACCTATCACAGTGGTCACTGATTCTCCGACCGCCTGCAGGACTTTGGCACAAGGGAGGGTGACACCCTACGCACACCGCATTCTTACATCATTACACCCCACAGCGTTACAGAGGGTGCGTATCGTCTGGACACCTGGACACGCCTCTCTCCATGGTAATGAACGCGCTAATGCGGTAGCCCGAGAGCTCGCTAACCGGGCGCCATTGGAAGAGCTGTCCAACCCAGACGACGCACCGACAGAACCACTGAACTACACTGAAACTCTACAATATTACAGAGATAACAGGAGACACTTCCCTCCCCCACACAATTCCCTTAATCGAGAAAATGCCGTCGCGTGGCGACAGCTTCAAACTAATTCATTTCCCTGCCTCTTTTATCTTCACCTCTTCCACCCCACACAATATACCTCACACTGTCCCTATTGTGGAGCAAAGCCCACAGTATATCATTGCACCTGGGAGTGCCCACACCCTCCGGGCTACTCCCCTATTCCTTCACCTTCCCCTTCCTCCTGGGAGACTGCGCTGGCCAGCTCAGACCCGCAAGAGCAGCGATGGCTGATCCGGCGGGCACGCGGAGTGGCGTGAGCCAATGGGGCCCTGAACTAGAGGGCTCCACCCTGCGAGGATGTCGCCCAAACTCCTGATAAATAAATGTTTTCTCTCTCTCTCTCTCTCTCTCTCTCTACGCGGGACCCAACTTCCCTTTGCGCAGCTCGCTGACGGCCAACAGGTTTCCCGAAGAGCTTGTGGAGCTTTTGCTTACATTGCTCCCGGCTCGTCAGTTGTTCCTTGTGATTTCGAAACCAGAGCCATGGCATTCCGTTCAGGTGGGAAATTATGTCAGCCAGCGTAACACTTTTGTACCACCTGTTATGGGCGCTGATGCTCTTGTGCATTTGGAGCCGCTCATCGACATCAAAATTGTATGGCGCGGTTTATACATGGTTCTACTGAGTCAATCTTAGATTTAGTATTCATAAACGCTCTTTATGTGATTACACAGTATCTGTTCATGACGGGATATCTGATCACAAGTTAGTAGTCGTAAATTTACCTGTAGTCCACGGACGTATAGAAAAAGCAAAGCATAAGAACGTAATAAATTATTCAAAAGCACTGGATGAACCCACCCTTGATTACTTGGAATTGGCTTATGAAAGCTTTGAGGGAACCAGTCTCACACAGTTATGGAACACGTTCAAGGAACGTTGTAAATATTGTATCAATAGCTTCATACCCGATAAGAAGAAGTGCCTAAAGAAAGCAAATCCCTGGATAAATCGGCACATTATTCACCTAAAACGAAGGCGTAAACGGCTGAAAAAAGCTAAGAACGCCAGTTTTAGTCAGTTAGCTATTTTAGCAGAAGAGCTTTCTTCTAGCATTAAATCAGCAAAAAAACATTACAGAGAGTCTTCCACAATTTTCACGAAATGATCCCCATAAATTTTGGGATCACCGTCGAACTTCCCACAAGCAAATAAATCAAATCACTGTGCATAACAACATGATTACGTGTCCCCAATCAATTGATACGCATCTCAACGCCTACTTTCATTCTGTATTTTCTGAACAAAGTGCCAATGAACATGTGTTTGACCTTCCACCTGAAGAATCAATCACTGTATCCTACGAAGGCGTTGTTGAATCCCTACTCCGGTTAGATACCAAAAGTTCGCATGGTCCAGATGACATACCAAACGCCTTCTGACGCCATTATGCTGAATCATTAGCTCATTTCCTAAAAAAAATTTTCTGTTTGTCCTTATCGTCTTTTTCATTGCCCCCCGACTGGCTAACAGCCAGAGTTGTGCCTGTGGATAAAAAAGGGGACCGCGCGTGTTTAAGCAATTACCGTCCGATTTCTTTGACGAGTACCTGCTGCAAAGTAATCGAACACATTATCGCTAACCACCATACTTGAAATATTAAACTCGAAAGGATGCTTGTCTCCATTTCAACAGGGCTTCAGGAAAGGTTTTTCAACTGTCACGCAGTTGGTTACTGCTATCCATAACTTTAGTTGCGTATTAGATAAATCTGGACAACTGGACATAATTTTTTTAGACTTCAGCAAAGCGTTTGATAAAGTTCCCCATAATAAACTTCTTGAAAAACTGAAATTAATAGGCGTGCCCTTGACCATACTAAACTGGATTGCTTCCTACCTACAAAATCGAACACAGTTTGTGGATATTGATGGCATCTCTTCCACGTTACTTCCAATGACATCTGGCATGCTCCAAGGAAGTGTACTAGGTCCACTGTTATTTTTGGTTTATATAAACGACATTGTGTGTTCCATTGATAGAAATGTTAAAATTGGTTTATTTGCCGATGACTGCATGCTGTACACCCCAATAAGTTCTGTGGCTGACCAAATATTACTGAATAATGCTTTCCGCGAAATTGCGGCCTGGTGTGACAGATCAGGAATGGTCTTCAATTCTGATAAGACTGTGCTTTTGCGCATGACAAGAAAGAAACGTCCTATCCACTTTAGTTACTCTCCTTACCGCACTACTATCTCGGAAGTCGAAAAATACAAATATTTAGGTGTTTTAATAAATTCACAGCTTAACTGGAGCGACCATGTTGATTACATCTGTTCATCTGCGTTAAAAAAACTTGGATTTTTGAAACACAAGCTCAAAGGAGCACCCAGTCACGTTAAGCTATTAGCCTATAACTCTCTTATTCGGCCCAAACTTGAGTATGCGGCTATAGTGTAGGACCCGTACACCAAAAAAGATATAGCAAAAATAGAAAACGTGCCAAGACTGGCTGTGCGCTTCATTTACAATAAATTCAAGAGAACTGATTCCCCATCTGCTTTAATGGCCTCCAACGAAATTAAACCTCTTCATATAAGACGGAAAATTGCTCGATTAACGCTTCTTCATTCACTCATCCATGGAAAGTTTGGAATTTCTTCTTCACCTTATGTTACAGCTTCAACTACACTAAAAACCCGTCACCAGCATACCCATGCCCTAACACCATATTTTGCGAAAACAAACTTCTTTAAATACTCATGCTTTCCGCGCACAATAAACGATTGGAATGCACTGCTTGAACAGATTGTCTCAAGTGACAGTTTTGAAAAAAATTTTAGCAATGAATTTTGATGTGCAGATTGATGTGCAATGTATTTGCTTTGACTTGTTTCGCTCATTTGTGTCATGTGTCAAGCCTTTTGTCCATGTAATAACTTTATGGCGTTTGTAAATATGCCTTGTTATCTGCCCTTCCTGCTTGGTCCACTTGAGGTCTGCAGTATTATGTAAATAAAAAAATAAAAAAATTTAAAAAACGTTCCTGGCTAACGGGACTGCGATGAGATGACTGTCGGCGTTGCAACCCCTTCTAACAATATATGCGCTTATGGCACTTAGTAGGAACATCGGTGGTGCGTTAAAGCAATGTTTTGGCCAGGAATCGGCGGTGAAGTCACATTTCACTTCAGAATCAAATTGTTTTCTTCCTCCCGGCAGAGGGAAAATTAGGGCTATCTTTTTTTAACCTTAACTTCGTGCAGGCTCGTGTGGACGTGTGTAGTGCTGGGCAGAGTTATGACGTCGCGTGCTGCACTTGGCTCGCTGGGCTGCAGCCAATCACAGCAGACTGCGCGTCGTCTTCTGCATCAGCAGACGAAAAGCACCTGACTTCGCACTTACCGGCTCCATATTTCAGTGTTAGCGGCGACAACACCCAAGGGAGCGTCGCATCGAGCTTTACTCGTAGCCGCTTGCCATCGCCCCTTGCAAAAGCAGGGATCGCCGTCACACACGCTGGTATCGGGAACTCACGACAACGTGGACGACCGTAGCATTACCCGCATCACCATACCATGAAACTAAACTCCAGTGCACGGTTTTGCTTTCGTCAACAAATCTAGACAAACTGCAGCTAAATACATGGCGAATGCGCAGTGCACGAAGACAGCGCAGAGTCTGAAACAGCCTGCACCATCCATGAGTAAGATAATTTTACCTTCTTGGAAGGTTAGCTCACCTCCCTCTGTGAGACATGGTCACGCAAGCACTCCGCTACGGTCTTTGCAGCGAGTATTTACTATCGCCGCGATATCACTAATATTGTTTGACGTCCGCTGCTTGCATTCATCGAAAACGCAGTGTAGAAAGTGTAGTTTTCATGCTACACTATAAAAAATGACTTCGTGTAGGTAGGCGGAGCTAAACTATTCTACGGCAAGTAAAAAATGGCGACTTCCTACACTAACTACACTCGTGTAGCCAGTGTAGGTAAAAAAAATTGCCCTGTTGACTTCAAGAAGCACCAAATTTAAACCATAAGGCAATTAATTAGAGCTGGCGTTGGAACTGTAATTGTAGAGCAAGTGTGATTCACTCTGCATGCAGTAGCTTCTTGAGATGCAGCAGGGAGGGACAGGGAGTGTATATGCGTGTGCATGTCTTCAGTGTGCATGTGCATGTACTTGAGTTTGTGTGTTCGCCCGTGTTTGTGTCTCCGTATTTGAGTGTGCGTACGCACGAGCGCGTTTATGCGTCTGCGAGCATACGCGCATTTGCGTATGAGGGCGTTTCCGTGTGCGTGTGTGCATGCGTGGGCGCGTGTAAATCTGCATGGAGGAAAACGTGCCTGTTATCTGTGCCTCTGTATGCTTGGGAGAGAGAGAGAGGTGAATATCTGTGTGTATATGCTTTTGTGAGAAGCTAGCATTTCCTTACTTGCACCTTCTCTCGGATGCAAATGAAATATAGACATTAAAATATAGTGTTTTTACTTGTCAAAATCACAATCTCATTATGAGGCACACCGTAGTGGGAGACTCCGGAATAATTTCGACCACATGGGGCTCTTTAACTTGCACCTAAATCTAAGTACACGGGTGTTTTCGCATTCCGCCCTCATATAAATGCGGCCGCCGTGGCCGGGATTTGATCCCGCGACCTCGTGCTTAGCAGCCTAACACCACAGACACGGCGCAGACATACAGTTTACTTGAATCTTATTTATATCCACAGAGACAAGAACGACTGGCACTGCCTTTATACCATTATCACTTTCTGAAAGCGAAACCAACGCAAAAAGAAAAAAAATATTAGGATGATGATGATGGTGGGTAGAGTTTTACGGCGCAAGGGCCAGGTTTGGCCAAAGAGCGCCAAGCCAATGGTAATTAGATCAAAGTGAAGGGATATATTAAGATGAATGAATGTTACGGGGCTGTAAAGGAGCCTAAAGGATGGTCACTGTAAAGTGTGTAAGAGCTACATGTAATAAAACTATGACAAGGACGCGAAAGGTGCATTGTAAAAGAGTTACGATGTACGATTGATCATTTCGATAAAAATTCTAAAAGCACTACTGCCCTAACAGATTCCTTGAAGCGCATGGACCTGAAGGCGTGTGCTGTACAAGGACTACTATCACAGCAGTATCCTCTAGAGAGAGGATGCGCTACGATACTATTGGGCTATTAACATGTAAAACCACATCATTCAAGAAACCTAGGACAGCTTTGGTGGTAAAAAGGGGTTCCTTACCAAGAAACATACCGGGATGGAGAGGGAGACATTATCGGCATGCTAGAGGAAAATGTTTCCTTCTTTCTCTTTCGGCTTCCCGACACTCCACGAGGACGTGGAGGACGGTGAGCCTTTCACCACATCTACCACAGGTAGGAGGTTCGTTGCCAGTAAGCAGAAAATTGTGAGTACCATATGTGTGTCCTATTTTGAGTCTGCATAATAGGACATCAGTCCGTCTTGTTTCTGTAACGGGGGGCCAGAAACCTATCCTTGGCTTAATCAAGTACAGCTTATTATTTGTTTCTTTGTCCCACATGCGTTGCCCGTAGCTTCGCAGTTTCGTTCGCAAGAAAGGCTTGAGGTCTGTGGCAGGAATAGCAGTGGTGGAATTACCAGCCTGAAATGTAATTGATGTCGCCACTTGGTCGGCCAGCACAGTGCCTTCGATTCACCTATGACCAGGGACCCAGCATATTGTAACATGTCTACGAGACGAATAAATATTGCACACGAGAGAGTGAAGCTCAATAAAAATATTATTTTTGTGTTTTCTTAAGGACATTAGTGCTTTTATAATACTTAACGAGTCCGTGAATATTATCGGTTTCTCTAGTTTTAATTTCTCTATGTGTTTTACCGCAGACAGTACTGCGTAGGCCTCTGCAGTAAAGATGCTTGTATGGGGGTTCAGTACACCTGTTTCAGAGAAAGAGGGTCCAATAGATGCGTAAGACACACCAACATGCGATTTTGACGCATCGGTGTAGAATTCCGGATAACAGTACTTCAATTGGACTTCATGGAAATGCATTCTTATTTCGAGCTCTGGTGCGTATTTTGTAACTCTTACAAAAGATATATCACATTCTTTCACCTGCCAATCCCAAGGCGGTAGCTCCTTCACTGGAGGCATTAAGCGGTGTTCGAAGAGTGGAACATCCATTTCCACGCTAAGCTCCCTCACACGGAGTGAGAAAGGCTGTCTCAAAGAGGGTCGATTACGGAAAAGTGCAGTACATGTCGAATCGTTAATAGTGTCACAACATGGATGTTCAGGATTAGAGTGCACTTTAAGGAAATATGTGCAGCTGGTGTAAGATCTCTGCAGATTGAGTGACCACACATTCGATTCTACATACAAGCTTTGAATGGGGCTAGTTCTGAATGCGCCTGTGGCCAGACGGATACCCAGGTGGCGGACGGGATCCAGCATCTTTAGTGCACTCGGGACGGCCGAGTTGTATACTATGGCGCCATAGTCTAACCGTGGTTGAATCAGTGTCTTATAAATATTCATTGTACCCTTCCTGTCGGTGCCCCATGTTGTGCGTGATAGTATTTTGAGTAAGTTCATTGTTTTTAGACATTTAGCTTTGAGATATTTTATGTGTGGGATAAAAGTAAGCTTAGAGTCAAGTATTATACCTAGAAATTTGTGTTCTTTGTTGACAGTTATTTGTAAAGAGAACACACAAACTTTTGTGGGGGTTGATTTTCAACCCATTTTCGTCTGCCCACTTAGATATCTTGTTCCATCCCTGCTGTACTTGTCTTTAGAACACTGCAAGGTTACAGGATTTAAAACCTATTTGTATGTCATCTACGTAGACGGAATAAAATATAGCTGGTGGTAATGAAGCGTGGAGTGTATCCATCTGAACGATAAAGAGTGTGCAGCTGAGCACACCTCCCTGGGGTACACCTGTTTTCTGTATAAATGGACGTGAGAATACATTCCCGACTTTCACGTGGAAGGTACGGTTCAACAGATAACTTTCTGTCAGGTTTTGCATATTGCCACGGATGCCCATTCCCGACAAGTCTCGCAAGATCTCGTATCACCACGTTCTGTCGTACGCCTTCTCCATATCGAGGAGTATCGATAAGAAAAACTGTTTGTGTACAAACGCGTCACGAATATTCCCCTCAATGCGCACGAGATGGTCGTTTGTGGACCGACCCTCTCTGAAGCCACACTGGTAGGGATCAAGTATTTTGTTCATTTCAAGGATATGTATGAGTCGCCGGTTAATCATTTTCTCAAACAGCTTTCAAAGGCAACTCGTGAGAGCTATCGCGCGGTAGCTTGCCTCTGACGAAAGGTTATTTACCTCGCTTCAAAACGGGGACCACGATCGATTCTTTCCATGCAGGTGGAAGATATTCAGCAGCCCAAATAGTGTTAAAAAGTGCAAGTAGTGACAGTTGTGTGTCAGTGTATACGTTCTTAATCATGTGGTACATTATTCAATCAGGTCCCGGTGCAGAGCTGTTGCATACGATCAAGGCAGCTCTCAGCTCCGCAATGCAGAAAGGACGGTTGTATGGTGCGTTTTGTGGGGATTTCCGCTCAAATTCCTTACGTTCTTCTATTTGTCTGTACTTGTTGAAGGATTTTGAATAGTGTATTCAGCTTGACACATCCTCAAAGTGTTCCCCTAGGGTGTCTGCCTGTTCTTCTAAGGTATTCCCTTGATGGTTCACCAGAGGCAACGGATTTATTTGCTGCCCTTTTACCTTCCTTACGCCATTCCAAACTTTCGCCTCCTGTGTGTACGAAGTTATACCTGAAAGGAACCTTTCCCAGCTTGCTCTCCTCGCCTTACGTCGTATCCGCCTTCCCTGCGATTTTATCTGTTTAAATTCAATTAGATTTTCTGTATTCGGCGATCTGCGCAATATTCCCCATGCCTTATTCTGCCTTTTCCGTGCATTTCTACAGTCATCATTCCACCAGGGAACACGTCTTCTAGATGAACCACCATTCGTTTGCGGGATAAACTATTTAGCAGCATCACAAATAAAAGCGCTAAAGTATGCGACAGCATCGTCTATACTGAAATTGTTTATAAAATCGGGTTATAAATGAGTTGATTCCTTAAAATGCTCCCAGTCAGCCGATGCTAATTTCGAAATGGGAAGACGGGGACGGTTGTCATGCTGCGTTATTAACTTTATTAACTATTAACTTTATTAACTTTATTAACTATTATTAAGGATTCTTGATAACATTCCATTCAAGATGAGGCAGAAGGGAACCACAGCCTATTGCTAGGTCTCTGGATGTATATGAATTGTGTTGGCTGCTGTAGTATGTTGGCTCCTTCTTATTAAACAGGCAGGCACCAGATGTAAAGATGAAATTTTCAATGAGTCGCCCTCTTGCATCGCAACACGCGTCTCCCCACAACGTGTTGTGGGCGTTGAAATCACCCACAGGTATGTAGGGTTCCGGCAGCTGATTTGTGAGGTTATAGAAATCGGCTTTTTGGAGGTGATAGCTTGATATGTGTGGTACAGACAGTTACCAACTCATTGAAAAGAGCCCCTCTAATTGACACTGCCTCGAGGGGTGTCTGTAAGTCTACGTGGCGACAAGCAACAGACATGTCTGCGAGGATTGCTACACCGCCGCCCGAGGTGTTAGCCTCATCACGGTCCTTGCGGAAGATGGTGTACTGGCGAAGAAAGTTTGTTTGAGTACGTTTTAGATGCGTCTCCAGAACACACAGCAATATTGGATTATATTTGTGTAGGAGTTCTCTAATATCGTCAAGGTTATGGATAAGTCCTCTAACATTCCATTGTAGTATTTGTGTATCCATTATGTTATTTGTGTTTAGTGCTGTATGTTTAAGAGACGAGGGTTAGCTCACGGGCCCTTTGCAGGCGCCGTGACGGGGGTTTTATCTCTTTTGGAGCGATCGCGAGAGCCTCGCCGATCCTTAGGCGCTGGTCGCGCCGTCATGCTGGTGGTTGCTTTGTCTGGCGTGAAGGCCTCGGTACGTTCGACGACGCCTTTGAGGCAACCTGCCCGGAGGTGGATGGCCCCTTCTGCTGGGCGGGCGGAGCAGCGCTAGCTGCAACCGCCGGGGGGGGGGGGGGGGGGGGGCTGACGTCACTGCCGGTTCACTGGGTGTGGGCCCGACAGCCACCGGAAGCCGTTGTGCCGCCGCCCCATGACGCGTCACATCGGCAAATGTGTTCTTTGGCAGGTAGGATACCCGCCTGCGTGCCTCCTTGAAAGTTATGTTTTCTTTTACTTTTATCGGCACAATTTCTTTTTTCCAGGATGGGCACGACCGCGAGTATGCAGCGTGCTCCCCTTCACAGTTTACACAATGGAGAGAGTTTTCACAAGATTCAGAGGTGTGCTCATGAGCACTGCATATCGCGCAGGTTTGGCGTCCTCGGCAGCTCTGTGAACTGTGACCGACACGCTGGCATTTGAAACAACGCAAGGGATTAGGAACATATGGGCGAACACGGAGCTTTATATACCCGGCCTCGATGAACTCGGGCAGAACACTTGTGCCAAAAGTAAGTATCAGGTGTTTGGTCTGTATTTCCTTATCATCAAGCCTCATCTTAATTCGCTTAACGTTGATGACGTTCTGCTCACTGAAGCCCTCCAAGAGCTCAGCCTCCGTCAACTCCAAGAGATCATCATCGGAGACTACGCCACGGGTGGTATCCATGGTACGATGCGGAGTTACTGTTACTTTGGCGTCACCAAATGAAACTAGATTGGGTTGCTTTTCATACTGTTTCTGGTTGCGGAGCTCCAAGAGATCACCGCTTGCCATCCTGGATGCTTTATAACCTGTACCAAAAACTCGAAGACATCATCGATGCGCCCCCTCTTGAGGGAGCGATCAGGTAACGGAGGAAGGAAGAAGCCATAGGAGAGTGTAATTTTGGCAGTAACGACAGCCACCCACCGTGGAGTCCTATAAGGGGACGCTGCAGGACCTGTGAAACACGGCCTGCAAACGCCATCTGTACATTACCACTGTAACCAAATATGAAATAACCTAGGTTGGCTACTCACACAAGGTTAACCCTTGCTGCCTAGAAAAATTGGAAGTAAAGGGAAGACAGGAGAAGACAGGAAAGATGGAAAGTGAGAGAAAGACAAAGGCTGATGGGAGAGAGAGACACAGGAAAAGGCGACTACCGATTTCCCCCGGGTGGGTCAGTCCGGAGGTGCCATCAACGTGAAGCCGAGGCCAAAGAGGTGTGTTGCCTCCGCCGAGGGGCCTTAAAGGTCCAAGCACCCGGCATCGGCTCAACCCCCAGGATCCCCTTCTTCCCGGACACGGCTAAGCCACGCACGGCTACACGCGGGAGGGTCCAACCCTCATGTGCTCGGATACGTGGTGTCGCAACACACCAAACGCCTGCTAACGCAGATGCCCGTGTGAGGAAAATATTGCTACGGAACAATATGTGCGATCACGAAAAGGCGAGCAGTGCGATGACGACAACCACGATGAGAAGCTAGCGCGGGCGGTTGCCTCTTGGCCAAGCTCAGCGTATTTTCCTGTAAATATACTTGTTCATAGCTTTTCGTCTGCGTCTTCCTACGTAACATATCTGGTGTAGGTGGACGTTCCCTGTACCTCGTCACGGAGCTTCGCAGTGGACGGTACGTCGAGCCTTACTTCATGGCTCCCGGCGACGACAACCGGACTCCCCCGGTTCCGACACCTGCTGCCACTTCGACGACCTACATCAGTCTCCCCGCTCCCCGTGATCCTGGCGTATTCTCGGGCAAAGATGGGGAAGACGTCGATGACTGGATCAGCCTGTTTGAACACGTCAGCCGCAATAACCGGTGGGACCCTACTATTATGCTCGCCAACGTAGTCTTTTACCTCGGTGGCACACCTAGAGTTTGGTATCGCACGCACGAAGATGAACTCACCAGTTGGGATTCACTTAAGACACAGCTTCGGGACTTGTTCGGTAACCCCTACGGTCACCAACTTGCCGCGCAGAAGGCGCTTTCCGGCTGTGTGCAGACGTCAACCGAGCCCTATGTCACGTACATTCAGGACGTCTTGGCTCTGTGCCGCAAAGTTGACGCCCACATGACTGAGTCAGACAAGGTTGCCCACATCCTCTAAGGCATTGCCGATGACGCCTTCAACTTGCTCTTTTGCAACAACGTAGCGACGGTGGATGCTGTTATAAAAGAGTGCCGCCGCCTGGAACTCGCTAAAAGCCGACGTATTGACCAGCAGTTTGCCCGTCTGCCCAACACCCCAGCGACATCTTCCTGTGCCGACACTCCTCGTCCCAACAACACTGCCGATGTTACCAGGATCGTCCGGCGTGAGATCGAGGCCGCCTATCCGGCTGCCTTCGACTCCAGTCCCACCAACACATCTGCAGTCACGGTCTCACTGATCCAGGCAGTTGTCCGCCAAGAGTTCGAAAACATGGGTCTTCACACCATCTGCTCGGCCCATCGCCCTGATACCCGCCCGGCTTCTTCAATTCCGCCCCGTCCCGCACCTTCTTACCCACCACGTTTCCATAACCCATCCGAATGGCGCACTGCTGGCGACAAGCCCATTTGTTTCCACTGCCATCGAATCGGGCACATTTCTCGGCACTGTCGCAGTCGCTGGAGTTCCCCGACCCGGTCTACTTATACCGCCTACTCTCGCCCCCCAGGTGGCCCTTGTCGTCCCTATGCCGCACGCTTGGATAACGCCGCCGCTGATTCTCCAGCACCGAACCGCCCCTCTTCTCGTTCGTCTTCGCCCCAACGACGACAATCTCGCTCTCCCCAGCCCCGTCGCTCCTAATCGCCGACTCCCTTCGGACGCCGCTGCCAGCCGGAAAACTAGACGATGCAGCGCCTCGAGCTGACGCTGCATTGCTCCCTACGCCGCCAAATCCTCTACTGACGTTGCCCACTCATCTGAACCTTCTTGACGTGCAAGTCGACGGTGTTTCTGTGTCTGCACTCATAGACACTGGGGCGCATTTGTCCGTAATGTGCGCTGCCCTTCGTAACCGGCTCAAGAAAATTATCACGCCCGCCACGACGCCTGTTGTCCGTGTCGCCGATGGCGGAACAGCCCCCCTAATTGGTATGTCTACCACCCGCGTCTCCTTCGCCGATCGCTCAACAATCGTGCTATTCACAGTCATCGCCCACTGTCCCCATGACATCATTCTCGGCTTAGACTTCCTCTCCGCACATTCTGCTCTCATCGATTGTTCCGCCAGTACTCTCCGCCTTGACCTGCCTGTTCTGGATCCTGCTGAACCACACCCCAGTCGCCTCAGTTCCGTCGGCTTCGTTTGCTTGCCACCTTCGGCACTGACCTACGTTGACCTAGAGTCTTCCCCACCAGTCACCGACGGTCACTACATCGCGGCTCCTATGCAAGACGTCCTCCTTACACACGGGATCACAGTACCTCATACAGTTTTATCTATTACGGCGAATTGCGTCTGCCTGCCAGTGGTCAACTTTGGCTTGACGACACAAGTGCCGCCACGCGGGATGTCTCTGGCCCAGCTTTACTCATTCGCGGATCACTCAGTAGCATCCATTGCAGTAGACGACACTTCATCCGATGCTCCTCTACCATCGCAGTCGGCAAAATGTACCATCGCTGACTTACAGAAAATGATTGCGCCAGACTTGCCGTCCGAGCACACTCGTGAACTCTACCGCGTTCTGTTTTCCTACCACGATATTTTTGACTTTAACGATCGTCCTTTGGCCCAAACTACAGCTGTCAAACATCGCATTAATACCGGCGATGCCCCTCCTATTCATCGCCGCCCGTATCGAGTGTCACCAGCTGAGCGTCAAGTTATTCACGCAGAAGTTCGCAAAATGCTTGCCAAGAACATTATTGAACCATCATATAGTCCATGGGCGTCACCTGTTGTACTGGTCAAAAAGGATGGCTCATGGCGCTTTTGCGTGGACTATCAGCACCTTAACAGGGTTACCAAAAAGGACGTGTATCCCCTACCTCGGATTGATGACGCCCTTCACTGCCTCCACGGTGCTCGCTATTCCTTCTTTATTGACCTTCGCTCCGGCTACTGGCAGATTGCCGTGGACGATCTCGACCGCGAGAAGACTGCTTTTGTAACACCCGACGGTCTTTATCAATTCAAAGTCATGCCGTTCGGTCTATGTAACGCCCCTGCCACTTTTGAATGCATGATGGACTCCCTTCTTCACGGTTTCAAATGGTCCACGTGCCTGTGCTACTTGGATGACGTTATCATATTCTCCCCAACGTTCGCTACGCACCTTGAGCGCCTCTCAGCAGTCCTGGACGTTTTTCGTCGAGCCGGTCTGCAACTCAACGCATTGAAGTGCCAATTCAGCCGTCGCCAGAATACCGTCCTTGGACATCTCGTTGACGCGAACGGAGTGCAACCGGACCCAGGCAAGATCCAAGCTTTTGCGCACTTCCCTGTTCCGAAGTGTGTCAAGGATGTGCGCAGCTTCATCGGCCTTTGTTCGTACTTCTGCCGTTTCGTGAATCATTTGGCGGCCATAGCACGACCACTAACCGTGCTTTTGAAAAAAGACGCCCCTTTCCAGTGGGGCAATAACGAGGCCTCTGCATTCTCGAATCTAATCGACCATCTCACAACGCCCCCCGTTCTGGCCCATTTCGATCCTTCTGCGCCTACCGAAGTCCGTACTGATGCCAGCGGTCACGGAATTGGCGCAGTACTGGTACAACGCCAGCATGGCCACGACCGTGTTATCGCTTACGCCAGCAGGCTCCTCTCACCCGCGGAGCGCAGCTATTCCATCACTGAGCGTGAGTGTCTGGCCCTAGTTTGGGCGGTTGCGAAATTCCGCCCATACTTATATGGCCGACCCTTTTCCGTTGTCACAGACCATCACGCGCTTTGCTGGTTATGCTCACTGAAAGATCCTACAGGAAGACTTGGTCGCTGGGCCTTACGCCTCCAAGAATATTCGTATACTGTCACCTATAAATCTGGCCGTCTACACAAGGACGCTGACTGCCTGTCTCGCTACCCGGTCGACGAGCCTGACGACGCCGACAGTAGTAGCGCCAACGGCATTTTCTCTGTGTCTGCCTTCGTTAACATCGCCGATGAGCAGTACCGAGACTTATCGCTGCGAGCACTTATCGAGCGTCTGCGCTCAACACCTACCGACACATCCGTTCGCCGATATGTCCTCCTGGGCGGCATTCTGTATCGAAGGAACTTCCTCCCTGACGGCTCTGATCTTCTTGTCGTGCCAAAACAGCTACGACAGACTGTGCTCTTTGAGATGCATGACGCACCCACTGCAGGACATCTTGGGGTAACCCACACGTACGACCGCGTCCGCCGCCGCTTCAATTGGCCTGGTCTCGCTCGCTCCGGCCGACGCTATGGTGCTGCATGTGATCCCTGCCAGCGTCGGAAAACACCTCAGGTGCTACCTGCCGGTCATCTCCAGCCGATGGCCGTCCCTGTGGAACCGTTCTTTCGTGTTGGATTAGACCTCCTCGGTCCCTTTCCCACGTCATCCTCTGGGAACAAATGGGCAGCCGTCGCGACTGATTACGCCACCCGATACGCTATCACTCGGGCTCTCCCTACCAGTTGCGCCACTGACGTCGCGGACTTTCTCTTGCGTGACATTATCTTGCTTCATGACACCCCGCGACAGCTGCTTACTGACCGTGGTCGAAACTTCCTCTCGAAAGTTATCGCTGACATTGTGCGTTCCTGCTCCATTCAACACAAACTGACTACCTCATACCATCCTCAAACCAATGGTCTGACAGAGCGGTTAAACCGTACTCTTACCGATATGCTGTCCAAGTACGTTTCCAAAGACCACCACGACTGGGACATCGCCCTTCCTTACGTAAAATTTGCGTACAATTCTTCCCGGCACGACACCGCCGGATTTTCTCCATTTTATCTACTCTACGGTCGCGAACCGACCTTGCCCCTAGACACGGCACTTCCTCCTGCTGCGATCTCAACAAGCGAGTATGCGCGCGACGCCATCGCCCTCGCCGACCATGCACGCCAGCTTGCCCGTGCACGAGTGACGGCCTCAAAAGCCACTCAGCAGTGTCATTACAACGCCCGCCATCGTGACGTACAGTTTTCGCCTGGTGCGCTCGTGCTCCTGTGGTCGCTCTCCCGTCACGTGGGACTTTCAGAGAAGCTCCTTTCGCGATACACAGGGCTCTACCGCGTGCTGCGCCAGGTTATGCCTGTGACTCACGAAATTGCTCCTGTGGGTTCAACCTCGTCCTCTCTTCTGGCATCAAGTGATGTCGTGCATGTCAGTAGGCTCAAGGCCTTCTACACTGCTTCCAAGTCCGATCTTTAGTCGCTCCGGGACGGCGCTGTGGCAGCCGGGGGTAGTGCTACCGAAGAATATGTGCGATCACGAAAAGGCGAGCAGTGCGAAGACGACGACGACGATGAGAAGCTAGCGCGGGCTGTTGCTTCTTGGCCAAGCGCGGCGTATTTTCCTGTAAATATACTTGTACATAGCTTTTCATCTGCGTCTTCCTACGTAACAATATTAAGAGCCATTCCACTCTGTGAAGATGGATGACCAGCTAAGC
The DNA here is from genome assembly GCF_023375885.2 of Dermacentor andersoni. Lineage (NCBI taxonomy): Eukaryota > Metazoa > Arthropoda > Arachnida > Ixodida > Ixodidae > Dermacentor > Dermacentor andersoni. The sequence continues at coordinate 409,128,728 of NC_092814.1, read as the reverse complement.
TGTAGCACATCACACAGGATTAGACAAGGGGTCTTGTATTTATTATCACCATTTGGTAATGGTAGTGACGATAGCTTTGTGATTACTCTGATTAATACGGGTTGGTCCGGTCACAACCTTAGACAGAATCTTGGCCAAAGTAGAATCTATGCACGACCGTTGCTTAATTGAGTTACTTCGATTGGTGTAACACTTCAAACAAATTCTTCTTGCACAAACTCAGTGAACCATTTCTTTCCTGTTTTTGAAATGCCCATATTGAAGTCTCCAACGTTGATCACAAGGGTAGTGTCATCGCGGCTAACCAATGCAAAATGTGTGGTCATGAACTTCTCAGTACCACACTTGGGTGTGCCTCAATATACATATATAGACAGTGGATATCATAATTACGTCTTTCGTTTGTACGGTGCAGACAATCCCACAGTCGGTGCCCCTCTCCTCTTACGAGTCATGTTGTATGGTTGTACATACATTTCCTCCTCTGCATATACGCCAATGCCTTTTGCGCGTGAGGCCATGTGCGGTTCACAATTGATTCCAGCATACCCATCGACGTGAAACAATGCATCTTTAATTACTACTATTATTATTATTATTATTATTAATATTATTATTATTATTATTATTATTATTATTAATGATCGGAGCACTTGAAGCCTGCTTCACCTCCGCCGCATGACAGCGCGATACTCCGCAAATTCCAGGATCGGCCAACACTCTTCCTCCCTGACACGACAAATGTATTTCGGGCAGAGGTACACAGCTTCGCTGGGAAAGCGTCTGTGCAGTCAGTATTGCCACCCTGTATTTTGTCTAGATGGCGCCACCACCATAGAGAAAGAAATTCAACAAGAGCGGACACTCTTCAAAAACTGGCGACAGTAAATACGTCACGCCTAGTTTCAACTCCATGCGTTAGTTGACGCGAGCGTCAGAAAAAAAGAATGTGAAATAAACTTACAGACAACGTTTTATTTTTTTTTATTCTTTCCCACTAAAACTAAAAAAGGTTTTGCGTTTAAATGAACTTATACTTTGCGACTTATTTTCCTTGCGTTGCCTAGCAACAAGCTAGCGGCACGCCAGACGCCGTGCATACGTCATACGCCAGACAAGCCGCAGGAACGAGCGAGGCCGGCTGCACATGTGAAGCTCGCGTACTCGGCGACCCGTCTGTTTTTATTGTAGCCCGTTTTTGGGCTCCCGGCGTTTTCTTTTGTTCTGTCTACATTTCGACACGGCAACGCTGCACTACTGGACTACAGCAAGGTGAGGAATTTTGTTTGACAGTCTGCTACGCACTTCAAGCACATTTAGGCTAACTGCATAAAACTGAACCTATATAGTCACGCAGTTAGCGAAAAACAGCTCCGCCGTCTAAGCCGAGGTAATTTGAGTTATTTACTCGTACTGAGAAATGTTTGCGACGCTTTCTATGAGCCGAAGCATAATTATAACTTATTTGGGTAGTTTTTAGGCACGCTCAACGCACCTGGCTTTGTGACGAAAAGCACCTTGGCCGTGTGACGCATTTTCGCGTGTACTGAATCTTACCGGGACAAGTTTTGGCGCTTTCTCTGACCCCAGACATTATTGTAACTAATTTCGCTACTTTTTGGGGTACTTTTCAAGCAGAGTGGCCGCGCTCGGCGTAGTTAGCGAAAAGCAGCTCGGCTGTGTGCTGCAGTTAGTTTCGCGTGTACTGAATCTTACTGGCAGAAGTTCGTGACGCATTCTCTGACCTCAAAAGTATTGTAATTCATTTCGTAAAATTTTGGGATAGTTTTGAGGCATGCTCGCCGTGCCGAAGTTTGTGAAGCTGTTATCAAAAAAGCAAGCCGGCCGTGGTGAGTTCTGCGTGTACTGAATTTTAGTGGGAGAAGTATGTGACGCTTTTTGTGGCCCTGCAACAACATATACATTATTTCGGTAGTCACGCTTGTCGAAAACGCGACGAGCGATTGCCGAGAGTGATAACACGGGAGTGTTGCTTGCGCCGGCAGGACGCTTAAAGGATAACACGGAGGAGCTCAAGAACATGACATTTATGTATTCTGAGCGACTGAAAACGGGCTTTGCAACCACGAACCAAAACGGGAAGGTGTTAGTACCATCCGCTTGGTGTGCTACAGTCAATTCAGCTGCTGGGTTCTATGGGAGTGTCCGCTCTTGTTGAAATTTCTTTCTCTATGCCATCACCATCGGCACGCTCCAGCGAGGAGCTGCTGGCGGTTCGCGTTCGTTGTCTTCCTTGCCTCTTGACGACGCGCTAAATCTGCACCATCCCTGCGTCGTGCAGCCCTTCTTCGACTAAGCCAGCTTTCGGCGGCACACTTTCGCCGTGGTATTGACATTAAAGCTTTAAACTGCTTGATCTCGAAAAATGTCCATCAAAAGCGGACTGGCCGCAAGGAACGTACTCACGGAGCGATGCCATTGATCACATTATCACAAAAGACTGGGTTCGGTCAGGTCGCCTTTAAAGACGGTATTTTTCAGCGCCAGTTATGCTTTCAGAGTTTATCTGTAAAAAATTTGTAAAACCAAAGCACATTTATTAATTATTCGCTCAGCTAGGTAATCTCGAGGACTGGCTCCAAGTTACTCATGTCCGTAAGTCGCCTAAGATCAATTATTGACAATTTAATTATCGTACCTTCGTTTATTGCGCAAACAACTGCTCAACTTACTCCGTATCTAGAGGCTACCAATTTCAACACTCGAATGATAACTATAATGGCAGCAAGATTTACATTGCTCTATTAAAGTTTGGCGCCGTTAAAAAAATAACTGCCTGGATATTCATGGTGAAGTACGCTTCTGATAAAGTAGGTGCGAATGCTTCGACAGGTTTTCTTGGCGCAATTCAAGTTCATCAACTTAAGCACATGCGCCCAACAGTACACTTCTGCTTTTACGACGGACTCTCCTACGTTATACAAGAAGCACTTCAGCGCTACGGTATATCACACAAGGTGTGCGAGAACATTGTGCGGCTCCCGATTACATATATGAGCGTTGGTGGCATCAGGCTCGGTTTCCTGGCGTCATTAAGAATAAACGTAGCTGCCTGGTGGAAATCAATGAAAATTTTTTTTAGTACATTGTATCAAATACAGTAGCGCGCACGTATGTGTTAGAACAAAAAGTACTGAAGTATTGGGATGAGAGCTTTGCGGAATATATTTTAACTGTATATTGTTAACACAAAGAAAAAGAATACCGCGATTTTTTTTTCTAGAATTAATGGTGATATACGTATGCATTCAATGGGAACATCCGTTCCGACCTAGTGCCAGTGGTGGAAGCAGCCCCAAACTGCACGGCTACATTGGCAGACGAGAGAGAGAGAGAGAGAAATAACTTTTATTTATATAGCCGGCAGATTGGTGGGGGGGCCAACCCCGCCTAGATAGCGGCCAGAAGCCCTTGAGCTCCAGCGGCATCCTCGGCCTGCTGGACAGCCAGAAGTTGGTCTTCAGGGGCCGAGCTGAGCAACACGGTCTCCCACTGCTTCCGATCCTGAATTTTTTGGCCCTGCCTAGGCGCCCGAGGGCAGGCCCAGATAATGTGATCCAGGTCCGCCCTTTCTTGACAAAATTTACAATTGGCCGAATATTATTCTGTGTAATAATGATTATAAGTCACCGGATTTGGATATGTATTTGTTTGAAGGAGGCGCCATGCCACCGCCTGCTGATTATTAAGTGATGCGTGTGCGGGAGGAAAACGCACCCTCCCCAATCTGTAATGGTTAGTTATCTCCCTGTAGCCAACCATCCGGTCCGCTGTCAGCCCCAGCCGCGGCGCCCCGGTGGCTCGGCTTGTGAGTCCTCGAGCCACGGTGTCGGCCGCCTCATTGCCGGGAGGGAGGAGTGCGCAGGCGCCCCGATGATATGGACAACTCGCTCACCGCGGAAGTTTGCCAGGATACGTTGTGATTCCGGCGAAATGCGCCCCTTTGCGTAATTTGAAATGGCGGTTTTAGAATCACTGACTATTATCGTGGCCAGTGTGGAAGCCATTGCGAGAGCAATGGCCGATTCCTCAGCCACCTCGGCTCTGTTGGTTTTAATAGATCCACTGACTTTAGGCTCACCTTCTGAGTTCACTGCAACGATACACATATTCTGATTAGTCGTGTACTCTGCCGCGTCGACGTACATCACGTCCTGAGAGCGTTGGAATCTCCTATGCATAGCCCTTGCCCTTTCCTCCCGCCTTTCCCTGTGGCGTTCGGGATGAATCTTTTTGGGTAGCGGTAGCTTCTTCCTTATGTCGTGGGGAATGCCTACTTAAGTGCCATATTGTGATGCGTATGTTACTCTAAGCTTGTTAAGTATGTGTCTGCCAGTAGGTGTTTGCGAGAGTCTTTCATATTGCGCTATCGTATGGGCTTCTATGAGTTCTTCGAGCGTGTTGTGGACACCTAAAGCTAGCAGCCTGTCATTCGATGTGTTTATCGGCAAACCTATGGCTTGTTTGAATGATCGTCTAATGATGCCTTCGATTTTTGTCTTTTCTGCTACTTGGAGATTTAGGTAAGGGGTTACAAATACTATGCGGCTGATGACAAAAGCCTGGACTAGTCGTACCAGATTGTTCTCTTTCACCCCATAATGGCGATTAGCAATTCTCTTAATTAGTCTCATTGTTTGTTGTGCGCTGTTTTCTAGTATTCTGATTGTTTCCCCGTTGTGACCGTTCGCTGATACGTGGAGGCCGAGGACTCTAATGCTGTCGACAATAGGTATTTGGTTGCCATTTACAAAAAGCGTGATGTTTGGTTTATCCGTAGAACTCTTACGGCCCCTGCGTGTCGGTCGGTATAGAAGTAATTCTGATTTTTGCGGCGAGCATCTCAATCCTTTATCCACGACATATTTCTCAACCGTATGTATGGCTGTTTGGAGGATTTCCTCAATCTGCCCATCACTTCCACCTGTTACCCAAAGGGTGATATCATCGGCGTACAGGCTATGCTGTAATCCATCTATATTTTCTAGTTCTGCTGGCAGGCCAATCATAGCTACATTGAAAAGAAAGGGAGATAAGACTGATCCTTGTGGTGTGCCCCGGCTTCCGAGTTCTATCTCTTTGGATTTCACTTCACCGATTATGATGTGCGCAATACGGTCAGAGAGAAAGTCTTTAACATACGCATGGGTTCGTTGCCCCACTCCTAGGCCTTGTAAGTTTTCTAAAATAGCCCTGTGGGTGATATTATCAAAGGCCTTCGTAAGATCAAGACCAAGGATAGCTTTGGTATCTAGTGTTTGAGGTCCCGCGTCTATGATTTGGTGTTTGATTTGCAACATGTCTTGTGTGGACAGTTTTGGTCTAAACCCAATCATGGTGTGCGGGAAAAGGCCGTTGTCTTCCAGGTAATTAGTTAGACGCGTGAGGATGACGTGCTCCATGAGCTTGCCAGCACACGACGTTAACCATATAGGCCTGAGATTCTCAAGTTGAAGTTTCTTTCCCGGCTTTGGAATCATTATAACCTGGGCGGTTTTCCATTGACGTGGAATATTACCCTGTTCCCAGCAGTTGTTAATATACTTGGTGAGGGCCGAGATAGATTCATCATCGAGATTTCTCAGGATCTTGTTGGTGATTCCATCCGGGCCTGGCGTGGATTTCGTGTTGAGCCTGATGAGTTCCGCTCGAACTTCAGCCTCGGTTATGGGGCTGTCAAGATACGGGTTTTCCTTACCAGTATATGGATGTTGTTGTTCTTTGGTTGTATTTCCTACGTATAGCCTTTGAAGTTCCTGTAAAAGTTCTTCTTCCGTGCCTTTGTATCTGTGAATTATTTTGTGCAGGCAGTGTCGTTGTGTGGACTTGCTGTTTTCCGGGTCTCAAAGATAACGCAGAAGATTCCAGGTTTTAGGTAGCCCTATCTGTCTCTCCATGGCGTTGCACGTGGCCTCCCAATTTTGACGGCTTAATCTATTCGTATAGTTCTCTATTTCCTAATTGAGCATGGCGATTTTCCTTCTCAGGTTTCTATTAAGTTTTTGCTGTCTCCAGCGTTTCTGCATGCTTCTTTTTGCCTCCCACATATGTAGGAGTTTGCTGTCCGCCTCCTCTATCCCCGCTTTTTCCGGAATAGTCTTAGTGGTTCGTATCACACTTTGATGAAGTTTTTTAGTCCAAATCTCGATGTCATGTATGACTTCATCAGCTTCCTCCTCCCGGATTTTGCGGAAGAAGTCCCATTCGACAATCATTATTTTCCTGCCTTTCTTTCTTGATGGGCCTGCGTGTACAGTTGTTGCTACAATGAAGTGATCACTACCCAGATTTTCTTGTGTGTTTATCCATTTTGCATCAGGTGTGTTCTTTGTAAAAGTTAGGTCTGGTGTGGTGTCATTGCTCACACTGTTACCCATCCTAGTGGGCGCCTGTGGATCCGTTACGAGAGTGAGACCCTCCTGCTGAGCGTCTAACCATAGATTACGACCCTTGACGTTCTCCAAACGGTATCCCCAAGCCGCGTGGGGTGCATTAAAGTCCCCTACAATTACAATTGCATGTCTTTCTGCTAAATTTAAGGATTTACGAAAGAGCGGGCCGAATCCTATCTTGTGTCGAGGGCTACTGTATACATTTAAGATGAAAAGGCTTCCTTCTCCCTAGCGCGTGGGAATGATTTCAATCAGGACGTGGTCTACACCGGTCACGCCAGTGTTGTTCTATGACCGTAAGGTTTCTATGTACGAGAGTTGTAACGGACGCCTTTTCGTCGAAAGCACCGTATGCTTTGTAACCGGATAATTTAGCCAGTCCCCCCGTTTCTTGCAGGGCGATGACGTCTGGGGCCTCCTTGCTACTTATGAACTGCTGTAGGTGTCCCCGTTTCCGGCGATACCCGCGACAGTTCCATTGCCATATTATGTATTTATTACGCGGAGCCATGTTTAATTGTTTGATTCTCCCCGGTGACTTTACTGGTTTCTGTCACTACGGGTCGATGATATGGTTTGGTGGTCGCTTTTCCCGGTCCCACTCCCGCAGGCCTCAAGTCTTTTTGCGCGTTTTCTACAACTGTTAGTCGGGTTTCAATGCCTTCTATTCTTTGTAGAATTTCCACGAACTGTACCTGTAACCCGGCGAATTGTTGTTGTAGCGTCTTGGTTAACTCCACAAACATTCCCTCTACTTGCTTTTCTAACTGCGTTGAGACGCTGCTTTGCGCGTCTTCAGCTTTTCTTTTGTGGGGTGGCGTCCCTGTCATTTGCGCGAGAGCGGGCGTTGACTCGCAGCTAGGCGTCTGTGCCGTACTGGCGGTAGGCGTGTGACTTGGCTCGTGTGTCCTATTCTGCTGAAGCCTAGCGTTTTCTTGCTTTAATTGTTTAATTTCCTCCCTCTGCTTTGCATTTTCACGAGTAATTTGCGCTAGTAATTTTCTAATTTGGATCATTTCCTGCTCCAGGGCGGACCCTTCTATTTTAGGTGTTATATTAGACGGAGAAGCATTGCCGGAGACCGTGTCTGCCCAGCTCACCTGCGTTTTGTTGCCGTTGTCCCCGCCAGAGCCCTCCGGGGTTCCGTGTAGTGGGGATCCTCTCCATCTCGATTCAGACCTGGGCCGGGACCTGGACCGAGACTTGGAGTTGGACCGGCAGCCACCGCCTCCACCGGGGAGTCTTGGGAAGGAGCTAGAGCAGCTCCTGTCGCGGCGTCTGCTGCCGTGGCTGTTGGTCCATGTCGATCCCTTGTGCGATTCGATGCTGCCCGACCGCTCCCTGGACGGACTCGGGCGATTGTCCGCCATAGCTTTCTGCGGTTGCTGTTCATTCCGTTGTTGCTGTTGTTGTTGCTGTTGTTGTTGTTGCTGTTGTTGTTTCCACTGCCTCTTTCTGAGAATATATGGGGTCTTGAATCGTTCACGGCACTTTTTGTCTCCTGTGAGGTGTCCCTTCCCACACATGAAGCATCTTGGCTCGCACTGATGATCTTCGGGTGGATTGAGAGCTCCGCACCCGCGACATTTCTTGCTGTTCGGTGTCGGGCAGACATCCGCTCGGTGGCCGAGGCGGCCACAGGTGGTACATGTTTCGTACTGCTTACGATATAGTAGGCATCGGTATTCAGCTCCGCGGTAGTACACGTAGTGTGGTACGTATGTACCTTCAAACACTATCACAACCGAATCGGTGCGTCCCATGCGTCTTGCGTGTAGTATAGTCGGGTTTCTGCAGTTCACGAGGCTTTTTTCAACGTCTTCAGGCGTGTGGTATGCTGGAATACCGTGTATGACTCCCTTGGAGGTGTTCTCCGGCGCAGTAATGTAAGCGGCCGTACTGTAGGTGTTCGATCCAAGTTGTATTTCCCGTATCTGGCTGTAGCGTTTCGCATTCTCCACTTTCGGCGTGCTCATGATCATGGTGTTTTGCCTTGGATTGATTCGTAGCGTATCTTCTCCGGCATTTTCTGGTGTCAATGCGGCTGCCAGCAGAACGCCATCCTTTATGTACGCAATGCGTTGTTGCGCCATGTCGAGCCCACCTCTCGGGCGGATCACGACCTTGTAGTCATCCTCCGGTAGCTGCGGTTGCCTCGGGGCCATTGGTCGTTGTAGAATTCGTGCGTTCGTGGTTTTCCACGCCGTTGAAACCGGCGCGTCTCCGATGTTCTTGGATCGTTCATCGAGGTCTGGGCGTCTCTTGGCGTTACTACGGCGTTCGTGAGCCGCAATCCAACCCTGGTCGTCATATTCTTCCGGGGAAATTGTCTCCCCTTCCACTTCTACGACGTCCATCCTCGCGTCTCGTGGCGAAGCGGGGGCCCGACCGCACCCGAGACAGGCGTCGTTCCCGCCGAAGTGGTGGGAACAGTGACGTCGCAGACTCAGCTAGTTAGGGTTAGCCAGGCCGCCAGCGTGGCAGTGTGTTAAAACTGCCTTTGTGGCTCAGAAAATCGCCCACCTGGGATAATCCCGATGTCTTCGTTGTCCGTCGGCCTTCCGGTGCTAGGTGTGGTAGTTCTAGACTCGAGAACTGCCTTTTTCCGCCACAATCATGGAAAGCTTTCGGAGCCCATGTGAATCCCGTCTTGTCGGCTGTTTTATTATATTATATTATTATTATGTATTATTATTATTATATTATTATTATTATGTTAGGGCGAAAGTCTTAAGTTCGTTGCAATGGCTCATACCCGAAAGAAGAACGACATAATCAGGAATGGCTCGTACCCTCGTAAGCAAGCAAAGATGCAATGGCTGAATATGAATAAAGAAACAAGAGGAAAAAAGAACGAAGGAAAGAAAGAACAAAAGAACGAAAGAGAGAACAAAGAAAGAAAGAAACAAACGAAGAAAGAGAAATCCTAATTTGGTTGTAGCGCAAGCTGAACAAGGACAACAGACAGGCACATCGGACACACACAACGCTAACTTTCAACAACAGATTTGTTTCCCGTTCTCGTCGCTAAGTATACACCCTCGAAACGTCATACAGCCCGTGTGTTGTCCTTGTTCAGCTTGCACTACAACAAAATAAGATATGCCGTACCAACAAGCCGATATAGCTATCCTCATGGACAGAGACAAAGTAAAAAAAAATCATGAGCCATTCCACTCCGTGAAGGTGGTTGACCAGCGAAGCTTTTTAGCACAGGACACGGAGGTGACCCATAATTTTGAACAAAAGGTACAAACTCATTTATTGTCTTGATGGGTCGTCATTATTTCACTCGGAACTGCAATCACATTCTTTGGTAATGTCAAATGGATGCACAAGTTAGTAACAATGCGCCGTTTGTTATTTTTGCCGATGACTGAAGCATATTCGTCCAAGCGCACGATGTTCAGGAGCTCTCTCACTTAGCGAACTCAACACTTCAAAAAATGCACACCTGGAGTATAGCAAATTCACTTGAAATCAATACCAAAAAAACAAAATCAGTTTTATTCATACCTTGTCAAAAAACAATTAACCATTCGCTTGATCTGTACCTAGGGAGTGAAAAAATAGCTGTTGTGAGTGAGGTTAAAACAGTAGGAGTTATCTTCCCCGAACACTTAAGCTGGGATGCTCATGTACAGCGTGTATGTGCAAGTCTGTCACGAGCGTGCGGTGTGCTTTCTGGGCTTCGTCATGTCCTGTCGGACAAGGTTAAATTATTGCTTTATAACGCTCGCTTTGCAACTCACATTAACTACTGTACTCTTATATGGGGAACTAGCTACTTCATGTAGGAACACTCGGAAAATGTGTGCTCTACAGAAAAGGGCACTGCGTCATATAGCGAATGTAGTACACGATGCGCATACAAAGGATCTGTTTCTTAAATATGGCATACTTCCATTTCAACTATTGTAAGACTTTACTAATAAAATACAAGAACAGTCTTAAGCAAAACGAAACCACCTTTCTTGCTTTATGCACCTTAACAAAACCATCCGACCTACCCTATACGCTCAGAAATAGAAGCACTTGACTGACTCCCTATTCAAGAACATGTCATGGAAGAAACAGGTTAAAATCGCGCATAGCTACCCTTTTGGTGACCTGGAAAAAGACAATATCCACATACATAACTTAACCCGCGGAAAATGAAAAACTTTTCTACTAAATCGCTGGTGCTCTTAAATACATATAGACTTCGTTCACTGTATGATTAGACTACTACATCGAATTGAAATATTTATGTTGTACTTTTGTTCAATTTTCTTGTAGAGAGGTTTCTAATTTTACGTCATGTGCTTAGAGTTTTCTGTAGACTGCTGTTCTGTGGGCTACGATTCATTATATATTCAGTGACATACTATAACAGAGCAGTCGCTACAGATCTTTGAGTATTTTATATGATGTGCTTTGTGTCTTTTTTCCCCATACTTTTGCATGACCATTTGAAATCTGTAAATATTTTTTTCACTCAAATGTATTTTCTGTCTCTTGTTTCTGCCAAGTAATGGGGCAAGCACCCAGTCAAGCTGCAGCTTAGCAGCTTTTTGTGCTTGTCCTAGCATTCTTCTGTTTGTACAAAAGAAATGCTGATATAAAATTGATCGACTTCACATACGCCGCTGGGTTGTCGGTTGGGCCGGATCAGTGCGGCATCGCAAGGGATATGTCTGCAACACGGAACGCGTAACCGCTCCCTTTCCGGTACCCACACATACACATTGAAATCACCGACGACAACAGAGGCTGTGTCATCGCAGCTAATTCACGCAAAGTGAGTAGCCATGAACCTTACGGGACTATGAGTCGTTGCATTTTTTGCTTGCTTTCTGGGGTATGAGCCATTGATGATGAAATTTTTCGACATGCTGTTTTGTATGTTGTATGCGTGATTAGAAAGAATTGAAGCACTGTTCGCTTCACTTTGCTGAGTGTTTGTAGCCTCTGCCTTAACGGGGCTATGAGGCATTGCATTTTTTGCTTGATCGGGAGTTTTCGTGTTGCTATACGATTTCGTCATTGACACTTTTCACCTAATTATAATATTTGAGAATTTGATAACTAATTAAGGCTAATTATCAAATTATGCCGAAAGGAAAAAATTATATGAATATCTCCAAGCGATGGCAACCATTACCTTGAGTCTGTTTAGCTACGTTGCGTTTGCATATATTTAATGTTTGGCTCAAGTTACGTGGGACACCCTGTATATACGCATAGGAATATACATTGTTTGACTATACGTATGACTTGTTGTTGAATTGACACCGTGTAATTGGTTTTTTCATTAAAGATCATAATTCCCGATATCTCTGTGCTAAACTGAAGGCCTAGGTTTGTCGCTGCGTTGCCACAAATATTCGCTCGTGTATAAATCACATGCATTGTCGCTAGTGTCAGAATGTCGTCATCAGGCATCAGTCCGGGGACCTTCTGTTGCACGATTTGTCAATTACTCATGCAAGATAAATCAGACCCTAATGCACTGTTCTCCAGGCAAGTGTGAAGAGACCATCAGTCACCTTCTGTGCCACTGTTCTCGCTTCGATAATCAACGTGAGACTCTCCAGTGTGCCTTGAATAGACTGGATGACAGGCCATTTACGGAAGCGAAGATCTTGGGAGCCTGGCCTCACAGTTCATTAGCGCAGAAAGCAGTTCGAGCGCTTTTTCACTACCTGAAGGCAACTGACTTGAGTGCCCGACTATAGACATCCTACACCTAAGTTCTCTCTCTCTCTCTCCCCATTCTCCTCCCCACGTCTAGGGTAGCAAACTGGACTCCGCCTGGTTAACCTCCCTGCCTTTCCTTCTTCCCTGCTCTCCCTCTCTCTCCCCCCCAAGCCCCCACCCCCGACGACAGTGCCACTTTGAAGTGATCGCGCATCCTAACAAGTTTGGAGAGGCTGGTTTTCACGCCTCCCAGTCCTAGCCACCCTAAAGCAGTGACCTTAACATTGCGCCCCTAAGCCCTAAGGTGTGGGTTGGAATGCCAGCCGACGCGGCCGCATTTCCACGCCGAGGAAATGCAAGAAACCTAGCGTACCATGCATTGTGTGGAAGTTGAAATCACGCCCAGGTGGTCAAAATTAATCGGGAGCCCGCCACTACGACGTGCCTCATAATTATACCGTCGTTTTTGCTCGTAAAACCGAAGGATTTATTATATTTCTAAGGTGAATTACAATCAATGTATTTGCAGCAAAGCATTCATCCTTCAATTTCGATATATTCCGTTCCAACCCAGATCTAATCGGGTCCGCACTACCCCATCTGTTACGAATTGCGGGAAAAATTATCCAATGCTTTCCTCCAGACAGTTGTTATTCAGGTAAAAAGCATTATTTGCCTATACTTCAGCCATCTATCTATCTATCTATCTATCTATCTATCTATCTATCTATCTATCTATCTATCTATCTATCTATCTATCTATCTATCTATCATCTATCATCTATCATCTATCATCTATCTATCATCTATCATCTATCTATCATCTATCTATCTAATAATCTTACGCCGACCCAGTGGCGGAACTGGTCTACCTGCTTGGGCCCCTAGGTATGTGCTCCTTTCAATCCTGATGACTCCATGAAAGCAAGCCTGATGCCACGAACGCTCAGAAATCTATTAGGGAGAGCAAATAGTGCTCCCGCACAGCTTTTGTGATGTATCGCGGCCCTGAGGCGTTTCTTGTACAATGTAGGAGAATACATTGTAAAGACAGGGGTGCATGGTTGGATGCATGTGTTCTAAGTTCATCAACTTGAATTGCGCCAAGAAAACCTCCCCGAGCATTCGCACCTGCTTTATTGGATGACTACTGCACTATCAATATACAGGCGGTCTTTTTTAACGGCACCAAATTGTAAGAAATAGATGAATGTATATCTTCCTGACAATATTGTTATCATTTGAGCGTTCAGATGGTAACCTCCGGATACGGAGCAAGTTGAGCAGTTGTGTGCGCAATTCGCGAATGTATGTTAATTATCTTTTAAATAATTGATCTTGGGTGGCTAAAGCAAATGTTTGGAGCCTGTCTTCGACATTGTGTAGTTGAGCGAATATATGCTTATTAAACATGCTCCTTTAAGAGCTAAGAACAAATATTTTGCAATTAAGCGCTCTCTGAAAGCCTAACTGACGCGGAAAAAGATCGAGGGTAACATCGACCTAACCGCTTCCAGCCTTTTGAGATATTGTGATGAATGGCACGGCTCCGTGAGCATGTTCTTTGCAGCCAGACGACTGTCGATTTTTATTCGCATTGCTTTCCTAAGGCAAGCCGTTTAAAGTTGAAATGTCAATATAGCAACGAACGTGCGCTGCCGAAATCTTGCTTGGTCACAGAAATGATACACGATTGAATGATAGTGCAGATTTTGCGCGTCACTGCCTTCAAGACATTGCACTGCCACCGACGGAAGCAAGATAACGAAGTTGAAATGCTTGGCAGCCTCTTACGGGCCGTGCCAGCCAAGGGAGGCAATACTGACGTCGCAGGCGCTTTTTTTGAGTCGGTTTCGCATTCAGAAAGAGATAAGGCTACAAATGCAGTGTCATTCGTTCTTGCCTGGTGGATTTAAGCGCTGATTTTAATGGTCTCCATTTCGAGTTTGTTTCCAAGAGTAGGTGTAAGCAGGAAAATGTTCGCTGACAACCGCCAACACACAAACACCCTCGCACTCACGCACACAAACGCACTCTCTCTCCCTCGCACGAGCACACTCTTCCTCACACGCATTCGCACGCGCTCTTCATCGCGCGCATCGCACGCACATATGTTCATGCGCACACGAACACTTACGTCCGCAGGCATGCATGCTGAAACACGAACACGCACGGTCGCACACGTGCGCATTCACACGCTGTCATGCATGCGCCGCAAGCAGGCAAGCGCGCACACACATGCACTAACACGCAGATGCTGGAATGCACAGAGACGCGAAAGCACGCACACACACACACACACACACGTGCAAGTATATGCAAATACAGAGGCCCTAGCACGCGCACACACACACACACACACACACGTGCACGCGCGCACACTATCTCTCTTCCTCGCGAATACACACGCTCTTTCCCTCGTACACACATTTCATTTCATTTCATTTATTTTTCCCTTAAAGGCTAGAAGGCATTACATAAGTGGGGAGCAAAATCAAGGTCAAAGAGAAAGAATAAATTGACAAAAGAGAACAATAACAAAAAACACACACATTCTCTGTCTCCCTCGCACGCGAACGCATTCTCCCGCACACGCACGTACTCTCTCTCCATCCGTCGTACGCACATACACACACACAAACACTATACGCACACACAGATATCCATGCGCACACAAACACGCACACATTTGTTCGCAATCGTGCATATTGAAACTCGAAAAACACACGTTGGCACGCGTACACGTTCACACGCGACCACGCATGCACCGCAAGGGCGCGCACACGCGCACAGACAGGCAGGTACGCACATACGCCGCGAACGCTCACACACGTCCCGAACGCTGACACACGCACTCGCGCGCACGCAAACGCAAATACGGAGGCACACGCCCGCACACTCATACACGGAGCGAACACGCGCGCGCATGCAAACGCAAATACGGAGGCACACGCCCGCACACTCATACACGGAGCGAACACGCGCGCGCATGCAAACGCAAATACGGAGGCACACGCCCGCACACTCGTACACGGAGCGAACACGCGCGCGCATGCAAACGCAAATACGGAGGCACACGCCCGCACACTCATACACGGAGCGAACACGCGCGCGCATGCAAACGCAAATACGGAGGCACACGCCCGCACACTCATACACGGAGCGAACACGCGCATAGAACCATACCCAGAAACGCTCAAAACATGCACACGCATAACTACTCTGTACCATATCGGCCGCTTCTCAAAAACCTACGCGTGCCCACATGCTGCATAACACTGCCTCTACCATTACCCTCTCAATGCCAACTGTAATAAATCGCTTTATGGTTTAAATTTGGCGCTTTTTCAAGCCAATGTGCCCTCTGGAGGGTGCAAAACGATTTCCTCATGTCGTGGGACTTCACCGCCCCTCTCGGACCTGCTTTAACTTCTTTAACGCACCACCAATGTTCCGACTAAGTGCCAAAATGCATATGTTGCTAGAAGGGACCACCCTCTTGTTGTGATCAGTTGAAACTTTTTGACTCTCGGCCGATATTCTTAAATATAATTTAGAAAAAAAAATTTTCCCATTGAGTTACACTTGCGCGTTGCTGTGAAGTTCCGAAGGAGAATGTCCAGAGTTCCTGGACATGTGAGAAGCCAAGCACTAGAAGAGGATCAATGAAGCAGATGCACCCAATCACTGTCATTACATGTAAAAAGAAAATTTAACGTAGGACTGCCTCCACAAGTCGGAAGGTGCTGTGTCAGAACTTGAAGGCGCGGACGCCAGCTCTATATACAGTACGCAGACATTGAGCGGGTGTTAGCCAATCATGGCACCTGTTGGCTAGATCGCGTTCTCGAGGATATGTATTCACCACGACTGTACCTCCTGCAGAGTGGCTGAAATGTAGAATTGTGGACTGCCAATCTTTTGATCGTATGTTTGAATCCTCGCAGCACAATGAGAACTTTATTCGCAATATTCTAGGAAGAAATTTGGGAATTACGGTGGCATCACCAATAGACATCAGAACAACCAGGGGAGTTAACCCATAGCAGCTATTGCTGTAGAAAAGAAGACTGCCATAAGCACAGGAATTGAGATGGGCACACTACATGCCTTTGTTCTGGTAGTGGTCCCCTACTTTGGTGCTATAGTTAATGATCTCTAATGAGTTCAAGGAGCATGAATTTAGCCCAGAAAAAAATATTGCGCTTAACAGCTGTATCTAGTTGTATCATTTTGCCTATGCAGCTTTATTTAACCCGGTCCACACTTAAAGTACATGAGTGGCATCCTGAAAAAAAAATGAGCTTATGATATTGCTTTGGAGAAAATTCATTTGTTTCGGCCTAACAGTATATATACATACTGCACATACCTGCATTCCGTATACTTTTATCGCCAACGGTTAAACCAGCTTCTTACCTTATCAGTTAATGACTCCTGCAACCAAGTGTGCTGGTCCGGGTTTTACCTGCATTTCCACCTGTGCAGTTCGTAAAAGTTCTTTGGCTGTTTACTGTAACTTCATATTTCAAACATTTTGTTGCATAAGAGGCCTGGACAGGCTTCACGAAAGGCTACCAGTACCTCCTCGTCGCACACTGTGCTCAACATCCTTCTTGGTTCGACTGTGATTAAGAATATCTTTCCTCCGAAGTGGCTGGTATTGGCGATCCTTTGATGCAGAAAGAGGTTACTGTCACACATGTCAACCTTAGGCCAGAAACCAATCTGGCACAGGTGGAAATAGCCTTGTCTTTCCCAGATGGTGGTTCAGCCTCACAAGCAACATTCTGTCGCGAAGAGAGTATATCGCGGGCCCCTTTTCTTTCTTTCCACGAATGTTGCGGGCTCCTCGATGCTGGAGAAGCCTTTGTGCAGAAATAACAGCGACGGCGCTTCGGGCATGTGCTCCCGCCCGGCCGCCGCCGCCGCTCCTGGGACGTCACTACGTGCACGTGTCGCACCCTCTTTCCCCGGTCGGCTGTATCGGGCGTCAAAAATTGATTAGTTATGGGCGAATGGATTTTCTATGCGAAGTGTTCACGCGACCATGTTTGGCCTATTGGCCTCTTGAACTCTGGCTCTTATTGGATGCTGTCGGCCTGCCTGATTGGTCGGAATAACCCATTGGTGGAGAAGCCTGCGCCTCCCGCCGGTCCGCGGGTCCCTTGAATGCTGCAGAAAGTCATTTAAGGAATCCTTTCAGTAGTTTTTAGGGAGCAAGGAGACAGCAGCACACGGCGCCACTTCACCTCGGGAGACCAGGCCGGTCAGGCACGCCGGCGACGACGGGTATGACATCGTTTTGTATGTAAATATGTATACAGTGTAAACTTAAAGTAAATGCCAAGTTAATAAACCCAGTTGTTGGAATGCTACTTCTCGTCGTCGTACCTGCGGATCTGCACTTGCCCCTGCCGGAGGTCATCCCCTTTCATCTTCGTCTCCCTGGTGAGCTGATGCGTCAGATCTCTAACAACTGCGTCACTTCGCTACAATTCCTTCAGTGAATTTGCACGCTGTCAATATGAGTGAGACTGATCGAAGGTTTGCTATGATGACAGGTTTCTTTCCTGGTTTCGGTTGTGCCATCATGGCCAAGTGTTTGCACTCTGTGGGGAATTCCAATATTCCAGATTTCATTGATTACAAGCAGTGGTGCTTGCTTTCTCGTTTCGGCAAGATTTCTCAACATCTGCAAAATTACTCCATCTTTGCCACGTGCGCTTTAAGTGTTGACATGCTCGAGAGCGACGACAGGTTCTGCCATCGTAAAGAGGCTTTCCATTCCTTCCTTGGCAAGTGGTCATTAAAGTGCGTGCAAGTCTGGTGACGGTCAGTGAGGTGGTCGGGGAAAGCGTCTGCAGCTTGTTATTCAAGTTTCTCAGATATTCGCTGAAGATCGAGGTAGTACTGAAGATTAATAGTATTACAGTATTTGGTTCATCCTGTTATAACCGTGAATGTGTCACAACTTACCGAGACCTACGCGTTCAAATGACACGCAGTGGTTCATCCACTAGTCTCTGGCAAGTTTCTTAACATGACATCTTGCCCGCTCAGTCTTGTGCAGAACATTGATCAGGGTTCAGCTTGGCTGGCTCACCGCAACGCTGCAGCAGGTGCTTGTCAGGGCTGGATGTTGCCCCGGTAAGCTCTGGTTCACATGTCACTCTTTGTACTGTGTAAAGAATGCGTGTTGCTAGCGATTCTTCAACACCTTCACATTCTGCAGACTCGAATGCTTCGCGGAAATGCTCCCAGCCTGAAACCCTGATTTTGTGAATGTGGCACATTTTTACCCCTATGTCAAGTGTTATGTCGGATAATGGTCGCTGCCTCTTGGGGCAAAGTCGCACAGACACTCTTAATAAAGGCCCCAGTTGCCCATGCTAGGTAAGTGTACTGCCCTTCTGGTTTCAATGGAGGGTGTGGCAGTTGGGATAGTTCGTGCCATTTGTTAATTTGAGGTCTGTGTTGTCTGCTTCGTCAAGGTGGCATCTTCTTGGCCGTACGTCTTTGCATCCCCAATGTGGATGATGTGCATTGAGCTCACTGTGCTCACTGTATTCTGTGCTGGAGAAAGCAAATTTGCAGATGTCAAAGCCAAGTGAAGTCGCCTCGGGTGTGGTGCCTGGTTTTAGGACAGCGGTAGACCAATGCCAAAACGGCTTTCTTTCACTACCTTTGCCTTCAGCACACCGCCACAACTTTCTGATGAGACATATGTTCATTCAAACTGTTCTTTCCTTGCCCTATTCCAATAATAGCTAATTTTAGGAGCTGCAAATCACGCTGACTTCAGAATATTGCTGATTTTTTTACCTACTTCTAGTAGCTTAGTAATGTACTAAAGAGACAAACAGACGACACAAGAAGAGACACGAACAAGCGCTTAGTAGCTAGCAGCTTATTGCTTGGTTAATTTTCTAGTTGGGCATGACATGCTTCGTGCTTAAAAAAAATACCTCTTTAAAGAATTCTTGGAGTAATATTAGGACAGGCAACTCTAAATGAGTGATCACTGCTTTTGTCGCAACATGTGGCAATGAGCTAGGCAGATGCTGTCACGACAGCGTAGTGTTTAGGCTGTATGAGTACATAAGAAAGAAAATTGGAGTTCTCAAATTTAAAACCCTATTTTTACAGCCTCTCGTTATACTGCTGACATTATAGAGCTTTAGATTAGTGGACGCAAGCAGCATGCGTAAACAAGCACCTTGTTTGGGTATTTCTGGCACCAATGTGGTTTGCATAACCAAGCAGCACACGAGTCGCTTTAGTCCTCTTATGCAATACGATTATTTTCTTTTTAAAGTAACCAATATCGCAGTAAGTCTGATCAACCTGCATCAATATGGTAGAAAGTTTTAAGCACTTAAGGTGTGTCGGTTGAGTGTTTAAAGCACTTCCCCACACCCTTGGCCACTAGACTTCTACTTTCCAGTATTACTTGCTAATCAACTCTTGAGGTGCTTACGTTCTTTTTCTGTGCTGTAAGAGTAGTTTGACGGTCCTAATAAAATGGTTAAAGTGAAGGTGTGTGCTGTTGTATTGGCCATGTCATTCTAAAACTGTTAGGTCGGACACTGTCAAAGCATTTGGCAACATTAATAAGCTTCACCTCACTATATATATGTATTGCGGTGGGACCATTCAGCACGTGAAAATAATAAATACCAGCAAATTGAGAGTTCGAGAGCGCCTGAGATTATAGTAAAGCGGGCGGGGCAGTATCTTCAGGGTAACGGGGACATCAAAGCTGGAACTACGGCTGCCATACATCCCGTCACCGCAATACAATGTTTGCTTCATCGCATTACACAAATGTGTTGCGGTGAAGTTATTGCACACGCATATACACATTCATTCATCCCAACTTTGCACTCAACCCTGCGTCCCATTGCTAAAACTAAGAGTGCGAAAAACGGGCTGAGCTGCAGTTGAACATAACAGGGCGCAGTACTAAGCTCCACCTCACCGTGTTTATCGCGCGCTTAGTACCAATAATATTAAACATATACTCTCCATTTTAGTTCGTGGAATTCTGGCAGACCATGTGATGTCATATAAAGCTCCGTTATGTTCAGCCCTACGTGATAATTGTCGTAAAGCCCACCATAAAAGTAAATCACATGAAGTCACGGATAGAGCACTTGAGCTGAACGCGATTTAAAACATGCGCTGCCCCATTTCAAGGACGCGTGAACAGTTGTTAGCAAACACCACCTTAAGCATTATATTACTTACGTAACGTAAGTCGTGGCGAAGAACACGTACAATACCTCCGCTTACGACGCCCGTCAAGTAAAGGTGCATGCTTGAATTAGGAAGGAACGGCGCCAACTAAGACGATCACAAGTGGGGAGAACGACACAGGACAAGCGCCATCCTGTGTTGTTCTCCCCACTTGTGATCGTCTTAGTTGGCGCTGTTCCTTCCTAATTTAAGTATGCACCATCTAGCCCACATGAATGCTGTCCTGAACAATAAAGGTACATGTGCGATGTGATAACGCTGCCGAAAAAGGCGAACACGGCGACGCTGCTGCACAGCGTCGGTTCGCAAATTGCATTACCGAGGCGATACGCCACTTAAATACTTCGATCCTCAGCACCACTGAATTCTTCAGAAATACGGGTCTCACACCACCAGAGTTCAACGAGACAAAAAGCCGACATACCACACCAGTACTACTGCACGACTTTTCGCCAACAAATACTGAACGGGGATCTTCCTTAACTTAACTTGAAATACGGAACGCAATCTTCCTTAATGTCACCGCTGTCTTTATCTTACACGAACATTCGCAGCCTACTAAACAAGCGCGATGCATTGAATGCCTATTTGGAAGATGGCGATCCCGATATTTTAGCTTTAACTGAGACTTGGTTGCACACCGACATCACTAATGAAGAACTTCTTCACAACAGCAACAAATATAACATTTACAGGCATGACCGTATTGGGAAGAGGGGTGATGGTGTCCTGATTGCTGTAAAAACCTCCATTTCATCCTTTCTAGTAGACACAAATTGCCCTGCTCAAATAGTTTGGGTCGCATGCGCGACAGCCTCTACCCGTGTCCTAGTGGGCACATGTTATCGGCCGCCCGACGCTGACCATTGGTTTCTCGATGTACTACGTGAAAGCATTACATGTGCTACTCAACAATCTTCCACGGCTGTTGTTTATCTCCTGGGAGACTTTAATTTTCCACTTTTGATTGGCGAAATCAGTCATCATCATGCCGCTCCTCTGCTGAATTTATTAGCTTAACATTAGATTACAATCTAACCCAGACAGTCGATCAACACACCCGTGGTCCCAACATCCTAGATTTAGTATTAGCTACCGCACCTGATACCACCTGGGCTATTGCTTACATTGATTGCTTGAGCGGTCACAAAATTCTTCAATTATACATTAATATTCCACAAGCTTTCTATCGGGCTCAGACTAAAAGTATTAGAGATTACAATAGAGCCGACTATAAAATTATTAATGCTGAATTGGCGATCTTTCTTAGGGAAGAGTTTCTGCTTTTCGTTAATTCAAGATCGGTAAACGACAGCTGGGAACCTTTTAAGCAAAAATTAACAGCTCTGGTAGAAAATTACGTGCCAAAAATCGTTATAGCAAATGATAGATCTAATCCTTGGTTTACTAATCACCTTCGAACATTAAGAAACAAGAAGAAGCGTTTGTATCGGGCGGCCAGAAGGGACAAGCAAGCCTCATCTTGGGCAGCATACAGTGATTTTCTATAATTTTACTGCAAAGAGCTACGCGCAGCCAAAGAGAAATATTTCTCACGTGGTCTGCCATCTCTTTTAATTAATAACACCAGAAAATTCTAGCAAGTCGTATCACCAGGTAACACAGTCCGCAATATTGTGCTACACGATGACGGTGAAAGCCCTTTGTCTGATGCTGATTGTTCAGTAGCGTTTAACAATTTTTTCACATCTGTTTTTACACCGGAAGACTGTTCCACTGTTCCCATAGTTCCCGACTTTGAATATCACTTTATGGAAGCAATAGATATTACAGCAGATGGCATTTCGTCTTTAATAATCTGAAGTTATCCACATCTTCCAGTATAGACAATATCAACTCAAGAATACTAAAAAATACCGCTACAATTTCAAGGCAAAATTTGTGTCATATTTTTAGGAAATCCTTGTCATCTGGCGAACTTCCACTGGACTGTAAAATTGCAAAGGTTATCCCTGTATTCAAAGGTGATAACAAGTACTCTCCACGAAATTACCGTCCCATCTCATTAACATGCATCTGCTGTAAACTACTGGAACATATCATAGCATCGCATATATACCGCCATTTAGAATCAAACGACTTCTTCTATTTTAACCAGCATGGATTCAGAAAAGGCTTATCTTGTGAAACTCAGTTGCTCGAATTTACAACATAATTACATTCCAGCATGAATGACAAACAACAGACTGACTGTATTCTTAGATTTTTCGAAAGCATTTGATCGCGTCGCTCATTGTCGCCTCATCTCAAGAATATCTGTGCTTCGACTGGATTCATTAACTTTATCTTGGCTGCGAAACTTTCTCTCCTTGCGGCAACAGTTCACTGTAGTTAATAACCACTCATCGCTTATTTCTAACGCTACTTCTGGCGTACCGCAAGGCAGTGTCCTTGGTCCTCTCCTTTTCTTAATTTTCATTAATGACCTTCCACAAAACATATCATCGCACATAACGCTTTTCGCAGACGATTGCATTTTGTACCGTACGATAAAAAACACCTAAATGGTCAATTTAGTATTGCAGAACGACCTTAACCTTGTCAGTTCCTGGTGCAGTACATGGCAGATGACCCTGAACTCAGACAAATGTAAAGTTATGTCCTTCTCGCGAAAACATTTCAACTCTCGCTTTTCTTACGTCCTAAATAACACCGCCGTACCTCCGACATCGTCCTACAAGTACCTTGGCACTGAACTTACAACTCGTCTTTCCTGGGGTACACACATAACAGCTATCTGCGCAAGAGCTTCAAAAACTCTGGGTTATCTTCGACGGAACTTGCGTAAATCCCCTGCTAGAGTTCGTAAATTAACGTATCAGACTCTTGTGTTCTCCCACAGTTAGAATTTGAGTGATTAGTACGGTCACCACATCAAAATTGTTTAGTTGCTATGCTAGAGTCAATTCAAAAGAGCATCGTGCTTCATCACAAGCAACTACGACAGAACTTGCAGCGTAACTAAGATTAAAACACATATTTCGCTGCAGCCACTTGAAACTCGTCGCATGATTAGTCTTCTTTGCCTTTTCCATAGATACGTTCATGGTAATCGACCTCAAGTACCAGCGCGCACGTCACGTCACCTTAACAATAGCCATAGTTTCATGCGCATATTCGGCAACACACTGTCATTTAACGCATCAGCACTGCCACGTGCGATAACCGTATGGAACAGTCTTGCTGATAACATTGCGTGCTTAACAAATCGTGACGCCTTTCGCGAAGAATTGCAAAGCTTCCTGTAGAAAAATTGTATAAGGATGTTATTGACCTGCTTTCCTTCCCTGTTTTTCACACTTGTATTTTTGTATTTTTTGTGTATATGAGTATATTACTGTGTTTACGCTGTCTAAAGCTTAGCCTAGACAAAAATTTCTTAAACCTTGCTTTACTTATCTTGTGAGTGCCTGTATTGATATTTATGTTCTTTACTCCTGTTGAAACACTTACTTTGTACCCCCCTTACCCAATGCCCTTAAATGGGCCTGTAAGGTATTTTAAATAAATAAATAAAAACCCGCTACGGAGTCAACACGACCAGCAGTCGGCCTGAGCCAGAGGTTCAATGCGCCACATGGCGCCACGGCATCACTTGGCGCCACCATCGCGCCTTTTCAAAAGTCCCTAAACAATCCTGTCCCTAGGGACCTAAGATCAGGTCACGTGAGATATTTTTGTACGACATTTAGACGCACACTGCCGAGGCGAAGCTGCCGCTGGCGCTCAAATAACCAAGTTTGCGCCTCCGGAGTTCGCGCAGAGCACGACAAGAAGGCGCCGTTTACCAGTTCGGCAAAGCTCGCAGGTTGCCACCGGAACTGGCCGCCATCCGCCTCGAGACCACATGGGGAGTTTCCGACGCCGCAGAAACGCATTTTCCCGTTGTCCAGGTGGGAACATTTCCCGTTGTCCAGGTGGGAAGGCGGAGCCAAAGAACACTCCTGTCGGCGTTTGAAGTGTAGAACTTTAATCACCTGGAGTCGCGTTGGAGTGCCATCTCGGGGCATGGGACAATCGTTTGTTTTCGCTGCAATCTATAGAGAGATCTTAATATTTAAGCTCGTGTTGGACAAAAAAGTACTTTCGAGCATTATGCTAATTATCATATTGTAGTTATAAATATTGTTCCAATGCGGTAAACACTTAAGATGTTTGACAAACGGTGCGTATGATTTCGCTGGCAGGTTTTACAAGACGCTTCAACAGAGCACCGCATTTTGACAACAGGATTCCGCGTTTCGCGTCTAAATTTCAGCACGGTGCAGTGTTTAATAAACGCGTCTGAGCCCCTATGTGCGGCAGGCAGGCGCAAGCTTATGCACTTGGCATGTGTATGTGTCGCTAGAGTTGACTTCCACCGCGATGGCAGCGCACGGCTTTGAGGATTAAGGCCCGAAGTGGATCGTTGCGATGGCTCATACCTGAAAAAAGTGGCGTCTAGTGCAGTGGCTCAAACACCCCTATAAGAAGGAGGCAGAAACAACTCAAGAGAAATATTTCAGGGCTTTGTGGATAGCCACTTGTTTGCGGTGAACTCTTCCGCACAGGCAATGATCGCCCTTTGTGCTTTTTCTTCGGGAGACCGTATTAGGGTCTCCTATGGGGTAGGGCCCTCGTATTCCCAGATGATGTGGCTTTGGTTTGCTATGGCATTTTATCGCAGTTTTTACGTATTCCGCTAACCTCTCCATTTGTGAAGATTGCTACAAGTGATGAGCCAAGTGTTAGTTTGAATTCTGCGAAGGACAGTGCCCAGTGCTGGGGGGGGGGGGGGGGGGGCGCTGCGAGCGCTCGGCGGCGTCGGACGTTCTTCGCACTGGCTCCGCGGATGCTCACGTATTTTTTGCGCACTGTCACCGTCATCCCCCTCACAACCGGTTTTATCGTGATCGCCAAGTTCTGTGCTTTGCTCGGATACCACTCTCGTCCAGGTGGGCCAATTTTCGGCACTTTTAGACTGTTTTCACTCCCGGCTACCACGCCGCCTCGCTAGGCTTTGTCTCACTATGCCTAGCGCCCCTCGTCGCGGCTTTCAGCCCGACGATGGCGGCAGCCACTGCGGTTACTGGCTACGACCCTGCCTCACTGCAAGTGATTAGGATGGAGACTTCCTGTGCCGACCAACTTATGCCATCGGAGAATGAATACCTCTGGTGAATATCTGGAAACGCAAGCAAGCGAAATGCAAGCCCGCGTCCCTGCACCGAGATGCCGTAGCTGAGAGTCATTCCGCAGCTGCGCAAGCCACACATGCGCGGCGTCCCACAGACGCAGCGCGCACCTGTGCTTCTTCGCCATTGGCGAAGCAACGCAAGTGGCGTCCGCGTCAAACTCCTCGCCTCTCCCGAGACGACTACATCGTTGTCCTCAAGCCTCGCATTCCCTGCGAGCTCCGAACCTTTTCCTCGGCTGATCGTCTGGGCGACGCAATCCGGGCTTACCTGGGTGACCCGACCACCACACAAGTGCAAGTGTGGTCGATCTGGGACCAGAACATCATCATCTGCAGCACCACCGTGCTGCCCAAGGCTGAACAACTCCTCGGAAATTTCCAGCTGCCGGTGGGGGACCAGCTGCTACCCGTCCGAGGTCACGCCAAGCCTACCGGGAGAACTTGCAGGGGGGTTATCACCATCAACCCTGCCGTCAACTCATCACCATCAACTTCACTGGCCCCAAGGTACCAACCTTGCGGTCCGTTAACTCGGCGACTCCACCGCGGACGTGGTTACCGTCGAGAGCACGAAGCTCCCCCGCTTCCTCTTTTACCACTGCGTGGCGACATACGTTCGACCGTATAAAAGGACAATCCCGGCCTGTCCTCAGTGCGGCACCATAGGCCACCGGCCGTCTGTGTGCCCCCATCCCAACCCAGACCGCTGTACCCAGTGTGGGACCCTCGTTCCCGAAGGCCTCACCGACCACCATTGCCAACCCAAATGCCTCCTCTGTCACGGTGCTCACAAGACCGGGGCCAGAAGTTGCACGGGCAAATACCGGAAGCCCACGTTGCCCTCGGCACATCCTCGAGCGCTCACGTCACCACCACTCCACGACAAGAAGGGTGCCTACCCGAAACAGCCTGGCTCCCAGCGCCCAGCCGAAACCCAAGAATTTACGCCGCTCGATGTCTCGACGGCGCCACCACAGGTGAGTAGTTGGGCAGGAATTGCTGCTCCCAAGCCTCTCTCTCCCCCACCTACCTCCCCTCCCTCCCCTGAACTTGCGGCCCTTCGCAAGCAGAACGCGGACCTTCCGCGGCAAATTGCATTACTGACCAAGCAAGTTGCATCCCTGCAACAGCACACTTCGCAGGCGTGGGCATCCTATGCCCTTCATACACAACGAGCGCACACACAGACCCTTGCCACCTCTAACGTGACTTCCGCTATCGACCCACACCTTCTCCATCTCTGGAATGCTCGCCGCGGCCTCATACGCCGTTGGCGGCGAAACAAGCTGAGCCGCAAACTCCGCTCCCGTATTTTTATTTATTTATTTATTTATTTTGTGATACTGTCAATCCCATCAGGGATTTTTACAGGAGTGGGTTAGAAGGGTCTGTAGACATTGTAGTACAATCATTTGCATAAGAATACAAAAGGGTACTTGGTAAGTGTAGAATTTCATGGACCTAAGTTAACAGCAATAAGTATGGCAAAAACATAACGCACAAAGGGCTTATTTCAATTACATATGTTTCGCAGAGACAAAAAGGAAGAAGGAATAAGCATATGGTTATACAATTGATAGCATCATACATCATTTCACATCTCGCATTTCCAAAATCATTTGGTAATTAAGACAATGATAAAGACAATGTTGATAACATCATTTAGTTGTGATTGACAGTACTGTTGTGCCAACAATTTCAACAAATTTGTCAACAGTGGGCTGTGCGACTAACATCTGGGCTAAAGCATTCCAATCGCGAACTGCTCGCGGGAAGAACAAAAAACTGAATGTATTGTTAGTGCAAGAATATTGTTGGAGTGTAAGGTGATGCTTGTGACGGCTTTCTCTGGATGTGTTATAGGAAATATAGGCTTTATAATCCACATGAACCTTATTATGTTGGATGAGATACAATAATTTGAGTCGGTGCAGCATCGCACGACTGCTTAGTGTGTGAAGGCCGATCTCGGATAGAATCTGTGTAGGCGAGTGGGTGTGCCGAAATCGGTTACAGACAAACCGCGCGGCTTTTCGCTGGACAGCCTCAAGAGTGGCGATTTGATTTTGGGCAAAGGGAAACCGCGCCACGTTCGCATATTCTATGATGGTAGCATAGGCCAAGAGCTTGGCCTCCCTCGTAGAGTATAGCAGGGCCCATTTAAAGAACATAAGCTTTCGCATCGCTTTGCTTGCTACGTGCTCTACATGAGCCGACCGTCCTAAGTCTGATGATATGATAACGCCCAAGTACTTGTACTGAGTGACAGTGTTAAGTATAGTATTATCACAGCCGTATGAAAAAGTAAGCTTGGATTTCTTTTTTGTTACTGACATTGAAACTGTTTTATCGAAGTTGATCGCCATTCGCCAGTTTTCACACCATTGGTCTATAAAAGAAAAATCCTTGTTAAGACAAATTTGGTCTTGCCGGTTTAGTACTTCTCTATACAGGACGCAATCGTTTGCAAATAACCTAATTTTGGATTCAATCTGATTAGTTATGTCATTTATGAACAAAATAAACAGGATAGGGGCCAAAACGGAACCCTGGGGTACACCAGAAAGTACTGGTACAGTTTCAGAAGCGTGGGAGCCTAACTGAACAAACTGGCAGCGGTCAGATAAGTAATTGCTAATCCAATGAAATATTGGCCCATCTCCTAGTATATGTTTAAGCTTTAGGAGTAGTTTAGCATGGCAGACACGATCAAAGGCCTTTGAGAAGTCTAGGTAAATTACATCTATTTGTTTCTGGTCGTTAATTGCTTTGGCCAAATCGTGTAGTATCTCAACGAGTTGGGTAACGGTAGACAGGCCAGTCCTGAAGCCATGTTGGCATGGATGGAGGACATTGTTTGCCTCAATGAACTGTGCAACGAATTTTAAGATATGTTCCAAGATTTTACAGCATGTACATGTGAGAGAAATAGGCCTATAGTTTGACTGACAAGAAATATTGCCCGATTTGTAGACGGGCATTATTTTAGCAATTTTCCGTTCTGCTGGGATACATTGTTCGGAGTTTGATTTATTGTAAATAAGGCATAAGTATTTGCTTACAGGCTCGCCATAACGTTTCAGGAAACAGTTCGGGATTCCGTCAGGACTGTTTCACTTTTTATCGTCTAAATTTAATAATAGTGCGAACACGCCTGCTTCAGTTGCGACTGGAGCACTCAGTGTTTCGTTGTGCTTTATATTTTGTGGCCTGTAAGCATGCGTAATACCATTGTCGGGGGTAAATACGGAATGGAAGAATGTGTTAAACGCTTCCGCTTGTTTTTCTTCTGTTGGCGATAACGGTTTTGTACATAACGCCAGAATTTCTGGGGTGAGTCTTTCATAAAATTGCTAAGCGTTGTACTGCAGAAGCGCTGTTTTCCTACCTTTGTTGCGTCCTTTAGTAGTCTGTTTAGCGAGTTTATTTTTTGGCAGAAGTATGGAACTGGGCATAATTCCTTACATTTCCGCAACCTTTTTATTCTACGTTTTAAATGAATTACGTCACGTGTAATCCATAGGTTGTGCTTATTGGTGTTCTTTTGTATTTGTGGGACAAATTGCGTTAAGCAGTGCATAACATGTGCTTTGAACAGCAACCAAATTTCGTCGATGTTGGCCGAGCCCATTGAGATTAGCTCGTTAAAGTCGTAGTACTCGTGGGCAAGGTAAGTCATAATGGCGTCATCGTCTGCTTTGTTAAATGCGTACACGCGCTTTCTAGTGTTACGTTGGCGGATTTAGTTTGGAATGGTGAACGTGCAAAAAACAGGCGAAAGCGCTCACACCTTTCCCTATTTCTTCAATCACTTGACTCTAAACCGGCCGTCTTGGCACTCCAGGAATCTTGCTCAACCCCAACCATGCATCGTGGCGCTCACCGCACAACGATCGAGGCGCTCACCGCACAAGCGGCTGCATATTCGTTGCAGCTTGCCGATTAAATTGGACCGACACCTGCACGAAGGCAGCAGGCCAGATGAGCTCCAAAAGCACGTGGCGACTCTTCCGGAGCCTTCTGGACCCCTCCACCAACCGTGGAGAAACACAGCGTCAACTCCGTCGCGCCTTGCATTCCTATCAGGGCACGACGGAGCAACTCGCGAAGGATCTCTGCGACCGATACATTTGTCGCACGGTCGACCCCGTGGGCCCGGAATACACATATTCTGGTTCCCCCAACTCCAACCTCGACGCTCCATACACGCTTCCCTACTTGCGGGCTGCGCTGGCGAAAATGCGGCGGGGCACGGCTCCCGGCCGGGATGGCATCACAGTGTCGCTCCTAGCCAATCTCCCCGACCAGGCTCTTTTGTCGCTGCTCCACCTTATTAACTCGATATGGGACGACTCGCCACTCCCATCAGAATGGACCACATCGCTGGTCACATTGATCCCCAAGCCGGGCAAGCCGGTTAGCATTGAGGCCCTGAGACTCATCTCTCTCACCTCTTGCGCCGGCAAACTCACGGAAACTATGGTCCGCGACCGCCTTTCCGCCTACCTGGAGGCTAGGGGGACCTTTGCCGGCACGATGTTTGGCTTTCGCCTGCATCTGTCGGCACAGGACGTCTTGCTGCAGCTCCACCACGATGCCACAGAGCCGACTACTATACGCCAAAATGACAAAGCCGTTCTCGCTCTCGATCTTCGGGGCGCGTTCGACAATGTCAAACACAGTAGCATTCTCGTAAATGTTTCCACCACAGACTGCGGACAGAAGACTTTCGACTACACCTGCGCTTTCCTTTCTAATCGCGCCGTCTTCTTCCGCCTCGATTCCACCGAGCACGGCCCTTACCCACTAGGCACACGGGGTACACCTCAAGGAGCGGTCTTGTCACCTCTACTCTTCAACTTGGCCATGCTGAACCTCCCCTCCCTCCTGCAGAAGGTCGAGGGGATGCACCATGCGCTCTATGCTCTCCGGCTCTCCGGCTCAAATCGAGGAACGCCTACAACAGGCGGCCCTTCTAGTGCACACTTACGCCGCTTCTTGCGGCCTAAAGTGTTCTCCATCGAAATCGGCACTCCTATAAGTCTCCCGCCTACCGCCACCCCACATTTCTCTCCCGTCCGGCCCTGTCCCGTCGGTCCAGGACCTTAGGATTCTCGGGGTTTACCTCTCGTCCTTCCTGGACCCTAAGGGTACCATAGCTGCTCTCCGGCGCACCAGCGAACAAGTGAGTCGTATGATTCGGTGGGTCTCTACCAAGCGTGGCGGCCTCCGAGGGACCCAGTCCCTCCAGTTGGCCCGAGCGCTTGTGACCAGTCGGGTCCTCTACGCCTCACCATACATTCGCCTGCGTCGTCACCACGAACACCAGCTGGATATTCTTCTCCGCTCCGTGTACAAGCGTGCGCTGGACCTGCCCATCGCTACTTCCAATCGCCGCTTTGCGGCCCTGGGGGTGCACAACTCCTTCGCGGAGCTGCGGGAAGCCCATCGCGTCAATCAACTCACTCGTCTGTCGCAGACGCCTTGCGGGCGCCGCCTGCTACACAGACTTGGCCTTAGCTCAATCTCTAACCCGGTCCCTCCCTCCCCGATACCGGAACTCTGGCGCCAGAAGCTATGGGTGAAACCACTCCCCCGCAACATGAATCCCGAACAACACCCCGGTCGCAGGCAAGCGCGTGCCGCTGCCCTCCAGGCGCGCCACTCCGAACGCCCCGGCGTATTCTACGTAGACGTGCCGGGCCCTTCCGCCTCAGGTCACTTCACGGCCGCTGTGATCACCGAGGGTCACCACGTCGATGGCCTCTCGTTCAGAGCCGACACTGTAACTCATGCAGAGGAGGTTGCCATCGCTTTGGCCGCCTCCCACCCCACGACTGTCACTATCTTGACAGATTCGCGCTCAGCCTGTTCTCGATACATCCAGGGTTCCATCGCCTCGCTGGCGGCTAATCTCCTTCGGGCCGCCTCCTGGCGCTTCAACCCTCACTCCATCAGAATAGTCTGGACCCCAGGCCACACAGGAGTTGCCGGCAACGAGGCGGCGAATGCCGCTGCCCGCGCTTCTTTCCTTCGGGCCGCTGCTCCTTCATGTCCTGTGTCGGATCCTGGCAACTCGAGCCTCACACGCTACAGCGATATTCTGGATTATTATCGCACTCCGCGCCGACTCTACCCTAACCCTGCACGCGGTTTGGCGAAAGCGGACGAACGACTACTACGCCGCCTTCAGACCAATACTTTCCTTAGTCTGGCGGTTGCCCGGCACTTCATGCCGGAAATCTCAGGCACGTGCCCGACTTGTCAGGTCCTCACCGATGCCTTTCACGTTGTGGCTCCGTGCCCCGCCACTCCACTTTCCTTTTCATCCCCTTTCCCCATCCCTACTAGAGAGGCTTGGGAGGAGTACCTGCTCGGCTGCTCTACCTTGGAAGCTCAACGTTCCTTGGTGGCGCGCGCCCGGGCAGCGGCCATCTCCAATGGCGTCCCGGAATAGGGGCTGCCACTCAGGCGCGCAGTAAGCAACTCTCTTATTAACTTCTTGAATAAAAGGTTTCTACCACCACCACCAGTGCTCGCGTGAGCTTGCTGTGTCGTGTAGGGTATATCCTCCTGTCCTCTTTATATAGGTTAGTAAGTTCATTGTGGGAAGTCAGTATCTTTCCCATCGAGGGGGGGGGGGGGTGAATGTTCGGTTCCAAGGAGAGCACGACCCGGTTTGTTAACACTCATTTCATTTCACTTTATTTCCTTAAAGACCCCGTAGTAGGGGTATTACATAAGGGGTGGGAATACCACATATACAAACAAGTGTTATAATGCATTCAATTCTGTAGATACAAAAGTTGCTACATCTTGAACAAATTGTGAAGAGCAGGTGATGGCAGCGATTTGATGAGTAAGGCCATTCCAGTCTTTTGATGCTAGGTAGAAAAATGAGGCTGATAATGTATTTCTATGTGAATGTGGTTGTGCTACCTGCTGAGGATGGCCAATGCGTCGTGACCAGCGCGTTGGGCGAACAAGGTCAGGTGGTCGATTAAGCGTCGAATAGTAGAACCTGCGGAAGAGGGAAAGGGTGGCAATGCGGCGACGAAGGGATAGAAGCGATAAGGAAGATTCTTTTTTTAAAGATGATATGCTGACGTCGTAAGAGTATGTGGAATGAAAATACCTGCTGGCGCGATTTTGAACTGCCTCGGGGGCATTGGCGAGATATGCTTGATGCGGATCCCAGATGGCAAATGTGTATTCGAGTTTCGTTCTTACCAGTGATCTATAGGCTAACAGTTTTACATGCAATGGAGCGAGGCAAAGGTGACGTCTTAGAAATCCCAATGTTTTTGTTAGCCGATGAAATAACATTAGTAACATGCGCATTCCAGGTTAGATCCTTAGTCAAGGTGATACCTAGGTATTTGTAGGATTCCACTGATTCCACAGTGACTTCACTAATCCCACAAGAGAAGCGAAGAGGGTGATTACGACGGGTAAATGAGATAAGCTTGCATTTATTAGAGTTCAGGGTCATCAGCCAAACATCACACCATTCTTGTACCCGGTTAAGGTCGGATTGAAGACTTATTTGGTCAGTGATGGTATTGACTGTGCGGTAAATAACGCAAACATACGGATATATCCGTATGTTTGCGACTTACTTAATTAACGACTTACCCTTGCATGTGTCCTGCCATATATGGCAGGACACATGCAAGGGTAAGTCGTTAATTCAAATTAAGAAAAGAAGGGGGCCAAGGACGGACCCCTGTCCCTATTGCAAAAACCAGCGTCTTCCAGTGTGAAGCCAGCGCGCTTTTTGGCGCTGGGTCGCACTGGGTACGCTGCCACTCGCTGGGACTCACTGGGACACCAGTGAGAACGCTGGATAAGAGCTGGGTCACACTGGAAGAGACGCTGGTTCTACTGCCATGACGCTGGTTTGTGCTGTACAGGCGCTGGTTCTCGCTGCAGTTCGCTGGTTTGCACTGGAAACTGCGCTGGTTGTTTGTGCCGCGCTGGTTCCAGTACGCAAGGACGAGCGCTGCTGAATATTACAAGCTTTATACAATTTCATCACTTGATACTAGCCTCTTGTCCTAAAGAACGCTATAGCTTGCGGTTATAGAACCCTATTTCGTGTCGCAGCTTGGAATAAAGATGCGTGAGCTGCCCTGTTTATTCATGGACAATTGAAATTGAAGATGACTTTCGTTTCTTTTTTTTTCATTTTCCCTTTTGGCTGGGCGGATAGCTAAATTCTTGAACGAAACCACGTAAACGCAGAGGACGCCGCGTTTTTTAGTAGTTCGCACGTAACATATGAGTGGGAGTTGTCGCCGTTGTCGCAGTGTTGTGGAGTGGACATGAAATGCAGAAGTCGTTCAGACGCGCGCGAACGCACCGCGAGTTCGAAGCCTATCGCTGACTGATATTATCGCACCGATAACAAAGCTGAGGTGATTCGTGCGCTTCCACTTTCCCTCTTGTACTAAAAAAAGTACTGAGGCTCAAATACACACATTTCAGCTTTCGCGAGCTACCCGCGTCGAGATCGGTCCCCACCGAAGCTTAGGCCTAGCGTATCCGCCGAGTCCGTCCTCACGCTATGAGCTCGTCTAGGCTCAGGAATCAAGAAATTTAACAAGGATAAATCACTCTGTATTTCAGCTTTCGCATCGGTGTTCTTAAATAAACAATTTTGTCATGTCTACAGTGTCAGGACAAGAAGCAATGACCGCAGATGTGATGCGTCATAAACACAGGTATATGTGCTATCGCCGAAGGCTCCCAGCACTAGCCTGCGCTTCTTTGACAAAGATATATGACTAGACATGCGTGTTGACTGAAAGGCATCACTGAACTAAGGAAACGTTGCATATCCTTTGCGTGAAGAACAAGAAACGGCTATCCAATTGGCAGTAACAGCCCATACACCGTCCCGGGTCGGCGGTTCAATTGGGACTTTTTTTCGAAGTTAAAATAGCAATCGCAAGTGAATCGATGTTGTGGCACTTCCAAGTATACAGCTGAATACGGACAGCAACTTTTTCATTCTGGCACAGGCGTGAGTTTTAGTTGCCGGGCGATAGCGCATAACCATGTCTGTATACGAGACGTAGCTCGGCGAAACAAACTGCTTCTCGGCTTTGACATAGCAAATTATCCGTCTTTTTCCATCTGCTGGCGTAGCCTGGCGTGGCGTGAGAAGCCGTGTGGAACGGCTGTGCTCGAAAATGCTCTCTGCTGGAAACAGCGTATCGGCCCCAGGCCGAGGATCGTCGACCCCGTTTTTGAACGAAGATGCAAGTTACAAAGTTGTCCTCCCGCGTCTACCAACCGGTAACGATGTTTTGAATTCTATTTTCCTTCATGCGGACTTGAGTGGCAGACCACACCGTACTCCTGACTACCGAGACGCTCTGGTTGAGGTAGTGAATACTTCAGATATTGTAGGTGTCGGACAGTATCAAACGAGCCATGTGTGGATGCTTACTTGCGCTATTAGTGCGGCAAAACAGACTCTCGTCGCCCGTGGTGAGCTCCGTGTCAAAGGGCTGAAGTGCATGGTGATAGATCCGGAGACTAGAAACACCAAACTTAAATTACTATGGCTTCCACCTCACCTTGAACCACGACGCGTTGAAGAGGCGTTCCAGACCTATGGTCAGGTGAAGTCGGTGGAGAGAGAAGTATGGAGATGCACTGGTATGGAACAGTGGGTGACAACAAACCGGGAGGTTTCCTTGGTGCTCAAGGACACTATCACCGTAAGCTCAATACCGCACATTATGTCCATTTATGGACACCAGTGCCTCGTACTTATCCCCGGTAGGCCTGCGCTGTGTCTTCGTTGCAAGCATGCGGGACACGTTCGGCGACAATGCAGAACACAGAGATGCTTACAGTGCCACAGATTTGGTCGCTCCGCGGACGCTTGCGTGTCCACCTACGCCAATACGCTCCGTTCTGGGCAATATAGCGCAGACGAGCCACAACTGGACCATCTCATGGATTCTACAGAGGTAGTAGATGCCACCGAAGAGACTACAGGTGGCGTTAGGGACGAAGACCAGGAGTCCTTGAAGCCAATGCCAAGGAGTCACAACAGCTCAAGTAATACTAGCGAAGCTACAGGCGAGGATGACTCAGCTTGCCCACCTGGCCTAGCAAGCTTTAAAGAAAAGCCCCCTGATGACAAGGAAGAAGAGGAAGAGGCCATGGACATAAGTCAGGCAAGGAAACGTCCGGCACCATGCAACGATGAAGCAACAAAAAGTGCACTGC
This sequence comes from Dermacentor andersoni, assembly GCF_023375885.2. Lineage (NCBI taxonomy): Eukaryota > Metazoa > Arthropoda > Arachnida > Ixodida > Ixodidae > Dermacentor > Dermacentor andersoni. The sequence goes on along the minus strand of NC_092814.1, from coordinate 409,092,935 downwards.
AGGCGCCCGAGAAAGTGTCTCCTAGTGCTCAGCGAACTCCCTCTCCTAGTGATAATGTGCCACGCCGGTTTTATCAGCGTAGTCAGGAGAGTGCCACAAAGAAGTCCAAAGGGAGCAAGACCACAGATTTACGTGTGGCCAAGGGCGATGAAACACAATAGCTTTAGGTGAGCAAAATGGCTACCACCTTCACCCTCCCCTTATGTGTAGCGACACTCAACGTTCGTGGGCTGAGGAATATAAGGCGTCAGCAGCAGTTACTACACGTGCTTAGGCAGCATGAAGTTGATGTTGCTGCAGTGCAAGAGACAAAGATATCGTCTGCTGGTGATGCCAACCTTGCGCTGCAAACTTTTCAACCTGATTACGAGGTGTGTATTAGCCAAGCGTGTGGTGCTTCAGCTGGATGCTTTTTCTTAGTCAGAAAGCAGTTAAATCATTCTTCATTGTCGCTACGTGTTGATGGGGAAGGCCGCCTTAAATACTGTGACCTCTTTTCATTCCCGTAATTGGCGATTTACTTGCGTTTATGCTCCCTCAAAAGTGAGTGACAGGAAGGCCTTTCTTCCTCTCACTTGCTCCGCTCCTAGACACTGACAGAGATTTGGTACTGTTGGGAGACTTCAACTGTGTTTTGTCATTCCAGAGATCCCTCATACCTAACTAATCGTTATGATGCAAGTGCTACTTTCCTGCATCAGTTAACGGAAGATCACAATCTAATAGACGTGGGCGCCTACACACCTTCTTGGGTGCGGTTCACGCACTTTCATGGCGTCTCCCATGCTCGACTTGATCGTGTGTATGTTTCGGCGAATCTCTGGTCTAACATTCACAACTACGCCGTGACGCCTGTATTTTTCACAGACCACTGTTTAGTAGCTGTTTCAGGGGATCCCCGAAAATTTCGCAAGTTTGCTCTAAACTGGGAACTGTGGAAACTTAATACACAACTTTTGCGAGAGGAAAGTTTTGTAAACAAAGTGAAAGAATTATGGCTAGAAATAACACAATGTCAACACCTTCCTTTGTTTGCTCAATGGGAAATGTTCAAAAATAGAGTAAAAAATGAGGCGATTGCGATTTCATGTGAGCTGTCTCAAAGAAAAAAAGCTGAAAAGCATTACCTTCATGATCTACTTCACAAGCTGCACGCTTTCGAAAGCCAGGAACCAGGGTTGTATAGCGATGAAATAAATACAGTTCGCGCACAAATACAGAAATATGAGACGGAAGTGTACAAAGGAGCAATGGTGCGTTCACGCACAACTCGCTTCACAGAGGAACAGCCCACAAAAAGGGCTCTCGCCCGCAGGGGCGTCTGCGTAAGCAGGCGTTTGGTGTTGCGACACCACGTACCCGAGCACTCGAGGGTTGGACCCTCCCGCGTGTAGCCGTGCGCGGCTTCGCCGTGTCTGGGGAAAAGGGGATCCATGGGGTTGAGCCGATGCTGGGTGTTTGGACCTTTAAGGCCCCTCGGCGGAGGCAACACACCTCTTCGGCCTCGGCTTCACATAGACGGCACCTCCAGGCTGACCCACCTGGGGGAAATCGGTAGTCGCCTTTTCTTGTCCTCCTCTCCATCTTCGTCTTTCTCTCACCTTTTCCTCTTTCCTGTCTTCTCTTCACTTCTTATTACGTCCTTATTTCCTGGCGGCAAGGGTTAACCTTGTGCATTATGCCCAGCCTCGGGTATAGGTATTTGGTTATAGTGGGGATGTACCGCTGGCGTGCGCAGAATGAAATACTTTTTGTCCTGTGTCGTCCCCTGGTTGGGCTCCATGGTGGGTGGCGGCCATCCCTGCCGAATATATTACTATTACTCGTGGAATCAACTTTCCCTCCACTTCCTGATCGCTCCTTCAAGAGGGGGCGCACCGAAGATTCCTTCAACTTCTTCATGAGTCAGAAAGAAACATTCCCAAAATACCATGTCATTCACAGTCAACATGAAAGCAAGACAGTCCGACCAATATCTCCTTTTGTTGTGGCAAAATCATTGGCAAACTCCATCGGCCCAGGCTACAAAGTAACTAAAATGGGAAGCGGCGATCTCCTTCTTGAACTTCGTGACAAGACGCAGTACAGTAAATTGTCAAAACTAATTGCATTTGGGGATATTCCAGTTTCAGTAGTCCCACACAGATCTTTGAACACTGTCCGCGGTGTCGTCTCTGAAGATGACTTGTTCGATCTTAGTGAAAGTCAGCTACTTGAGGGATGGCAAGATCAAAATGTAGTAAAGGTCCGGAGAATAACGATTAGGCGGGACGGCAAGGAAATCCCCACAAAACACGTAATCTTAACTTCTGGAAATAGCACTTTACCAGACTCAATAGAAACAGGATACTGCAAACTCCGTGTAGGACCGTACATTCCTAACCCACGCCGATTCTTCAAGTGTCAGCGTTTCGGGCACGGTTCACAAAGCTGCCGAGGGCGCACTACTTGTGCAAAATGTGCATCAAACGAGCACTCATCTGACAGTTGCACTTCCACCAATCATTGTGCTAACTGTGACGGGGATCATCCAGCGTACTCCCGTTCTTGCCCATCCTGGAAAAAAGAAAAACAAATCATAGAAATCAAAATCAAACTGAACCTTTCCTTCCTAGAGGCGCGCAAGCGCTTCTCGATGAACCAATTTAGTCCGTCCTACACCGATGTGGCGCGCCGGGGGGCAGCGCTACATCATTCGGCAGCCGCCCAAGTCACACGGAGTGTGACGGTGGTCACGCCATCAGCCCCCCCCCCCCCCCCCCGGCCGGAGCAGCCAGCGCTGTTCCAGCCCCCGCAAAGGAGGAACAGCAGGCCCTCGGGCCTGTTGGACCTAAGGCCACCACGCGTGCCGATAGGCCCACCACCCCCGCGTACGTGCCCGCGGCGCAGGCACAATCCACCACCTCAGACGAGGTGATGGACACAACAAAGACAACTCCGGCGTCTCAGACGCCCAAGAAACGGCGCAGCTCTCTCGAGCGCACTGGGAAGAAAGAAAAATTCCGTATCACGGGGCCTGGAAAGGCCTCGTGAGCTAATCTCATCTATATCTCTTAGACACACAGCACAAAACATACATAATATGGACAGAGATATTACAGTGGAATGTGAGGGGCTTACTCCACAACCTAGACGACATTAAGGAACATTTACATAGGTACACCCCAAAGGTGCTGTGTGTCCAAGAAACACATCTTAAACCTTCACAAACAAACTTTCTCCGACTGTATGCCATTTTCCGAAAAGACCGCAACGAGGCCCTTGCCTCGTCGGGCGGTGTGGCAGTAATAGTAGATAAGTCTGTTGCCTGCCTGCAGTTACAGCTTAATACGACCATAGAGGCAGTTGCAGTCAGAGCAGTACTTTTTAGTAAGCTGCTGACAATTGCATTCTTAAACATTCCTCCCAACTGTCAACTCTCCAAAGCTGAATTTGAAAGCTTTATTGCGCAACTTCCGGAACCCTACATTGTCGTTGGAGACTTAAATGCCCATCATACCTTGTGGGGTGACTTTAGGTGTGATGCCAGAGGGCGTCTTATTGAAAACTTCCTCTTCAGCACGGGTGCATGCTTGCTAAATAAGAAGGAGCCAACTTTTTGCAGCGTTACGCACAAGACATTTTCATCTATAGATTTATCCATTGTTTCAAGTACAGTCGTGCCGTACTTGGAGTGGAAAGTACATAAGAATCCATACGGGAGTGATCATTTCCCGATTGTTTTAAACTTAAAGAAACGGGGCGAATGTTCTCCACATGTACCCCAGTAGAAAGTTGACTCAGCGAACTGGCAGCGATACGGAGAGCTGACATATATGACCTGGGAGGATATTCGCCCGCTTAGTATTGACGATGCAGTGTCATATTTAACCTCATTTATTATCGACGTAGCGTCTATATGTATCCCGCAAACAAATGCATCGCCTAATAAACGACGTGTTCCCTGGTGGAACGATGAATGTAAGGAAGCACGAAAGAAACAGAACAAGGCTTGGAATCAGCTCCGTGACTCTACGACAATCGAAAACCTTATCAGCTTTAAGAAAATAAAATCAGAAGGCAGAAGAACGCGGCGCCGTGCCAAAAGGGATAGCTGGCAAAAATATATTTCCGGAATTAACTCTTATACATACGAAAGAAAAGCCTGGAACAGGGTAAACAAATTAAAAGGCCGCGAAACTCACCCTCTACCATTAGTAAACACACAAGCAGACACTCTTGAAGACCAAGCTAATTGTCTAGGAGCACATTTCGAGCACATTTCCAGTACATCTCATTATACAGATACATTCCTAAAATACCAGCGACTAGCAGAACAGCTGCAGTTGAGTCGGAAAAGCACGTACAATGAAGCACACAATCGTCCATTTGGGATGGCTGAGTTCCAGGCCTCACTGAATTGTTGCAACAAGTCCGCTCCAGGAAGTGACAGAATAATGTATGAGATGATCAGACACTTACACCCTGAAACCCAGAAGACACTACTGTCACTCTTCAATTCCATGTTCTCTGCCGGCTACATTACTTTTGCCTGGAAAGAAGCAATTGTAATCCCTATTCTCAAAGAGGGCAAGGACCCTTCCTCACCCAACAGTTACAGGCCTATAGCTCTGACTAGCTGTCTATGCAAATTGTTTGAGATGATTAACCGTCGCCTCATCCATTTTCTTGAAAGCAACAAGATACTCGATCCCTTTCACTGCGGATTTAGGAAGGGTAGATCCACAACAGATCACCTTGTCCGCATCGAGACAAATATCCGTGATGCCTTTGTCCACAAACAGTTCTTCCTGTCAGTATTTTTAGATATGGAAAAGGCATACGACACAACCTGGCGCTTTGGAATCCTCCGTGACCTGTCCGAAATGGGAGTTCGAGGCAACTTGCTGAACGTTATTCAGAGCTACCTCTCCAATCGGACGTTCCGTGTTAGAGTTGGGAACGTTATGTCTCGTCCATTTACGCAAGAGGCTGCTGTTCCGCAAGGTGGTGTGCTGAGCTGCACTCTTTTTATTGTCAAAATGAACTCGATCCAGACTGCCATACCACATAATGTTTTATTCTATATATGTGGATGACATCCAGATAGGTTTCAAATCATGTAACCTAAGTATCTGCGAGCGACAAGTACAGCTTTGCGTAAATAAATTATCTAAGTGGGCGGACCAAAACGGTTTCAAGCTAAACCCCAAAAAAAAGTAAATGCGTCCTGTTTTCTAACAAGAGAGGCATACTGGCGGACCCCGCAATAGATCTAAATGAAGAACGGCTATCTGTGAGCCATGAACACAAATTTCTAGGAATCCTTTTAGACAGTAAACTGACTTTTGTACCACAACTGAAGTATCTGAAATCAAAGTGCCTCAAGTCTATGAACCTGCTAAAGTTCTTGTCACGTACATCTTGGGGAAGCGACAGGCGGTGCCTTTTAAAGCTGTACAAAATTCTAATATTAACACGCCTTGACTACGGAGCAATAGTCTATAATTCTGCCGGACCTAGTGCTCTGAAAATGCTGGATCCTATTCACCACTTAGGTATCCGCCTTGCTACAGGCGCCTTTAGGACTAGCCCTGTGCAAACCTCTACGTCGAATCAAACGAATGGTCACTGCACTACCGAAGGACATATTTAACTTTCTCCTACGCCCTAAAAGTCAACTCAGATGTCCAACATCCTTGTCATTCCACTATATGCGACTTGTCCACTGCTAGGCTGTTTCGTAACTGCCCAGCCACTAGGCCTCCTCTGTCCCTCCGGTTGGAAGAACTCTCAGAAAAAACAGGGGTCCCTCTTTTACACAATGTCCTAATGGCTCCTACACGGCTTCCACCGCCTTGGGAGTGGCAGACTATCCAATGCGACATCTCTTTCTTAGAAATATCGAAACGAGCTCCGGAGGCACACATATATTCGCATTTTCTGGAACTTAAGGAGAAGTACTCATGTGATGAATTTTACACAGATGCTTCGAAGTCTCCAGCTGTTGTTGCTTACGCAGCTCTGGGACCCTCACTTTCAACACCTGGACCACTAAACCCACACACCAGTATCTTCACAGCGGAAGCATACGCCATTCTTAAGGCCATTCAACACATACGGCTCACAAATATCGCTAAGGCTATTGTCTTCACAGACTCATTAAGTGTAGTGAGAGCCCTAATTAGCTTACGAAAGCATAAGAATTCGGTTTTTAATGAGCTGTATAGCTTGTTATGCTCCGCATATATGTGCAACCAAACGATTATCTTATGCTGGGTACCTGGCCATAAAGGTATAAAAGGCAACGTAGCTGCTGACGAAAACGCTACGTCAGTAAGTTTTAGCGACGCAGATGGAAATATCCCCATTCCTGCCACAGACCTAAAGCCCTTTCTGCGCCGTAAATTGAGGAAACATTGGCAATCAGAGTGGGATACACAAACATTGAATAAGTTACTTATTATAAAACCAAGATTGCGGAATTGGATAAGTGAGAAAACAGCACGGTACAAAGAAGTACTTCTTTGCCGATTAAGAATAGGACACACTTATAGTACTCACTCCTACCTCTTGACTGGCGGGGATCCTCCTACTTGTAGTAGGTGCGGCGACAGCCTGACAGTCCTCCATGTTCTTATCCAGTGCACTGCAATAGAAAAAGAGAGGAAAAAGTATTTCCCTTCTGCATATCGGGAAAATATACCTCTCCATCCTGCATTTTTTCTTAGTGGCGAACCATTTTTTAAACTTCAAATAGTTTTAGATTTTTTAGCCGAAACCGACACCCTGAAAATCATTTGGCCAGGCAATTTTTAGCACATGACTAACAGCCCTGCATTCAAGGTCTCTCTTGAAACTCTGGTGTCAGTGTTGTTTTAGTACATAAAGTTTTAACGAAAGCCCATTGTCATAGCCCACATCACTGCCTAATCACCGTCATTATTTTAGCAACTATATATTCTACGCCACTCACAGCTACAGGTTTTACGCCCTTTTACAGCCATGTGACATCTACCATGAGGAATTCATTGTGCACGCCATCCATAATACATCGTCAACATTACAACCTGTTATGGCGCTCTTTCGCCAAACCTGGCCCTTGCGCCATAAAACACCACACATCATCATCAAAAAGGGCTCTCAGTGATGAAAAGCGATACGCGCTTTCCGAGCAAATATTGGAAATTGAGTCTGGTTGGTCTATATACACAGAAACGTCCCAAATAATAAGCCTATTTAAAGCTCACTATAAAGATCTTTTCACTGCAGTTAACCCTCAGAATGGATACGAAGAAAACGCTGATCAGTTTATTTCGCTTATGCCACACTTAGAAGAAGATGATCGACTGAGCGTTGATGGGCCAATAACAAGAGAAGAAATTAATTTTGCCGTCGAAACGCTGCAGAAGAACAAGACGCCTGGTCCTGATGGCCTTAGTGCTGAATTTTATATAACATTTCAGGAATTCCTGTGTCCTTTTCTGGAGCAGCTTTTGGAGGAAGCCTATCAATATGGTGAGCTTCCTCCATCTTTCTATCAGGGCCACACAACCTTAATACCAAAGAGCACTGATGATGAAACAGTAAAGAGAGTAAACGGATATAGGTCGATATCGTTATGTAACGTGGAATTACAAAATATTTGCAAAAGTACTGACAAATAGATTGCAGACAGTCATTACTAAATTAGTAGGTGATCAAACATGCGGAATTCGAGGCCGCTCTATAAAGACAAATGTTCATATCGCACGTTCAGTCCTTGAGTGCATAGAGGGTAGTACGGATCAAGTAGCTCTTCTCCAGATTGACCTCGCCAAAGCCTCTGATAAGGTTCAACACGAATTTTTGTTCCAACTACTGCGACATATTCAGTTAGGGGATGTATTATACAATGCTATAACACTTTGTTATAAACATTGCACTACAAGGTTAATTGTGAACCGTACCCTCTCAGATATAATATAAGTACAGTCATCCGTTCGTCAGGGTTGTCCGCTCTCGCCTTTACTCTTCGCCATATACTTAGAACCGCTTTGCTTAAGCGTGCTTTGCGACTCGAGCATAAAAGGATACATGTATGCCGATGAGGAAATTAAATTGCTAGCTTATGCAGATGACATCGCCTTCTTTTGCGTCGATAAGCCAAGCATTACCAAGGCAATAAACGCTACCCTGCGTTTCTGTGAGACTGCAGGAGCTACTGTAAATTTTGACAAAAGTAGAGGCTTTTGGCTAGGCATGTGGGCGCTCACTCCCTCTGTATTCGCGAATATTCATCGGAATCAGTCTCCGTTGCGATATCTTGGAGTACCTCTCAATAACTTCCGTAATAGTGGACCTCATTGGACGTCCACGATAACCACTATCCGTCGAAAGGTGACAACCTGGCAGGGACGTGATCTCTCCATTTTTGCGAGAGCTAAGGCATGCAATACATTTCTCGCTTGGAAGCTTCTTTATGTTCGGCAGGTCTTGCACTGCTCACGTGTCCATGTCCAGGCATTTCATAGAATATTTGCATGTTTTATTTGGCATTCATCATGGGAAGCCATGAGAAGGGACCACCTTTTTCTCCCGCTTGAAAAGGGAGGGCTGGGTCTTGTGCATTTGCTTGTGCGACAATTGGTCATGCGCTTATTTTACCTTAAAAATGTCCATCATCCATTCCTTCTCGCAGTTAATCGAGCACGTCTTGCGTCACACCTCCCTTTTCTTTTTGTCACGACAAACTTTGCTCAAGAACTACCGTTATGGGGCTTTCTAAAGGAACTTGTCGACACTATTTCATTCTTAAAAGCCAGATTCACCCTTGAATATTTATCGTTAATCGCACGTCGCTAAATGCAGCACTTATAGATAACCTTTTCCCTGAACCTCTGTACCGAAAGCCGTATCTGTCTCCATTTGGTCAAGATGTTCTTTGCCGTGTCCGTAGAATGTGCATTGCGCCAGCATCGAAAACGTTTTTCTTTAAGCTGCACACCTCCACACTGCCAGTTAAAACGTGGCTTCAGAAAAAAGGACTGCATGTACCCTGGAATACAAATTGTACACTTTGCAATCAACCCGAGACAATAGAACATTGCTTTATACTTTGTCGTGACGCATTTCTTTTTTGGGACATTTTGCAAAGAACTATCAAAAAAGACTTTCCTCTCACATATTATGGTATCCGGTTCCTTCCTTTCAAAAAGACAGCCAGTAATACACCATATGATTTGTTTACGTTATTAGGACTTTATTCATTATGGAGAAGTCGAATGATCGACAGACATGCCGAGCCACCTCGCTCGACAAGGTCTACCTTCCGAGAAGAGACTGCTCAAGTCCGTAGTGTGGTGGCTACATACGATCTCGTCCCTGATTGGATTTCGCGTCTGGGTGCTTGTGTTTGTTTGCCAGAATTTTGAACTGTCATTGGACTGTATACTATCTGTGAATTTGTTTCTCTTATATTTTCATATGTAATGTAACTGCATTGCTTTGGCAGTACCGATAATTCCATGCAATAAAGAAAAAAAAAAGCTGGCGTGGCGTAGCCATAAAGTGCCGGGCTTGGGTTCTATAGGTCGGACGTTCCAATCCTGATCGGAGCAGTTTTATTTGTACGTTTTTCTTTCTTTCTTTTTTTTATTGCACTGAAACGCTCTTTGTTGCTTTCTGTATTCGAGAAAATATATACGGTGTCCAGGCACCGCATATTTAACGCGCTAGAGCTGTTTTTGGCACGAGTAGCCAGTGCCTCCCAGTACGCCGCGCCTTCCCAGCGCCCCAGCATCCAGCGCGTAGCACTGGGGCCATAATCCGGCGCACTGGGTCCCAGTGGCACTGGGTTTTGCAATAGGGGTGGTACGCCTGATGTGACGAGTGTAATGTTTGAAGCGTGGTTATTAAACGAAACATACTGTGAGCGGTTAGTTAAAAATTGCTCAAGCCATTTTAGGATATCCGGATGCAAATGCAAAGGAAAAAGTTTTAGTAATAGGCGTTGATGAGCTATTTTGTCAGACGCTTTCGCGTAATCCAAGAATATGGCGTCAGTTTGTATGTTACGGTCAAGGTTAGCATGAACGTCATGAAGAAATAGTGCCAGCTGGGTCTCGCAAGAACGGCCCCTGCGGAACCCGTGCTGTGAAGTTAACATTTCATCATCGTTACTTCAACTTAGATAGAGGCGTAGTGTCCCTTTTCCCGGGGGTGGGGAGGGGGCGACCAAGACGACATCGCTCAAGCCGCCGTGGTTGCTCAGTGGCTATGGTGTTGGGCTGCTGAGCACGAGGTCGTGGGATCGAATCCCGGCCACGGCGGCCGCATTTCGATGAGGGCGAAATGCGAAAACACCCGTGTACTTAGATTTAGGTGCACGTTAAAGAACCCCAGGTGGTGGAAATTTGCGGAGGCCCCCACTACGGCGTGCCTCATAATCAGAAAGTGGTTTTGGCACGTAAAACCCTATAATTTAATTTTTTAAATCGTCTTCTCGAGCATGTCGCGTGCAGGGGGAGCGAAAGTGAAGGCAGCATGAATAACTTTGTGATCACTAATCTCACGAAGATATGTAAGGGATGTTAAGCTTTCAGGATGACTGGTTAGTATAAGATCTAAAATATTGGCAGGTGTCCCCGACACACGGGTTGGCTCCAGTACTAGCTGTACGTGCTAAATTGTAATTTAAACACACTTCTATAAAGTCGCTCGCTTCAGTTTGATTTGTTAGTAAAGCAGGGCCATTGTACCAGTCAATGTCGCGAAAATTAGTCTCCAAAAAGGAGAATAATAGCATTGGGATGCTTTGAAGTAATTTCATTTATTATGTTGTTTAAGAGATTAGAAAAGTCCGGTTGATGGTGAGCGGGTCGATAAACAACACCTAGCAGTACTGTTTGTGGGGAACATTGACATTTTAATCAGTGTTTCCAAGTGGCTGTCAATGTCAACTCATGTGCACGGCAACTGTTGGTTCACGGCAATGAGAACACCTCCGCCACGTGCGTCTCTCCGATCGCATCGATAAACGTCGAAGTTGGGAAGATCGGCCAGGACTTCTGCGTCACTGATTTCTTTTGTAAGCCAGGTTTCTGTTAGTACCAGTAAGTTACTGGTGGGTGATGACATAAGATTTGATAAGTGTTCACGCTTTGGCAGAAAGCTGCGTATGTTTGTGAAAATTACTGAAAAAGAGAGATTATTACGCTGGATGGGAGGGCCAGTTCTTAGGTTCGTAGGATAATGCGATTGCTTTGCTGTTTCTTTGACGGTCTGTGGTGTCTCGTGAAATATGTAGCGTTTAGTACCTATGTGCATGTAACGCACTGAAAAGCGAGCAGATTTTGCTTTCGCAAAAGCAACAAGGTGCCTGCAGGCGTCCTGCACAGCCTTAGAAAAATCTTCGCCGACACAGTGTTCAGTGCCTTTGAACTTACGGCCATTTGATAGGACAGTCTCTTTTGTCTTAAAGTATGCAAATTTAACTAATATAGGGCAACGGGCGAAGAGCAACGGGTTAGTTGTCTGCATTGTGGTACGGCAACAGAGCCCACCACTCGGGCAACTTTATACACTTCCTGGTGACCTAGAAAATATTGATTTCGGTTCTTTCTTCCAGATTGCAGTTTCTCAGGATCTTGGCAGTATTTAGACCCACACTACCGCTCAGAAAGCTCAGAATAGCGCTCTTAGTGTCTTAAGTCGCTAACGAGAGTGGGTAGTTGAGTTCATCATGGCCAGCGCTATGGCCACTTCTTCGGCCTCTTTAATTGATGCAGCTCATGCAGAAGCCACATTTGCGAGTCTAGATTCTCCGTCCACCGCAGTCAGGGTGCATGTGGTGTGTCCCTGGTTGGGCAGCATCGGCGAAGATCGAGGTTTGGTCTTGCTTGTGCTTTTCGCGTAGTTTGTGTGCCCTGGCTTTTCTGAAGGCGTCGTAGTTGCCCGCCCGCGTGTTTTTGCTATTGGTTTGATCTTTGGGTAATGTCTTATTGCTTGATGCAGTGGCGCTGTGCCTCCCGTGGTGTGTATGGGTTTAATGTTCAGTCTATTCAAGATATCTAAGCCCATCATCGTGTCTGATAGCCGTGTTATTTGTGCTCTTTTGCGCTCTTCGATAAGCCCCTCTAGGGTGTTGGGCACTCCAATTTGGAGGATGTTCTCGGTGTTTGTATAAACAGACAAACCTAGGGTCCATTTGTAGGCTTGTCAAATTATAGCTTCTATTTTATCCTTGTTGAATTTCATGAGATAATAGCGAAAGGATTTGACAATGCGGCTTATTAAGAATGCCTGAATGAACCTACACAAGTCTATTTCCTTCATTCCTTTGTGTCTCTTGGCCACTCGCCTGAGCAGTGCACCAGTTTGTTTGGCCGTGGTATTCTGCGTGTTATACTGAATACCCCCGTGAGCAACGTCTCTAGGTATTGTTAAATGTAATCTAAAAACGTTGCCCGTAAGCAAGCAAAGATGCAGCGTCTGAATATGAATGAAGAAACGAAAGAAGGAACGAAAAAAAAAAACGAGACAACGAAAACACAAGGCCAAACAAAGAACGAAGTTCTAGGTAGTGCATTAAAGGGAAGCTGAAGAGTCTGTCGAATTCAATAAGACGCTCATATACGGATGCGGGAACCTTCTAAACCATGAAGGTAAAATTTTGGGGGGGATTTTTCACTTAGGAGCGACGCAATCGTCGGTTGAAATTGCGTTGTAGCTCCGCCCCCCGTCGAGCGCCGCGCGCTGCTGCTGACGCTGACGATGCGAGCGGAGACCGGAAACGGCGGCATAGTGACGTCTACACTGGTGTTCCGCTCCTTCGCAGCCTCCGCGACCGTGCCTGACCGGGCTTATTTCTGTGTGCGTGCCGTCCTAATCTGCTTCGCTCGACCCTACATTCCTTTATTTGTGTGTATATAGGAGTGGTAGTTGACGTGCGCAGCATCAATTGAACTTGTAGGTCGATCATACCGGCGTTCTGTGCAGCCTACGCTTGCACGAACACCAGCGGCCGCGACGATGTTCTGATGTTCCATTAGTTCCTGCAAGACAAGAAGCTTTCAGCTAAGTGGGAGGCTGCTGTGAAAGGAAACAACTTCAAGCGCTCAAGAACAAGTGTTGTGCTCTAACAACTTCCGTGACGATTACTACCGGAGTTTATCAATAATGCGTGCTTTTGGTTCTCCTAAAAAAAAATAGCACGCTGAACGGGCGGTGCATGTTTATCGCCCACCCTTGACGCAGGTTTCATCGCCAAGCGCCACGAATTTTCTATTCGCACGTGTGTTGTGAAACAGCCTGCATGCAGCTACCATAACGCAGTGCAAGCGTAAAGTTTGCATGTGTTGGAAAGCCTGCTCACGCCAAGACGCTGCACTTTCCCTTCTCTCGCACACATAAGAAACCGACCATCTCACGTAGCCGACGGAATTCGCCGGTTACGAGTAGCGTGCGGATGGCGCGCTGATGAAAGTTCTATACTACACGTGCTATAACAGCCGGTAAACTTTTCCCGCGTTTAAACCGTCTGTGTAGATTGCCGACAGCTTTGGGGCAGCGCACAAATGCTGAAGATTGCATCACCGCTTACGTTCTACGAGGAGGCATGCAGGAACATAACACTACAGTTTTTTGCCCGGAAACGTACTCACTGGAACGCTGAATGCAGCTTAGCAAAAAACATACTCGCCAAAGAACACTTCCAACACAAGGAGATGCCAACACTTCGCCTTCGTTCGCGTGGAAAGCAGTGCTTGCACCAGCATTTTTTGCTTCTTGTAGAGGCCGGCTCTTCGCAATTGGCTCGTACATGTAGTATGTACAAGTATGTACGTACGTGTAGTATGTACAAGTATAAACCCCTTACAAGTAATCTTGCACGCGACAGCGACAGCGCTACAAGCGAGGCTATGGCTGTCGCGTTCACTCGTCGTCTGCAAGCCGAACTCCACGCTAGCGACGGCTTTGAGTGACGACTTCCCGGAATGAGGGCAGCAATATACGCGCCGAAACTAGCGTGATGCATGCTTTATCAATTTAAGTTGATGTATTTTGCTAAAGAAGGAGCATAAAATATTTCTGAAGGTCTTGCACTAGGTTCTTATTCTTGCACGTGTAAAATTCAATAGTTTGCTCGTTGCGTGCGACAAACAGCAGTATTTGAGTTATGTACATCCAGTTTCGGCTTCGCACAATTGGCTAGTCGCTCATAGCATTTCCGGGCGACGAGCGACGAGTTCTAGATTTCTAGAAACGAGCGATTGAGTGACAACACCGAGCGATTTGTTCAAGCGACGGCCCGTTTTGTCGCTCAAAGCCGTCACCCGTCACCGTCGTGCGCAATATTGCTCTCGTAGAGTTTGGACTTAACGCCGAACTCCTCAGGGAAACGCAAGCTCTCGAAAATTTCCATGACTGTCTCAGCAAAGCAGTGCCAAACTATTTTGCACCGTGCTTCGTATGTAGCGGCAGCAGTCGGTCCGGACGAACACCATTGTTGACGTCACGAGGCGCCCGACCAATCACAGGCGGAAACGAGGCACGCGAGCTGGGCGTGTCTGCTGCTGCACTTTTCGTCGAAATAAAATGTTTGCGCTTTCTTTCACTCAATTTCGATGCGATATTCGAATTCAGAGGGTTGAAAACCACGGCGTACTGCTCTTCACTCATTTTTTCTGGAAAATCTTTCAGCTTCGCTTTAATTGCTCGCATGTGTCCTTAAAGAGATCGACCTACAACGCCATGCGTTTACTTCACACTATTGTTCCTTATGTCTTGCAAGAAATCTGACCCCTCCGATCATACGACTTAATCCACTAAAACACGTGCAGCAGGCTTTCGGCTTCGCGTGTTACAGGAGTGTAACATGCTGCCGAACTTTTTTTCTGAGACTCCCGTATACACGCTATGCGAAGTGGCACACTGAAGTGTTACTGGACGTGAAGCTAAGCATTGCGCGAATCGTTAATTGCAGCACAAGACGTTCGTCGAGCCGGTGGAGCACGATATGCGCTTTGTCGTTTTCCTATAGGGAAGCAGCGCTGGCCAGGAGGCGCTCAACGGCAGCTTGAGTTAAAGCCCCTTGATAATTTGAAAGTAGCGACACTCTCCTCCTCACGGCGCTTTCCTCCTCGATTCTCCTCGCCCGCCGGCTGCGCACTGCACGCTATTCCTCCTCGGCTCCCGCGGACGGGCTGAAGGATTCTATGGAGGTGTCTTATTTTGGGCCAGTTGCGCTCTCCAGTGGGGTTGAAAATTTTGAGAATTGCTAATAACAGCATCGATAATGCTGGAGGCAACGTTTATGAGGAGGTTGGTTTTTTTTTTAAGCCGTATGAGCGGGTATACTCGTTTAAAGGGAGCTTTGAGGCGAGTTCTATATTCCAGACAATTTTTCTGTCACACGATCAGACGCTTTACTTCGTGCGTCTGATCTAGTATTGCTTGTGACACATCCCTTTGTGTGTGGCTTATTAAGGGAAAGCCTTAGACCTCTGTTTCAAGGTCCCGTTGTGAGCTACAGAAAATATCACGTGACCGAAGGAAGGCGGGAAGCGAACCAAAGCATATGCAGCCGCGTATAAGAGATGATTAATGGTTAGCAAAGTAATGATTGATTAGTGATTGGATTAAGATGAATTCGCGTGTATTAAGAATGATTAAGGTGGATTAAAGTCGATGAAGGTGCATTAGGGTGAGGGAAGGTGGATTAAGGTGCATAAAGGAGGACTAGGTTGGATTAAGGTCGATGAGGTTAATTAGGGTGGATGAAGGTGCGTTGATGTGCATTGAGGACGATCATAGTGGATTATGGTGAATTAAAGTGCATAAAGAAGGATAAGGGTGGAATAAGTGGGATTAAAGAGGATTATGGTGGGCTAGGGTGTATCAAAGTTAATGAGGAAGCATTACGGTTGATTAAGGAGGATTAAAGTGCATTCAGGAGGGTTAGAGTAGATTAAGGTCGATGAAGGTGGATTAGGGTGCATTAAGGAGGACTTTCATGGATTACGGTGGATTAAAGTGAATGAAGGAGGATTGAGGTCGATGAATGTGCATTAGGAGGATTATGGTAGACTAATCGGCCTTAATACTCAATGAACCCCCATTCACCTTAGTCTACCCTAATCCACCTTAATGCTCCTTCGTCCACCTTAATACTCCAAATCCACCTTAATACAACCTAATCAACCTACATCACCCCTAATGCAACTTAGCCTACCCTACGCGGTCTTAATCCTCCTTTATCAACCGTAATCCATCATAATCCACCGTAATCATCCGTCATCCACCTTAATCCTTATTCACGCACGTTAATCCCACTCAATCCTGCTTAATGGTCCCAATCTACCTTAATACACCCTAATCCGCCTCTATCAAACCTAATCCAGTTCCATGGTCCCTAATCCACATTAATCTACCCTCGTCCACCCAAATCGGTCTTAATCCTGCTTTATCAACCCCAATTCACCTTAATCCACATTAATCGACCTTATTCTTCCTCTATCCACCTTAATCCTTGTTCAGGCCCTCTAATCCACCCCAATCGGTCTTAATACCCTTTCATCAACACTTCACCTTAATCCACCATAATCCGACTTAATCCTCCTCGACGCACCTTAACCTTTATTCATGCATCTTAATCCTTCGTAATGCACTCTAATCCACCTTAATCTCCTTTAATAGCACTCTAATCAACTTTATTCCTCCCTAATCCACCTTATGTCAACCACTAATGATTCATTACCTTGGGTAATAATTCTCTTATACGGGGGTGGACATGCTTTGGGTCCCCTCTGGCCTTCCTTGGGTCACGTGATACTTCCAGTTTACAACGCGAGCTTGAAACATAAAGATCTAAAGGCTTTCGCCTTAAAACTTAAAAAAAGCTCAATTTTGACTAGTTAACGCGCATCACCTCCAATACTCCGGGCATACTTGCCATAAATTTTTTCAGGGCGCAAAGCAGAATCAATAATACTGCACTTCCGACTGAATAACAACAGTTAGCGACGGGCGAAGTGATGGAGCCGCCCCAGAATATTAAGCATACTGAGGACAACCGCAACAAAAACGCTGGTGAGCAGGCCGGAAGAACGAAAAAAATAATGCCGCATTACGGTATGCTTTGCTACGAGCTATAAGTAAGACTCATCAGCTCTCAAACAACGCTGTTCTTTGTGGGAACAAAGTTCTTTCGGCCAATGTCATGCAGCCACTGCTTCCTACGCAAGCCGTCACGCTTTCATTGTGGTATCATAAAAACGGCATAACCATCTTCAGGCTTCTTGCTGTAGTTATATGCGCAACAGCCCGGCATAGCGCTAGCACATAGAACAGAAACACAGCGTACAACGTTCGCTACGCCGAGCTAAAGCGCCGAGCCAGCCGTACTCAGGAGGAAAATGGCGCGAGCGAAAAAGAAAAACACAAGCAAAACTCAAGATCTGCGCGTTTCCAAGGGCAACGGCAGGGAGACCAATCGTCGTGCAGAAAAACGGGGGCAAAACTGGTTGCCGCGGGGGAACGCGCAAGGGGCGAGGAGGAGGCGAGGAGGTCGCGCGGCGGCGGCAGAGTTCAAAGAGTGTCGCTACTTTAAAATTATCAAGGGACTTTAGCTTGAGTGTGCAACTCGAATATGCTGACGCCGTCCGGTAGGGAGGCCTTTGAAGATTGCGCGGCATATTTAACGATAACAGACGCGCGCCTGCACCTAACGTTTGCTTAGGCCGATGCGGCGAGCCAAGTTCTGGCCGTACGGGCTACGAGGAGCGCATGCGCTGCTTGTCAGAACTGGACACATGCGCTTCAAAGCGAGCGGGGAATTTGCCGACGCAAAATCGCAGCATATGTTATTGTAAACTGTGTCCACCCCTCGCTAGACGCTGCTTCAACGCTGGTTGCTCGTTGCTTAAGACACCGAGGCTAAACCGAAACAGCTGACTGCACTGCACGACATTCCTTCGCGTCATAGCGGCTAGAAGGGCGCGACGACAGAATACCATTCACCCAAAGCGATATTCCAAGCTGACTTCGTGCCGCGCACCAAGGCCTCGCCATAGAGAACCAATCAATCAATCTTTATTTTCTTTCTGTTAATGATACAGAAAGAAGGACTGCAAAAAAAGCTGTTTTTCAGAACAGCTTTATAACAAGAGCGGACACCCGGTGAAAAGTGGAAACAGGAAATACGTCACGGCAGGTCGGCGTTAAATATTAACGCCGACCGTTCGCTGCCGCGAGTATCGACAAAAAAGAATGTGAAATAAGATTAACAGAAATTGTGTTATTTTATTTTTCCTCTTTCCCGGCAAAAGTAAAAGCAACTGCGTATAAATTAAACATTGCCGCTTACTTCTGTTGCCTAGCGACAGGCCAATCGGTGAATGACGAGCCAGGTGCATGCGTCATTCGTCAGACACGCCGCCGAACCGAGCGAGGCAGGCCGCGCATGAGCGTTGGCGTGTTCGATCACCCATCTGCCTGTTTTTCTATTTTTGGATTTAGCCTGGTTTGGTAAGTTCCCGGCAAATTCTTGCGTTCCTTCTGAACTTCGACATGGCACCACTGCACTATCGGACTACGGCATGGTGAAAAACTTTGTTCGACAGTCTGCGACGCATTTCAAGCAATTAAGCTTACGGCACGGCACCTAGGCTAGACTTGTGACGCAGTGAACGGAAAATAGCCGCCGTCGTGGCGCAGTTAACTTGAATTATAGAATCGTACTGGTAGATAATTGCGACGCTTTCTATGTGCCCCAATATTATTTTAACTCATTTCGGTAGTTTTTAGGCAGGCTAGTCGCACTAGGGTGCTGTGCAGCAGTTTCGCGTGTACTGAATTTTACTGCGACACACTCTAAGAACAGTTTACACCCTTTGGCGTGCCCCTTCTGTCACACAACGATAATCGTCTTCTTGAAAACGCCGCGCCCGCTACTTTCCTGTCGGGAATGCTATTATGCTGATAACGCGAATGCCGTTCGTTACTGGAAAGTACCGGGCTCGCAGCGTTAAAGAAAGGAAACGCATCAAGGCAGATGACGATTATCGTTGTGTGGCAGAAGGGGCAAGCCAAAGGGTGTAAACTGTTCTTAGAGTGCAAGTTTTGGCGCTTTCTCTGACCGCTGACATTATTGTAACTAATTTAATTACTTTTTGGGGTACCTTTCCAGCGCGGACAAGACAGATGACGATTATCGTTGTGGCACAAGGGTGTAACTTTGCTTAAGAGTGTATGACGCGGTTAGCGAAAAGCAGCTCGGCCGTGGTGCGCAGTTTCGCGCTTTAATGCACTGATAAGACAAGTTCATGGCGCTTTCTCTGACACCCAACATTGTTGAAAATTATTTTCGGTACTTGTTACTTATGACGCACGCTCACCGCGCCTGTCGTGACGCAGCGAAAAGCAGCTCGGCCGTGGTGACATAGTTTGGCGCGTAATGAATCTTACTGCGACAAGGTTGTGACAATTTTTATGTCCCCGCAACAATTTAAGCCTTCTTTCGGTACTCACACTTCTCGAAAACGCGACGAGCAGTTCTCAAGAGTGATAACACGGGAGTGCGTTGCTTGCGCCGGCAGAACGCGCAAGCGATAACGCCAAGGAACTCAAATGCCAGGAACTAGTAACTCAAATTCTGTCTTCTGAACGGCATCCACGCATTTGTCTTGAGTCCGAGTAAAAGGAATTCTGCGAGCGTCCAGCATGGTCTGGTTAAGAGCCTTTGTGGCCACCTCTGTGTATTCGTAGCCTACTATCGCGTTGGTTGTAGTCAACGAGAGTTGCAATTTGGGCTTGTTGGTAATCAATCTTCAATGGGTGTACGGTAGCGCGATTAGAAGACGGGACAAAAGAAGACACACAGGGACACACATCGCGCTGTTGTGTCCCTGTGTGTCTTTTGTCCCGTCTTTTAATCGCGCTACCTTACACCCCTTGAAGGTTGTAGCCAAGTTCGCGAAACGCACAGTAGCCCGTGTATTTGTGCTATTAAAGTGCAGGAAATAAGGCCCGGGAAGAGAGGAATGCTTGGAAATAGAATGTTTTCGTGGTATGTACGGTGTTGTTTGGGATGAGTCGGGTATTTTATACGCCGTGTGTGTAAATAAGAACTGCTTTTGTCTGTAATGCCGCCCATTCACCACTTTCGCACGCTTCGCCTCTACAGGCATTATTCTTGCATGTTAATACCAAAATAACACTTCCTTGTAATTTAATTTTTTTCAGCTGGCGTCGTCTGGTGGAGCTTCCTACGGAAACTATTGCGGCTTACCGGATGCCACAACGTTGGATGAATGCAGAAAAAGCCCGCAACGAGCATTTATAAAGAATAAAATAAACATTTCCTCACTTCATAAGGCGTCTGCGTCTTTATGAAATTGCACGTGGCACATATTCCATGGATGCTTGTGAAGATCGATCGCACTTTTACTCATTAATAAAACGATTTCGCACGAAGACCGTGCGCGGTTGAACTGTAGAAGCAAAAAACAAAAGCAGCGGAGCCGGCGTGACGCGTACCAGCTCGTGTTCAAAACGCGTGCGCACAAAACCGAAACCGGAAGTGTGGTTCAGGTATACAACGGCTTGGTGCGCTGCAGTCAATTGGGCCGCTGGGTTCTACGGCAGTGTCCGCTCTTGTTGTATTCCTTTCTCTATGGCCTCGCGGGGAAGGAGGAGACGCTCTCATTGGTTGGTTCTCCGCCGTCGCTTCAGCTGCTTGCCATCTTTGACCGATGTTGGCGAAATTTGTCTGCTCGTAAACCCGCGAAAACGCTGAGATACACGTCACAAAAAATTGCGGCAGAACCCGTCTCGCAGCGATTGTCGACAGTAAAGCGATTAGTATTGAAGCAATGTAGCGACAAAACGTATCGTTCGTCACGTTTATTTGCAATCTCTGTAGGGGTCATTTTGAGACTTGCTTCGGCTACATCGACATATATACTGTCTCCGGTATCGGCCCACTTTGCTACCGCACTCGCTTGCCAAGACTACACTCTTAAAAAAAAAAGCAGCGAGAAACGAGGAACTAGACGTTTTCCTCCTTCAGGCCAGTGAGTTCGTCCTTCACACGCACTTCACATGTCGCGCACTCTTGTGGCAATCAAAAAGGGAGGAACGTTTCCCAATTGCGTGCGTATCTTGCGTCGCCGCCACCGCCGGTGACCCGAACATCGGCTGCAATAAATTTTCGGACAGTAATGCTAAGTAGAAAAACCTGCGGTCTAAACGTTTCAGAACAAGTGGTCACCAGTGTCAAACCTCTAGCTCGAACGGGAGCTGCGATACGAGAACAGTTCAACTCAAAGCAGCGCCCGGCTACTGACACACAACGAGACATGCCCGTACTCGGAGATCTCGGCTTAGACACCGCAGATATAAGCCAGCCTTTCTCGTTTTGATGCGTGAGATTAGGATGAGAAGGTTCAGCTATCTCAAATGTATGCATTTGTGACCGTTTTGAAGCGCCATCCGCGATGGCATCGAAGCGAAAGCGAGATACCTTTGCCGGCGCCGTTGGCACGTAGCTGGGCGGTGTGAGCGCATCACCACCGAAAGCGATGCCGTCAAATCCACAGCTGGAACACAAACCCTGCGGCAGAGTAAGGAGGCGCTCGCGCGCACCATGCAACCACACATGCATCTGTATATCCGGCGTACTTCACTTGCGTACCGTCTCCGCCCGCCAGCGGCGGCTCCTCCGTGGTGCATCGTGTAGCGCGCACTACGCTACAGAGACAAGTGGCACCGATGAACAAATAGATGCCCTAAAAGGCGGAGTACCAGAAGTATCCAGAAAATAAATTTGAGAAAAGCTTTTACAAATTGCCGACTTCCGCGTTGCAGTTTTGCACGTACGGCTGTCGGCGGCTGTGAAGAAAAGGAGGCGCTCTCAAAGATGTAGAGGGAAAATTGAAACTACAAAGCACGAAGAGCTTAATGAAAGGCACAAACGGACATTCCACTGCGCCCAGGCTTCTACGGGAGACGAACCGAATGGGACGGCAGCATTGTGCACTGTTTCGAGTGCCGGGATTCTAAAAAGCTGCAGGGCGCTGTCGAACGTCATATGATGCGAAACCACCCTCTCTCTAGCAGAACTAGCACGGCGCAGACACAGCTTTGCAGTGCAAGCACTTGGAGAGAGACGGCATTCTCCAACGTCGGAGCTATTCTTCCCGGTCACTTATCGCGACGGTTACGCTTCAGCCACTGTATTTACGCCATGGTTATAGTAGTCTACTAGGCTACAGTAGTTGTAACCTAGTAGACCGTATCGCAGCAATCTTCGTTACCACGACTCTCCTGGAGATGGATATAACACAACAGCCACCAGCAGTTAGCCTTCTGATGTCGTCAATGGTGAGCGGGGCCATTCAAGCCAACCACGGTGAGTAATCTTTGGTTTTCGTATGTAGCAGTATCCTGACATCACGACGACTAACTTGTGTCATACCCTCCTTGAATGCTATGCTAGTATTTACGTCCGCTCTCCTCCAATATCCTTACATATTGCACGCAGTGGCTCAGCGTGTAGCAGTGAACGACGTCATCGACGTAGCCGAATATTTTTAGTCTGTGGAAAGAAAAACAAAACGTGATTTCGAAGGCTTGCTTGAAAGCGGTGGTTTCAGCGTCGCGGCAGCGTACTTGGAATATTCAGAAGAGACAACGCATGGCAACCGCAGCGCCACGCTATTGGCTGCCGCCTGCGGGGACGCGCGTGACGTCATGCCTAGCAACGTACTCTCATCACCAGCGGTTTCGCGTCGCTTGTAGTGGGTCGTGGCCGCCGTTTTGACGTGGCTGGCACAGAGAAATAGATGGCGGCTACGTGAAACTGGCGTAACTGTGTGCTGGCGCGGTCGCAAGCCGCGGGTGACATGATCGCTGACACACACAAATAGATGGCGGCTACCTGAAACTGGCGTAACTGTGGGCTGGCGCGGTCGCGAGCCGCGGGTGACATGATTTTCCGTCCCATCCATCGAAGCGCCCTCTCCACCCAGCCGATTGATAGGAATCGGGATCTACGCCGGTGCTACAGTTTACGCTGCGATGATCGCTGGGTGAAACCCATGCCGACAAGATCGGATCCTGTGAGATGAAGTCGTATTCCACCACCACTACTACTAATGATACGCAGCGCGATGCGCTCAAGAGGAAACAAAACGCCCTTGCGATTACTGTGCTGCTCAGGTCCTGTTAATGCAATTCGACATACATCGACAAGGCGTGAAAGCACTGAATGGTGTATGTGCGCTGGCACAAAACGTTATAAACAGTCCCGAAAGAGCCTATATTGTGTTGTACGTTAAAGTTCACTCTAGATATCAATAAATGTTGCAGGTATGTGCCAATTTCTTCACCTAATTGCAGAGGACTCTCGGGCGGTTATTGCATTTTGCTGGCTTGCTCCATATCCCAATATGCTGAATTTCAAGTACATTGAAGTTGTTGCAGATGCGAAATGCCACTTTTATTATGTATTTGGCTCGCCTGTTAAATATAGTTTAAAGAGTTCTTTTCAAAAAGAAATTCCCATCTTTTTTACAACTGGGCTAAAAAATGTTAGAGGTGGAATGCTGTTATAATGGCATTGGAAATTGTGCAAGATAAAACTAATATAAGAGCACTACTTTAAGTGAATTTCTAAAGCACAGCAATTTCGCTTGCTTTCTTCTATTTTATAAAATAAAATGTACATCTTTGAAAGGCAGCCTGACCCTCTTTAAATTCGAAATATTGGACACAGACTGGGAACACTGCTTTCCAATACACTTGCTGAAACTGCCTTATCAGAACACCCTAGTGCACAATAAGTGTCATCGCCAATAAAACAGCCCTTTCTAAAGGGTTTGGTCTCCATCTTTATTCATTATGTTCCATACATAGCATTCTTGTGGCCTGCGGATTGTTTAAAAGTAATACTTTGCGATTAGACAACATTTCCTGTGACCACTACATGATGTCACGCCAACATCAAACAGGAGAAGGGAACATTTTAGTTCGTTGGGATACATACCACACTGACATTACCACATCTGAAAAGCTGGATGCAAGTCACACCTCAGTAGGGACACAACTATGGTATATAGTTTTAAATTTATACAGCTTTTCGCTTTGAATAACATACTCACAAGGAGTTAGAAGTACATAATTCTCGGGGCATGAATTACAGATCAATCTTGGAAAATAAAATTTTCATAGGGTGATTGTGCTTGTGACGCTCTTGTAGTACTATCTCAAGGTGCTGTTCAGCTGGGATTCCCAGTTAACTGGAATCATGGAGACTGTAGGTACAGTTTTCAATGTTGTTAGTTACACACAAGTAGACAGTCTTATCAATGTTTACGACCATAGACCATTCCCTTTAACAAATTGCTGCCATTCTTATATTTCCATTCAGAACAATCTGATCAGCGACACAATTTAAAATTAAAAGATAACGCTGCCATCGGCAAAATGCTTGCCTAACATGAAAGGTTCTACCCTTCTACAAGATCATTAAATTAATACTGAATAATGTGGGCCCTAACATTGATAATATGCAAACATTTGGATATATGTCTAGAGAAATAGAAAGACGGCCACGAAACCTAACAAATAGTTTTTTTTAGGTAGGATATTTTCTAGTTGAATATTTAGAGGAATTTTTATTACTATCTTCTTAGGTATTACCCTATCGCGAGGCCATCAACAGTTACCAATAGCTGAGTTGTAATAGCAAACACTTCCTGAAATCAATGTTGAGCATTAAAAGGTGTATATTTTTTACTGAGAACAACGTTGAGGTATTAGGCTACTGCTATTAATAACCTGCAGGAAATGCAAGTTACGGATATGCAGTGGCAAGTAGTGATTTTCTGCATGCAGTCTAACTTATGTGCCAGGATTATGGGCATCGTATGCCAGTCTTCAGGCATGCTGGCAAGTAAACTTGTGCATCTTCAGATAAATGTTGCCTAAATGTTGTCTGCGCTGCAAGATTTTTGGATTCTAGTGGAACAGCAGCTACCACGTGCAAGAATATATTCAGTGTTCGTTCTGTTACCGCTGCCTGCTCTGCTTGAAACTTCTGGGCTCCCAGTCAACATTGAGAATAACTATCAAATTACATGTTGAACACTGTTGGCTGTTCTATTATCACTAACAACTGTAAAACCTACCACTACTTCATCAACCATATGAGTTTCTCAGTTTGATAAGCGGAAAAATTTTTCTTATTTTTTCCAAAATAAAGTGACCCAGTGCTTCTGTAAAGTAGTCTTCCCCGCATTCTTTTATCTTGGATAATAGCACTTTACTAGGTTTGTGAATAACTGTGATATGTGGGGACTACCAAGTTTCAGTATCGCCCTATCTTGTGTTTATCGTTTAGCTAAATTCTCGCAGATTAACTCCAGGTGGGCCCCCTATCAGTTACCCTCTGAGGCTTACGTACAAGTGCTCAAATCCGCTAAGGCTATCTTCATGTCAACAACTCTTCCATTTCTGCTGAAGGGCAGTGTTAAAAAATTTTGGCACCTCATAAACCCAGCATGTGAATCATTCATTTCACTTGAAAGCCATACTGGTGATAGCATTTCTTACTACTTATGTCCTGCAACATTAAACGACGCCTTTGTTAAAAACTTTTGCCCTGTTTCAAATGCACAGCTACCAGATGTGTACCACATTGATTTTTCCTTTATGTATACTGTCTTTGTGGATGTACCAGGTGTTGCTAAACTGATTCATTACGTAACAGTGCATCTTCTGGTTACGATTCTATATGCGCTAAATTTTTAAATAATACGTCAGTCTATAGTTACGTTATATTAACAAAAATTTTCCAGCTATCTCTTCACACATCTAGTCTTCCTACAGACTGGAAAGTTTTGAAGGTGGTTCCGCTCCATAATTCCGGCGATAAAACTTCACCCTTTAATTATCGCCCCATTTCGCTCACTAGCACATGCTGCAAACTACTTGAGTATGTGATATTTAAATCATTAGTTAGTTTTCTTGAAGATAATGCCTTTTCCACATCTGCACAACATGGCTTTCGTAAAACATACTCGTGTAAACTCAGCTCTTGTCATTTACTCATAAATTGCATCATATTCTTGACGATCCATCCAGTGCGTACTGCCTATTCCTGGACTTCTCTAAGGCATTCGACAAAGTGTGTCATCAGCTGCGACTCCACAAACTAAGTTTTCTCAACCTTGACCCTAACCTTTTTAAGTTGATTGAATCCTTCCGTCTTAACTGATTACAATTTGTTAGTGCTAATGGCCATAACTCATCCTTCACTAGCACTCATTCTGGCGTTCCCCAAGGGTCCATCCTTAGACCCCTTCTATTCTTAATTTCCATTAATGATCTGGCTTCCATTGTTTCCTCTGACATCCTTCTCTTTGCCAGCGACTGTGTAATTTTCCGTGAAATTAATACCAATATGGATACTAACACTCTCCAATCTGACATAGTTGCTGCACTTAAATGGCGTAAAACATGGCGAATGGAACATAAAAAAATGTAAGATCATGTGTGTCTCCCGAAGCACTAGCAGTCCTCCTACATATCTTTTTAACAATGTTCCAATAGAATCTCTCACATCTTATAAATACTTAGGTGTTCATATATCATGCAATCTAAATTGGACAGTGCACACAGAAAACATTATTGAGAACCCTAACGGTGTGCTAGGATACTTACGCCGCAACTTTTCCACTGTTCCCTCTTCAGTTAAACAAACACTTTACAAAACGTTAATTCAACCAAACCTTGAATATGCTGCCTCTGTCTGGGATCCTGTGCATGTAAAATTATTCAGCGCCCTAGAACTTGTTCAGAATAACTTGACTCATTTCATTCTAACTACAATCGCACTGCTACCATAACAACCATAAAAGCCAGCCTTTGCCTTCCGTCTCTAGCCACGCGTCGAAAACTTAGCCGCTTGAATTTATTTTACAACATATACTACCATACCGTTCTTCACAACAAATTTGTTCTATCACCAAAATATATGTCCTATCGCATTGATCATCGGCATAAGGTAGGTATTCCATTTTGTAAAACAAACTTTTTCCAAATCTTTTCTTCCGCGCACAGCAATTGAGTGGAACCACCTTCCTGCTGACATTGCATCAATCATTGATAGCCAATGTTTTCGCGAGGCACTAACCACCATTGTTTAAGTTCATGCCTGTTTGAAATTGTTATTGTAACTCGCTGTACCTTGTTTTCTTTGATTGTATTTTTCTTCCATCCGCTCTGTAATGCCATTGGCCTTGAGGGCAAATAAATAAATAAATAAATACGATTTTTACGAATAGTCGCATTTAGCACCAGGCCCGTAGGTTCTAGCTACAATGAACAGACTACAGGAAAAATCAAGCTTGCTTAATAAACTGTTATGATTGGTTTTAAAAGGGCTCCTGACTAGCCAGGTTTGGCCATTTCAAACTCTCACACGTGGCCCATAGATCGCATGATGCTGATTGCGTCTGCAACTTGTTACATACATATGCAACAAGGAAGCAGTCGAAAATTCTGACGAAACACGGCACTTTCTCCTCAGCCTTGGTCAGCAAACGACTCAAGCACTCGCAGTAGGTTGGGGCACGTGTCACCATGCATGTCATGCATTACTCAGCCAATCACTGCGAGGCGAAGCAGCATTGGAATTTATGAGGTGGCTCATCAGTGGCAAGGTGGCAGCATGCCATGCAGTGCAAACGGATGTCAAGACTCATAGGACTAGATATGGAGGAGGCCAAGTGAGAGTTGCAGCTCACTAACACTCACTGAGGAACTGGAAGAGAGCCTGTGGTCGGGTAAGAGTAGTCTGCTCCTCACACGGTTGTTTTGCATGATTGGATCATCTTGTATCTCCGCCATTACTATACCGACATTAAAAATTATTTCAATAGAACTCACTGCATGGCGCTTTGCAGCCACCAACAGATTACAGAAATTTCTTTCTAAGCCTGGTCAGGGGCCCTTTAACAGCAGCCGTTGGTGTCGAAGGCAATGCACTTTTTGAGGATTAGCGTGCCTCCACTTGTAGCAAGAAGATCCTCACAGTAGGAAATGTAAGTGTAGCAAGGATGCAATTTGTAATTGTCAGAAATCGATCACAGTAGCCATATGTTTCAGTGATTATTATATGTGGATCAAACAGTAAATGAACATGTCCAAACTTCTATTTGTTGCATGTTCTTTGAATGT
The DNA here is from genome assembly GCF_023375885.2 of Dermacentor andersoni. Lineage (NCBI taxonomy): Eukaryota > Metazoa > Arthropoda > Arachnida > Ixodida > Ixodidae > Dermacentor > Dermacentor andersoni. Next base: position 409,064,735 of record NC_092814.1, on the reverse strand, counting down.
TATAGCAAGGCAGAATTGTTTCTTTCCATATTTTGCTCCCAAGAGTTCATTTGTTGGCAGTTTTGGTTGTAGTGACAATATTGCACCAAGGAACTCTGCAGTTGTTTTGGTGATCTCATATATGGATGCTATTGTTCACATGCAGCCTGTCTTGCACAAGTTTATATGTGTTCAATTGCTTTCTGTGCTCGACTCAGCTTTTTCTTTATGTAGTGTTTCTTGAAATAGCCGTGCAATATTGACACATCCAAGCTTTCCAGCCTGAAGCTGTTCTTGGGAATCACCAGCTTCTTGTCGTCTATCTGGAAATTACAGGTGTAGCCCAATTTTCACGAAACTTTCTAATTCTGTGTATCCATTCGGCTTTGTGCATAGCCACTCCAAACTTGTATTCACAAATGCACTGAACTCCTTGTCCTGAAAAATTGCCATTGTTTCACCCATATGTTCTTCGCTGGTGTTTGTTTTTGCACATGGAACTTAAAAAGGTACTTCACACATGACATATCCCCTGCTTTTGTACATATTTTACAGGTTGCTAAAAACATTGACCTATGATGCAGCTGGCTTCAAGCATGAAGAACCTTTTTGTCCACCCAGTGTGTCACACCTGATACTAGCTTCCCTTGTGAGAGAATTGAAGGCATAGGTAGTGAATTGATGTATTTCCTAAATATTTGTTGGGAATACTCTGTACGACAGGGCTCTGTGCATGCTTTGTCATGTTTCACATGCACAGATGCTGTTCATAAGTTCTTGCTAGTTTGGTTCTTCATTGGATACACAATCATGCTGTTTCCATGAATAAATCTTAGTTTCAAGAGTCAGCATGTCTACATTATTGTTTTGTGTAATTGATCTTGCCTGTGGTACAAGAATTTGCAAGCTTCCTTATAATAATGAAATGTCAGCGCATATTCAAGTGTAGGCAAAACATTTTGTCATCGGATGTGGCATTTGGCAGTACAAATTTTTCATCATTCAGAAACATATTTAGCTGGATAGTAGAGTCATTTTTCAGTGTTGCATTTTCATTAATAGACCAAAGCAAACATTAGGACTATGAGGGGGCAGTGGTTTTTTTGCACCATGATGACATCATTATAGCGCTGCTGAGTGTTTCTGTCGTATCCAACGTTTTTGGTGGTTCATCTAGTGGATATTTATTTATTCATGATACCCTTAAAGGTGCTGAAGTGAGGGTATTGCATAAGGGGGGAGCAACAACAAAAATATCAATCAAAGGCACGATAAAATGTCAACAGGAGCAAAAGTTTGTAAGGAAGGCAATGGCATTGTTCAGACAAACAGACAGACAAAGAACTTTAATGAGGTCCTGAGAAGCGCCGCACTCAGCAGCACCACAGAGGGGGAAATATATTAAAATCTATGTACAAGGCTGGGACGTCCAAACAGAAGAAGGCTGTGGAAAATCTCAAAATCAGTATTTATGGCACTATGATGTGGCAAGCTCCTCCAGTTGATAATGGTATAGGGGATGAAGGATCATGCAAAATTTGGTGTACCACATGGGGTACATTACTTTGAAAGGTGGATCGTGTCGTGGAAAAAAAGCTAGTGCTGGCTGAAATAAATCTTCGTGTAAGGATGTATTGTGATACAGTTTGTGGATTTAGGCAGAGAAAGTTAGGTAAACCTTCCCAGTCAATTCTGACTGAATATTTTGAACACTATATAAAACTACTTATAATATCAGCACCCGACAGGCATGAGAGATAATGCACCCTCGAAGTGTATGCCAAACATAATGAAATAAAAGCCAAGGATATAGCCTTGGGGTCGCATCCGGGGTACAGCTCGGCTGTCCTGTGGGGACAGCTGAGCTTTTTTTTTCATGCTTGCAGTCTGTAGTTTTCTTTACATTGATCATGCCTGCCTTAAGCTTGTGTCTGAAAGAGAAGGAAAGTATGTATTAGAAATGCAGAGAACATACTCAAAGCCAAATAACAGTAACATAAAACACCAAAAGAAAAGACATTAGGATATTGACAGCCAAGTGCAAAACACATAAAATCGTACCTTGCTTGGATTTGTGCACTTGCTGCAGCACTTTTACTGGAGAACTTTCTTGCTCCTGTTAGCAGAATTCTAGCTTTGCATATGTGTGATGCTCGTTGCCAGCTTGCTAAATTCCAGGCCGCAAAGGTAGTCGTTGATTACTGCAAGACAATAATAACTTCAGTTAGGAATAGTAATTACTGCTGGCATCTTAATCAGATTTGTCTGATTCTGCAAGTATTCTACGCTACAGCAAGAATAAGTGCTAACGGCTTCCCTTTTGAGGATGAGTTATGTTAGCATGCATACAATAAATTTAAAGGCTAAGGTAGGTTTAGTTTATTTCGCCGAAGCTTCACAGGTGCTAGCAGCTTTACTTACAAAATAATTTCTAGGGAAGCCACTACTTTATATTTTCTTCGTGCTGCTGAAGTGCCAATGACTGCTCCTACAGGCGATTACGCCTTGAATGGTGCCCCTTTTCAAAATCCTTTCATTGCTAAAACGCAGGTTCCGGCATTTTTTATTGACTAGTTGCGAGACGTTCTTGATACTCGCTGTTGCACCAGGAACCTAGCACCTACTTTTCTAAGCTATTTCGTACTTTAGATTCCGCCTAACCACTACGCAAGCAGCAATGTCCTAGCAGAGACTCACCGGTATGTCCTTCCGCAGACAGGCATTTGCAATCCGGATCCGCGTACGATGCAGATCGCGCCCCGCACGGCTGAAGATCTCTACTTTGCCGCTACTGAGTGCGTACCTTCAAACAAACGAACTAACGTGAAAAATCATAGCGCTAAAGACTCCTTAATCATACAGAAAGAAATTCCGTTAACCAAGAAGCCTCGTGAAAAACCGACAAACCGCTAAAATTTTGAACCGTGGCCTCAGTGGGGGCATAGTTCACGTGGGAGCTCGAATAAGTATTTCTGACGAATAATAAATAATAATAATAAAAGCATTATGATAAGGTAGGAGAAAGTTTGTTGGTTAAAATAGATGGATGGATGTTATGAGCGTCCCCTTTGGAACGGCGCGGTGGGTTGCGCCATCAAGCTCTTGCTATTATACTGCCTAATGTCCTACCTAGGTTAAGAAAAAAAAACACTATGAATTCCCACACACAAATTTTTCGAATCCCTATTCAGCGGCGCCGCAATAAACTTGCTTTTATTGCCGCGCCTCTAGCGGGAGATAGTGTACTCACTGAGCAATCTTTTAGGAGTGTAACGTGAGTGGAACTACTAAGCTTGTTCTCTTCTTTTTATTTATTGTGGTATCCGATTTAAATATTGAAAAACTCTATGGTTTGTAGCGGTAGGTTTCGGTTGATAACTTCATGTAAAGTTATGGAAACGTTTTAAAAGACATTAATTACTTATAAAGGCATGTTTATTTGTAGCAAATTTATTTTGTTTTAATTAGAACTGTTTGTAGTTGTTGCCATTAACGGAAAACGTTCTAAAATGTAACTCAGGCATTAGCATCACCATCGACATCATCCGACATGTGAGCGCTCGCAGAAAGTTCTCACTTTAACTCCGGAGAGAGATTTCTGTGGTCTCATTTCTTTTTGTAGATTTCAAGTTATTTCGCGATTTGAGAAATGGCAATATGTGTCTGCTGCGCGGTGGATGTTTAGTGCGAGTATAAAAATAGCGCGTGTTTGTATGTGCAAGCTGGTGGTCGTGCACCGAGAGCCTAGACCAACCACGAAACCAGTAGCAGCAGGATCGTGAGTGTTTTACTGTGAACTGACTTTAGGTTCCTTTGGTAGCTAATGCAAATCGCACCAGAAGGCAACAAGGTGCGTCGTCCTCGCGCATGTTGAGTGTGTATGAGATATAATTTAGATGCAGAGCTTATGCCTGTTCTGACCGAACAAGGTGCGCTGCACGGTCGGTTGAAGTGGTGCTTTACTTCAGAGCTGTAAGGGGTGTGCAAACAACAAAAACTTTTTTTGAGGAATTTAACATTAAAAATAAATCATGTTATGATGTTGTGGACTACATTGCGTTGCCCAGAAATATAGGTCCCAACTGCTCTCTTAAGTTGACCAGTATTTGTTGACAGAATTATTGCGCTTGGAATGATTGTGGCCAGTTTATTATTGTGTACAATTGACTGTTACAGCTCTGGCTGAAAAATCTAACTTTGGTACTGCTTAATATGATACTGCGGCTTGGGTATGCGGTTTATGCAGCTGTTTGCTTAAATAAATTGTGTAACTTCTAGCATTGCTTTGACCTTGCTGTCAGCTTAAGACACTGGTTTTCGCTGGGAACAGCATATAAAAACTTGGTTTTTTATTCATGTGTCATATCAGCTTTTATAGTTTTCGAACCTACTCGGCCGAGTAGCTTTCACTGCATAAGCTCAGAAAAGAGATGTCAACAAAGGTATGCAACCTGCGTGACAAAAAGATTGTTTAGGCAAGCTAGTAAAAGCCACAGTGGTCCTGATATTGTTGTGAAGTTTACATCTTGTGACACATCTTGTGACACTTGTGACACATGGTTTAAGAAGACGATGAGAAAAACGAGAACAAGGTGAAAGGGCAGACGCCAACGTTTCGACAAGTGGACTTGTCTTCTTCAAGGCGACATATGCGTTAAAACGTTGGCTCCTGCTTTTACCTTGTTTTCGTTTTGCTCATCGTCTTGAATTTCCATCTCCCACCTTTCCTGTGTTTTCCGTGGTTTAGGAAAGGTATTTTCAGCTAATTGAAAAAAGTTAAGGTGAGGAGTCACAATAAGAAATTTTGTGCCCACACTAAAGTGAGGCACAGTCATTTCAATGCTGGAAAAGCTATGTCCCAGCTGTAGTAGTACAAAACATGTATCGAAAAGAGAACGAGTGTGCAAGCTGTTCGAGCTTCTTCACTTGCAGGTAGGTAGGTTCCTTGGCCCGCAAGTACTGCAGCACCAACTGCCTGGTGTGCCCGCCCTACCAGCTGTAGCTGGACGTGTCGATCTGAGTTGGTCAGCACTGCTTCCCACTGGTCAGAAGGGTTGCGAATGGACAGAATGTTGGGTATATGTGCGCATGGTCACACTGAGTAATATAAGGAGGTGTGTTCATCAGAGCGAGGATATCTGTACGAGTACAGAGTGGAATGGGTGACATGTTGTCACGGTTCGTTTATGGAACACGACATAAAATAATATCGCTATCAATGTTTTCTATTCAAATGTAGGATGAGAATGTTTGATTTTAGAAGTGAAAGAAGAATGTATATTTACATATAGAAAGTGGAAAGAAAACACACATAAACAAAGGATAGAAAAAAAACAGAAGGATAAAGAGCACTCTCTACTGCTTATAACGCAGTTCTCATTAATCAAAGTCACCGCTATTCTAATCCTATAGTTAGGTGTGTCCGAATACACAAGGACAGTTGACTGAGAGCGGGGTGCGGCTCACCAACAGTTTTGGGACATGGTCGCGTGGGTGAAGAGCGCCGAGCCGTCGTCGACGAAAGGCACTGGTCGCTCCTTGAGCAAACTCTAGGTTGTCATGCGATGGCACCTTGTACTGGCTCTGCAGGCTAGGCAGTCCAGGTTCTACCGGTAGGAGTCTGGAAGCTCGGGCTCACAGCCCGACGGCTTACTCCCGCTCCCAGCGGACGCCGACTTCTTCGGCGCTCACTTGCGTCCGAACACCATTGCGCCGTTCTAGGGTCTCTCCCTCATCTCTTCTTCGTCCTTCATTTTCTTCTATGTCACCCATCGTGTACGGCCCTTAATGGTTCTTTTCTTTTTAGTATTTTGTTTTGACGGCGCTTCAGAAATCACGCGCGTCACTTCTTCATTGTCGGCTTCTTGTGCTCACCCATTCGCTTTCCATGTTAAGTCGTCGTCGCCACACCACTCCCTTTATCTACGACACTGGCTTCGCGCCCTGTCACTCCCTAACACACAACACATAGTATAGGGCTAAGATGGGGATAAATATTAGTCTGAAGTCTTCGCGAGTACACAGCCTCTTTGTGAGCGAGTGTTATGTGTGGAGGTGGTAGGGTACAGTGAGTTGGCGATATTGCTGTAAGAGATGGGTACAGGAAAGTGGCAAAGGCTTCAGGTAAGTCTCAGCCAGGGTCTCTTATCTGCAGTGCTCGGTTGGCGTGCGCTCAGGTGCAGGCATGTGCCTGCTGATTGCCATGCAGACATGTGACCCATAGCCCATAGAGCGATAAAGGGGTTTGGTGTTTGCAGTGAGCAGAGTATGGGTGACCTTTGTTAGAAATATTGCCACTGGCATAATTGTGACATGCTGCTTGGGAGTCCAAAAAAAATGATAACTCACTCCCATTGCAGCCGAGACACTAGAGCTAGTGCAGTGGCAACCTCCTCTGCTTCAGCGATGGATCTATGTCATACCGTGACAGCAAGAATTTCTTTTCCCTTGCCATCTGCTATGCTCATATTGTGCGCTGAGAGTGGAGTAGTGACATCCACGCAGAGGGTGTTGGGGGTGCACTCCACATTTGCGAGTCAAAGTTGCGCCCTAGCTTGTTTTTGACCACCATGATGCGTGGGGTGCATGTTTCTTGGGATGGGTGAGATATGCATTTGACTGTGGAGATGAGATGCAATCTTAAGAAGTGTGTAAGGAATACCCTAGTTGTTGAAAGATGTGTTTTCCAGTGGTAGGTCTTTCCTTTTGATTAAGAAGGTGAGCCTCGATAACTCCTTTGGCAGTATTGTGAGCTCCAAGCGCTTCTAGTCTGAATGTTACTATTCCGGGTGGCAGTCCAAACACCTGCTTGTAGGCTGTTTGCAAGAGTATGTAGAGGGCGTTGAAATCTACTGTCCTCAATGAATGATGAGGGAATTGAATATGCTAGGCGACTGATTATGGGTGCTTGTACAAGTCACAGGAGTTATCCTCCTTGAGGTGATTCAACAGACGATACGAAGGACCAGCATGATGGAGTAATGTAGACATTGGAGAGCATGACCCGCTTCACCATCGATCTGCATGTGCAGGACAGGATAAGTCTGCTCACACAGGAAATTTAGTTGGTGCCTATGTGGAGTATAATATGGGTCAATATTGTGCTAGCTTTTCTTTGGGGTTTACACGTTAGAATAAGGAGTCTAGATTTTTCAGGAGGGCACTGTATTCCACCACCTGTGGCGCAGTTCGGTACACTGTTGACATCTGTAAGGCATCTTGTGCACCCATGGAGCCATATAGTAATATCATCTGCATATAATGTGTGTTTAATGCCAGGGATGGCATTTAGTTGGGGTAGTAGTCAAATCGCAGTGATTTTGAAGAGTACTGAAGAGCACTGCACCTTCAGGTGTGCCCCTCTTGGGTGTAAAGCCAAGTGGTTCCTGCAAGGTGTCGATGCCGATGGTGACTGTACAGTTGGTGAGGAAGTCCTTGATATAGTCATACGTGCATGCTTTGCAGTTGGTGTTGCTCAGGTTCTCTAGAATAGTATGGTGTGCCTCATGGTAAAAAACTCCCTTGAGATATAAGGCAAGAACGGCTTTTGGACTATCAGGTGTGACGTTGTCGAGGATTTCTTCCTTCAGGTGCAGTATAATATCTTGGGTGGAAAGATTGGGTCGGAAACGAAACATAATTTCTGGGAGGAGATGCTAGTCCTGCATGTGATGTCGAACTCTTTTGTGGACAATGTGCTGAAAGAGCTTTCCCAGACAGAATGTCAGTGATATGGGGCATAGGTTGTCGAGACAAAGCATTTTACCCAGTTTGGAAATTAACATGATTTAGGCATTCTTCCATTCTGCCGGTAAGCTACCCATTTTCCAATGTTTATTAAGAAGGTCGAGCATGGCGTGCAGGGAGTAGTCTAGGTTCCAGAGGGTTTTATTTCTGATTCGATCATGGCCAGTTGTTGTGTTTCAAGTAAGTTTGTTGAGAGTTTGCATAAGTTCAGATGAAGTGATTGGTTCCTCCACTGTCTCATTTTGGAGGGGTTTCGACAGTTGTGCATAGATTTGTGACGTACTTGTCTTTACGATCTTGAAGGTGCTAGTCGCCGGTTCCAAGTTAGTTGTGAAGAATTCACTTCATGGTAAGCTGGCTTTCCCCCTTGTTTTGGGTGGCATCGAGAAGGTGCCAGAGAATGTGCCATGTCTTGGCCATGCTAAATGTGCTCTGCAGAACATTGCACATCGGACCCCAGTCCTTTTGTGTGAGTTGATCTGCATACTTTTCAGCGGCTGCAGTAAGGGCTGTGATCCAGAGTTTCAGATGTCTTATTTATTTCTGTCCGTGCAACCTTTAGGCAAGACTGTGTCGGGCTTTAGAAGGAATGAAGCGAATGCGCATCTGTTGGTCATAGTTGCTCGGTGCAACTTCTTTATTTGAACCCCATTTCCCTGGCTCATGCTCCGGTTTCTAGTGCACTTCTTTTCACCATAACGGCGAAGTACTTGCGCCGTAGAGGCCTGAAACTCTCAGCAACTAAGTGTGCAGTCATGGCATTCACGCGCAAATCAATGTCACATTATCCAATCGTTGTCGACGGAACGGCGCTCCCTTTAGTCACCCACCAGAGATATCTTGGCGTGATAATAGACCGCAGTCTTTCTTGGACCAAACATGTTACTGCACTTAGGGCTAAACTGACCAACTTCATACACGTTCTTCGTGTAATATCAGGACTGAGATGGGGCCCCTCTGAGCGAAGTTTGCTCCAAGTGTACCAGACACTTTTTGTGGGCTACATACGCTACAGCATGCCTGTGTTATCTAACATGGGGTCATCTTGTATACGCACGCTGGAGAGCCTTCAGGCACAAGCACTACGGATATGTCTTGGCTTGCCACGCTGCACGTCAACTAAGGGCGGGCACAATAGCGGAAGCACGGGCTTGTCCTATCGAGATATATAGGTCTTGTGAACCTGTGCGAACCTATCTTCGCCTGCTAACCAGACACTCACACCATCTACTGTCAACACTTCCAAGCACCAACCTTGAGTGTGCTTTTTCTAAAGCTATTGCATGTCACGCAAGCATTGTACCTACAAGATTCCAGGCCACCGACATCCCCGCGAGACCTCCATGGACATTGCCAAGACCACTAGTTAGGCTTCAGATACCCGGAATGAGGAAGAAATCTCACGTTTGCTCCATTGGGTTGAAGCAGCTCACCCTGTCCCGTATATTTACATTATATAGTGGGACTGTACAAGTATATACCGATGGTTCGGTCATGCCATCTGCCAGAACGGCCGCATTTGTCATCCCACAACTTGGAATTACTCAACGATTTCGATTAGCCAACAAATCGACATCTACGGCTGCGGAACTTGCGGGAATACGGGAGGCTGTCCGTTTTATGAGAACGCAGACACCCCATAAATGGACGATATTGTGCGATGCCAAATCAGCGCTACAGGCGCTAAAATACTTTTTAAAGAAAGGACCATACTATCTGCTCGTGCTGGAAATAGTCGAACTTTATCACAGTGCCGAGTTAAGTGGCCACGTGATCACCTTTCAATGGGTGCCTAGCCATTGTGGTGTTTTTGGTAATGAACTCGCTGACAGTGAGGCAAGATCGGCCTCCTCTTCCTCTGATGAAATACGGATTGCCTACTCGCGACCTGACACCAACTCCATGATCAAGGCACTCATGCAGGACCTTACAAAGGCTTACAAAGCCCACTCTGATAAATTCACAGACGTCTACATACGATTGACCCAGACGGTAAATTCTGTTTGCCCCTGAAGCTTACACGCAGCAAAACATCATTGCTACACAGGATTCGGCTCGGCGTTGCTTACACCCGTCGCTACGCACACCTCATCGGCCAATCGAACAGCCCTGATTGTGTACACTGCCAGATGCCCGAAACACTGCAACACGTACTTTGCGACTGCCCAGCATATATGCTGGAGCGAAGGACGTTAGACAGTTTCCTAGCCAGCGTTGGCAGACAACTACTGTCGGAGGAAGCTATCCTCGGCCCATGGCCTGACACTGCAATTTCAATGCGTGCAACAAAAGTATCCTTGAAGATTCTGCGGGACACCAAGCTCGACGAGCGGCTCTAGCGAGGCAACTGTCTCATGTACATAAGCACTCACCGCTTCTCTTATCATCATCATCCATCCCAATACTTTCACTGCCCTTCCCTCTTCCCCAGTGCAGAGTAGCAGACTAGAGCGCACTAGTTCAGGTCGGCCTCTCTGTCTTTCCTATCAGTAAATTCTATTCATTCCCAATACACTGCCGCCCGTGAGCAAATGGACGAGGTTGTTAATGACAGCAGCATCTCATTGTTTTCTAAACTTCTCCGGAACCTCATTGTCCTGGACAAACTTGCAACCCCTTCTTGTGTGTAAAATCCTTCAGCTGGCAGCGGTCAAATCAGTGCAAATCATAGTCATTCTAGTCGTCACATTCTGGGTCAACAATAGCCTCATGCGCTGGCTGATGTGGCGCCGTCAGTTGCTGCTGGCGTCCCACCAGACAGGAACAGAAGCCCTGAAATTAGGCTACCGGAGCATCTGTCAGGCTAGTTTTTTAACACGAAACTGTTTTATGCGGGGTGCACCATCAACTTCCCGTAATGGATGCGCCGTCGGCGCGAACGCATAAAATATGGTCTCTCTTAAGAGGGCTGGTGCCGCCATCGAGGAGCCATGATGTGAAGTACTGCATCATGACATTAAAGAGCGCCGACAGTGAGCGCTTCGGTAGTCTCAGCGAAGCGTAGGTTCCAATGCAGTGTAGACCTTCTGCTAAGATGACAACACAGTTTCCGCACATGGCTTGTCTTTCACGTTTGATTAGCCTGTAACGCCTGGGTATACCTACGGAGTGCAGCTTAAACATACATCAGCAGTGTTTCCATGCCACCTACTGCTTCGCTTGCGATGGCCCCAACTAGGAAAACTGCTGCGCTATGTGGCAAAGAAAGGCAACGACGTCAACAGGCAAATCTCGCTTTGGTCTGGCCAGTGTGAAGCAGAATGCGTTTGGTGCACATGCTTCAAACTCTACCACTCGCCTTCCTGAAGCTGAGTGTGTCGCAACTCAACTGGCTGCCCAAGACACTACGGAGCCGGACCAAATGGTCGTGCCTTTGCTGAAGCAATTCGGCAGCACGACAGCGCGCGCCAAGCAAACTTGCAACATGGTCGCCGGCCTGCAAATCATGCGCCTTTGACTGCAGCAGACCACGAGTTCACGAAGCAAACATGCAACAGCTTCTGTGAAGACATTTCACTTTCGTGTTCTACAGATTCCTATGATAGAGGGATCGACCACACCTTTTAACGCGACAGCGTTAAGGAGCTCGTGTCGCAGAAAAGCCGGTGTCGTCGGCGTCGGCGGCGTTAGCCGTGAGCGATAAATCCCAGAATGCACTTCATAAATAAAAAACATCTTGCAAGGTGGGCTGGTGGGAATCGAACCAGGGTCTCCGGAGTGTGAGACGGAGACGCTACCACTCAGCCACGAGTTCGTTCCTTCAAAAGGGCACAAAATCACCTCTCGTGAATGCGGTGTTGCCTTAGAAACGTGCCGTAGAAAGTTATACTGTGGTGTATATCGGTAATTATGACCATGTATTACAGAAGTCGCAGTTTCACGAGTAGCGAAGTATGTTTCCGCTACATTTCTTCTGCGCTCTGCGCACACGCAGAGCCATCTTGCGGCAAACACAGAAGACCCCCTCCTCGCAATGTACGGCTATGCCCCGACACGTGGCGCGCCACTCGCCCCATGATCGCGTCCGCCTTCATGGCGCGTCGGGGCCCGGCTATCTGTGCCGATGGCGACGTTTGGCTGGCGTAGCGCGTTTGAGTAGGCGGTGCGAACGGGGTGCGATAACGCTATCGCGTTCCACTCTTGAAGGCGAAGCTTAAGCGTCCTCCAACTTTTTTCATCTTCGTTTTGGATCTGTTCATGAAGAACGGGTCGTCTAAAACATCCTGGTTGTCAATGTAGGGGCCATGAAGGCATTCTCTGGTAGATTGGTGCAGTGCTATGCGGTAGATCACGACAGTACCAGAGCCGTTGCACACTTTCGGTCAACTTTGACTGGTCATCTAATGGGGAGTCATTGGGCATTTCTGGCAGCGGCGGACTTGCCGGTGTAGTTGACAAGAAATGGTGCAATAGGTCTATGAATTTGAGTCGTTAGGTGGAAGCTGTTGGCACTCTCACAAATGACCGATTCGTGAATAGGACATGCTGAATGTATGAATTGGACAACAGGTAGTGGTTGTCTTCCTCGGCAGGAAAGTAGTGCTCGTGCTGTGGTGGCGTGAACTGCAGGCAAAGCCACATTTGGTGGTCTTTTTTTTGTGGTTTTTTTAAAAGAGCTGCCCGGTGCAACTCTTTTATTTGCGCTACGTGGTTCTGGCGCAGTTTTCCTTCTGTTCACAACAGGTTTCCAAAGGTGCAGGAGGTGTGGATCAATTGTTGGTTGTTTGTGGTGAGTACTATGTTTTTGGAGTTGGCCATTCCTGAAGGTCTTCGATGGTGATAAGACCAGTAGTCAGATTATCTTGTCTGGAGCCCGTCCAGTCTGTTAGCTTGGTGGTGCAGCTTCTTCGACGTGGGAAGTTTATGTGTTGTGGCATGAGGTATGCAGCGATCAGTGACTGGTGTCTCATTTGTGTTGCACCATTCGGCTTGCGGGAATCGGCAAGTTAGTGCTATGCCAAGACACGTCTCAATTGATGCTGTTGCCCACTCTTGTAGGGTGTTGCAAATCAGCGATGATGGCGAGTGGATGCTGCTGTACGACGTGCCTTTCGTCGTGCTTCTGGTGCAGCCCCATACTTTGCAAGCACCATGCTGCATGCACGGCATGGAACCCACCTGAGATGAGTTGTCCATTACAGCCTGCTAGCTGTTCGGTTTGGCGATCCAGTCGGTTGAAGGAGAGGTGTAGATGTTGAGGACGCCGAGGCTGGGATCACCACAGTCTCTAGGCACAATCTCGATAAAAACATGGTTGATGCCATAGTCATTGAAAGTATGGTAGTTCTTAGGTGCTTAGTCGTCAGGATGGCCACACGCGCTTCTTGGGCTGTGTGCGTGTATGAGGAGGCATAGTGCCTTCTCATACCAAGATTGTGTCAAGCTGCCAATCACTCTGGTCATGCAGCACGTCATGGCAAGTCTGATGTAATGGTGCTCGTATTTGCAAATTAGCATGTCTTGCAATATTTCATCAATATTTCATGTCAGGGCTGTGCAGTTTCATGGCGCTAGAAGCGAATTACCAACGGAGGCCATACCTGCCAGTGTGAACAAATGCACTCCTCGGATGACTTGGCATTCAAATTTTTCTGCCCTCTGTTTCTTGCTGCGAATATGCTAAATGTGTTTATAGGGATCGAGGTTAGGTCCAATACAACAATGTGCAAGTCGGCAAGTAAAAGACCTGAGATCCGTTTGGACTGATATGGCAGGAGCCGCAGAAGCTCTTATTTGTTCAATTTCCTTCTAATCTCGCAGCATGAGGCTTGAGACACACACGTCGGAGTGTGCCATATATAAAAGGCGGCCAAGATTACAATGCCTGCTAGAGCGCTCCGCCCTTTTAGGAGAAGAGCAGTGGTGTCCAAGAAACAGCCTTTGATGCTGGGCAATTGGGTATATCCGTCATTTCAGCGGTTGTATAGTCGTTAAAAGTGAATAACAATGGCGAGGTTGCTAGGCAGGCTGGTTTGACCCTGTCTATCGCCATGACTTATTCACGTCCGTTGAGGTCGATGGTGTTTTTTCTGTCCACTCGAGCACGTTGAAATAGCCATCACAAGGTGGCACAAAAGATGGTCAGATGCCTTCACACACTACAAAAATGTGGCTCGCTGTAGGCATGGCTTTACTGACTCAAATATCACTTCAGGATGCGAGCCTACTAAGGCAAGGATGTACACCTGCAAACAGGAAGTGGAGCTGCTGAACATAGGTGTCTGGATTGGGTGTGTCAGCAGTAGCTGGTGCGAAAAACTCGCCAGGTAACGGCAAAATTGTGCCATAGACCATCGCCGCAGCCATGCAGTTGAGGTCATCATTGAAAGGAGAGCGTATGCCTAGCAGGACAAGAGGAAGGTCTTTAGCCCTAGAAGAGTGAGCTTGGCAGGCCACCAAGGCGGCTTTAAGTTTACTGAAGGCATTCAACCATTCCAGTTGCCGATGGGTGATACGTGGTGGTATGGATATGGTGGACGCCAAGCAGGCATGCGAGTTCGCGGTGGAGATTGCATTCAAACTGTCGACTGCGATTGCTCATAACAATGCTGGGGCATCCGAAGCACGAGATCCAGCCACTAACAAATGCGGAAGCCACTGTAAGTGCTGTTATGTTAGTGACAAGAAATGCTTCAGGCCAGCGGGTATAATGTTTACACAAGTGAGCATGTAGCGAGCACCTCGGGATGGTGGCAGCGGGCCAAAGATGTCGGTGTGATTGAACCGCACGTAAGGTGGACGGAAGGAGTAAATTGGTGACTTTGTGTGTCATGTCGTCCTTGACCGTTGACAGCGAAGGCATTTGCGAGGCCAGCGGCGCACGTCAGAGTTCACACTCGGATACACAAAGCGGGAAGTAATGAGATGCTCGGTGGCACGAACTCCAGGATGGCTGACGCTGTGTAGCTTGTTAAATACTTGATGACAGAGTCAGAATAAAATGAATAGACGTGTTCGACCTCTTGACATGTTGCAAGTGATACTAACTGAAGAAAATGGAAGGGGCATGTCAGACAGCACTAATGACATAGTAGAGCAACGAAGGTGCTGAAGCTCGACGTCTAAACGCTGCGCCATGGCAATTTCTTCAAAGCCGGGTATTGCCGTGCATATTGTGTCGATATGGGAGAAGGCATGTGCAGCTGTGTTGACTGGGCCTTCAACATATCATATGTCCACGGTGAACTCGGAGATGAAATTGAGGTGCAGTATCTCTCAGACGTTATAAGTGTTGTGAATGCTGCGAAAAGTGAATATTAAAGGCTTGTGATCCGTGGAGATTTGAAAATTTGTTCCTTCCAGCATGTGTCAGAAATCCTGAACACCCAAGTATACCGCAAGTACCTTGCGATAGAATGTGCTGTAGCGCGTTTCTGCAGGCTTTAGCTTCTAGGAGAAAAACCCGAGTGGGCACCAGGAGTTGCACTGGAACTGTTGTAAAACGGCACCGACAGCCACACTAGATGAGTCGGTGATAAGACGCATTGGTCGAACACATATGTAGAAGAAGCACCAGCAGGGTGGCATCTGCCATCCAGGACAGTGGAGTGGACGGAGTTTTGGTGGTCTTGAAAAAGTCAGTCAGTGGTATAATAAGTCAGGCAATGTTGGAAAGAAAACAATGGTGGAAGTTGAGCAGCCCAAGGAACTCGCCGAGCTTCCGCAGTAACGTTGGCAAGAAGGCATGAACTTTCTGTTCTAACAGTCCGATTCCTTTAGGAGCCACGCAGTGTCAAAGAAAATGCCGTGTGCACCAGACGCACTTTGCGGGGCTGATGAGAAAGCTGTATTCTTAGACCTGAGAAAACAGCAGGGGCAATGGTTGCTATGCTGCTCAGGGGAATGGCCACCAGGAGGTCATCGAGGCATGCGGAGACCAAGAGGAGTCACTGGGTTACCTCGCTGGTAAACAGCTGGAACGTCTGAGCAGCGTTTCTCACTCCGAACAGCATGCAGACATACTTGAAAAACCCGAATGGCGTGATAATTGCAATTTTGGTATGTCCATTGGCTCGATAGGGATTTCATGGTAGGCCTTCACTAAATCTATCTTGCTGAATATTACCATTCCAGCTAGGTTCGCTGCAATGTAATGAATTTGAGAGACTGGATAGTGATCAGGGACTGTGTACGCATTGAGCACAGGGTAGTCGCCGCACGGGCGCCAATCCCCTGGGTCACACTTTGGTACCATGTAGAGCGCTGAAGACCAATAGCTCAATGAAGGACGGAGGATACCCAGTTGCAGCATGTGGTTGAATTCTCTAATTGCAATGGCAAGGTGATCACCAGCGAGGTGTCTGGGTCGGCAGAATACTGCGGTGCCTGCAGTGACAACATGATGCACGACGTTGTGACATACTTGCAGCTCAACATTAGAAGGTTGTGTAATGGATTGGAACTCTGAGAGAATTAAAGTGAATGCAGATAATATCTGCAGGACCGTTCTAGTGGTTGATATCACAGGTGCGACGATGCCTTGTATAGACATCCTAGTTGTATCCATGAGTCAACGAGCACAGAGGTCAGAGAATCCATGCCCAATATGGCCGTACCTACATCTGCAACAATGAACACCTATGGGATGGTGTGTCGCAGACCCAAATCAACGGCAAGAGATCGCTGGCCATATATGCCGACGAGCAGATGGCTGGTTGAAGGGGCACGTCTTTTTGCATGCTGGCGATCTAGTCGCGTGGCAGGAACGATGCTGACCACTGCACCTGTGTCCATGAGAAATCATTTGGCAATCCTGTCAGTGCTGAAGAACAGGCGGCTTGTTGTACGGCAAGAGTCACCGGCCGCCATCAGTGACTGCGGCATGTTTCTCTGCCAGCTGCAAGAGGAACAGCACTGACGTGCACTGGCACCGAATTATTTGTGATACCAGCAGTATGTGCTGCAACAAGGGCCAGAACGTGAGCTGCACCGGGAACGGAATCTGGAACGGCAATCGCAGTCATGCCGACGACATCCGGGCGAGGGCTATAGTGCAGTGATGGTCTTGGCAAGTTTGTCAATCATTTGCTCAAGGTTTCACTGCCGATCTTCGAGGGGCGGCAGCTAAACGGTCGTTGTTGCCACAGTACCTCTAGCTGAATAGTCAGTGATGCGGTCGGACAGCTCTGCAAGATTATGGAGGGAGATGTCTCCTGGTGTGGTGGCAAAAGCAACCACCAGATTATGCGGCGGGCACTCAAGGAACAGTTCACGCAGCAGCGGGCTGTTTATGCCCAGCCTACAGTAACTGAGAAGCCGCTGCATGCAATGGTCGACGAGCTCTTCGTCGAAAAGCTGCTGGAGGCGCCTGCGTACAGACATGGACTTGCCTTGCAGCACTGTCGTTTTGAAGCGGTCATGGGGGATGGTGTTGTGGAGTATGTACAAAACGTCTTGGAATTCCTCAACCACCTGTGTAGATAGTGCTGAGACAGCATGGAGGAAGCTCACGTGCTATGAAGTAATACGCGGATGGTCAAAGACGCGCCCCGCCTGGTAAACAAGGCTGCAGGATTTTGTGGCCAAAAAGAGGGCAGGGGAATCTGCACCGCGGCGGGGCCCTCTGCGCTGGTTCATATCTTGTTCGTGGCCTCGTTCACAATGTCGTGCTCGCCGTACAATCATGTCCAGGTCACCACCTTATAGAGACCGAGGTTAGGTCCGCTACAACAATGTGTAGGACGGCGAGCTGAAGACCTGAGAACCGTTTTGACCGATGGCATTAGCCGAAGAAGCTCATTTTTTAATTCTGCTTCCATTTCCTCCTAATCTCGGAGCACGTCATATACAAATGATGAGGGAGGAAGATGACGATGGCTGCTAGAGTGTTGTTGAGAATAAGTTAAAAACTGGCAGTGGCTTAGTTCGGCTATGCCAGGATATAAGTAGCGAAAGCTAAGGTTAGCCTTGGGTAATCTTGATTGCAAGTCCAGGTTAGTCTGGTTGTTTGGCTAGGTTCCGGCGCTTATCCAGTCGTTCGGTGCGCTGTTCGTCTGTTTCCTGGGCGATTCATTTCCTCTTCATCTCATTCCAATGTCGATTCCAGGCCTCCTCCTGCTTATCAGAATTGTCGCCGTCCATACTGCCACCGTAAGTGTGGTTGCGGCGCACGCAAGCTCTTTGCGATTCTCCGACATGTTATCAGGCATGCGACGCAGCTGGCGAAGCGAGCAGAGGCGAACATGACGAGGAACGCGGTGTGACGTCATGTGCCTCCTCTGAGCTTGGCCACGGGGAAATCGCAAGTTCGCGGCCAGTAAAGCTTTCGCTTTAAAATAAAGCAAGCAGCACATTTAGAATGCAGCCGCAAAAACTTGACAGCCGCGTTATCACGGGGGGCTTTGACTCCACCCCTGCTAACACAGCCATCGGCACGTTGCAGGAAGTCAGCAGACCAAAACTGGCGTTGTCGACCTAGTGCGATCAGGCTTAAGCCCATTTAAACTATTCTGAACCGCCAAAGCAAGCAGACACCAGCCATTGTAGCCTCCTTGTCTGCAGTGGCAACCTTAGCGGCAGCTTCTGTCCCTATAGCAAACTTGGCCTGAAGTTTTGTGACCAATAGTTAAGTATTGTCACAAACAGTGCCTCAGGTGACGAACGCATCAATGTCCATAGCCATGCAACTTCACATGTGGAATGTTTTGGTCCACACTCTGCTGCAGCACATGGCGCCGCTTCTTTGCCCGCTTTGGTGAAGGGCCACTCGGTGGTCGTCCCGCCGATACTCGCTTGGAGCCTCTTGTCACTCCTGGACGTCGTCTTGAAGTCGCTGTGGGCTGCACTTTAATACAACGCCCACGCCTTAACTCAAGGCCAAGAGCAGCATCGATAGCCATCATGGCCCCGACACCACGCTTCTGCTCTTGCAGTCTATTTAGCCGTTTAGTTGCACTAAGCAGGTGCCTGTACGTTGTGTTGCCTTTCTCCGCAGCATGAATCCGCCGCATCTGCTCAAAGAGAGCTTCAAGGTTGTTGTCCACATCCTGCAACAATCATCAATTTGTTAGAAATTGTAGTGAAAATTAGCTTTTCAGTAAATAAAAGGTGAGAATCTCCTGAGGAAGGGTCCTTCAGTATATACTGCAGTATTCTTCCATGAATCCTGAATTTAAATATTGCGGTTAAAATTGACACCATGATTTAAAGATAAATGGTATTACTCACGCAAAGCTTCATATAGAAATTTTTCAAAGTATAGAAGATCAACAGAGTTGTACACATACATTAAAGCAATAAACAGAGCTCCTTGTTGCATATTCATACTTTTTTTGCATTGTTAGGATGTGGAATGAAATACACTAAATGCAAGGATGAAGCACAAACAACTGTTTATACGTGTTAGTGAACACGTGTATATACATGGTGATAGACATGGGATATAACAGGTAGCTAGAGCATAACATGCGATCACCTAATAAGCCAAAAAATTGGAGGTTTATCAAGGTTAAGCCCAGTGGATGCTTCGCATCCACTGGGCTTAACCTAAGCGTATCCTTAGCGTTTGGAGGCATCTTGACTGAATACACGCCCGGCGCAAAGACGCTGGCGCGGTTGCGGGCACAGAGACTGACGCGACGGCGGGCGCGCGCCGCTTCATCCCTGGCGTGACGTCACATATCACGTGATGCAGCGATGGTGGCGCCTCCGCCGGGCGACGTCCGACGGCGCGATATGAGGCCCCATCTGCAGCCAGTGTGACGTCATCACGTGACGTCACATCATGTGATCTCACTTCAGGGTCAATGGTGGCCACCGCCGGGAGGCGACCGACGGCGCGATATGAGGCCCCATCTGCAGCCGGTGTGACGTCATCACGTGACGTCATGTCACGTGACCTACTTGAAGGTCAATGGTGGCCACCGCCGGGCGTCGCGCGAAGGCCCGAAACCTACGTTAATATGCTTCGCATAATAAAGCAGAGACCACCACCACCGGCGGGTGTCTGTGAACTCTACCTTCGCTTCTGTGAGCCTGACTGAGGCAGTGCTTATGTACTTGTCTTAAGCACGTTTCAGTGGCCATAAACTTGCAGCAATGCTTAAGGGAGCTGGCTATGTAGGCTATATGAAGTGAGAATGAAAAGAACTAGTAAGTAATATAAGTATTATAGCTATGTTTGGAAAGGCGCATTAAGGGCTAGAATTGACACACAAGACGCCAGCCAAAGGGCAACTGTAGCATCTAGACCTGAATTTAAGGCAACGTGAGCACCATGCGTTGGTTTTAGAAGATGTGAGGACAGGAAGAAACTTTGCACTATGGCTCTTGGCATTCCAAGGTGAAAGCAAGTTCACTGAGAAACAGTAGGTACCCCAAAATGGAGGTGCAGATATGCCAAAAAATCCTGCTGGAGAGACAAACAAGAGAAAAATTTGTAAAAAGCATGTGATGTTGCCTGACACACACATGTTGTTGCATAGGATAGAAAAAACAGCCCAATGTTACGAGACTGAATTGCAGTTTTTCACCCCGCAAAAAGAAAATGGGTGATTGCACACACACCAGACAAAAGCGCAAGAGCATGTCAGTTAAAGTATATGCGAAAACAGACTGAATGCGAGAGCTTCGTGGTTTACCATATTCCACTATCACGTGGAAAAGTATACAGTGCTCAGTGAGTGGAACGTAATACTGGGTCAAAATGGCAGCTGGTAGCTGCTTGTGCCAGGGTACTGGTGACACTGGGATGATACATTTTTATGTCACATGGAAGTGAGAATCTTTTTGATGCATCGTAACTGCATTCGGCCTACTCAGTGATCACCAGTGGCACAACAAGCGCCACCTGCCATGCTGCCTATCGCTAAGCACTGTACACAGAGCAGACTAAGTGATGTGTGAACCTATGGGAGCGAAGATACACATGTCAACAACAGGTGGCACCTAGCAATTCCGAAGTCAGCTGCAAACAGTACATGTGTTTGCTACTGTTACAAAGAATAAAGGTAGATTCAAGAGCAAAAACTAAGGCAGAAAGAGAAAGCTGGGGTAACTTGAGGTAAAGAAAAAAAGGACTTTCGTAAGAGAGAAAGAGAAAACTTTATTCAAAGTCCTTGCTGGGGTCAAGGGAGGTGGGGGGCACTGCCTCAGTTAAGTTCACAGATGCAAAAATATCTGCAGTTTTAGCCTATAATGTCTTTACGTGTTATGCTTCAACTACATCCTATATCCCATGCTTATCACCATGCATGCACATATTCTAGAGCGCAACACATGCCTGACTTTCATCTTCATCATCTCTACATATAATCCTTTGTACATTTCCTCATCTGTGTATGTCAGCTGCACAGCTTCATCTTTGTGAGGCAGCATGAGGTCAGCTGGAATAAAGCGGTTCATTATAATTTATATACCAATGGTGATAAACAGTTCCTAGTTCGTGCTTTGTTCTTTCGTGTGTTTTTCATTTTTCGTGCTAAGTATAGTGCATAACGATTATGAGTTGTATGCAGTCGGACGTTATACCTCTTTTGCCAAAGCTGCTCTCCTTGGGACATTCCTGTGAAGCTAACGCAATGGTTTACCCTTATTATAAGCCAAGTCACCCATCACACCTACTGCTTTGTTCCTTCATCAGAGAATGATACAGTGAAGGCCTAAAATAGCTGTACTGTTAGTTCATACAGACTTTGTCTGGTGTAGGTGTATCATAGAAAGTATGCTTACATTCATTCAGACAATTATGGCAGTGGCATGTCAGTGGAATTTTCCTGAATATTGCAAACTACAGAAGTAGAATGTCAGATGCTTGATTACTTCCCAGTCAGCTAGTTCATGATTTGGTGCTGCATATTTTTATACCCGCTTTTTTTAATAACCCGATCATGGAAACTGGCATGCACCTGGCTGTCTTGCTGCTCGAGGCCTGATGCTGACGGACAAACTTCTTGTCTAAGAACAGCTGGATGGTCTCGTTGCTCTTCATCTTCATTAGCAGCGACAGTTTCATGCTGAAGTTCTTCGCCATGCTGCTCACTTTGCACTTCGATGGGGTCACAGTAGCTGGCAAAAAATTCCATGCCACGGCACGCATTTCCAAGCGCAAGTCTTCCCAACTCGTGGTGGTCAGCTAATGTAAGTGCTCGGAAGTTAGGGAAAATGCCGCCGAAATGCTTGTGCAGAAGTGCTTGGTGTTTGCAGAAGGCACCTGTGCAACCAGCCGGACATGTACACAGGCCTATGTCTCCGCGCACATCATACACTTCGCCATTCTCTCCAAAACTTGGTACAGAAAAGCAGTTGTCCCCAAGTGAGATGACCGATGCTTCAGCTCCTTCCGGTGCCTTCTTTAGGAGACTGTCGTAGAGCAGATGGTGTGTGGGGACACGGTTATGAGCATATTTCAATATCCTGCTCTTGAAGTAGCGCTCCCAACTTCTGCTATGGACTCCACTACAGCGACAGCGTTGAGGGCTTTTGTGCGGGAAAGTACAATGTCCTTGAGGATACGAATCGAAGCCTCGGCGAAATTATTCGTGTTGTGGCCACGCGTTATCAGCTTGGTACGAAACAGAAGCACCCACTCTTCTTACCGGTTTAAAAAGGCTTCCACACGTGAAAAATAACATGCTTGGGAGCTCTCTCGTAGTTTCATAGTAGCGCTCTCCAGCTTTTCACGGCTGTCCGCATACATGATCTGAAATAAATCAATGCAACGAGTGATTCAAAGCAGCTATAGTGTTATACATTTCATGTTGTTTTACAATACCTAGGGGAAATAAAAATCCAAGTGCACTTTTAGTCAGAGAAGAAACTACAAGGACACCTAAGCTCTTCTTACGAGTTGTGAATGCAAAAGCATTAATATCTATTGAATGCCGCTGTGTAGTCCTTTGAGTAGTGAACGCCTCGCGGGTAAGCTAGCACTTTGAGACATTTGGCCAACGCCTCCTAGATAGCACAAGGCTAGTGCACTTTGATCTGTGATGTCATGCTACCTTTCCCAACTGCCATAGAATCTAATGGGAATGCTCTCGAGTAAGCCACGATGATTTTAACATCATCGCTTTCGTCACGCTGGGCTTGACAACGGAAATTTTGGTCTAAGTAGCGTGATGTCTTAAAACATAGTGCACAGGCCCGCTATCATGGAGGTGCTCGTTGAGCCCCGTGGGTAAGACATTCGTCTCCCGAGTATGGGATCGTAAGTTCGAAACTCACTACCACCAACATATTTCCTTCCAAATTAATTGTTTTTTTATACATTAATTTCTTTGTAGTGATTACCGACATAAAGTTAGAATGCAGGTGAGAGCTTGCGCAGACAAGGAACGCAGTAAATAACAGAGGCTTCTGAGAGCGAATGGGTGTGGTGCCATGGCGATGCCCTCTCCCCTCACGCAACGCCCGGTGCACCAGCAGGTGTTCCCTTTCGCCTGCGTTGTTCCGTTGAGGTGCGTAGTCACGTGGCATCACAGCCAATAGGAATTTAAGTGCTGCTTAGCTGCTACAGATGCCTTCTTTTTCGCTCAATGGGCCATTTGATTCTTTTGCGCAAAAAAAATACTATGTTAGCACTCCTGTGCCAGTAGCTACTTAAGTGACAGTAGTAACAGACATATTTCATCGAAGCTCCCAATTAGTTGCAGTTCTCAAATGCTGAAACAATTATGCCAGCACAGCAGCCAACTTATCACCTGTGATTGTTTACAAACGGTAAAGCTCTGCGCACTCTCAACAGTGAAGCACACAGTACCAAAATCCTAGTACCTAGTAATGTATGAGCACGATAGCAATCACAGCAGGGTATGTTTTCCTGAAGCTTATGTGAAATTGCTTCTGCAGCACAAACCTACTCGAACGCTGACATGAGACTTCTTCTCTGCTCTTTTGCGACATTGTTGTGAGCTGCCGTGAGCCACCTCCACTCTGCTTGCGCAACATGAAAGAAACAAAGCAGCTGTGTCCCTTGGGGCCAAACAGCTTGAAGGGCTGCTTTCTGTGCAGCTGAATTGTCTGTCGTGAAGGCTTGAGCATACTGCAAATGGAGCAACAAAGCATTTAAAACCGCTAAATAAGACTTTGTTGAAGGCATCTAAGAAATAATGTTTTGTATTGTCTATAATTTTAATTTGTTTATAGTAGCAGATTATGTCCCTGTGTTGTAGTGGTCTTTTGAACCAGTACACACATAATTACGCACAAGTAGACTTTTATCAAAAACGAAACAGGCAAAATTATACTGTAGCACACCAGTGCCCTTGAAACATAGGGCAGTGTAAGATGCACTTCAGCATCAACTTACTTCCAAAGCAGTATACAAATACTAAAGAACAACTACACGCTGCGTAACTTCACCAAATGTAACAAAAACAGGGCCCTCAGGCACATTAAGAAAAGAATAAAGCATGCAAAGCATTAAAATACGACATTAACAAAAGCGCGACTCTCGTTGACCCACACATGCTGTTGATAAAGGTAATGTATGTCTTAAAGGTAATGTATGTCTTACTACACTGCAGAGCCAATACTGGTGCCCATGCCTAGTATTCAAGCCATTGCAAACCAAGGCGACACCTCTGGGAGCATTGCGCACAATCTTTGCATGCTGCTGCATTTTATTCAGTTGTAATCTTATTTTAGTATGGAACTCCACCACCATGATGGTGGAAGCATATAAATTGCATGAAGTATTGCAATGCCCAGGGCCCTGTCTCTACTTTGTCTGTATGCCTTTTTTTTTAGCACGGAGATGCGTCGTCATACACAACCTTATTACTCTAATTGATGCTGTGTGTATGGATGTTGATGTCTTTTCTATGCTTTGCTGGACATCTTGCAGGTATGATATCACAGCACATCTTGTTTTTCTCCCCCTCCGCCCTAAGTGCTGTACCATGTTTCTCACAATGTACATTTCAAGACTTTAAGCAAATCTTGAAATGCTTGCTTGAAAAAACTAGCGGGAGTGTAACGTAGGCATTTACCTTCTCAGTGCAATGCACATCTGCCAGAGAAAGCATAATCAAAAGGCTAATGTTGTTTATGTTCATTTCATTTCATTTCATTTCATTTATTTTACCCTCAAGGTACACAGTACATTATAGAGGGGAGGTGCTAAGAAAATACAAAGTAAGCATCGGTAAAAGTAACTCAAACAAAAAAAATAAATAACAGCAGTAATAATTCCAAATTTTGAGTTGACATCCGATGATAATAAACAGAGGTACAAAAGATACAAATACAAATGTGATGTACAGAATGGTAAAGAGAAAAAAAAACATAATATGTACAGTAGATTTACAAAATGCATTGTTAACTTTTTGATCATGATGCTGATGAAAACTGATGAAAACGCTGCAATAAAGAAAGGTACATACACATAGGCAAGACAAATGGTAAGTATATTACAAAAGTTCGTTTTCAAGTGCGTTTCTAAACATAAGTGGATTAATTATACCTGTTAATGAAGGGGATAAGCTGTTCCAGTCATTGCTAGTCATTGGTAAGAATGAATTTGCGCCCATGATAGTATTGAAATGAGATATGCTAACTTTCTGATTATGATCACGGCGAGAAGAAATGAAGGGTGCTGGCCTGATCCAACGAGTGTGTAAAAAGGTGTTATGATAATAGATTTTGTGAAAAAGAGAAATGCGTGAGTGTTTTCGGCGGTCGGATAAGAGAGGCAGGTTTATTAAACATTTCATGTGCGTTACGCTTGCTGTCCGATTGAAGTTATTTAAAATGAAACGGGCTGAACGGTTTTGTATAGCTTCCAGCGTATGCATTAGTGTTGAATGCCAGCGATCCCATATTGATGAAGCATACTCAAGTTGCGAGCGAACGTAAGTGGTATATAGTAATTGTTTTAATGATGATGGTGCACGAGAAAAATTTCGGCGCAGGTACCCTAAAGTGCGGTTAGCTTTGGACACTATGATATCAATATGCGTTTTCCAAGACAAATTGTTAGTTATGGTCACCCCTAAATAACGATACGAGGTGACACATTCAAGTGATATATTAGTGAGAGAATAATTTGGAGAACTAGAGTTAGTACGAGAAACCCTCGTAGTTTTGCACTTCTTAATGTTAAGTTGCATTTTCCACGTGCTGCACCAATCAGTTATTTTATTTAAGTCGGTTTGTAGAGCTGTTACATCGCACTTATTGGAAATTTTGCGGTATATTACGCAATCGTCGGCAAATAAACATATCTTTGATGAAATATTAATAGGTAAGTCATTAATGTATGTAAGAAACAAAAGTGGGCCCAGGACAGATCCTTGAGGGACGCCTGAGCCGACAGGGGCTAGAGAGGAAGCACATTTATTAGCAGAAACCAACTGAACGCGCGATGTAAGAAAGCTACAGATCCATTTAAGTAGTGTAGGGTCCATGTTTAATATGCTTAGTTTGTGTAAGAGTAGAGCATGACACACCTTGTCAAATGCCTTAGCGAAGTCCAAAAAAATACAGTCCGTCGTGAAGCCTGCGTCAAGGTTAGAGTGTAAATCGTTTGTAAATGTGAGAAGCTGTGTTTCGCAAAAGACGTTTTTTCTAAACCCATGCTGGTGAGGAGTAAAGAAAGTATTTTCGTCAAGGAAGTTAATGAGATGCCTGTAGATTACATGTTCCATAATTTTACAAGGTACTGAGGTAAGAGAAATTGGTCTATAATTAAAGGGAATATGAGTGTCACCTGATTTGTGCATGGGAATGATTTTTCCTGCTTTCCAATCTAGCGGAAGCATGCCAGAGTTATATGATTGTGAGAATAGATATTGCAATATGATAGACGAATATTCAACTGTGCTAATTAAAAATTTGGTGGTGATTTTATCGACACCGCAGGAGGAAGCAATTTGTGGTAAGTAATAAGTGCTTCAACTGTTCTACCACAGAAAGCACATTGCTCAGGTGGCCATCTTATAACACAACGTGCGAGCACAATGTCTGCAGTGTTATTGTAGGCGAGCTCAGCTTGCACTATATGAACTGTGGATATGGGCAGTTGTCATGATGTGGATGAGATGACTGCACGCATTAAGAACATCAGTGGAAGAAGACGTGAGGGCAGTGGTGAGTGCAGGTTTCCCTTTTATTTGCCATTTGAGTGCCATCCGAGCAGCTTTGTGCAAAAATCGTTAACAAGCTTATTTGACTCCACAGCTGGACGTATATAGTTGTGTGTTAGGGACATTAGCATACTCGAAAATGCATTTACACAGAATTAAAGGTAAGTGTCTAAAGAAATAGGCACAGGTTTCTTTTTTAGCTTTCTTTTTGGTAAAGTGTTTGCACTTTAAGAATCTTTGGTTTTGATCGTTTCCATTTATCTACATAAACTACAAATTCAATAAACCGAATTGGTTCAGATGTTTGTATTATACACATGGCATTTTTTAAGCAATGCCAAGCGCTAGTAGAAGGAATATTACAGTAAGCTGTTACAGCAGCACGATCGTAGTGTTGTGACCACTATGGAGCTACACTACCAGTATAATGCTATTTTCTGTCGGCACTGGTCATTACCACAGGTTCATTGTTTAACTAAACTTAAATGCTCCTTCATAAAGGATTATAAAAGTTATAGTTATCACTAAGCTAAATACAATATTTACTGTTTCTTTATAGCGGAGCATACAACACTACTTTGAAATCTCAAGAGAGGCTACGCCTTTGACTCGATATTTTTCAGCTACTTACACTGAGCCCTCCGAAGCAGATTGGGTAGCTTTCCTTTAGCAGTGTGAATGCAGTGCAGTAGCATTTCGCTGACTGCGAGTTGTGAATAAGCACCGCAACAGGTAATGCACCAGCATTTGTAGCAGCCAGTAGTACCGTGAGTGTGCTCTGTGAGGCATCACAGGATGATGTCGAATCTATAAAGATAATTTCTCTTGCTGCATTCAGCTCCTGTGTACGCCTCATTATTGGGTCACAACCAAGACCACCCAGAACTGGCCATCCTCTGAGCGACCTAGCTTGACATCGAGGCCTGCATTGAGTGAAGAAATGTGAAAACATTTAGAAAGACTTTAGGTAATTTTTGATGCAAAAAAACTAACATAATCTGTCCACCAAACTAAAATGTGACTAAGAGCATACATAGACCTGTTATGTGCAGAAGGGTTTTCAATTAATTTCTGAACCGACGTGACCACAGGAACTTGAACTAAAAAGCTGCATAAGTTTCTGTGTGTAAAATTAAACAAGACGGCAATGTCACACTATGCTAATTCCTAACAAAACAAGCAAATGAAACCCACTTTCATGACGAAATTCATGGATACAAAGTGCTCAATTTATGAGTTGTGAACAGGAATCATTAATGCAGCAGGCTTTCATGACAGTTGACAGCTGCATTGGTATTTCTTCTGTTTATTTAATGTGCTTGTGAGAACTGGGCACCATGGTGAGAAGCTGAAGGCAGCATCAAACTTCATAGATATGACGCCAAGTACAACAAAAATTTCAATTTTCTAATTAAGTTCTGAAATTGTGTGCCACTGTCTAATAAGCTCGCAACATTGTTACTAGCGTTGTAAAATGTTCAATAGGTGGTAAAGCAGTGTAGCTGAACAAACGCCATTACTGTCCCATTGTAAACATGGCCACCTCACTTGAGGTGGCTCAACATGGTACTTTGAGACACGTAACAAAACAACCTTCTGCTATAATTTTTGACAAGTGAAGAAGTAAATCATATTAAACATCATTGGAGAATGTAAGTTACATATGTGTAATGCATTCTTGTTACAGCAGCAAGGTGAAATGCAGTAGAGAAGTTACAAATGGTGGGACATCTATGAAAAACTCCTCACCTAGGTCAATGACCTCAAGGGTTTAACACCAGCAGCTATTGCAGCTGTCAAAGCGATACCAAAGACAGATCGCCAGGTAACTGTGGATTTAAGTCCTGGATCAGCCAATCACACTTTATGACATGCTCCAGCTTTGGAAAGTGTAAGCAAGATAGGTACCATGGCAGCTTATAGAATAGCTTAAGCGGAGAGTTTAACAACTATTTTAACACGGCATAAAAACAAAGGGACACAGCTGCTGGCCGCAAGTGTCATTTTGCAATATGACAGTCTTCGTCCTCATATTACCTGTGCAACAGTTGCAAATATTAATGACCTCCACATAGAGTGTGCCAGTTTCCCCAAGGGCACCAGACCTAACTGCGAGTCTCCCCAGTGCCTCTGAAGAAGGTACATCAAGCGGTTCATGACCGTTTGTGCAGCCAATGCAGATTTTTCTTCCGCGGACATTTAGGCACTTTGGAAGTGTTTTAAAAAGGGTGCTGATTGCGGGGAAGATTACTGAGCAAGTTTTATTAAAGGCATTCTCAATCACATAATAAATTGTTCAGTAGAAACATTTGCCTATATTTCAGTGGCCTTCATAACCACATCTGTCTTATGGCAGATATCATGTCATTATTTTGCAAGATACATACAATGTTAGGTAGCACCAAATCCACAAAACAAACACAATAAAAACACCTGTCTGCAGGGCTGCTGGGTGCCACTGTATTGGGCTCTGCCCATTCGGCTGTTTTTAGTCCAAATGTGTCACGCTGTGCTATGTACTAGCCCACATACAGCACCAAATGCTAGCTGTACAGTAGTGACAAGTAACAAAACAACCAGTTAGAAGGAGTACTGTCTGTTGGTAACTTGAGGTAGGGCTCCCACAAAGGCTAACATAAGCAAGCCATGCGGGCACTGAAAGTTAGTTTGCACTTTCAAAACAAGCTATAGGACGTGCTACTTGTGTGCCCTGACACAGTGCAGTTACCAAGTTTCATTGTGCTTAAAATACAGTGCATGCCATTGTTCTCGAGCATTTACAACAATTTGTTAATTTTCACTGCACATGTGTTTGAAGTAAATACAACAGAGGAAGAGAGACAGCACATCAAGTTGAGTGCAAACTAGCCCAGTTTTTCCTTCTTCTAAAGCCATATGTCACTCCAAAACCCAATAAAAAGCCAAACATATACTGCCATAGCTAGCATACATTTAACATACAAACACGCTGGTTAAAGCAATGAAACAATTTTCAGTGAGACATTGAACTGGTATTTTTTTAGTATAACCACCTCGGCTCGACAAAATTTTTGAATCTGACACCCAGGTTAGTACATGGATTAGAATTGATGCTAGAAGAATAAGTATATTCACTCTTTCCGGTGCCGTCTTTCCCTTCGTCAAGTATCACACAGTGATGTTGCAGTTGTATGCAAAGTTGTGACATATCTTTCCATAGCATATTGTTACAGGCTTCAGTGGGGACATGATGGCCGTTTGCAAAAGACAACGAAGCTGTTTTGCTGGTTCGCACTTCCCGCTTACCACCTTTGCTAGTGCTGCATGTCGCCTAGTATTTATAGATAGTGTAAATATTTGGTTGCTTCCTCTTTGTAACAATATTAAAAATGTCCCATCTTCCCTTCATTAATCACTTCTCCATGTTGCAGGTTTCTACAGATTTGTCTCATCAAACATTTGACATACCTTTGAGTTGTTCACCGATTTGACATCACCCTGCCATCTTTTAGCCACCTGGTTAGCTTACATGGTAGAGCAGTTCAGTTGTCCCAGAAAGACAGTGGCCTATGGTTCGAGTCCCGGACCTGGACATATTCTTTTTCATCTGCAAGGCTTTACTTTCGAGGAACACGTACTGGTTTCCTTTGTAGAAATTTGCTACGGTTGGGTGTACATCTCATTTTCCCTTCGCTAATTATATAGAACTATTTAAAATATTGGATGCCAAATCTCCATTGACTGAAAACACACACTGCCCAGTGTCTTCATGGCATTCCCAATCTCATCCCAGTGTTCAAACCCCATTGTGAAGCACCTGGCACTGACACGACCTTGTGGAAAATTTTTTTCAAAATCTGTTGTAATTGAAGTCCCACAAAAAGATTAAGTTCAAGTGACATTCTGGAGCCCTAACTCGGTAGTGCAGTATTTTAGTTGTATGCTCACCTTGTTTGGCATACAGTGGCATCTTCTCTGTTATATTCAGGAGTGGGTCAATGTTTCTCCCGAAGTTCTCTTCGCGCCAGAGCTTGTGCCAGTAATATATCGCTGAAGGCACTGGGTTGACTGCTGAGTTGGCAACGAGCAGGTACCCATTCTCCTGCGCCACCAGTTTGCTTTCATGAAGCCAGCTGGGGACATGCCGTTGTCGAAATACTCCAGAAAGGTTTGCTTAGTTTGGGATGTTGGTGTTAGATGACGAAGGGCCTCCGCAGATGCTGTGCTGTGACTGTGGCCGTTATGGTGCAACAGCTTTATAATCGCTGGCAGTGGCTTCTCGCCACGCAGGAAGGCATCATTTCTTAGTGTGTTCCTGTTGAACTTTTTTATCTTAAAGTCTATCTTGGCAGGGCAGTGCAATGCAGGCTTCCCCAATCAACTGCTGCGCTTGCATTCCTTGCAGCGCCATATTTTATGGAACACCATCCTGTAAAAAGTAAGAGTGCGCACTATTTCACTGACATGAAAGATGAAAACAAGCAACTTTCTGACATCCCACATATGCTACATCCCAATGGCTTGGTTCAAAGAAGGGCTATACGCCTGTACAACCTCTACAAAATAACTTTCAAGTGCGACTGACTCTACGAAATTCGCCAATATCGCGCTCGTAATGTTAGCTCCGGATCGATGCCAAGCGCAGTCAACCTGCTTATGTGACAAGAGCGTTGTCGTACATCACGGGAGATGCCACTCCTAATGTAAATCCACTGGCGGTTAAATGAAGCTACCGAAAAATTTTAGGGGCTTGAAATTTTAACAAGGATCGGAGTTCCTGGTAATGCGCGCGGACGCATTACAGGAAGTTAGGTATAACTAGATAGTCTAGAACGATAGTCTAGATATAACTAGAACGAGCTGTGGAAAGAAGAATGATTGGTGTAACGTTAAGGGATAAGAAAAGAGCAGATTGGGTGAGGGAACAAACGCGAGTTAATGATATCTTAGTTGAAATCAAGAAAAAGAAATGGTCATGGGCAGGACACGTAATGAGAAGGGAAGATAACCGATGGTCATTAAGAGTTACGGAATGGATTCCAAGGGAAGGAAAGCGTAGCAGAGGGCGGCAGAAAGTTAGGTGGGCGGATGAGATTAAGAAGTTTGCAGGGACAACATGGCCACAATTAGTACATGACCGGGGTAGTTGGAGAAGTATGGGAGAGGCCTTTGCCCTGCAGTGGGCATAACCAGGCTGATGATGATGAGATAGTCAAGTCGGCCAGTCCTATTCTTACGTCGCTAGTTTGCTTTCTGTTCTTGCGCTCCCAATCGGTCACGTGGTGCAGCATCATGTACTTGAAGAAGCGTGTTATGATCTTCATTCATACTGGAAGTTTTTGTATATTCCATATCCGAAAACGTGCCACTTTTACCGAAACATTCGTGTTCTACAAAAAAAAAATACTTTATCCGAATTTTAATGGAGAATTTGCATTACCTTTGAAACCTTGCTGTTGGCTGGACGAAATATACCACCCACGACGTGTTCGTCTTGAAGCCGTAATTTTCCACCCAGCGACAAGCGTCATCTTCATTCGCGATGTTGGAACGAAGGACTTCAACATCAGTGGACGAACTGATATGGTTCTTCACGCATTCTATCGCGAAGTGCGTCGACGTCCGACAATCACTGTCCGCTGCGGTCATAGCGCGGCTGGCAAAAACAGTGCGGCGTAAAAAAAGGAAGAACACACTCCGAACACTAGCCGCAGAACAGCACAGCTGTCAAAAACGAAACTTCGAAAAGAGCAGTCCTAACACTCCAGCCTGGCAGAACAACGCTGAGACAGGCGTCAAAACGCAACTCTCTGGAGAAAAGCAGACCGAACACTAGGCAGCACGTGTTAAAGGGCGAAGAACCAAGCCTGCGACGTCTAGAACACGGTGGTGTAGTCTAGTCAGGTCTAGTCAACAGGAAAGCACCGGGAACGAGAGTTATCGCTTGGCGCTGTTGCTAGGAGTGACATCACGGCGTCCCGCAGGCGGCGTAAGCCAATAGCGGGGCGCTGCGGTTGCCATGCGTTGTCTCTTCTGAATATTCCAAATACGCGTCCCGGCAAGTCCGGCCGCCGGCAGCCGCCGGCTCGCACGTGCCCGCTTTGCAGCGGCGTACGGACGGATAGCAGATTGTTCGCCATTTCTGTATGAAATTATGCGAGAAAACTTTGAAGCGATCTCAACGGAAAGTACTTTGTAAACGGTTCTTGAAGCGCCATCCGCTACGGCCGGCTTCGAAGTGAGAGGCTTAGATCGCCGTCGCCACCGGGTTGATAATTTAAAATCGCTAGTCAAAAGCATTCATTATAGTGCGGTTTTATATTAACAGGTCTGTGTGGATTTGCCATGCTTATCAGGTGACTATACCCAAACAAGTATTCTTTTGAAATTTATTGCTGAATTACGTATAACAGAGAGTCACTCACTGGCACTACAATGGTCCAAACATCATGCCTATATAACAAGTTTTCAAGGCATATGGCTATAGGCAGCTCGAGCAGTGTTCGTGTATGTGTCGTGTGTTCTGGTTGCTCTGTTCTGCGCAATGAACGATGTTGCTCTGTGGTGATTTGCGAAATGTATTTGCTGTATTGTGCATAATATGTCTGTGTGGTGTGTTGCTCTGTCGGCACTTTGCCGAACTGTAAGGGCAGAATGGTATAGCCGTTTTTTTTTGTTTTTTTTGTGGTCGGAGTTGATGTTCGCCTCGAGGTCAGTGAGGGAAACATGAAGATGTCGATGTGGCGAAGTCACATTACAGTAGGCAAGCCAGTGACGCTGATTGCAAAGGGGTTAACTGTTTATTAAGATACAATAAGCAAGCGATAGAACGTAAAATATTTACACGCACATCAAACTACGAGTTAACATTTAGAATCTTGGTGTTCGTCCTCTTAGCCGAATCTCCACCGAATCCCCGTCCAACGGCGCTGCACGTACCTAAAAACTTACTAAAAACATCCCCAACCCCCCCTCACCCCATCGTTCATCCAATCACAATGCGGTGCGCGCAGTGTGCACACAACGGGGCTCCAGGGTGACACTATCCGGGGTTCCAATGCGTCAAGGCCGTTGCTACAAATCAATTGCAGTGCAACGAGTCTCTTGTCTCACAACCTCGCAAGACACACTCCCCCGAAGACAACACTTCCACGCCCCGTTGGGGTATCTGGTCCGTTTGCGGAATGTCCCGCCATGGTGCGGTTCAGCGGCGAGGGTTTGACTTCAAAGCCACGGCGCTGCTTCCGCGAACCGACCCGCGAAAGCCCCGACTCACAGTGAACTCGCGTACGCGCTCTTCGAAAACCGCGGCTCCCCACCCCCGATGGCTATAACTCTCCGCCGCCGTCGTGGTGTCGAACCACGGGTCTTCTTACCCCCACCCCCCCCGTGACCCTTTCTCCCCCTTAGCTTTATAAATTAAATTCATTCTACTTTGTCGCCAACTGCCTGGTATTCGTCTATCTTTTTAAGTTTTTTTCCACTGTTTTCACCAGAGCTTCCTTACTTTTTGACCCTAGTTCATTTTTTTTCGTCAGCTTTTAGTGCCATCTGTCGGGCCACCTAGTAACTATACTGTTTAATAATTTGAAGCCTCTCCAGGTGGCGCTAAGCGCGCCGTTCACGTTCAGCTTTTTTTAGAGGGACACAGAGCCCTGAAAGAACCAATGTAGGCGTGGGCGATTCGAGGCAGGAGCCACAAACAAGCAAACATCGGGAGAGGCGACAGGAATAAGCACCAGAGCCAAAGTAAGTCAGACGTAGGGTTCATTAATACACAAGGTGGCAGAAATAGGCTAAAATTGGAGGAAATCGAAGAGCAACTATGGCAGGAGAACTTAATGGTTTATGGGTTTGTAGAGACACATCTTAGGGCCATGGAGCGACCGCCCCGTAACCCTGATTATGCATGGGAATACTGCAACAGAGTGCAGGGTAGCAGAAAGGGCGGGGCAATTGGAGCACTCACTCATAAAAATACAAATTGGAAAAGGGTCAAACAGGAATGCAAGGAGAATTTATGGCTAAAAGGAAAAGTAGCATGGGCGAAAACACTTCTAGGCCTTGTAGACCTTTGGACAGGATCAAATGCTAAAGAGGAAAAAAAAATGATGGACTGTATAACAGCGGACATCAATGACCTAGAAAAAGGACGTGAGATAATTGTATTAGGAGACATGAATGCGCATGTTGAAGATATGGATGGGCACACAGACTCCACAGGTAACATGCTGCTGGATATGTGCGAGACGCATAACTTAGTTGCCTGTAACTCTACTGAAAAGTGTGACGGGATCATAACATGAGAGGTAGGGGGTCGACACTCGACAATAGATTATGCGTTAATGTGACATGGGTGTACGATAGATTAGGGGCCATGATTATAGATGAACAGGGCTCCAAAAGTATAGGTAGCGACCACAAACGTATCAAGTTGAGTTTTAAGAGGGAAACTAAAGCACGAACGACGCGTGAGGAAATGCCAGGTGTGCTTTTTTACTCAGAAGACCAAGTGGAAATAGCGGCCAAACAAATTGAAGAGGAAATATCAGAGGGTACTGAAATTGATTGGACTTACCCAAAGTTAATGAGACTATGGAGCTAGGTAAGGCGAGAGTCAGGAAAACAAGACAAGGGATACGAAAACTCAAGAGCTCGTGGGATGAAGAGGTTAAGAAGGCCGTAAAGAAACGTCAGGAAGCCTCCAGGGAACACAAGTATTCCAAAAGTAAGGGAGAACCTGAAGCAGAAGTAGAGAGGAAATGGGTAAACTACATAAAAGGCAGAAGGGAAGCATCCTATTTGATCAACGAGAAAATCAAGACAAAAGGGTCCCAATGACTGTCAGAAATAAGCAATAAAAAGATAAACAGGCAGCTAGGAAATTCTGGCAACATCTGAACTCATTGGGTAATAGGACAAGCCTAGAGCAGAGGTATATAGTAACAGCTCAAGGTTCTCGGTTAGAAGTAGAGGATGCAATGGATCATACAGGAACCATGATGAGGGAAAAATTGACAGAAGAGAGAAATGGTACATGCAGTATGTCGAAGGGGGATAGCCCGGTCAATCCACTGCTTTCGCTTGGAGAAAGAGAGTGGGAAAGGGCCGAGAAGAGGGTACCAAGTAGCACATCGGCAGGCCCCGATAGTATTCCAATTAAGTTAATAAAGAAATTGGGCCCGAAATCGAAGAAAGCATTAAGGGAGGTGGTGAGCAAAATGCTAATGGATGGTAAAGTGCCTTACGAATGGAGGCTAAGCAGGATGAGAATGATATATAAGGGAAAGGGGGACAAAGCTGTCATGAATAACTACCGGCCTATAACAGTGACGCCAGTGGTTTGCAGGGTGGCTACGCAGATTATAAAGGACAGACTGCAGGCATGGGTAGAGAACGAGGGGGTGCTTGAAGAGCTACAAAATGGGTTCCGGAAGCATAGGAGGCTAGAAGACAATCTGTTCTCACTAACACAGTGCATTGAAGTAGCTGAAAAGGAACACAGACGCCTATGGCTGGCTTTTTTGGATATCAAGGGAGCCTATGACGGTGTATTTCAAGAGGGCTTGTGGGGCATTCGGGAAACTTTAGGAGTGCAAGATGGAGTAACCAATTCCTTAAAATATATCTATAAATGTAACCAGGTGAATATACAATGGGGAAAAGCAGGTTTCGGAGCCTGTAATGATTCGGCGGAGGCTTAGGCAGGGGTGCCCATTGTCACCTCTGATGTTTATGCTGTACCTAGAAGGTCTAGAGGCCAAAATACACCAAAGCGGACTCGGCTTCAACCTATCATTTTTCAAGCAAGGAAAATTGATTGAACAGTCATTACCCGGACGGATGTACGCGGATGATATTGTATTAATGGCTGACAATACAGAAGATCTGCAGGGATTGATGGACATATGTGGTACAGAAGGAGACAGATTAGGCTTGAAGTTCAGCAAAGAAAAATCAGGAGTCATGCTTTTTAATGATAACATTTGCGACGAGCATAAGATACAGCAGGCCACGCAGGAGATAGTCGATAAATACAAGTACCTTAAGGTGTGCATAAATAATGGCATTGAGTATCTGACAGAGTACCAAAAATATGTAACGACTAAAGGTAACAGAAGTGCAGCGATTATGAAGAGTAGGGCACTGTGGAACTACAATAGGTACGAGGTAGTGCGAGGGATATGGAATGGGGTAATGGTTCCAGGCCTGACTTTTGCCAATGCAGTTTGAGAGCAGAGACCCGGCAACAGTTGTAAACTAGGCAACGTGGTGTGGGTAGGCTCGGTCTGGGAGCACATGGCAAGACACGAAATCTTGGGGTGCAGCGGGATCTGGGATGGTCTTCTTTCGAGGGCAGCAAGGTAGCATTTCAGGAGCGATTGAGAAAAGTGGGGGAAAGGTGGTGGGCTAGGAAGGTTTTCAGTTACTTATACACGAGGAATGTTGACACAAGGTGGAGGAAGCGAACTAGAAAACCGACAAGCAAATACTTGGGCAGCAGTGGGGGGACAGCTAAGGAATCAT
Source organism: Dermacentor andersoni (assembly GCF_023375885.2). Taxonomy (NCBI): domain Eukaryota; kingdom Metazoa; phylum Arthropoda; class Arachnida; order Ixodida; family Ixodidae; genus Dermacentor; species Dermacentor andersoni. Next base: position 409,027,482 of record NC_092814.1, on the reverse strand, counting down.
TCGTCAAGAAAAAGGTTAAGGAGACAGAGATGGGTATGTGGAAAACAGAGGTGCAAACCAAATCAGCATTACAGAGATACAGGACGTTTAAGCAAGAAATAGCCAAAGAAAATATTTACGATAACTCTAGGAGAAACTCATTGTTGTTTGAGGTCAGGACAGGTGTACTGTGGACTAAAACGTACAGAGCCACATACCAGGAGATAGATTTGTTGTGCGGGGCGTGTGGAGAGGACAAGGAAACGGCTTAACACCTGATACTTGCTTGTAAACAACTTCACCCTGCGGTTGAATGCAACGGGGAACTATTCAGAGCTTTCGGTTTTAAAGACAGTGAAAGTAAAATAGACTTTGAACAGGTTGAAATAACTAAACGGAAAGCTATCTGATTGGTGGATAATACAAAGCAAAAGTAAAGGAGTAAATACATAAGTATGCATGCATATAGTACAATTCAAGGCTAGGTGGCGCGTGCCGCCGCCGCCCGATTCAAAGGGTTGAGCCTCAATCATCCATCCATCCATCCATACGTTGACCCAAGTAGAAAAGGAGCTGGTGCTGACAAATTTGAACTGCAAGAAAGCCGAAGAGAAAGTTCCTAAGCGCCCAGCCACAGGGCTAGACGAGGTTCCCGTTAGGCTGATTAATGAACTAGGACCAAAAAGTAAGGAAGATCTGGTAAAAGCAGTGGAAAAAACTTTAAAAGATAGACGAATAGCAGACAGTTGGAGACAGAGTAAAAGCAGTGGAAAAAACTTTAAAAGATAGACGAATAGCAGACAGTTGGAGACAGAGTAGAATGAATTTAATTTATAAAGGTAAGGGGGAGAAAGATAGAATTCACTCGTATAGACCGTGGACCATTACATTGGTAATATACAGGCTAGCAATGCAGGCAACGAAATTAAAGCTTTAAACATGGGCAGAGAATAATGGCATTTTGGGAGAACTTCAGAATGGCTTCAGAATAGGTAGGCATTTAGATGCTAACTTATTTGTTCTTACTAAGTGTATTGAAATATCAAAAGTAGAAAGCAGACCGTTATATGCGGCCTTTTTAGACATTACAGGAGCCTACGACAGTGTAGACTGCAACATTTTGTGGGATATGCTGGAAGGGGAAGGCTCAGGTGACGATTGTCTACAGCTTTTGAGAGAGATTTACCTAGAAAATACCGTTTGCGTTGAATGGGAAGGGATGAGGAGCGAGTAGAAAGTTCATATCAACAAGGGACTGAGGCAGGGGTGCCCTTTATCTCCACTGCTGTTTATAATGTGCATGGTGAGGACGGAGAGGGCGCTAGAAGGAAGTAATATCGGGTTTAATCTTACATACAAACAGGCGGGTACAGTAGTAGAGCAGCAGCTTCCAGGTTTATTCTATGCGGACGACATGTGTTGCTAGCTAACAAGCAAAGTGATTTGCAACGTCAGGCTAATATCTGCGGACAGGAAAGCAACAATTTAGGTTTGAAATTTAGTGTTAGAAAATCAGTTGTTATGGCATTCAATGAAAACAGTGGACAGTGGTGATACAGGGCCAGGAAATACCTCGGGTAAGAGAATATAAATACCTTGGTATATGGATAAAAAAACGCAATAGATATATGCAAACACAGGAAAAAACAACAACAGTGAAGGGGAAGAGAAATGCAGCCATAATGAAGCACAGAGCGCTATGGGGATACGATAGGTACGAGGTCCTCCGAGGTATGTGGAAAGGTGTAATAGTTCCAGGACTTACCTTTGGAAATGCCGTTGTTTGCTTTAAATCGGGGGTACAATCAGGACCCGATGGGAACCAAAGGTCAGTGGTTCGCCTCGCATTGGGCGCTCACGGGAAGACCACAAATGAAGCTGTGCAGGGTGATATGGGCTGGACTAGTTTTGAAATGAGGGAAGCTCGCAGTAAAATTGAGAATGAAGAACGACTGAGGAATATGGAACAACGTAAATGGGCTGGGAGCGTGTTCAGGTATCTGTACAGGAAAAACATTGATTCACAGTGGAGGAAAAGAACTAGGAAGCTTACCAGCAAGTACGCGGCCTGTCGGGTGAGCAATACAGCAAGGAAGAACGTCAAGCTCAAAGTCAGAGAGGCTGAAATAATCTCATGGGTGGCGGCGATGGAAAAGAAACCTGCCATGAGTAATTACTTAAGAGAACAAAACGGAATCAGGAAAGAAACAAGTTATGATAATTCAAAGGGAAGCTCATTACTTTTCGAAGTGAGATCGGGAACACGTACCTATAAACGCACAGAATACAACACGTACCTATAAAGCGAGATATAAGAAGGAAGATGAAGCATGCGCTTGCTGCGGTAAACCTAGGAAAACTATGGAGCATGTTTTATTCGAATGTGAAGCCGTCTACCCAGCGGTCAATTTAGGCGCCACTGGCCTCCTTGAAGCCCTTGGGTTCATCGAGAGCAGTGGAAAAGTAAACATGTCCGCAGTAGGCATTAGTAAGAGGCGATTGGAGGATTGGTGGAAGAAAAGTAGGGAAACAAAAAAAAAACGGAGACGTACAAAAGCGCAGTTCGCAATAGGGGATCAGAAAATTTGGTTGTGGGAGTTCATAGTGCTTGTTTTTTCTTTTTTTGTTGTTTAATCTAGGTAGGACATTAGGCAGTATAATAGCAAGAGGTTTGTGGCGCAACCCACCTCCCCGTTCCAAAGGCGACGCTCATAACAGCCTTCCATCCATCCAACATTGAAGTGGGAAACTCGCAGTAAAATTCATTATGAAGAACGACGGAGGACTATGGAACAAAGTAAATGGGCTGGGAGAGCGTTGAGGTATATGTACAGGAAAAACATTGATTCACAGAGGAGGAAAAGAACTAAAAAGCTTACCAGCAAGCAGGCACGTACCTAGGGGGGGGGGTCCGCCCCCCCCCACCCCCGAAGTTAGGTGGCATACCCCCCGCCCTCCTAGCCCACGCCACCATTCCTCACACACATTTCTAAAGCGCCGCATAATCAATGTTGAGACTTGACAGCTATTGGGCGGTCAACATTTTGCTGCCTTTTTCATTCCTTTCGGATGGTAGTAGATATCGGCTTCTCCTGGGATGTGAAGGCCAGTTTTCTCATCGATGCGGTGCCCGCGGAATGAACACGAGATGCGCTGGGTTGTCACCATTTATTCAACGGTCACACGCATGGCTGTTCCTTCGTTAGTTCAACCTTCTTTGTTTAGACTGATCCAGGGACCAGGAAAGGGAGTGAGTTCGTGGTCAGCTGGTCTGTGTGCAGGTGGAACGAGTTCCGGCCGGAGAAAAGGCCAGTTGCATTTAACTTTTTTTTTGCTTCATTATTTCCTCGAGTGACTGCTCGCCGCGACGCTGGCAGATCTCCTGAACCATACTGGCCGTGGTTGCTCAGTTGCTATGGTGTTGGGCTGCTGAACACGATGTCGTGGAATCGAATCCCGGCCACGGCGGCCTCATTTCGATGGGGGGGAAATACGAAAACACCCGTGTACTTAGATTTAGGTGCAGGTTAAAGAACCCAAGGTGGTTAGATTTCCGGAGTCCTCCACTACGGCGTGCCTCATAATCAGAAAGTGGTTTTGGTACGTAAAATCCCAGAATGTTTTCCCCTGAACCATATACCCGCGATATGGGTTAGAAAAGGTAGAAAATAAAGTAATGCGAGACTGCGCCCATCATCAAACCTTCCAATTACCCATAAGCAATATGACTGTCACCCGTTATCTCGTCTGGGTTTTCTGTAATTGTATAGCACTTTTTGTGCAAAATTGGCCACTGGAGACAGGAATCACAAGGAATTGACAAATTGAGCAATCTACTAAGGGAGAGAGCCAAGACAACACCCAAACAGAAAGGAAAAGCGAAAATTAACATATTTAGCCATAGTTTATGAAACCGCCGCCGGAAATGGAGAACAATTCCTTCTGTTTTGAATGACGCTTCTACAGTTATTAGTCGAGCCGCCTGACGTAGCCAATTCTCTCCTATGCTTATGTAGGTGTTTTTCTAACCCTCTGCGCTGGACGCAGTACGTCTATAACCTAGGCGTCCTGCTCTCTACTCGGTTGTACGCATCGTTACGGCAGCCACGCATCGTTACGCAACTTCCCAAATAACAATACGAGTCGGCTTTGGCACTTGGTAGAGCAGTAAAGAAGGGATCCAAAGAACTGTGATTGTTCCTCAAGCATGTATTTCTCTATAATTCTTCCAGAGCTAATTCAAAAAACGCTACTATAGTCGGATACAACTTAAGTCTGCAGTGAAGCCCCGCCCACGCCCTCATATCCACCAGCCACTGTTCCTCCGCGAGGCTGCAAATAATTCGTACTTCAATCTTTTCGCGTAACCCAAATAAGGCGGTAACCACAAAAATAAAATTATTACCGCGTAATTTTATACGTTTTCCTCGCCAATTATAGTGGAAATGCGAAAGCCTAATTCATTATTGAAATGAAATAAAATGCTTTCTTCGCTGCAACTACTTATTTTGAAATTTCACTTCAGTTGGCAGTGAAGTTTCATGAGTAAAACGGGTTCAGCAGTGAAATGAACTGTACGGCTGACTTTTGAAGAGTGAAATGCTCAGACTCTATGCACTTTGTCCATGTCTGTTGCACACGTCATTGCTTCCGCAGAGAGAGAGAGAGAGAAACTTTATTCAATATAAATAAAATAAGGGCTCGCTGGGCTTGGTCCAGAAGAGCCAACTGGCTCTCCCGGCCCTCGTCCGCAAGCCATGCCTCCCACTGCCTATTCCTCATTAGTGAATGTTGGTGTAATATGGGGCTGTCTATGTGCGGAGGCCTCCTGGGGCACTCCCATGTGATGTGTTTTAGTGTGGGTGTGTCTGTGCACCACGGGAACTCGTCAGTGAACCTCGTGGGGTGTATTCTGTGTAGGTGGTGCAGGTTGGGGTATGTATTTGTCTGAATACGACGCCAGTCCCTTTCCTGTTGACTGTTTAAATCGGAGTGAGGATGTCCAAAACGTCTCCGCTCCTGCCTTTGCTGTAGGAGGATGTCACGAGAATTCGGTGGAACAGCGTCGCTAGGCCATGCCGTTGCTCGGACGTTTAATCCTCGAACAATACGGTCTGCCCTCGCGTTTCCTTCCAGTCGCTCGTGTGCAGGACACCATGCGATAGTGTGGGATAGTTGAGTGCCTAAAATTTTTATTATTGATTTGGGTGCCGTTCCATGTATAAACAAGCGGCAAGCCGCTTGTGAGTCGGAAAATATGACAGCCGAATTGGTTTGGCGCTCGGCGTCCTGAATGGCCAAGGCGATGGCTGCAGCCTCTGCCACGCATGTCGAGGCGGTTTTGAAGGCTGCCGTTGTTATGTTGTTGCATGTAGAGACTATGGAGAAAGTGTTTGAGCTGGCTCGACTGGCATCCGTATAATACACCCCCGGTCCCATGCCAAAACGTTTGTGAATAGTCTTTACCCTTGCTCTGCGTCGTCCGGGATGGTACTTGTGGTGCATGTTTTTGGGAATTGGGGCCACCGCGATGTGCAATCGAACGCTGCGGTCCATCTGTGCCGTTTCCTCTCCGCAATACTGGGGTCTCAGGGGAAAGCCTAACCTCGCCAATACTTCCCTGCCCTGAGATGAAGAACAAAGTCGTTCTTTCTGAGCGTATAACGTCGCGCCTGCATACTCGTCAAAAGTATTGTGCAGGCTCAGTCCCTCGAATCACTCTGTGCTAGCGCATTCGGGAAGACCAAGGGCGGCTTTGAAGGCTTTTCTTATTATTGTGTTTGCCTGTATATTTTCTTGGTTTGTCAAGGCCTGATACGGAAGGGCGTATGTGATTCGGCTAATTACGAATGCGTGAACGAAAAAATTAAACAATTGAATTATGGGGTTTTACGTGCCAAAACCGCTTTCTGATCATGAGGCACGCCGTAGTGGAGGACTCCGAAAATTTCGACCACCTGGAGTTCTTTAACGTTATGCGTGAACCAGGCTGATGGTCTCTCTCTCAGTTAGGCTGTCCCAGCTTCTTGCCACTCTCCGTATCATTCTAGCCACGTTTCCTGTGACCGGCTTTAGTTTTTGAAGGGTGTGGGATGTTCCAGCGTTCTGCTGTATCCACATCCCCAATATTCTGATTATCTCCACTTCACGAATTGGCGCCCCGTCGAGAGTCAGAGTGAGTGGCACCCAGTTCTTCTTTCTTGCGTATTTCGCACGCACCCGAATGAGTTCCGATTTTTTGGGTGCGCATGCCATGTCCGCCGCCCTCGCGTATTCCACGACTGCGTCTATGGCCTTTTGAAGTTTCTTGCTTGTCCCCGTAGGACCCTTGGTGAGCCCAGAACGTGAGGTCATCCGCATATACACTCTAAAAATTGTAACACCCTTAAGGGTGTAAATGGCTTGTCCCATGGGTGACACCCTTTTGGGTGTATTACTACACCCCAAGCAGAGGGGTGTAAATTAACGCCCCACAAAGGAAAAGGTGTTAATATGACGTCACCTTGCCTATGGGTGTACAACAAACAACACCCTTCCTATATGGGTGTAACACAGACACCACCCTTTCAATATGGGTGTAGCATGGACAACACCCTTCCAAAAGGGTGTTATCCCTGCATTTTAGCTTTCACTACAGCCATGTAGTTAAACACAGACTAGCTGTTGTGAATGCTACCTAGCCTTAGCTATGATACTACCTTGTTCAGTATGAGCCGGAATGTGTGAGGCGTCGTCATATCGCGCTTCTGGTCTGTCATGTGGTAGCATATACAACGTGTGACCCTTTCAGGAAAAAAATTAAGTTTCACGATCGCAGCAATGCACACACCCTATGCTTTTCGTCATCTTCATCTGCAGTGATAGTACACTGCCGGCAGGATGCAGAGCGCAATAAGAACGCACGCTGCACTAAGGACACAGGATCTCCCGCACCTTGGTGCACCAATACTTATCACTCCATGGAAACAGCACACAACCAAAAGCATGATGTTACATGCATTTCTGAAATAATTAAAGAACCTCCACTTTGCTTGGTCAAAAATTTTCGCAGCAACACCAGCTTGACCAGGAGGGAAATCCACCACAGCTTGTTGTTGTAGTTCATATTGAATGCAATAGAGCGCAAGCAATGCATGGATTGGCGACGGTAACCAGTGCAGTACTACAGAAGCATACGTTTGCCTGTCAAGCAGTTTTTTGGCGTTTTAAGCATATATTTGATACCTCTATTCAGAAAAGTTGTCATTTATCTCCACGGGATGCTTCTACTAGTACCTCCACATATATAATGGTGGTAGCACTGAAAGCCAAAGAACAAAGTGCAACATAGCGCTTCCACTTAGATTCATGTTTCAGCATTTGCAAACAAAACTGCATGTGTAGCTGTGCGTGCTGTTTAAGCACTCCAGACAAGTACACCGATTACATTGTACACAGAGCATCTGGTGTCCATTTAGCTATACAGGCATACTGGACACTTTCTCCCCTGAAATGCAAGTGCCATTTGGTACTTCAGTGCCTGTAGTGTCCTTTACATCTAAATGAATACTGAATACATAGTAATAACATGACGACAAAAAAAGCCATCAGCCATCAACTGTGTGGCAAATCTGGGTGCAAGCTATTCTCTTATCAAATATACCTGTTGGCATTGCAACCAATGTGCTCCCAAGATGTATGAGGCATTAGTCATTGCATAGCTGTAAGGACATGACAATCCTAGGATGATTATGTTCTTGAGGCTTTTTTCCCCACTTTTCATCTTTTGAAACGTGTATACTGTAGTCATGAAAACAAAAATGCTACAACTGACGTGTGGTGAGTTTTGCGTCTTATTTCTAAGCAGCTCATTGAAACGAGCCACGCTGACAAATTGGAATGCTGTTACCTCATCAGACATTCAAATTTCTTAAACACTAACAAAACCAGATAGGCATTAGAGTGAGCATCACTTAAATACATTGCACTGGTTTAAAGTTATTGCACCGCTTTGTGCAAGGTAAAAATGTTGGAAACATCAAAGATGTTCAGATTCTACGGCCAACCGTGAAAATTAAATAAAAACATCGGTAAGCTTTCTTAAAGGGGTTCAGAAGCTTTACAACTGGCAGTCTTGGTGATGGACACGCTGATAGATGAGCAGCCATTCCACTGAGCCGAGAATATTGAGGGCTTCGCATGGAAGTCTGCGAGACACTGAAGAGTAGTTCTTGGTCCAAATGAAGGAGGTTGCTTGCGTGCACATCTGGGCCACCATACTGAATGCATGGTGTTACCGGAACTTTTTCTCCCTGCGTTGTGGTAAAGAAAGCACGGTTAAATTTAGACGATATTTCACGTGCATAAAAAGAGGTGTGGCGTGCAGACAGGACACAAGAGTAGATAAGTGGACAACACGAACACGAAAAATTTCATGAAATTGTTTCAATACATCAAATTTTTGTACTATGTGTCATTCATTATGAGGGTTCATAACCGCAACATATTTCATATATAAGCAGGTAGAATTATCAGCTTGGTCAGTTTGTACAAGCTCGTTTGAGGCAAGAAATGGAGTTCCACAAGGACAACTTCAACATTCTTGATTGAAAAAAGAACACCTCAGATGACATGCATTCCTGTGAGTAGGAATTGCACAGTTCAAGAAAAACAAATTAAAACTGGCGCACCGATCCTCAAAAAAGAATAAGCACCTGCTACTGCAAAAAGCTAATTAATTGATAGGTTTTAATAGCACAAGGGCATCTTTGGCCAAAGAGCGCCCAGTCTATACTGAAAAAGATAAACTTAGCGCATGTTTACAAAGCAAATATATAAACATGACTGATGCCTCTCTGCACTACAGTTGCTTTGCTCTAGCATGAAGTCATTTTAATGCATGCACACGTACATACACACGCTACACCCAAGTTTAACAGCTGCAGAATTAAAATTGGGCAGCAATGAAGTCGCAACCTTTAACCCTTGATCCCGACCTGTACTAGTGACTGGAGGTAGTACCAATATCGCCAATGACGAGTCGCACTCTTTCTGCCCGATGTTATGCTGCTCTTATTGTCAAAGATGAGTTACAGTAGGCATTGAGGGAAAGCTGCCCTCACGAGCAGCTTTTATTTTTGTGTTATTTCTAACCAGAGACCATTGAAGCAATATATTTTTAGAATGAGAACGACACCGAAAAATGAGTACATAAAAAATTTCGGAAATGTGGTACATTTTTCCGGAATTAACTTGGGGGTTAACGGCTAAAGCGGCAATCCAGAAACTAGAACAAGTTTTGACATGCTTGCTACCAGTGAATGCTGGAAAATATGTTGGCATTCTGTAGTTTTGTCCAACAATGCATAAGGTATTCTTAATAACTAAAGAAATAAATGGAAAGGTATCATGAAGTATACTTCGTGAATGTAATGCAGAATCACTCAACTTGTGTTACTATATAATCTCCACTCAATTAACCTCCACTTTCTGAACCAGTTCAGGAGGTGCTGCATTTCACTACTCGTTCCACCAGTTCAACATGGCAGCAACTGCACGTTGTGATTTGTTTTACTTAGTGCGGGCTTTGTACAGAGCGAGTTCACAGCATTCCCTGCACTTGGTCGACAGGTAGTGCATGTTTACGCAGGAGGTGTGGTGCCGCTTCTGCACGAGCAAGGTGCAGAAATCATAGAGTTTCATACAATAATTGCTAGAGGGAACTTTGACGCTAGTGTCTACAGGAGATGAAACAAGAACGGTTGTACCAGCATGGGAATTATGGGAAGTACATGGATTTGCCTATACTTCGTCTGTTTGGCTTAAAATGACTTTGTGGCTTCGTAAACTAGCCATTTTCAACAATATACTCTGTAATAAATAAATAAACATAATTAAAATCGTCCAATGACAGGATTCGAACACAGGAACTCTAGAACATAAGTCTGATATTGAAACCATTAAGCCACAGAGGCATGTAACGACAAGCGAGTGCAACGCGCTGATGAATTTATCGTGGGCATACCAGTGCCTTGAGACGCTTGGCGCTTTGGTCACCTTTGGTCCGATTTGGTCACCTGGACAAGCTCAGTCGTTGCAGTTAATAGCAATTATGCGTGTTGGCGGCGTCTTCTGCACTTCGAAGAGTATAGACTGCGCTAAAATTTGCAACAATAACGTTTATATAGCGTATAATATACAAAGCCACAAGAACGTCTGAATTCACAAGCACGAAGATCAGACAAATCCATGTGCTTCCCATCATTCCCATGGTGGTACGACTGCAGCGCCAGAGTTCCCTCTAGTAATTACTGTAAGAAACTCTATGGCAGAAATAACCGAAGTGCCTGGCATTTTGTTCTGGAGTAATAAACTAACTTTTGCTGTCCCATAAATCTTACTGCTCAATAATTCCAAGTTTTAGTGCAGTCACATGTTTAGTAGGCAATTGTGGTGTTTTGCATAAACATTGCAAAGGCAACTGTGATGAAAGTTCACTCTAGTAAATTGGTTATGATCGAGTAGCATAGACTACTGAAGCAATCTCAGCAATCTCTGGAAGACTAGCGAAGTAATTTTCTTATTAGCAGCTTTTAAACAGCATTTGGGCATGACACATGCACCTCAGATATGCAGATATTTCCTTGACTCAGCAAGAAGCGATGCTTCATGTTCCACGAGGCTACTTCAATCAACGCAGTATTGGTGCTCTCTAATAACAGTGCCAATGCAGATGATCCAAATATTTTTCAGGGGCAACAGTTATGCCTGAAATCATGTTAGGTTACAGTTCTTTTAAACACATGATCAGATCATGTTAGAAGTGCTTCTTAAAATCCTCCTATTTATTAGACTAGTCATATCTCTGTACACAGAGACTACTAATTAGGTCCCATGCTATATCATCATCTTAAGAAAAACTTCACTTAGTAATACACATGCTGTGATAAGATTTTTTGAGACCACATTGAGATGATGTACAAGGTGAATTCATTATTTTTAAAATGAAGCTCCTGTTCTTCCAAACGAGAACAAAGGGAACTGAGGGTCAAAATTTTTCTTAATCACAGCTGAGCGATGCCAGGAAAGGCACGTGGAAACCTATTTGTAATTTTCTATTTAAATGTAGAAATGACAAAGGCAAATGAAAATGGTAAAAAAACAGATATGGGTGGAGAAAGAACCTACAACCTTTGCATTTGGCATGCGATGCACTAACCACTCTGCTACCAAGGCAGCATTCAACCGTCCACAATGGCCCCTCAGATTGTCGACGCTCGAACGCGGCCGTAGTACTACAGTGGTTAGTATATCACATGCGTAATGTGGACGTTATGGGTCCGTTTCCCACCCACAGGTGGATGTCGTTTCATCCAATAATTTCCCTTGAATTTATCATTTATATACTTCATATAAAAAACTTAAACCATGTTCCTGTATGCTTTCCTTGGCCTTATTATCTGCTGGCTTCTTCCAGTTCTGTTACTTCCAACACTTATACATATTCTCATCTGGTAAGTAAACAGCTTTTTCATGATGCTGGAATGCAATATAAAACATTATTGCAGGACCGTGTTACGTAGAAAGCCTTACATTGCCCAGGCAAGGTGTATTAATGTAAATCTGAAAAAAAAAACAATTCCCACTCTAGACAGCTATGCTGTGTACTGCTGTGTGCAACAGGGTTTAAAGAAAACTTGTTCAGAAATAAAGCCACCAAACAATGAGGAAATATGAAAACTACTTGAAAATTTGCGCAGTTGCATGTTAAAAATTTAGCACAGCAACAGATGAAGACATATTGAAGGAAGCGCGAGGATGATTTTTTGGAAACACGAGGCAATATACTCGAAAGATGCATATGAGCTTACATGTGGAGAAATATATATTGTTTATGTAGCAGCTAAACTACGAACAGGTCTAGAACACACTGATACAAGGTGTCGAGCATGTAAATCGCATCGCGCCCTTAAGTCAAAGAAACATGGCTTTCTCATGATTCGCTACACATGGGTGGCTCACACAACTTAGCCGCTTCTATATATGCCTTGTAAGTACCAGGTGGTCTGTGTGACTTGTGCAAGCTTTAAATATGCACAAGTACCACGTGGCTGGACAGAACCAAGGTAATGTCGTTTGCCATCGTTTTGAGCAAGTGAAACCAATTTTTGCATGTTTCCTAGTTAGGTAATTAGTTATTAATGATTTTATAACTGCTCAAATATTATATTCAAAGTAAAAGTGTCACTGCGAAAATTGTAAAGCATCCTGAAAAATTCCCAATCCAGCTTTCTACGGCTCAATAGGTGCAATAAAATTTTTTTTCAAGCTTGAAAGAAGCTTGTGAATACATGCAAGAAGTGCTGTGCAACTAACCACTCGTGCGCTTGAACACCATTTGGCTCCTTCGTTCATGCTAGAAAAAAACACTTTTTGAGAAGAATATGCTAGAAATTGATTCATTATTATTGACTATGTTTTAGGCAAAATGCATGAAACAGTGTGACTGCCACCTCCATTTTCAGCGGCATGAATTGACTCCCTTTTCATGCCCAAATCCAGCTATACAGGGTGCATGTTTTGAGTTGCTTTTGTCATTTAGGCTGGTTTTGACTAATTGAAGCTTCGCACCCTAATAATGGAGTGTACAGCCTAAAAAGAAACTGGTACATAAACGGTCGCTGTCAGTACTCCATACTCCTTTAACTTAGTGCAAAGTGCTTGTGAGCCAAGAAGTTGGTAGTTCTAAGCAGTATTTCTCATTCTGACCTAGTGTTATAGCCCAGTTACTATGATGCCATGCTGCTCAGTCATGCTGGTCACAGCTTCAATCTAGGCCATGGCAGCTGCCCTCCAATGGGGGTAAAATTCAATAACGCTTATGAGCACTTAGATTCAGGTGTACATTAAAGAAGGCCAGGTTCCCAGAACTTTAGGTTGTGACTTTGGAATGTAAAAGCCCTAATTTAATTTTGAATCTAAAGGTGCTTTATGAGGAGCAGGACATCATTTTGAGCTTTTGCTGCACTGCCATGGTACCAAGAAGCTCCGAGTAAATAAAAACAATTCCTTAGACAATCTCTATCTCTTGCAAACATTTACAAACACTTCTCTGCATGCACCTGTGTTGCTGTTATATTTAGTTCCGTAAGCCAAGGCGTGTTAGGATGTTAGAACAACTTTCAAACCTGTTTTTTTTTTACCGCTGTAAAGTTGTTGGTTATTTTGCATCACTGTGTGTGCCGATGCACATTTCAGTTCATTAATTTCTTCAGAAAGTGCACTCCTTATTTATTTGTGCATGCAAAAAGGGTTCAGATGAACTGCTTTCTGAAGATCTGTATAACAAGCAAGAACAATTCTATGTAGGCTGCACAAAGAGAAAGGATTGTTTTGTAAATATGTTATTTAGTTCTTTAAAAAAAGGCAGCTGTAATTATTCTGTTCCAAAGTGGAAATTGCCCCTACCTGGCTCTGCTTCATTTTCCGATGTTGATGGTCCATTCGGGGGCACTCAACTGACAGGCTGCACTTTGGCCTTGTCCGGTGTGCTGTCACCAGGCCCATGGTCGATTGGCATCCTCACCAAAAGTCGAGTCCAAACTCTATAAAAGAAACATCTCATCATTTTGCTATCAGTTTTGTCATCTTGTGTATTTGACACACGGCCGTCAGTGAAATATTCCGTCACATGGATACTGAAAAAAAATTCAAGCATTTTCTGGTAGCCAAGCTGAATACACAATAAATGGAGAACATTAAAGAGCAAATATAGTTGTCATATTTGATTGATCAAGTACAGCAGAAATGGAAATAAATCAGTTATACTGTGTCTGTTGGCTTTGAATGCAAGAAACGTAAAAACAGGAACTTGCAGCCACGCCACTTTGAATTTCCCGCGTTTGCTACACCTCACAAGTTTGGCATCGTCCGGTACTCGGAGATAGTAATCGCTTAAAATTAAGATGATTGAGCGTCGGCATAAATTAACAGGATACTTAACCGCACAATGTTTGCGCATAAAACAACTCACGTAGCGAAGCTACTGTCAAATACCCGATGACGCATCTGCGAGCGGTGCGGTTTGGGCGAACAATTCTAAAAGGAATCCGAGTTTCACTTGTTTCACGCCTACTAAGCTAAGATGGAATTTGAGTTTCCTACTTAACTATACTGGATATTTACGCTCCTAATAAAACGCTGGAAATTTTGTTACGTCACATAGCATACGTATGAAAGTGACAAAATTGCTTTTATTGTATTCTGCCCAGGCGGCATGTAGCAGCTACCACTTTCATGCAACAAAAGCATGAAAGTGATACTCACGGCACGGAAAACAAACACATACAGCGCCAACGTTACGCCTCTTGAATTTAGAACTAAGCACGATCAAGCCAGTGTTCTAGCCTTCATAACGCCATGAAGAAGACCCAACATCGAGCGAAACAACTGTCTGCTCTCGAAAATTATTACCGCTTCCATTTACATACCTGCCGCAGCCACAAGCAAAAGTCAATGGGCTGGCTGTCCACAAGCCGCAGGTTAGACTGACAGCAACATATTACGGTAAGGAAAAACAATTTCCACGCTGACTTAGCAGCCGCGGTGTGCGCTAAGTGCCGCAGTTTTCGTTTTCCGCTCGAAATTCACACCATGATGACGGGCACTGCATCTTTCACATGAAATATTGCACACTTTGCTCCGGAGCTAAATAGGAGGGCGAAACGCATTTGCACGTACCTGAAATCCGCTCCAGAAACCCGTCGACGCTTCCGAAGCCCGTACGGCCGCTTCACTTGGACGGGAGGCATTTCTATCAAACATTTCACATGTGACATGTCTCACACCACTTATGCGAACACGAGAAAATGACGCAGGCCGCATTGCGACGCCGTGCAGCCGTGCATCCACCGATGAGCTGCGTGCGCGGACTTGCAGAGAACAAAACTATATAAAACACTAGGAGCGAGAAGATGGCGGCTCTCGTTGCGGAGACGAAGCAGCGGTGAACAACGCTACTAGTCTAGTAACGTTGACGGTGTAGCGGTGAACCAATGTTGCCAACTGTTGGTTCCGACGTTATGCCGGCGGTGGTGGCTTTAGTGGTGTGTGTTGCGGCTGTCTAATTTTTTATTTCTTTTCCCCAAACAGTATGGTTAAGATCAGTTCTTTGTTTACATTTTTTACTGTGTCACTTGGCATTATTTTTTGTCTTTTTATCCGATTAAGCGGTCAATTATGGCCTCCTAGATTCGCGTGCGCCAGCTTCGCATGCAAATCTTGGAGGCATTGCGACAACGCGTAAGGATACGCCGTTCTTGACGTTGTTAACATTTCATCATCGTTACTTCAACTTAGATAGAGGCGTAATGTCCCTTTTCCCGGGATGGGGAGGGGGCGACCAAGACGACATCGCTCAAGCCGCGGTGGTTGCTCAGTGGCTATGGTGTTGGGCTGCTGAGCACGAGGTCGTGGGATCGAATCCCGGCCACGGCGGCCGCATTTCGATGAGGGCGAAATGCGAAAACACCCGTGTACTTGCGCGTTAAAGAACCCCAGGTGGTCGAAATTTCCGGAGTCCTCCACTACGGCGTGCCTCATAATCAGAAAGAGCTTTTGGCACATAAAACCCCATAATTTAGTTTAATTTAACGACATCGCTCAGCGGGGGGCGGGGGAGTAGGTTGGTGTTGGTTGCTATCGCGAAATTCGCGAACCCTGCGATTTTTTTATGACGTAAGCATTTCTATACTTACCCAACAAGAAGAAACCATCCGTCCGTCAGTCCGTACCACATGATATCTTGCAAAATAAAACCCACAGCAGAGAGTGAATTCACCTTCGCGCTAGCTCTCGCGTTAACGCGACCGAAGCGCCGAGAACATACCGCTCACGAAGCTCTCAGCTCATGCTGCACTATGCGCTTTTCGCAGATCACCTTCAAGATAGGTGTACGCGCGTCTATTTTCAATGCAAAGTAAACGGTGAGAACACAGCGCGTGAAGATTTCAGCAGTGGGCACACTCTGTCCGCATCGCAGTTCGCTTTCAAGATACGGTTCGCGCGGCCGTGCCACAAGCAGCCGCCGCCGGAGAACGGTTGATAATGGTTCGACGCGGATGAGGAGGGCTAAAGAGCTGATAACGGCTCGAAATGAACGGAACGTCAATAGCGCACCTGGCCCCGCCACCTGCAGTACTTTGCTTTCGCCATTCACTTGGCGCCGCCGACCACAGCAGCTCGTGTCGCCGCAGCGCTGTCGCTTATACTCGTCGGATCAAGTCTCGTAACAATGATAACGAGATGGACTGCGTGTAGATGCGGAAGAGTCACAATGCTTGCGCATACTCAGACAAATCCCAGATGAGTTCCTGTGTGATTTTTTTTACCAGAAATGTGCAGTCGGGGGTGACCCAGAGTTGACAATGCATGAAAGAGGGGTGCGAAGCTTTTCTTTTTATGAGAGTCTTGCCCAGCTTTCAAAGATCTACACAAGTTAAGACTTGCTGATGGCTGTATGTGTTTTTTTTTTGTTATCGCATGCCCTGGAACCACCATGAATCCTACTGTGTAATGACATTAGAGCAGTATTCACGTCCAAAAGGAAATGCAGCTGGTAATAGGGCTGCCTAAGGTTTGCGGCCTGGCGGCAGCTCCTCTCCCCTCCCCCGTTTCCGTTGACAAGTCAGGGGGAGGGGTCTAGAGCAATCTTACACCCCCCTCCCCTCAGTGGCGTGGCCAGATAATTTTTCGTCTGAAGGGGGGGGGGGGGTCCCAATCGACCGTGGAGGGGGAAGGAGCGGGGCCATTGCCACAGTAGCAAAAAATGTACTGTTGGCGAGCGTTACAAGTGCCCGGCGTGGCCCCCTTGGCTACGCAGCTACTCCCCCCCCCCCCCCCCCCCCGCAATCGACGTAAATCGAGCTATCAGAGCGTGCATGACGCGCATGCATGACATAACATGAATGACATGCCGCGAAGCTGGCATGGATGTTGTTGTGTCGGCAGCGGCAGGCAAGCGGGGGGCCTCGACGGGCGAACGCGCGGCTAGCGCCGGCGCAGTGAAGGAGACACGGAGCTAACTGCTCCCGCTGAAAACCGGAACGAAGACTCCGCCGACCCGCGGCTGTTTATTACTTATAAAGGCTTCACACACTAGATGACACCTCCCGATTGGTCCAAGCTTGTCACATGACAGAAGGGGGGTGCGCCATCTAGCTAAACAACTACAAAACATACGTGTACGATGACACAGAGATCTGACAGGGGGCGACACTATACTACATCATCCCCCCCTGGAAACAAAGCGAGCATACAGTGAAACGCGCACACAAGACGCGCACTTAAGTCCAAAGGCAATTTCAGTTCATTCCCCCCCATGTTCACACACGCGCACCAGTCGCACACAAAGCACGCACTTAAGTCCACAACAAATTCAATCCATCCCCGCCCAAGTTCACATACACGTGCACCAGTCTTGGGCACCAAAATACGGGCAGTCACTCAAAGTCCAACAAGAAACAGGGCACAAAACTCACTGCACCGCAACAAGGAGCACATTTTATATTAGTGTTAATGAAACATGTGGACTGTCTGGTAAATGTCACAACGAGGCCCTTAGCCGTGGCATTTCGAAGACGGAAATACACTCTACACTACATAAACAAAATCATCGAGCCACGGAGGCCGTTTTCTGTCACGATGAGGACGCGTGCGTACCTCAGAAGAACTTTGGGGGTTGCGACGCGTATCGGTCGACTTCGAAGACCCAGTCGTCCCACTACTATTTCCCTCCCCCTGGTTGGACAATTGAATGTGGTTGTCTCTCAAAGCTGGAGAGGGTTGCCCAGGAAGCTCCTCTCGACGTCCCAACAAGTCCTGGGAGGCTACCAATTCCCCAACGGAATCAGAGACGACTGCTGACTGTGTAGACTCTGAAGTGATACAGTCAGACGCACAACTTAACTGAAGCTTATGACTATGAGAAGACGCTGTCACTACAGACAAGTCATCGGAATGACTATCCAAGTTTGAATACGAGTACAAAAAGTCCCTATTACTTGTACACAACGTACTACCTGCTGGATCCTTCACTACGGTTAACTTAGACACATGCCACGTTTGCCCATCACTAAGTACAAAAATAGATGGTCCTATCTGGGCCTTGACTTTACGAGGTTTACTGTACTTAAAAATTCCTTTCCTGTTAAATCTGATTCTGACGGTGTCTCCCACCTTGATACGAGTTGCCTGAGCACCTCTACATTTGTCTACGTACTGTTTAGTCTGCGACTGTTTCTGCAAGACCCTTTCTTGAACTTGAGACACAAGACTGTCCTGTTCCCGTAGATCTACACAGAGCCGCATGGTTCCATCCTTCTTGTGCACCACCACGAGTGGAGACACCCACTCGGAAGCCTCGACGCGCTCGATGACGTCGCAGTCCTCGAGACGTTGCAATTCATTTGTTACCTGGTCACGGAGAGCCAGGGGTAGTCGGCGCAACTTTGAAGATACTGGTTTCGCATCTTGCTGCCGATGAATTCGGTGCACAAAGTTGTTGACGAGGCCCAACTCGTCACTGGAAAGGTGACCAAAACCCGGAGGCACACCTGTGGGGCTCTGTACTGAAGGAAGCGATGGTAGACATGGCAGCGACGTACCGTCGATCTGTATGCCCAAGCGTTGGATGGCGTCTAAACCCAGCAGTGATGTTCCTGTAGTCGTTACATGGAACGTGACGGAGCATGACCTTTGGAAAAACTGGACAGTGGCTTGAAACAGGCCTTGAATGTCGATGTGTTGCTTGGAGAAATTTTTCAAGTCCACTGTTGTTTGTGACAGTTTGTGCTGTCGACCAAAGTGCTTTCCAAAATCTTCGGCCGTCATCAATGAGACAGACGCTCCCGTATCCACCGGCAGTCGCATGGAGACGCCGTTCACTACGACCGGGACTTGTAAATCCTTTTTAGTTTCCAAAGTGCTCACCGTCAAGACAGACGCGGACGGCTGTCCCGCGGAAGTTGAAGACAGCGTCGCTGCGGAAGAGACGTGTTGAACAGTACGGGTTTTTCGGCAAACTGATGCAAAATGGCCCAACGTGTGGCAGGCGTTGCACCGCCGGTTCCTTGCTGGACAATTCCTGTACGTTGCAATATGCTTCGTGCTGCCACACCGGTCGCATGCACCACGGTTCCCGGAGAAGCCATGTGCGAAATGTCCGTCGTCTCGGCGGCCTCTCGGAAGAAGGCCGTGGTCTCGGCGGCCTCTCGGAAGAAGGCCGTGGTCTCGGCGGCCTCTCGGAAGAAGGCCGTGGTCTCGGCGGCCTCTCGGAAGAAGGCCGTGGTCTCGGCGGCTTCTCGGAAGAAGGCCGTGGTCTTGGCGGCTTCCCGGAAGAAGTCGGCCCTCTTGGCGGCTTCTCGGAAGAAGTCGGCCCTCTTGGCGGCTTCTCGGAAGAAGTCGGCCATCTTCATGGCCTCCCGGACTACGTCGGCCATCTTGGCGGCTCCCCGGAAGAAGTCGGCCATCTTGACCCGTCGACGGAACGCCAAGCTGGGATGCTTCAATTCTTCGAACATTTTCGGAGCCGAACGCGCGGTTCGCTCGATGCAAGGCTTCTAACGAGCGTCCAATTTCTTCTGCCTTGTCCAGGGACAGGGTTTCGCCATGAGCCAGCAACTTTTCGCGAACGCTGACGTTCGCTACGCCATGTATTATCTGGTCTCGGACGCGCTCGTTGTAGGCTGTGCCGAAGTTGCACTGTACCGCCTTCTCCTTCAATGCGGTCACGAATTCCAGGAATCGTTCTCCCTCGAACTGCTTCCGACTGGTGAATTCGTGCCGTTCCGCCAGGACATTTGTTGACGCGGCGAACAGCCGGTCAAGCCGCTCCAAGAGTCTCGGAAACTCTGACGCTGGCGGGACCGCATCACTTGACGTTGACGCTGCGCCGGTCGACTGCCTTGCTGCTTCGCTTGAAGCTGACGCTGCGCTGGTTAACTGCCTTGCTGCTTCGCTTGAAGCTGACGCTGCGCTGGTTAACTGCATTGCTGCTTCCTGCTCCTCGTCTGCAAAGTACTTCCGTTGTCCCTCACGCCCGAGAGCGCTGACAAGCGCGGACGCTCGTCGTGCGTCCGTCCAGTCGCCACCGCCGGCCGCTTCGAGGTGGGCCTGAAAAATTTTTTTCCAGCGATACCAAGGGATTAACGGTGGCCCGGGCAATTCCAGAAAAACGGGAAGGTTCGCCGTGAAAGACGCCATGCCCGGTAGCGTGCAGGAGACAGTGCAGAAAACAAGCCGGAGCTCGCCGCAGGAATGGGCAAGGAAGAACAAAGGGGGCGAGAAGGCCTAGGCTCGGAAGCCTCGCGACGCCAAGTGCGTCGGCGGCGTTTGCCTGCCGTGCGGACACGGGAAGGGTCGCTTCACTTACGAAGCTCGTTGGTTTCCCGGGGCTTCGGTCGGAACCGCTGCGGGAATCCCATCCTCGTCGCCAAAAGATGTTGTGTCGGCAGCGGCAGGCAAGCGGGGGGCCCCGACGGGCGAACGCGCGGCTAGCGCCGGCGCAGTGAAGGAGACACGGAGCTAACTGCTCCCGCTGAAAACCGGAACGAAGACTCCGCCGACCCGCGGCTGTTTATTACTTATAAAGGCTTCACACACTAGATGACACCTCCCGATTGGTCCAAGCTTGTCACATGACAGAAGGGGGGTGCGCCATCTAGCTAAACAACTACAAAACATACGTGTACGATGACACAGAGATCTGACAGGGGGCGACACTATACTACAGATGTCATGACTTCATCGTCATCGTCAGCCTATTTTGATGTTCCACGCAGGACGAAAGCTTCTCCAGCGATCTCCAATACCCCTGTCTTGTGCTAACTGGTTCCATGTGTCTTCAAATTTCCTAATTCCATCACGTCCACCTTATTCTCTGCCGTCCTCGACTGTGCTTCCCTTCCCTTAGCACCCATTCTGCAACTCCAATAGACCAGCAGTTATCTCCCTTACGCATTGCAATGTCTGCCCAGCACGACTTCTTCCTGTTGATGTCAACCAGAATATCAGCTACCCCCGTTCGCTCTCTAATCCACATCGCTGTCTTACAGTCTATTATCGTCATGCCTAATATTTTTTAATTCCATCGCTCGTTGCGCGGTCCTCAACGTCTTCCCAAGCTTTTTTGGTAACTTCCAAGTTTTGGTCCCATACGTTAGTAACGGTAGAAAGCAATGATTAGCAGTAAGCTCCATGGTTATGATTTAGTAATGCCTGCCGTAAGCTCTCCAACTAGTTTTTATTGTTCTTGATTTCCTTGATCAGAGGCCCCTGCGAGTAATTAACCTCAATAAACGTATTTCTGCGCAGGTTCTAGAGGCTGACTGCCGAGCATGGCATTTCGTTCTCTCGCCAGGCTGTGGAACATTTCTTTTCTGCATACTAACTTTCAATCAGACTTTTACACTTTCTGCGCTAAGGTCCTCAAACGTTTGTTGCAAATAGTCTGCAGAGTTGCCGAGTATGTCAATGTCATCTACAAACCGTAAGTTGGTGACCTATTTACCGTTAGCCCTCACTCCTAACCATTCCCAGTCTAACTGGTTGCACACCTTTAAGTATTCAGTGATAGCATTGTAAATACTTTGCCATTGATCATGCGAAGCCTTTTGCAGATATCTGGCTATGCAAAGTCGGCCCGTTAGTGTCATCCATTCGATATCAACATTCGTGGGAAACTTCATTTTTTTACCGCTGTTCGAAGTCAGTGCGCTGGTGCCTAGATGCCCCGATCTAATCATTCCAGCTACCTGATTCAAGCGCAGGTAGCGCGCGTTTCATGCTAATATCAACGCGTTAACTGCCAATGTTCATTTATCATATACTGTGGGCTTGTTCACTTACGCCCTTATAATTAGGGTGTAAATTAGAAAGACTGGGGTGTTCCAAGGGTGTTTTCTTCTTGAACACCCTTTTCCGCTTAAAAAGGGTGTTTGAAGGGTCTTTACAAGGGCGAAAAGATAAGTACACCCGCATTATACCCATAAGGGTGTGAAAATTTTAAGAGTGTATCGCACAGCCGAGATTCGGGTGTTTATCTAGCTCCAGGGCTAGCTTTCTCATCCCTACATTAAATAGCAGTGGAGAGAGTATAGCTCCCTGAGGGGTACCTCTGTCGGGACTGTTGAAGGTGTCCTCGTGGAGCCTAATCCAATTGTGGCCGTGCGGTCGCTGAGGAACGAGCGCACGTAGTTATAAATTCGCGCTCCGCAGTTCACCGCTTCCAGTCCCTCTAGAATAGTGTGGTGGGAGATGCTGTCGAAGGCCTTTTTGATGTCCAATGCCAGTACAAATTTATCGTCCGATCCTCTGTTGGGGTGCAGGACTTCGTGCTTTAGTAGTAGAAAAACCTCCTGCGCCGACATGTTGGGTCGGAAACCGAACATGTTTGAGGGGAACATGTTGTTTAGCTCTATGTGGTTCGAGAGCCGGACCTGCACAACCTTTTCAAAGAGTTTCCCCGCTCACGACGTTAGGGAGATGGGTCGAAGGTTATTGATGTTACGAGGCTTACCTGGTTTAGGAATGAGAATAATTTTTGCTTCCTTCCATTCTTTTGGAAGGACGCCGTCCTCTGTCCAGACCGTGTTGTTAAAGAATTTGGTCAAGCTCTTTAGCATGTCGTCACTTAGATTGCGAATCGTTGCGTTCGTGACCTGATCTACCCCTGGGGTCGTGTTTTTCCTGAAGGAGTGTGCCGCTGCATAAACCTCTTCAAAGGTTATGGGGGGCGTCTAGTTCCGGTTGGTCCTGACCTTCGTAAACGGGTTTGACGGATTGCCCAGTCGGAACAGTACATACGTATATCTATTTAATTTTGTCTATCATGTCAGCTTCCCGACCTTCAAAGTGGTTTTCAAGCAGCTTGAGTGTGCGATTCGCGACTGTTTTTGTTCCCCGGGTCAATCATACTTCGAAGAATGCGCCATGTTTTCTTTGCAGTCAACGTGCCCCGAAGCGAGTCGCTGAACTGACGCCAATTTCTGTCGCTTAACTTTTGTGCGTATTCGTTAGCTTCCTGCGCTAGCTGAGCTATCCGTATCCTGAGTTTGCGATTAAGCTTCTGCCTTTTCCATCTTTCTGTGAGGCCTCTCCGGGCTTCTCAGAGATGCAAGAGGTGATGATGCACGGCTGAAGCCTCCGTTGTCGTTTCAATTGTTTTTGTGCACCCAGAGTGAATAACTCTGATCTGCTCGGCCCATTCTCCTACATCTGTTGTGCTGCCGATTGTTTTCTGTTTTTCAAGAAATTTGGTCCAGTCGGATAGCCTTGCCTTGCCAATATCTCTTCGAATCCTGGCTGCATTAACCGATATGCTTAAGCTATAGTGATCGCTTCCTAGGTTTTCACCTAGGTTCGTCCATCGCGTCTCACTTTCGTTGTTGGTGAACGTGACGTCGGGGGAAGTGTCCTTGGACACCCTGTTCCCGATTCGCGTTGGGAGATCCGGTTGAGTTAGCTGGAAAAGTCCGTAGCGCTCTACAACGTCTGCTAACCAGATGCCCTTGGGATTGTCTCTACTGTAGCCCCAGTTTGAGTGTTGTGTGTTAAAGTCGCCTAACAATATTAATTTGTCCCTACCTTGAGCGAGTCGCACCGCGGTGGCCACCACGTTTTCGAAATCCGCCCGTTTTTCTCTGGGAGAACTATAAACATTGACAATAATTGTTTTAGGTTTGCCCCTTTTCTGCGGCCAAATCGTGATTATCTGGTGCTGAATAGGTTCCCCCAAAAAATAATTTACGCTAATCGCGACATCCTTCTTGGCAAAGGTGGCTACTTGAGGGTAATCTGGGTGAGCATAAAGCTCGTATCCTTTGAGTTTTTTATTTTGTTTTCCTATTTCCTGGATACAGATAACGTCGGGAGGGATTGAGGCCGATTATATGTAGTGCGTGAAATTAGCCAATTTAGTGCATAGCGTGCAGCAATTCCATTGCCAGATTTCAATGTGTCCGGTCTTTGTGTTGTTTGCCATATTATCCATGGATATTACTGGCACTATCAGTGTGCTTTATAGCTTTCGGTGTCCTGGTAGGAGCTCCTGGACTTTCACTGACCCTCTTTCGGGGGATGGCTGCGGCTTTTGTTTGTACATCCTCTACCATTCGCTTGAGTTTAGATGAAAAGACTCCTCAAGAACAGCAGACGCTACGTAGGTCTCAAGTACAAAGCCATTTTGAAAAGGCCCCATGACGACAATTTTGTTTGCTTCCACGATTGGCTGGCGGAGTAACACACTCCGCGTGGTCTGTGTGCCTTGGTTGCCAACTGCTTTTTTTTTTTCAAGTTGTATTCTACTATAGTAATCTTTATTTTACACTTTCGCTTGTTTGCTTGTTCTTTCCATGGCAGTGTTGTTCCTGCGCTTTCTTCCTGCGCGAGTACATTTGACGTGGTTCTTTGTTTGCCAAGTAAAGAAGAGGTGTATCTCACAGGCGTACCTGTGAGATACACCTTATTTCGTTTCCTTTTTGCGGGCTTACGCGTCTTTATAAGGAATGGTAGACGTTATTCACATTTTTACTAGTAAAAGTACCCCTCCCTCCCTCATTTGCGTAGAAAAGTAGCCTTGGGTTGCCCCCCCCCCCCCCCGAAAAAAAGTCCTGGGTACGTGCCTGCCAGCAAGTGTGCGGCCTGTAGGGTGAGCAACACGGCAACAAAGAACGTCAAGCGGAAAGTCAGAGAGGCTAAAATAATCTCATGGGTGGCAGCGATGGCAAGAAAAAACCTGCCACGAGTAACTACTTAAGAAGAAAAAACGAAATCAGGAAAGAAACAATTTATGACAACTCAAAGCGAAGCTGATTACTCTTCGAAGCGAGATCGGGGTGCCTTAGAACACGCGCCTATAAAACGAGATATAAGCAGGAAGAAGAAGCATGTGCTTGCTGCGGTAAAGCTAGGGAAACTATGGAGCATGTTTTATTAGAATGTGAATACATTTGCCCAGCGGTCGATTTAGGCACCACTGACCTCCTTGAAGCCCTTGGGTTCAGCGAGAGTAGGGGAGAAGTAAACATGGCCGCAATAGAGATTAATAAGAGGCTAATGGAAGTTTGATGGAAGTAGGGAACCGACAAAAAACGGAGACGTACAAAGGCAAAGTTCACAATAGGGGGTCAGAAAATTTGGTTGTAGGAGTTCATCGTGTACTTCTCCCGTTTTTTTTTTTTTTTTTTTAACCTAGGTAAGACATTAGGCAGTATAATAGCAAGAGCTTGGTTGCGCAACCCACCACCCCGTTCCAAAGGGGACGCTCATAACATCCATCCATCCATCCAGTCTTTCTTCAGTCTTTGTAATTGCAATACATTATAGGATAGTTTGTCTTAAAACTTGGCATTCATTTATTGGGGAGGAAATTTCATTCGCAAGCTGAGACATGAGGCAATGTGTAAACAGTTCAACACTACACATATCTACATTACGTTACCTTTTTTTTCTTTTGGCATTCCCACCTAGAAGTTCCAATTCAGCCTGAAAATAAGTAAGTGCTAGAAAGATTCAGTTCATTTTATTCCTTCGACCGAACGATGACAGCGTGGATACTGTCACGTGGTAGTGACGGTGAAGAAAGCAGCCAAACTGGGAAAGACGAAACTAGCGTTTTATTTGGCGAACTTGTGCCCTCAAAAACAGGCTACACTCAATGAACGGCGACAGCGGCGAACACAGTCAGCGATGGTCGAAAATCTGATCAGTGGGTCAAGCGCGTCGGCTTTTATACATCACTCGTCGAACGTTCCAGAGTAATCGCTGGGACCCGCGTGCCTTCCAGAAAGTCCTACCCTAGAGAAAGGAATACAACAAGAGCGGACAGTCCCATAGAGCCCACGGCCCAATTGACTGCAGCGCACCAAGCCATCGGCGTTAATACCGGAAGCACACTTCCGGTTTCGGTTTTGTGCGCGCGCATATTGAATACTAGCTGGTACGCGTCACGCGGGCTGCGCTTTCTTTTTATTTTTTTGCTTCTACAGCTCAACCGCGCGATCTCTTCGCACGATATCGTTTTATTATTAAGTAAAATTGATTGCCAACGATCTTCACGAGCCTCCATCGAATATGTGCCACGTGCAATTTCATAAAGACGCAATACGCCTTGTGAAATGAGGAAATGTTTATTTTATTCTTTGTGAATGCTCGTTGTGGGCTTTTTGTGCATTCATCCAACGTTGTGGCACCAGGTCAGCAGCAGTAGTTTCCATAGGAAGCTCCACCCGACGACGTCAGCTGAAAAAATTCAATTACAAGCAAGTATTAGTGTGGCATTAATTTGCAAGAATAATGCATGTAGAGGCGACAGTGGTAAACGGGCGACATAACAAACAAAAGCTGTTTGTATTTACACACACGGTGTAGGATATACCCGACTCAACCCAGACAATACCGTACACACCACGAAAACATTCTATTTCCAAGCATTCCCCTCTTCCGGGACCTTATTTCCTGCAGTTTAATGGCACGAATACACGGGCTACTGCGCATTTCCAGAACTTGGCTAGAACCGACGCGATATGGTACGCTACGAACACACAGAGGCGGCCAGAACACATGCTCTGAACCAGACCATGCAGGACGCTCGCAGAATACCTTCTACTCGCACTCAAGACATTCGTGGGTGCCGTTCAGAAGACGAAATTTTCAAGTTCCCAGTTTCTGGCGTTTGAGGTCCTTGGCGCTTTCTTTTGCACGTTCTGCCGGAGTAAGCAACACACTCCCGTGTTATCACTCTTGACAGTTGCTCGTCGCGTTTTCGACAAGCGAGAGTACCGAAAGAATGCTTAAATTGTTGCGGTGCCATAATTATCATAAACTTGTCGCAGTAATTTTCAGTACGCGCCAAACTAACTTTGTCACCACGGCCGATCTACTTTTCGCTGTGTCACGACAGGCGCGGCGAGCGTGCCTCATAAGTAACAAATAAGAGCACCGAAAATAATTTTCAACAATGTTGGGCGTCAGGGAAAGCGCCAGGAACTTGTTTTTTCAGTGCATTAAAGCGCGAAACTGCGCACCACGGCCGCGCTGCTTTTCGCTAACCACGTCACAGCGCCAGGCGCACTCACTGCGCTTGAAAAGTACCCCAAGAACTAACGAAATTAGTTAGAATAATGTTGGGGGCCAGAGAAAGCGCCAAAACTTTTCGCAGTAAGAGTACACGCGAAACTGCGTCACAACCCCCTGTGCGACTAGCGTGCCCAAAAACTACCGAAATAAGTTAAAGTAGTATTGGGGCTCATAGAAAGCGTCGCAAACATCTCCCAATACGATTCATTTTTTTTTTTTCAAATTAACTGCGCCACAACGGCCGCGCTGCTTTTCGTTAACTGCGTCACAAGTCTAGCCTATAGGGGCCGTGCTGTAAGCCTAATTGCTTGAAATGCGTCGCAGACTGTCAAACAATATTTCTAACCTTGCCATAGTTCAATAGTGTAGCGGTGCCATGTCGAAGTTTAGAAGGAACAATTCGCTGTGAGCCCACCAAACCAGGCTAAATCCCAAAATATAAAAACAGGTAGACGGGTGAACCAACAGGCCAACGCTCACATGGGCGGCCGGTCTCGCTCGCTTCAGCGGTGTCTGACGAATGACGCGTGCATCTGGCTCGTCATTCGCTGATTCGCCTGTCGCTAGGCAACGGAAGTAAGCAGCAAAGTTTAATTTATACGCAGATATTTTTACTTTTCCTGGGAAAGAATAAAAATATAAAACAATTTCTGTTAATCTCATTTCACATTCTTTTTTCTTCGATGCTCGCAGCATCAAACGGTCGGTGTTAATACTATACCGTGACGTATTTCCTGCTTCCAATTTTCGCCGAGTGTTCGCTCTTGTTATATTCCTTTCTCTATGGTTCTAAATTATTCGCGTCGCGCACACATGCGATCAGATTACACAAGGTTCGGACAAAGACAGCGGATGGAAGCATCGATAACATTCCAGAAACTTCGGATACATGCAGGCGCGTCCTGCGCTGTGCGATAACATTTGTTAGGCGGTGAAACGTGTCGGCCGATAAAGACAAACAAGTACACGTGTCGGCGTATCGGGGTCCAAACCCAAACACGGTCGCCAGGCGTAGCGTCGTCGGAGGTTCTAGTGTCGGCTGTCGGCACGCTGCTGGTTCTTGATCCGTAGGCGGGCGAGCTGTCGGGCTTCTTCGACGTGCTGGAGATAGGTGGCGACGTCAAGATTCTCTTCGTCAGTGGCGTGCGGCAGCATGGCGTCGAGCGTCCGTCGTTGGGTTTCTTCCGTAAACCAGCTTAAACGGCGTGATCTGTGTTGTTTCTTGCACCACCGTGTTGTAAGCGAATGTAACGTACACTGTAAAAAAATTTTTAGCAGCTCCTACCAATATGGACAGTTCATTTGGTCTCGTGATGTCGCACAACCCTACAGCCAATCAGGGCCCGGCCATGTCGGCTGCCGGCTTCCACCAGTCAGTTACACCAACTGTTATTTTTTGCTGCCCAGCAAGCTCGCACTCCTCCACCATCGTCTACAGAACACCCACTCTATGAGCCACAAAAAAATTTACAAACAAAAACTACAAGCTGTGCTAAGAACGGTAGAAAATCTAGGCGCATACTTTTTCTTGCAGTAAATGCAAAGTAAATGTGTTTCAACATTTTCATGAATGTTCCCTTAAGTGGAACGAGCACTGGGCACAGAACCTAGTGGCGAATAAAGGTGCGAGAAAGCACTAAAGTTGTGGATAAGCCTGCCAATTGCTTCTGTCTCAAAATTATTCAAGAGGAAATATACCACATTTTGTATATTGTTTTTTACTTTCATATTCAAGCACTTCCAACTTTGGTTTTTGGGAAATTTTAGTTTCAAGACTTTTATTCGATGTATGAAATTCGAGTTTTCATCCATGAAATTGTATTTATATAGCTCTTTTCTGATATATGTTATAGCAAGGTACTGCAGTAACAGTAATAAAGATATTTCCAGCACCTCTCTGAACTGTCTGCTTTAAAAGGGTTAAAATTGCTAGCAATCACAACTTTTTCTAAAAAGTTCTTCCCCACCTTCTGTAATGGCATAAAAGCAGTAATTTTAAAACAGCCCACCAGCAATGTTTCCAGAAAATATGTGCGAAAGTAAGAAATGCAACAGGTGAATACCAACACATATCAGGAAAGATAAAGAAAACAAGACCTCACCTCTGCACAAACTCCAATGTCAAAGCCACTTCAGGTGGATACTCGATGTTAAGAACGAAGTATAAGGGAAACATGGCTTTGAAAGCTGCAGCCCGCTGAGTAGTCAAGATAGCAACACCATCCACATAGACAGTGAACATTTCTGCCTCAAAGAGACCTGGTCCTAGAAAAAATAGAACAAAGGAATGTTAGTACATCGTGAGATGGTCAATGATCCCAAAATCTAACCTTTCATACATATTATGGGCGTCAATGGCATGTCTCCCAAGTCATCGTCATGGGCGGTCTCCTGCAAAAGCAAGATAGAGGGAAGGCATTCAAAAACTGATATCTTGCTGCATGAAATAGAAATGAGATTGTGTCAACGCCTGCGGAATGCACACGATCATACTCTGTGCAAAGCAATTGCCTTCTCACACTCATTTCAAAATCTTGTTCAACCATGGACAAGAAAAGCAGATATTTGGACGTAGCAGCTGATCCCTCGGCTGCACCTGTCAAGTACACAAAGAACAAAGCTACAGGTCATGAGAGAGACTGATATTTAGGCAAATCCATCAAGGTTCTGGGTTCAAATATGCGACCGGGAAGAATTTTTATTCGAATGCAAAGTTTGTGTGAAAGCTGCACAGCTTTCCTGCATAGCTGGGTTGTCGTTCTTGCGTGCATGCTAAAGAGAAATTACTCCTTTATTACAGGCCATCCGTCATATTACAACAATGACAGGATAAACCACATGCAAAAGCCAAAACAGTTCTAAAGACAGATTTTGTTATTAGCTGCACAATTACATTGACACGAAATCAGCTGGACGTCTTTAAACCATACAGAAACGTTTATTGGTTGCAGCCACAAACATATTTCTTACTAAGGCAGACTAAAGAGATATTTTTCATATAACCTTTATCGCCGCTAAAATTTGGGGAACACCTAGGCTATGCCCTAAAGGATATAACGAGACTGTGTTAACGGCTCCCGTCTGCGGACCCTTGTTCGCATAGGTGACATGCACTTTTCTACTCACTTTATAATCCAATTTGTGCCGCTATATATGCCACATACTCATTAGCATACAGTCATAAGCTACCACATTTTGTGAGACTAACAAAGCTTGAAGCTCCACTTTAACCAAGCCGTACGAATGTGCCTTAGGAGTAGTGTGTCTCAACAGGGATCCGAAGGTACCATAGAGTACCATTTCCATTTCGACCTCCCATCTCAATGAAGTTAGATGAGCTGGCTGGTCCTGCCAACTGCCATTTCACACCGTCTCGCAACACAATCCACCAACCAATCATTAGTGCCCTGCCACAGGCATGCTCGTGATCTTTTGCTTACAATGCCAAAGGCTAATATTCTGTAGGACGAGGCGTTGAAGCCAAAGGCTAATATTCTGTAGGACGAGGCGTTGAACGATATTGCGTGCATAGTTCTTAACACTATTTATACATTAGTGCCATTCTGCTGTATTTTTCCTGATACCTCCTCCCAGAGTATCTTTCAGAGCACTCTAGCATGAATAAACAAAATCTGCAAAGCTCAAGACTGATAAAAATTAAGACAGCAGATTTTAAATACCACCACCCTAACTACATGTAACATTTTGTTAGTAAAAGAATGCAGATATGGAGTGGAACTTTTTATACACATGCAATGCACATCTGAATTCTGCATGCACAAGCACTTTTCTGCCAGATGGCAGCAGAAAAGAAAATTTTGAGCTTGCCTCAACGGTCTTGTAGATGAGCTCTTCATCCTCGTCAAAGAGGGCAAGGAGGAGAACAAGTGCACCTTCATGTTCTGGTGTCACACTCTTGAGACGGCTCTTTGCTTGCTGAATTTCTCCGAGACATTTGTTCACCTTCGGCCGCTTCATCTGACTATAAGCATAACGATATACACGCAGCCCAACGCTTTCCATGTTAGCACCAATTCTTTGGCAAACCTCACTACCAAGTAGCTCCTTGGAATGCTCAAGAAGGCAGTCCTCAGTAAGCAAAAACGGCCAGTTCTTTTTTACTTCTGTCACACTCCCCGAGTGATTAATGGTCAGCCTTTGTGATGCATACGTCTCAATCATTAAACGAGTGACAAGCTGCTTGTTGGGATGCATTTTAGCATACTCAGAAAGAAGCTGTTGCTGCTTTTCTCGTTGTGTCAACAAACTTTCTCCACTTGGTAACTCTGGCTGCCATGCTACGCAACCATAGGAGTCACGGGTAGATCGTGGACGTGGCTGGAAGGAGTCTGGGTCATCAACAATTTCTGCAGGCAGCGCATGTGCAATTGGTCTCTTCTTGTTATTGACGCAGTTCTCGAGCTTCCACATCAATGTCTCAACTCCTGTGCCACCAACTGTACCCTGCAGCAAATCCTGAAATGATGACGGGTACATTGACACAACTTTTGTTGCAATTATTCTCAGGTTACGTCTGCCAGGCGCTGAATGCTTATGCAGGATTAGAGAACTCAGCATTCTCACCATCTGGTTCAGATCGCTTTTTGTAGGCCTTTCTTGTGCTTTGCATGCTTGAAGTAAACTTGGCGGGAACATTTCCCAAGGTATGCAAAATTTCTCAGCCCATTCATCTAGCTGCGAGTTGGCATCTGAATTCACCTTAGCACAACTGCCACCCTGCCCTGATGTGACAGGAGCAGCACTGATGGTTTGAAACTTCTCAAGCAGGATGCGTCTTTGCACAGGGGCTAAGAAGTCTAAGTCTGATTCTTGTAGATATCTGAAGTGTTCTGCACATTTTACTCCCAACTCCTGAATTTTCCGACTGATGGTGATGAAGTCCTCCTCGCTGAGTGCTGGAAGCCACCCCTGAACAAGTGACATGAAGTCCTCTGGGCTGAAAAATAAATTAACAATAATCTAAAACTGCATGCTTCAGTGCAATGACTGTGACTTTTGGATGGCCGACATCATACGACTCAAGCGGATAGTAATCTAGAAGCTCGTAAATGGAAATGCACTTCAGTGTCCCTGATTCTGGGCCCGGCAAGAAATACACCATCATCATAGGTTCCAAAACAGAACAAGTGACACGAACAAGAAAAAAGACTTTGTTCTCTAGCAATGAAATGAAAATGATCCGACCAAACACCACCCTACTTTCTTCACGACTCCAGATCACGACCATGTCTTTGCTGTACTTGATGCCCCTGTATTCAATTTGGTATGTGCAATACAATTCCTTTCCTAGTACTCCATAGGTCTTGATGGCTTCCTGAACTTCCATATTGAACAAACTAGGGCAAAATATAAATGTGGAGTCAATCGCCAAGTCTCTTTCAAAACGGCAGCTACTCCCCCTGAATGCCTGAAGAAGCTGGTGTTTTTCAGCAAGTGTCAGCGTGATGTTCTTAAAGTTCTGGGCACTTCTTATGCACTTGCGAAAATAGCCATGCTTGCTTTCACAACGCATAGTCCATAACCGAATAAGCGGTCCAAACTGAGTAATGAGATGGGGGTAGTGAACCATGTAATGGTGCTTCGGTTTCAGAGGAGTACCAGGAAAGAGCTCAGTTCTTCGGTCAATGTAATCTTCTATCAAATCTTTCAGTCTCATTATCATGGGCATATTTATTGCTGGAGCGCATGCCAATTGAACAAGTTCAGTAAGCATCAACACTAACTCCCATACAGGGTCATTTCTGCACACCTTGTTATACAGAAAGCAGGGCAAAAACCGAAGCATATTCCAGTTCTGGATTGCATGTCCACTCAGCTTTTTAAATGTCTTGAAAACCTCAGCTGGCTGGTCGTTCACGTCCACTCTTTTGAACTTGAATGAAACAATCCTTTTATTCAGTTCTTCATCAGTTCTTCAACAGACAACCATCGCTGCTTCGTGATGAAGTATTGTAGCATCAATGGAAGATCGTATGAAAGCACACCTTCAAACAGGTCATGTGCTAAACATGGAGGGAGCCCAGGAGCACAAATGTGAAAGTATTTTAGGCCATTAAACAAAGCATCAAATTTAATGCCTTTGCACGAAACAAGGGTAGAGTCATCCTGGAGTTTCTTCACTGCCTCTTTGTAGTTCCCTTCATTTCTTAGTTCACTGTTGTCAAAAATGGTTTTCGCAAACATGTTTTCACGCTTTACTAAACAAAATCTGCAGATGTATTCGGCAGTGCTGAAATTTTCCATGAATCCACCAATACTGTGGCTGCCTAGATTGTCGCCCAGAATTGCCACCACAGTGCCGTATGTGGGAATGCTGTCCACCAACATGCAGCCAGCTTCTAGCTTTTTGATGTCATTAATCAACGAAGCAAACACCTTGTCCTGTCCGAAGAACAAAACGTCACTTTCTTTACAAAGCAACACTAATTGAACTCCACAGGTACGACTTCTGTTCCAAGAACGTAGGTTTCCAAGCAGCACATACACAGCTAGAATTTTGTGCTTCTTTGCTGAACCTAAAGGATTTACCACTTCAAAAGCATCTTGAAAAAGAATCAAACGCAAAGCAGTGGGGTGATCCTGAAACAGTGGTATTGACTGAAAGACATTCCCATCAGTGAAATCCTTAAAGACACCTGCTTCGTGAACTTCCAGATTCATACACTGATCTTGAACAGAGTTATCTCCTAGCAACGATCTTATCGTTTCAATTATTGGGACATAATGAAAATGAGCATCTTGATTGTTTTTGTTCTTTCCAAGACGCACAGCTACTGGCTGCACATAATTGAATTTGCTCTGAAAATACTCCCTGCGAGAATAAGTGCTCCCAAATGCTCCACTGTTGCTGTGCAAGCCAACAATAACATCACTCTCAAGCATAGTTTTGACAGCCAGCTCAATGACATCTTCATTCAAGCCCGCATCTCTCATCTTTCTCCTTAATGCATCAGCCATGTGGTCAAGATTGTTGCTATGGAGGTCACAAATTGCCTCAGACCTGGTTTGTGAAGTCATCGCAATGAGCTTCTGTTAGCCTGGAGCACCACACTGGTTCCGAAACAAAAAAGAACGAATCTTTGTTAAGGCCACTAAGTGAGCATGTGTAGTAGCCCTGGATAAAGTTCGCACTGAAGGAAAAAAGCGAGGATCAATATAGAACCGACACATCTAAAAATTATAAGTAATTTTGCCAAGTTTTATTCCATGTGATGGTAGCAACACACAGTCCTTATAAGGCCAAGGGCCTACTGGAGAGAGTAAACTTTACTATTGTAGAATAAATTTAAAAGCTATTGGTATGCTCAGTGGCCCTGTATTAACCTCGCTTCTCGAACTCAATGCTCTCGATTACTTGATTGGGATGTGCTGTGCGCACTTAAATGGTCAGATGACCCACAATTACTCTGATGCACAACAGTAAAAGCGAACCCACCACACAACGTCTTTTGAGAACTGAACGCTGTGGAGATGCCCACTCATAGCCAACTTAAAATAGGGTTCCACGTGCGAAATAAACGGCATGATCTGGCAATGCAAATGAGCATACACCACTAGCCAAGCACTTAGGAACTGTCTGCGTATAGGCTAGGGTGCAATCACACTAACACTGCGGATGGAGCTGCCCGTTTGTACAGCCATGCAGTTGCACTTCAGCTACCCTTGCAGCTGGATATCGTACTTCTTGCTGAGGCTGCATTGTGGAGTTCCGCCAGTGGTACATAAAATACCAGCGATATCTACGTGCCGAAAGCCGCGTGATGAACGGTCCACATTACGGCAATGAATGCGTCATTCGCTCACTCACGCACTTTTCGCGGCTACACAAGGAGTTAGTGAACACGAATTTCGGTACCTAAAGCAAGATACTGTGCGTGTGGTGCGAGCAGCTGCCAGGCGATAATCGAGTGCTAGTCTTAAAATTAACCAGTAATTTACTCATGTAGCTTTGTTGGACTGAGCGCGAACGCGACCCTGCATAATTCGGCACCTGAAGAAAAACGTTTCTACGCACCGACTGCGCGATCTACAACGGAAGACGCACCGCAGTGCTCACACGCAAGCAATATATACTGCCCTCGCAGACGGAACTTACCTCCGCGCATTTATAAAGCACGCAGCAATAAAATGACCTATTCATGATGAAAGCTGGTACCTTACAGCGCATTAAAAGAACGGTAACTGTTGCAGGCCGCCTCAATAAGCATTCACTATGCATGCTTTGCTACCTAAAACTCGAAGTATACCGAAGTTGGGTTTGGTTTATAGCGTTTTGATGTCCCAAAGCGACATCGGCCATGGGGCACGCAGTAAAGAGGGCTCCAAAAATTGCGACCACCTAAAGGTTCTTAATGAGCACTTGGCGACGCGCTAGCCGAGGCGAAGACAGAACTCATGGGCGGAGCTAAGTGGCAAACCGGAAAAGGTCATCGAGAATCTGGCTAATCTCCAGGGGACTTGCGGGCGACGAACGACATTCTCTGTGGCTGCAGATCCGAGCGAATAGGAAAACGCTAGCTACAAAGTGCTTCATCCGACGGCGCAGCTCGCCGCCTTCGCTTTAGTTTTCGCGTTCATGGATCTAAGCCTTCATTATGAAGCTACCAACGTACTCGTTCAGTCCTTTGCAGTCTACGAACTACCCCTCATAGTCCTTCGGCGAATATAGGCGACGTTAGGCCCAGACCACACGCATGCTTGCGGATGCGCGCGGGCTCGCTTCCGGGCGCCCAGGTATACGCAGACAATGCGGCACGGCTTGTACGCGTCGAAACGCGGCGCGATCTTGGTGAACAGCTCCTGTTTTCGCGCGCTTGGACCACCTCGCGTCGAGGCGCCTGCCTGCGCAGCCACAGCACGGTACATTCAACTCAGTGAAGCAGATTTATATCATGCAAGAAAGTGCTTAATCTTTCCTTTTCGTGCTGATCAAACAGCTCTAAAAATATAACAATTACGTTTACAGATATCGAAGCATTTTGAAACACAGTCAATGGCAAAGTACGAAGTGGCGTTTTCCAAGGCGTCTGTGAGTGAAGGCAGTGAGCGTGCGCTGTCGCGCGTCTTTGTGGATGTAAACCACCGTTCCTCGCTAGGCGCTGCAGACGCATAATCGCGAACTTGCGCGCGTACGCAAGCGTACGTGTGGTCTGGGCTTTACAGGTACCCAAAAGGCGCAGATATAATAATAATATTTGGGGTTTTACGTGCCAAAACCACTTTCTGATTATGAGGCACGCCGTAGTGGAGGACTCCGGAAATTTTGACCACCTGGGGTTCTTTAACGTGCACCTAAATCTAAGCACACGGGTGTTTTCGCATTTCGCCCCCATCGAAATGCGGCCGCCGTGGCCGGGATTCGATCCCGCGACCTCGTGCTCAGCAGCCCAAAAGGCGCAGATATACTTCAACATAGCGCGCGCGCGCGGCTCAGCGACGTCACGTTGGCCACAGCGCCAAACTACACTCCGGCGGCACTCAACTGGTAGCGCGTTCGGAGGTTTTCCGCGCGCTTCCACAGCTGCCGGCGCGGGATTCGTAAGGAGCTCGCGGCTTCACAAAGCCACGACGGACGTTCTGCGCATGCGCTCCGCCGCGCCGCTACCTCGGCCGCCATGCCGCGCCGAAACTGACTGTAGGGGGCTCAATGGACGACCGCACGCCAAGTTTCATCCTAGACGCCAGCGCTCGTTTCTCCCCTGGCGGAACGATTTCATGTCCAACGGGTGTAGGTTTCCGCCGCCGCTTCCCGGTCGCGCCCGCGTTCAGTTCGCGCTGCGCGCGAAACGTCTCTTGTTTGCGAGGGCGCCTCTTCGGATGACCGGAAATTATTAGTGTGTTGTTAACTGCCACGACAGCAATGTAAACACGAAATGGTTGATGCCACCAGTGAAATTCTGCCGATTCACAAGAAAATGGTACGAAAAAAGCAGACGACACACATGGATTACTGCGGTGCGCCGAGCGAAGTAAACAACTGGCAAACGAAGCGAGCTCGTTCATTGATCACTCCTGAGTGTATGACGGTTTTTATATGTAACCCACATGAATTTAATAATTACTCGGTACATAATCCTTTTATTCATATAAAAACTTTTGTTCAACGAGCGCTTGTCCTGTCTTCTTTCTCGTGTTTCGTTTATGTGTGCGCTGCCCAAGAATGGAAACCACTTCTGTTGTATGCGCTAGCAGTGGCCGAAGTTCACGCGTGCCGAGAAATTGAATATGTGCACGATGCATTGAACATGACCGGAGTTCATTCCCGCTTCACCACTGCACCGATCGATCGAGTTACTGGACGATACGCGGCCCGCGTCTTGGTCGCGCCGGCATTGCTGAAGCAGGAGTGATTACTAATACTTTCAACTTCCGTCTCTTGAGCACTGTTAAAAAATGGCCAAGCTGTCTAAATTGCTGCTTCTATTCCATATTGTAGGGGACGCACTAGTTAAAGTTGTGTGCGCATGTCGTACTTGTGCTATGCAGCGATATATTTTGTTTATTTCCGCACAGTGTCGATGGAAGACCGTTGTCGCCATCAGAGACAACACGGATTTGTAGCAAACATATTGTGAGAAACTGCAAAAATGAGTTTAGCTCGTATGTGCCGCATCGTATGTGCTGACGATTTTTCCGGCGGTACATACGATGTCGTTTCCGATCACCTGCTCAGCGTCACTTACATGGTTAAGCAGACGCTGCCCTTTCGCCGCATTGCAGCCATAAAAATAATCGTCAAGCCTACCGATCTTCTTAAAGGCAAATAGAAGCGTGTACAGTCTGTTTCACACTTAGGCGAAAACTGGGAACGTATTGCATCGCGATGCGGCAAGCAATGCAGTCGTGCGGTGGCAGCAGCTCGAGCAGGCGCAGACGCTCGAGGGGCGGAGTCGTGATCTGCGTCGTCTGCTACGGCGGAGCGCGCTGGCCGCATTGTCGGGAAGCGTGCTACTGTCAGGGGAGTGTACGTATATTTCTTCAGTGTGTGCTACCGTAATAAGCAGCGA
Organism: Dermacentor andersoni; assembly: GCF_023375885.2. Classification (NCBI taxonomy): domain Eukaryota; kingdom Metazoa; phylum Arthropoda; class Arachnida; order Ixodida; family Ixodidae; genus Dermacentor; species Dermacentor andersoni. The sequence continues at coordinate 408,989,365 of NC_092814.1, read as the reverse complement.
CAAGACGCACCAAGATGTGCGCGCAACGTGTTCAGTCTTTGTTTGACTCGAAAGGAAAACAAAGCACTCAACAATGATAACTATGGGAGTCGAACACGATGAAACAAACGGATACGATTAAATGAATGTTTTAGGTTCAGACAATGAGCTGGAAATGGTTTTTCTCGACAATCATTCGCTACAACACACAGACTCTGCCCGCCGGCGGGGAAATGGACACGTCACGCTCGGAACTTCAGTTAGTATCTCGTCATGTCCCCAGCGGCAGCGATGACAGCGCTCATCCTGGAAGGCAGTGAAGTGCAGAATGACTTGATCAGGGATGTGTTCATTCGCAGCACGTCTCAGTCACTGACGATGGTGGATCGAAGCCTATCCTCGGGCGACTGATAGAGGGGACGGTGCGCCAGCGATACTTTCAACGAGCCCCAGACATTTTAAATGATGTTGGCGCCCGGGGATTGAGGCGGCCACTCCAAGAGAGTGACTGCGCGCTCTTCTAGCAGTTGTTGCACCACACGAGCAGTGTAGATTGGCGACCTATCGCGTTAGAATATATAGTCTCCTTCCAGAAACGGGCCGTCAAGAATGTATGGAATCAGTACGTCGTCTATGACTGCCCTGCAGCGATGAACTTACCTTCGAGGCGTATCAGTTGGCGTCGCACAACGCATAGTAAAGAATACCGGCTCATTTCACGCCGTAGCGATGAGATCGGCGCCCTGCAACTGATAGTAGAACGTTTCCCGACAATGCGGCCAGCGCGCGCCGCCGTAGCAGACGACGCCGTTCAAGATCCCGCCCCTCGAGCACCTGCGCGAGCTGCTGGCGCCAAGTTTTCCCCTAAATGTGAAACAGACTGTACACCGCCCTTCGAACGAAATCTCCACGCGCACACACGTAGGCACACACCGCGCGCGGCGCGAAACATGCCAAAACACGCGCAGTGCAGGAGGCAATCAAGGCGGCACGAACGAGAGATGGGAGAGGGGTACCACCCGCTAATAGAATTTTGCTTCGCATGCGGCGCTCTCAACGCCGGCGCAGCAGCGCCGCTCTCGGTGCCGTTCTTGTCTATACGCGCCTGGCGCAACAAACTCGACGTGCCCGACCACCACCGGCGCGCGTGCGCCGCGAACGTCGGAGAAACCTTAACCAGGCCCCGCACACTCTCAAGTTCAACAAATGGCCACAGAGGGCGAAAAATCAATCGAGGCGCGTTTCAGCGTAAGCGCGCAAGTGGAGCTACTGTAATTTGGTCGAATACTTTAATTTGTGCTTTCTCTGCTAGGGGCGCTGAACATGCTGAATTCTTTAATTTACGCAAACCATTGACATGAACAATCGAGGTGTCTAAGGATGCTTTTTTACCTCAGGCAAATAGGCAGTTGATTTTTTTTTAAATTTGATTGTTGAAGCTGCTTTTTAGTCATAGCGTCAAGGTTGTTGTGCTCGATTAACCACCGACAGCCGACAGCCTATTGGTATCGATGTGTTTCCTGGCCGTTGGCGTTCGAATACTACGGCGGTAAAACATTTTCGAAACCATGCTGGTTTCGTCTGCGAGTTATTACATAGACTTGCTGTAAAAAGGTCTACTCTTGGCAAAGAATAGTGCCTCATTTTGTTTAGGCGTTGATTATTATAATGAATGCGGCGGAGGTTGAGGGAGTACGCTTGAAGGTACGTTTTTATGCCGTTGATCTCCATAACACCGTAAGTACGCAAACCGATGTCACAGAACACCCGATGCATCATTGTGTGTTCTCCGTCATCGCTTGTTTGCTGTATGCCTACTAATTCTTCATTTCTTCAAGTGTTGTATCCTCCTTTTGTCCTTGTTCTCTTGTGCTTCACTTACAGTATGTCGTTCCGTCAGCTGTAATGCGCATTTGCAAAACCAATACGATTGATAAGACGCAGTGGTTATCATAATTTCACTACACGTGTATTAAGCTGGCACATATGGTTCAGATACAGATACCTGTATGCGAACTTGCACGACGTTGATGCGGAGATTAGGATAATTATGACACCCGTAAGGAATAGGCAGCTGACGGCCGTATAAGCTGTTGCGTTCTTTCCGCCAAACTACCCGGCCTGGTAGTGCTGTAAAGATGCTGTATAAAAGTGAGACGCGGTCACAGGGAAATTATTATACTTAGCAGCCGACCGTACGTTTTGTAGCTTAGGTCGTCTTTCTTGTGCGTTTGTGCTACCCTTATTAATGAGCCATTTCTTGACTATGTTCTTGACTATGTAACCGCGTTTGTGTGGATGCGTAGACGTGTGCTTTTTGTTGTACTTGTAAATGCAAATAAAATATTTTCTGGCTTACTCAATCTTTGGTGTCGTGTGCGTTTATTCCAGTCGAGCCATCGTGCCACCTGGAAACCGCATTCTGTCAGTAGCCCTACACGAAATGCAACAGCTGGAGCGCGGCGGCACAATTTAACTCAGGGTAACGGCGGCGTAATAAACGAAAAACCGCTCGGGATGCCCTTAAAAGTCACTTCAGAGTGTGCCTTAACTCAATATGACTCAGCGCTACATGTATTCTGCTGCGCCTCGATCGTGCTCCCGCCAGTTTAGTTGCTGTTGTTTAGTAGCGCCTACATATTTATGTAGGCGCTACGTTTGCCACACAGCAACCAAACTGGCGGGAGCACGATCGAGGCGCAGCAGCCAGAAACCCAGTAAAGCCACAGAACACCTGGTAAAGCGTGTGCAAAACCCCGTTTCCGTTTCCTGTTGTACAGCGCCACCTGTGGTCGCATACTTTAGTTCACGACGCCACCGCTACGCTTATTTCCGTAGCACTGTGGAAGGTACAGTTTCCCTTCTCTAAGTTTGTATAGGTGTTCTGTGCCTTAACTCCAACCACAGCACAATTTCAGACAGCGTTTGCGATCTAATCCCCGAGGGCTACGCATTACCGCTGCAAAAAAGGAAGGCCTAACTCATGACCGCGAGCAACAAGGCTCCGTTCACTGTAGCCCTACAACGAGTAGCGGCATTTACAGGAGTTGCGGTGGCTAAACCCATTACCCGCTATACAAGACAAGGAACTACCGCTTGCGAGCTAGCCCAGCTTAATCGGGGCCGTAAGCAAAATGAAGCCAGAATTACATAACTCCTGCTTACCTTGTTTCAGCGGGGACGAGCGCGGTGCCGTCCTGTTCGTTGGGCGCTCCAAATTTCTCCCAGATGCAGCTCTAGCAAGTCAGAAGGCATCAAATACACGATGCTGCTAGAACCAACCAAGCAAACATACACGCACTCGATGACTACCGTAAACGAGAAGCTCGCGATAAACCCAACATCGACTTGCACAGCTACAGCACGGGAACAAAGACGCTAAGGCGCAATTTGTAAAGTGCGCTAAGCGGCCGCGAAATTTGAGCTTCCGCGTATGGATGTTGTGTTACTCCGCTGCCTCCGCAAGATAGTTCGGTTTCGTTTTCGGCGTGTTTCGGTTTCCTTTTTATTATATTGAATGTGCGTAACGAACTGGTCGCATTTAGTGTGCACGACGACTGTATGAAAAAGGTTATTCTCGGTACGCTGCGCCGTTGCTATATCGTGACTGTCATAGTCGCTCGCGGTGCATCTTAGGCCCTGCTTACTTGACGCCGTGCGTCGCCGGGCTCAAAGACGAGAGCAAACGTCCGGTCGCGGCGGCGTGAAAAGAATACCCCCTCTATTGAATAGATATTTGGAATACCCTTCATTCTGAAAAGGTCACAGCACACATGGAGACACAATACCAGCGCTTGTGTTGTGTATTTCTTTGTCTCTCGTCCCCGTGTACGCTGTGACCCCTTCAGAATGTTCCTTTATTCTGCTTCATCCGGTATCACGAGGAGGAGGCGGACGCACAGACCAACGAGGTAATCTAGTAACGTTGGAACAGACTATGATCCCGTGACGCCTGCGGCCGTTGCAGTCTTAGCGGCACGCTGCGAGTATGACGAGGTTCCCAGCACAGTAATGGGAAACAGAGTGTGGCTCCGAAGACATCCATTTGACTTTCTAAGGATCATTCGACCATAAGAAGATGCTGAAGGTCTCTCTCTGATATTGGATAATGCTCTGTATCCGTCCCGAATATATGGCATATGTTACTGAGAACTCCCGGTGACAGATATAATGACTTGGCGGCTCACGTACGTACGTGTGTGCTCCGTCGCCAATCATGCTTGCGATCACCCTCCTTGCGTGCGCATTGGAAGATGAAGCCCCGACATATTTCGCATGAGCACTGCAGCATACGTCGGATATGTCGGCTACGTATGGTAACAGGTACGTTTCGGACATGTCGGATAATGGGACAGTCGCATCCGGCAACATATCTGCTTTTAAGGCCAATGCCGTTGAGTTCTTCAAATCAAATCAATGTTTATTCTTCGAAAATTGTTACCTCCTGTGAATTACACAGGCGACGGTCCCCTAGTAAAACGATTGTAAAGGAGCCCTCACAGGCCCTCACACCTAGGGGGCCATAGGCGAAGGCTTGTCTATTTGAGCCCACTTTCTACAGCGTGGGCTATATATATATATATATATATATATATATATATATATATATATATATATGTGTGTGTGTGTGTGTGTGTGTGTGTGTGTGTGTGTGTGTGTGTGTGTGTGTGTGGTTTAACACCGAGACGCGACATTGGCTGTGAGGGAGACCGTATAATGGAGGTCTCCGGGGCGCCGTGCATTTCGCCTCCATGGAAACACGGCCGACAAGACCGCGATCGACCCTGCTTCCTCGGGCTCAGCAGTCGAGCGCCCTAACCACTCAGCCACAGCAGCGGTGGATATGCGGACGGCTTGCTCACGTATGTTCTATGCAGTGCGGTTTTTGAAGCTTGGGAAATGGCGCGTATGTACACTTTACGCGTCAGCTCTCGGTGGCTTAGTAGCTCGGTGGCTTAGTAGCTGGAGCATTCGGATTCTGAACTCAAGGACTCGAGATCGAATCCTGGCTGCATAGGCCGCACGCATTCTAATGGAGGCGTGCAGAGTAAAGAGCCCCAGGTCGCCAAGATTCATCTGAACTTCGCTGCGGACCGTATACCATAACGCATCGTTCTAAAGCATCTCTATACCGACTGTCCTCATGTCTGCGAACACGTGTCCTGTTCCAATAGTCCTGTATCAAATCACATCTTGTACAGATGTGTTCGTGAAATAATTCATTAAGATAAAGAGACCCCAAAAAGAAATGATATTTTTAAGGTATCCTCAGCATCCGGCATTTCTGTTAAATTCAACAACAACCATGTTTCTCGCGTAAACATTTTCTGTTAAATTCAAGAAAAAGTGCATATATAGCGCTAACTGAAAAAGCTAGTCTTCTAAAGAAAGAAATTTCTGTTATTTTTACTTCAAGAACATTTCTGTACCCAAAATAGAAAATCTTCCTCTTGGTTGTGTTATTTAACAGATATTTTTACAGTGTATGGTAGGATGGCATCCCAGGTCTTGTGTTCGACGTCGACGTACATTGCTAGCATGTAGGCGAGGGTCTTATTCAGGCGCTACGTAAGACCATTCGTCTGTGGGTGGTAGGCAGTTGTCCTCCTGTGCCTCGTGTGACTGTACTGCAGTATGGTTTGGGTGAGCTCCGCTATAAAGGCCGTTCATCTGTCGGTGATGAGGACTTCTGGGGCGCCACTGGCACGCGTCGGCATGCTTCGGCGCGCGCCGACAAGCGAACACTTCGCTTCGCGTTGGTCGGAGGAAGAGGGCACGCAACCACTGGACAGAAGCTCTGACGCGCGCCGAAGCTCGCTCCTCGGCTGCGGCACACTGTTGCTGGACTATGCTGTCTTCATCCGTCAAAGTCCGGCCTAAAACATGCTGCTGTAAACTAAGCTTTAAACAATAAGTTAGTGGTTTGTATGCGCTTTTAGATATAAAAAACACGTTTGAATAATGAATATACGCCTGCCGCATCAGTTTGATTTTATTTTTGAAGTAACAATAGTGCACAAAGTATCGAAATCACAGCTCGCGCGTCGTCTGCCTGCAAGATCGCTTTGCAAACGCCTACACAACGATGCCATATGATATGAAAAACTGTTGTACCATTTCATTTTTTGGTAGTTCATTGCAAAGCCAACTATGTAAGGATTAGGCGTGCAAAGTATCGCTGAAAAAATCGGTGTTGTAGATATTGCCACGTAGTAGTGACGGTAAATGAACAGTGCCGACTCAATCGCAACGATAGCGGCGAGCCATGTCGGCAATCGTCGAAAATCTCATCTGCGGGTCAAGCGCATCGGTTTTCATACATCAGTCGTCGAAAGTTACAGCCTATTCGCTGGTGCCCGCGCGCCTTCCAGAAACCACTACACAATTCGTGTCGCGTATGCAATCAGATTAACAGGGTTCGTCGACCACAGACAGAACCATCGATAATATTCGCGAAACTTCCGATACGTTCAGGTGCATCCTGCACCTAGCGATAACGTTTAACATTTTTTAGCCGGTGAAATACGGTAACCAGGTACAGATAAAGCATCCGCGTCAATATAATTATGCTTGTTGGTGCATGAAAGAAACGTGAAAAAGTGGGTTCTGAGAAAATCAGCAAAAAAGAATTGAAACACCTGTAGCACTCACAAAAAAAAATCTAGAATAGCTAAGATTTATGTAATTCGTAGCTTGTCTACCCCCGTTTCATGATTCTGTAAAATCTAGCCCATGGGGCACCTCTATTATTCTAGGTTGTTTTCATGCATCCCCACCGCATCCGGAGACCTTCACATTGAGTGTATTGCTACAAAACATTTTCACAGTGTAAGGGCCTTGTTCTATTGTAACTGGTTTCCACATGTCAAGTTTGTCTTTCTTTACATTAATGAAATGACATACCGTCAGATAATACAAGCTTGAGAATTGGAGGGTTTTAATAGGGGTCTTTCGTTGCCCTTTGCCAAGTCGTACTATTGAAGCGCTTATTCAAATGCTTGGGAGCAGCTCATTTGTATAGTATAAGAAATATATAAACAGGTTATTTTCACAATTTTACACTTCGTCAGCACAAAAATAAAAATTGCAGTTTATTGTTTTCAGCCTGCTATGATGTTTTGACTGAGAAAGATATATTCAATTTGTTCTGCGAGGCACGCAATAATTGCTGTGGCATATTATTTTATTGCACAACACTGGATACAGTAGCCAGCCATTATTAACACTCAGAAGAAATTAATAACATAATGCATATGATCAGGGACATAGCATATCATTATTGCACTTTCTAAATTTATGCCCTTTTTTTAATTGCACAAAAGCTGCTGCACTGAAGTAGTATACTAGTACATACTTAAAAAGCACGATTATACTACGATAGTAATCAATCATTCAAATTTTATTGTAGAGCCCAGGAACAGCTAGAGAGCCTTTGTACTGGTGCACTTAACGAGCACTATGCGAGACAAAATGTACAGAAAACATTAATGTCGTAGACAAAAAAATCTAAGATAGAGAAACAAATAGGGAAAAGAGGAAACGAGGAAAAGTAAAAGGGAATTAATCCTACGTGATTATCTACAGATACACAAAACACAGGAAATGAACTCTGAAGTATGTTTTGGAGTCGAGTCTTATACAGCACACTCTTGCAACAAGGCCAGGCAACGAATGTGGAATGCTACCTGGTATACTGTTGCGGCACGAACAAATGCATATGATCAAGAAGCTTTAGGGAATGTATAATGTCATGGACCACCTTATACAGGAACAAAAGGTGTGATTAATTAAATCTTAAATCTAGAGTTGCGAGATGAAGTATACTTGAGAAGGCTCAACTGTGGTCGCCAGAATGGCAAAAGTGGTGCTTTACGATAGATATCAATTGATTCTGGATGCGTTCAATGAGGTCAGAATTAGATTTGCTCGTTGCACCCCCTCCTACAGAGGCATACTTTAGTAGTTGGAGGCACACAGCAGAATTTCAGAAACACAATAGGTGAGTGAAAATCATGCAATATACGGCATGCAATTCCAATAGCGGGAAGGGCATGTTGTGTAATTATCTATGTGAAGAGAAGCTTAGCATTTTGTCGAAGTACACACCAAGATCTTTCATTTCATCGACCATAAGGAGTGGAGCATCACGTAGGGTGTATCAAAATTTCATATGGTGCGTTTTCTGCATATAACTTAATGCCATAGTATTGGAAGCATTTAGGAGTACTTATTGTTTCTGCACCAGTTTGAGAGTGAAAAAAATGTCTTTTTGGAAGTCGATGCAGTGGTGAACACTGTTGAGAGTCTCAAATAGATTTAAGTTGTCGGCGCACAAAGCCATGCTGTTCATTTATTAAAATGCTCTTAGCACTAACAGAAATCAAGGAATCCAATATCGATTCAAACACTTTTGACGCACTGCAGAGGAGAGATATAGGTCGGCAGTTACTAACTGCACATCTAGCACCTGATTTGTGCATGGGCAATGTCCATGCAACCTTCCGAGTGCTAGAAAAGGTACTAGACTTTAGGGAACTATTGAAGATGTTTGTGAGAACAGGGAACAAGTATGCTTCCATACGTGTTAACCCTTTCAGATGCCACTTTATCCCGTTGACTGAAAAGTTGCTTTCACCACATCTCTTGCATCTTCAGAATCGTAGAAAGTTACAGCTGCAGAAAATATTAATAATTTTCCATTCTTTAGCAAATTTTGTCAAGTTTACAAAATTTCGACTCCATGCGAAAACTCACTACAGGAACACAAAATATGAGAACATGTACTATTTCGTGTTTTGAAAAGCTTGAAAAGCACTTATCCAGCCACTTGAAAATTATGCCTGCTGCAGGACATTGCAATAACAATGAAAGAAGTGAACCCGCCACATACAACATACTGACACAGAGTACAAACACCCAGCCGTCTACCTTCCCACTCATTTTGCTAAAACATTCTGCACATTATTCAAAATTGCAGCACACTTCCATAATAAGTGTTTCAAGATGTATGAAACACATTTTAAATACCATTACTTGCATGAGTGCTTTTGCTATTGATGCACCCTCCTGCTGTGCACAATTGTGTAGACAGCGTCTCAAAGGTTTAAGCTCTGCGGAAGAAATACCATCAACAACAGAAGAAAGGGAAGGTTTAAGGCACTTCATACACTTGAAAACAAGGTTTTCATTGACTGATAGCGTACACACTGTGCCAGACTGAAAAGGAAGGTTACTTAAAGCATATTTCACGCCATATATCAAGCAGAAATGTTCTGCAAAGGCATCAGCAGTGTTCGAGACAACACCACTATTTTCATGAAGCAGACGCACATCTTTCGCACTCTTTTTAGAACAGTGAGAGCGCACAAAGCTCCAGAAATATTTTGAATTATGCGTCACGCTGGCTTCAACACAATCAATGTGGTCATAGTGATGATTCTAATAATAATAACAATAGTAATAATAATAATAATCTTAGAGGTAACTTGGCACTCTAGACTAAAAAAAAAGGCTGATGTCTGTATGTTAGAGCGTCTGATAACCAGCCATCTAGAGCAGGAATGTGCAGGATGCAGAAGGCACCTCCTTCCCCTCCACGTGCACACACACACACACTTCCTTAATAACACAGCACGGCACATATGCACACATTCGACGGGTGCACAACACACAGGAGTGCCAATTCAGTCTGGTTCCAAGGAAGGAGAATCCAAATGGCCAAAGGGGGTGGAGAGAAAGCTCTGTATGCCAGATATAATCATGGAGTTCTGGTGTCGGGCCATAGAGGCGCGATGAGGGCTCGGGCTATGCTGACCACTTGTTCAGACGAACTGAAGAAAGATTATTGCTGTTCAGAGAGCCGTCAAGAACCCTGCAGTATAGACTAGTGCAATGTTGCGCTGGTATTGCAGGGTGTGCTACTTGAGGGGTTTGAGGCAATCCTCGTAGGCTGGCATGAGGTTGCGACAACCTAAAAGAGGGGAGTAGAGGGTGCGTGTTGTCCGGCGCTGAACAAGCTTAAGTTTGTTACCGTCGCGAATTTGGTACGGGAACTATACTGATGAGCCGTACTCAAGTCGTGACAGAATGATAGAAGCGTAGAGTGCTCTGAAAACCTTACGTCATCAGGGAAGAGAGACACGGGATGCAAACCCAAGAAAGGGCCGATGCTTAGATACAGTGCTGGTGACATATGCGGTAAAGTTGAGAGAAGAGCTAAATGTTACACGCAGAATGGGAAGGGCCCGAACCGTCTTTATCGAGGTGCCTCCAAGGAAGTAGGTTGGACGTGTAGCAGTTTTGTTGTGGCTGATATGCATGGCAGCACTTCTTGCAGTGCTACTACAAAGTTCGTTATTGTAGGCCCAGTCGTTCAGCTTTACGGAATGTATTTATTACAAGCACATATGCTGTGCATCGGCATATTGTTGTTGTGGAAGTGTTAACTTGCTAATCAAACACATTCTGCGCAGATGCATTAGGAACTTGGTTTTGAGTAGATCTTTGTCCAGACTACAATTTATGATATCGCAGCAAGAAACACTTTAGTAGAAGCTGAAGGGATTCCAGCAGTTTAAGCATACCGACTGCACTCACACAATGCACTCACACCATCTACACATTCCATAAACAAAAAAGTGAGATAAAAAATCAATTACAGTTTCATTCACACAGTACTTGCTGCTTCTGAAGCAGGCATCGAAGCAATCATGGTATACGCTGCTACATGCATAGGTCTTGCATGATGCAGGTCCTGCTATGCACTGCACATGGGGTACGAAGAATAAGAATGGGCTGGGTGCGTTTGGCAGGCATTCTCAGATCATGAACAGCAGGTTGCCATTATCCCTCAAGAGAAAAGTTTATAACAGCTGTGTCTTACCAGTGCTCACGTACGGGGCAGAAACCTGGAGGCTTACGAAAAGGGTTCTACTTAAATTGAGGACGACGCAACGAGCTATGGAAAGAAGAATGATCGGTGTAACGTTAAGGGATAAGAAAAGAGCAGGATGGGTGAGGGAATAAACGCGAGTTAATGACATCTGAGTTGAAATCAAGAAAACGAAATGGGCATGGGCAGGACATGTAATGAGGAGGGAAGATAACCGATGGTCATTAAGGGTTACGGACTGGATTTCAAGATAAGGGAAGCGTAGCAGAGGGCGGCAGAAAGTTAGGTTGGTGGATGAGATTAAGAAGTTTGCAAGGACAACATGGCCACATTTAGTACATGACCGGGGTAGTTGGAGAAGTATGGGAGGGGCCTTTGCCCTGCAGTGGGCATAACCAGGCTGATGATGATGATGATGATGATGATGATGGGGCACACGTTGCAAACAGATTTCTTTTTGCAGTGCTCAAATATAAGGACACACCGACTCAAACATGACTGCGTTGTCATGTATGCTTCAGTGCGTCAGTGTTCTTGATTGCTACACGAGCGATTTATCTCCAACTAGCCCAAAAGACGGATGCACTTGGAAGAAGTGAGTGAAGGAGCACAGTGAACTTGTACTAAGCTGGATTTACATGCCGAATAGAAGAGCGCAGTGTTAGCTGAAACGGGCGGCGCGGCTGATTATGTAAGTACTTCCCATAGTTCAGCTACTAGTGTCTTTCGCTTTCGGAACTTATCTTTGCCACTGGAAACAGCGCAGAGCTTGCCCGTTAAACTCGAGTCATCCGACACCACACGAAACACGCCGCGGTTGGCCACCCCAAGTTCTACACGGTTCATTCACCACATCCCACAGTACACGAAGTCAGGAGTGCCACATCTTAAATCGCTGCAGCAACAAACTACCTGAAAATTCATTTCCTTCGGCAGAGTTTCTCCTGGGTTCATTCACTCGCCAGTTACAAACTCGATAGACGCGCTAGGCCTATACGCGTAACGTAAGCAACATCGGCGATAGGCGAATGCTGATTATGCAGACTTCGGAGCTCGTAAACATGTTTCCATTCGTTTTGAGCACAACAAAATACACATAGACAAACACAGACGTTATGGTAATTGTGATTCGGTTGGCTGCTTTAGCAGACGATCGTACCGAGTCCGGCAGAACCCAGTGGGCAGGTTGGATTAGCCGGCGTCGTTCCACGTCGCACTGCCATAGCCCACGGTCGTCGGTCGGTCGGTCGTGTCGTTGTCGGCCTACTATTACAACACTGTCTTTCAGGAACACTGGCGCGCGCGTCGTGAGTCCAAAGAACTCGGGCGATCGTTGGTGCCGCCGCCTTCGCATGGGCGGCCATCATAAGCATAGCAGCCGGAGGATTCGCAGCCTCCGATTGGTTGACGCTTGTGACGCGTCGCAGCCTCTCATTGGTGCACGCCGGCGCAGCTTCGCCTCGCGTCGGTAAACTTCTAGCATCGGCAGTAAGCGTAATCGCTGCGCGTCGTCACGCTTCGCCGTGTTCCCGACCGACGCTTTTGACACTTTTGACGTTTCGGTGCGTGCCGAAGCTTTCCGACGCGTGCCAGTGGTTGGGGCATTAGGCGTTGTCGTTTTCCGTCCAGCACGGAATTCGCCTCGGCGCGCGCACTAGTTGTCGTCTGCTCCTTGTCCTCTCCAACCACCACACCGTGTCGCCCACTACATACATCACAAAAGTCCACGTTCCTCCGATTCAGAATTGGCGAAGTCTTAAAGTATTTCTACGATGATAGCTACTTGTTTTCGTTGTTTCCCATCCAACTTCTTTGGTATTTAACTAGTCAAAACGAAACCGATCGGATCGAAAATAAAACGTACTTTTTACACGTGATACGCAGTTCAGCGTGTTGCCTTCCCCGTGCATGGGCTTTTGATTTCCGAAGCATAGAATAAAGCGCAATGGTCTAATAATATAGCAGCCGTAATTCTAAGCAATAATTATGTTCGTACTTAATAACAGCCGACTTACGTACAGTAGTCTCATAGACTACATACGAAGTACCAAGATTTCATTGCTCGGGCTCCCCGGTTACTGGCTTTTGAGACTTTCTTTGCTAATTTAAAATTATAATCCCTACTTTAATCTCGAACAGCATGCAGGATTCTGTCACTATAAATTATGGTCATTTCATTTCCATAAACCTCTCACAACAGGTTCGGGTCAATTGTCAGTCCGCTAAAGCGTCCTCCAAGGTTTTTGTTCGTGCTTACATTCGAGATAGGTTCGCCCTCTGCAGCGATTCACTGTAAGTTGAGAGCTTCCGTGGCCAACCAAGAAAGTGTTCTGTGTGCAAACATCATGTAGCTTTTGTTGTTGTCAAGCATGGAAGAAGGAATTGTCCAGGGTCGACCGTCATGGACTCACGTACTTTTTTTACGACGATATGTGCAAAAAAGCGATTACCATAGTCGAATGTGTAAATATATCTACTGAAATAGGGTTTATTGCAGCTCGTTCGAGGGATCGCAGGTAGCTCTAGATCACGAGTCCTAGCGCTTCGCATCAACAGCCCGAGCTCGTGTCTCGCGCCGCAGCGGTGGCAGTCCGCACAGTGCCACATGCATATTACCCACTACAACTACAGTGCCACATGCATATTTCCCACTACAATTGCCCCCGCGGCGAAGAGGAGCCATCCTGGCGACGTAAGGTGATGACAGGATAAGGGGGTCGTGGTACGGCTTCAGGCGGCTGACGTGAACGGTCCCGCGGCCACGGCGGCGTTTGTCCGAAGATGGCGTCACCGGTTCGACCACATAATTCACAGGCGAAGTACACGCGACGATCCGGTACGGACCTTGATATTTCGGAGCAAGCTTTGGGCTAAGGCCGGGAGCTTGGAAGGGCAGCAGAAGCCAGACGTGAGTGTCCACGGCGAAGGACTTTGTGGCTGATCGTTGTCGTGGCGATCTTTGTGGATTCCTTAGGTATCCGACGTGAACGAGTGAGCCAGTTGGCGGCACTCTTCAGCATGGCGAGCAACTTCAGAAAGAGGGGTGAATTCAGAGGCATCCGTGTGATATGGTAGTACGGTGTCGAGGGTAGTGGATGGTACACGCCCATAAAGAAGGAAAAATGGTGAGAAGCCTGTGGTAGCCTGAACGGCGGTATTGTATGCGTACGTCACAAAAGGAAGGACATCGTCCCAATTGGAATGATCAGACGCAACATACGTGGTTAGCATGTCCCCAAGAGTGCGGTTGAATCGTTCCGTTAGACCGTTAGATTGTGGGTGATACGCCGTAGTGGTGCGGTGAATAGTGCGGCAGGCGGCGAGTAGCTCATTAATAACTTCGGACAAGAAGACGCGGCCTCGGTCACTGAGCAGTTCTCGCGGTGCGCCGTGCCGTAAGACGAAATGGCGTAAGATGAATGCGGTGACGTCGCGAGCAGCAGCCGAAGCAAGTGCAGCAGTTTCAGCATATCTTGTCAGCTGGTCTACTGCGACAATTATCCAACGATTTCCGTTAGCAGTGCATGGATGAGGCCCATAAAGGTCGATGCCAACCCGGTCAAAAGGACGTGCAGGACACGGTAAAGGTTGCAGAGGGCCTGTCCTATGGGAAGATGTCTTGCGTCGCTGACAGGCTGCGCATGACCGAATGTATTGGCGGACATAAGAATACATGCCGCGCCAGTAGTACCGCCGGCGGAGCCGCTCGTAGGTTTTCAGGACGCCAGCATGAGCTTGTTGTGGGTCTGCATGGAAATACGTGCATACGTCGGAACGCAAATGGCGAGGGATGACTAGCAGCCATTTGCGACCGTCTGGCTGATAGTTTCGGCGGTACAAGATGGCGTCCCGTAGCACCGTGGCTTGGCGACGAACGGCTCCAGGGCATGTAGACGTTGAAGAACTGCTAAGAATGTCAATGAGAGACACAATCCACGGATCTTTTCTCTGTTCATACGGCATGTCAGTAACAGCAAGCGTAGCAACCGGGCACTCTATGCATGAAGGTGGCGTTTCGTCGGATCGCATGGGCGAACGGGAGAGCGCATCTGCATCAGAATGTTGGCGCCCGGATCGATAAATGACGCGAATGTCAAATTCTTGGAGCCGAAGTGCCCAACGTCGAAGACGCCCCGATGGGTCTTTCAGTGACGCAAGCCAGCAGAGCGCGTGGTGGTCTGTCACAACATCGAACGGATGGCCATACAAGTAAGGGCGAAATTTGTTTAACGCCCAACCTATAGCCAAACATTCTTTTTCTGTGACGGAATAATTGGTTTCTGCCTTCGTGAGGGCACGACTCGCATATGCAACCACATATTCCGGAAAGCCAGGCTTGCGTTGCGCAAGGACGGCTCCAAGACCAACGCCACTGGCGTCCGTATGAACTTCGGTCGGTGCAGTCGGGTCATAATGGCGTATAACAGGCGGTGAGGTAAGCAGACGACGCAAAGTGGTGAAGGCTTGGTCACATGCCGGAGTCCAATCGCGAAGGTCACCTGGGCCAGCCAGGAGCTTCGTCAGGGGAGCGATGATACAGGCAAAATTGCGCACAAAGCGTCGAAAATAAGAGCAAAGGCCGATAAAACTTCGGAGCTTTTTCAGTGTAGTCGGCCGCGGAAATTCTGCGACAGCACGAAGTTTCTCAGGGTCGGGAAGGACGCCGTCTTTGGAAACGACATGGCCAAGTATGGTCAGCTGGCGGGCGCCGAAGCGGCACTTTTTCAAGCTAAGTTGAAGGCCGGCGGTGGCAAGGCAAGTAAGGACTTCGCGTAGACCAGAGAGGTGAGTGGTGAAATCAGGGGAGAAAACTACCACGTCGTCTAAATAACACAAGCACGTCTTCCATTTGAGGCCTCGTAGAATATTGTCCATCATCCTTTCGAATGTCGCGGGTGCACTGCAGAGGCCGAATGGCATTACTGTAAACTCATACAGGCCATCAGGCGTAATGAAAGCTGTCTTCGAGCGGTCAGATTCATCCACTGGCACTTGCCAATGGATCCAATGGATCCAATGGCACTTGCCAATAGCCCGATCGCAAGTCCAAAGAAAAGAATTCGGCACCATGAAGACAATCCAGGGCGTCATCTATGCGCGGTAGAGGATAGACATCTGTTCGTGTAATCTTGTTGAGGCGACGATAGTCCACACAGAAACGAATCGAGCCATCTTTTTTCTTAATGAGTACTACAGGAGACGACCACTTTCAAGCATGTCTTCAACTTGCTCGGCGATGACACGACGCTCGGTGGATGACACGCGGTATGGACGCTGGCGTAATGGTGCGTGATGTCCCGTATCAATGTGGTGAGAGACAGTACTTGTGCGGCCTAATGATGCTTGGTTGCAGTCAAAAGAGGCATGAAAATCATTTAAAAGAGTAATAAGCCGCTCACGTTGTGTCGGCTCGAGGTCATCGGCAATAGAGCGACAAAAAACATCCGGTGGTACTCGGTTAGATGGCACATGGGGTGCCAGTGCTCTTACATTGGCAGTATCCACGTAGTCGGGAACAGGGAAATGCACAATGAGGTCAGCGTCCACAGTCTGGATGGTACCAATAGTCTCGCCACAGTGCAAAGCCAAAGTGTACGAATTTGGGTTAGAAATCAGTATTTCTGGAGCCCCATGGTGAACCGTGAGGAGGGCGAAAGGCAACAATATAGGCTGGCGGCGAATGAAGACGGCAGTGGGTGAAAACATGACCGTCGCTTCGGCAAGCGGTGGGCATGAAAGAGGGACAAATACCGCGCTGTGAGGGGGAAGGTCAGTATCTGAAGCTACACAGATCCTGGTAACATCATGAATTTGAAAGTCGTGAGATGGCAAATCGCACAGAACGGAGAACTGAACCTCAGCACGTGCACAGTCAATCACGGCATGATGGCGCGACAGAAAATCCCAACCGAGAACCGCATCGTGGGAGCAACAAGTTAGCACAAAGAAATCAATCGAATACAACATGTCTCGAATCAGCACCCTGGCAGTGCACATAGCAACTGGCTGAACTTGTTGTGCACTGGCTGTTCTAAGCAATAGTACCGAAGGCATCATGGTCACTTTCCGTAATTCACGGCAAAGTTTCTCACTAATCACGGATACAGCAGCACCTGTATCGATGAGCGCAAGACATTTGATGCCATCAACAGACACTTCGATAACGTTAGCGGGGGAAAAACGAGGACTTTGATGTTCCGACGATGACGCAGTTCGTGCCTCAGGAGCTGCGGAAATCAGTTTTCCGCCTCAGTAGTACTGGCACTGGGCCTACGACGCATGGGTGAGAGTGAGTGCCGACGAGGGGAAGGCGAGCGACGAGTACTGTAGAGCTGTGACTGCGGTGCTGGTATGTGATCAGCAGCGTAGACTTCCGGTGGTGGTCGCTGAGGCATACGGAATGGTCGGAAGCCGGAGCTGGGTGGTCGCGCGGTGCCCACGAAGGCCGGCAAGCGCCGGCGGCAGAAGCGCGCTACATGTCCCGGCGTACCACAGTCATAGCATATTGGGCGGCTGTCAGGAGTGCGCCAAGGATTTGTGTCTTGCTGCAGTGCGCAGAAAAAGCGAGCCACCTGCTGGCGAGGAGAAGGCGGGTGAGAGAACACCGGCTGGAGAGGCGCTGAAGGCGGAGGAGAGAATCGCGGCAGACGAGGCGCCCGTGCAGCGGCTTCAGCATACGTCAGAGGCGCGGCCACGGGAGCCGGCTGACACGGAGGTGGAAGAGCTTCGGTCACTTGCTCTTGAATTACCTGTCGGATCACTGGAGCCAAATATTGAGAAGGCTTCTCCGTGGTCGGCAAAATCGAGAGCTGTCGCGCGACCTCCTCGCGCACAAATTCTTTTATTTGCGTCAGCAAAGTTGTGTGGTTGTCGCCAATAACCAATGCTGCTAACGAATCTTCCGTAGGCGGTGGGCGCCGAGCTAAGAAGCGTTGTTTCCGTAGCTCGTCAAAACTTTGGCACAAATTGATAACTTCGGCCACGGTACGCGGATCCTTCGCTAACAACATTTGAAATGCGTCCTCATCAATGCCTTTCATAATGTGTTTTATCTTGTCCTGTTCCGCCATTGACGGATTCACGCGCTTACACAGGTCAATGACATCTTCGATGTAACTTGTGAACGTTTCACCGTGATGTTGCGCGCGCCCCCGTAAGCGTTGTTCTGCGCGAAGCTTGCGCACAGCGGGGCGCCCAAACACTTCTGTGAAACTTGTCTTGAATCTGCTCCACGTGAAATCGTGTTCGTGGTTTCGGAACCAGAGGTTCGCGACGCCGGTTAGGTAAAACAGCACGTTGTGCAACTTGGTGACGTCGTCCCACTTGTTATGCTGGCTCACCCTTTCGTAAGATGACAACCAATCCTCCACGTCATGATCATCGGTGCCGCTAAAGATGGCAGGATCACGCTGGCGCAATGCACCGGAAACGATGACCGTCGGAGGCTGTGGTGCATCTTCCTGGGTGGTTTCGTCAGGCATGGTCGCAGCAGTCGGTAGCGTCCGGCTTCGGAGTTCCAGTTTTCAAGGTTACCCCGCACCTCCACCAAATGAAATGGGGTTTATTGCAGCTCGTTCGAGGGATCGCAGGTAGCTCTAGATCACGAGTCCTAGCGCTTCGCATCAACAGCCCGAGCTCGTGTCTGGCGCCGCAGCGGTGGCAGTCCGCACAGTGCCACATGCATATTACCCACTACAACTACAGTGCCACATGCATATTTCCCACTACACTACAAATAAAAAATGGCTATATTGGCTGCAAATTTGTTTTGCTCTTTTCTGTGTTCGGCTACATTTCGGCTGCCGTTTGTCTAGGTTTGGGCTGCGCCGCCTTCTCCGACCTGGCAACACTGACTTGGCCTAACGGGCCCTCCGTTTCTTGTGCGGGAAATCCGCCGCTCCCTACCGCTTTCTCCTCGCTTCCGGCTGCTAACAAGGCTGACTCGTCACTGCACGCAGCTGCCTCAGGATTCGTCCCACGGTCCTCTGACCATGGAACTCAATAGGGGACACGTCTATCAGTCGCCCAGTCTCCTCTCGTGTTTTTGTCCTGAAAGTTCCCATATCGGAGAAGGGTTCTCCTCGCTCCGTCAGCGTTTGCTCCGACCCATTCGAAGAGTCGCAGCTGACTTGCTCTTGCAGGCTCGTCGAAATTGCCGCCTTCGTGCTGATTTGCTCTGCTTAAGGGGCATCGCCCTCCTTCTCTTGATGCATGCCCGGGGAAATTTAAGTCACCGGTTTAATATTCCTACAGAGACTTGCTACCTTTTGCTTCCCGGCACCATATCGCGCTTTGCCGCTTTTCTTTGATTGTCGCGGCGTACTGCGGAAGCTTTGTCGCCTGCAGCTATCCTCGGCGAATTCTGGCACTTTCTCTTCTTGGCCTTCGAGGCCGGCGAGGAATTCCAGACAGAAGTGTCTGAACAAAGCCTTCTTAGCCCTATAGTAGTCTCGTGCTTTCTCCTCGGACAAGCAGTTCATGAAGCACTTAGCGATACCTAACGGAATTAGTTTAGCGCTGTAAATCTCTCGGTCCACAAGTCCCGGCTGACACCCTCCTTCTCACACACACTTTCGAAACCGGCGAGGAAATTAACTATATCGTTGTCTGCCTCGAAAGTGCGGAGCTGGCGTCGCGCTATCTGCCATATATGTATCTGACTTTTGTGTTCAAGCTCTGTCACCCCGTGTCGTTGCGCTGCCTCCTGCTCGCGCCTGTCGTACTCCTCTCGCTTGCGCCTCCCTACTGCTTCACGCTCGCGCCTCTCGCCCTCCTCTGCTTCTCGCTTGGGCCTCTCTACTTCTTGACACTCGCCCCTCTCGCACTCCTTTGCTTTCTGCTTTCTTTCGATAATGGTTTCCCAAGCTTCGTCAGTCTCCTCGACCGTCACTTCTTCTACTTTCATGACGACTAGAATTGCTGCTTTCGTTTTTGCGAAGCCGAGGGAAATGCCTAATTCGTCGCAAATTAGAAGGAGGTGCTGCATTTCGAATTTCTCCATAGCGATCTCAAACTGAAATTCCTTATTTAAAGAAGGTGAATTTCCAAAACAGTGCCGACCAGAAAAACACCCCTGCTCTCATAGCGTCTGCTATCTTGTACTAGAGAGAGTTCTGGCGACATGAAGAGCAAACATTAGGTACTAGCTAGCCCGTCCTTATCGCTACCATCAGGGGACTGCAGAAGTTCTCAGAGCTCCTTCCTTACAAACTAATTTTCCTGGCCTCACCGGCCCCCTCCCAACTACACTCTTCCTTCTGCAAAAACTGTGATTGCTTCATTTGGCCTTTCGCAGGGTCAACCGAATTGCCCATCTGCTCATTAATTTTGAGGCGGTCTTGGATTTTCAACTTCTCCATGCTCTGCGTGGACCCTGTGTTTGTTCCCCACTAGCAATTTAGCCCACGAGACACTCAATTCTTGGTCTAAGAGACAAAATCGCTAATAACACCGAACATCATTACCGACTGCCTGAGCTAATAAGTCAGGCGAAAAGAGAAGCAAACACGCAGCACCCACCACACCGATGTAGCCAACGCCAACCGATCCCATAAGCTGCCAGCCACTTTTATGATGTAGGGGGTCTGTGCGGCCAACGAAGTTTCCATGGATGGTGCCGTGCCAGGTGCCCGGAGAAAGGGTTACGAGCGACGCTTAAGAGAATGAAAAAAAGGATTATATTCAAAAAAAGTACATGGTTCAGTTTTACAATACGACTCCAACCAACGGAGCACACTATGGTATCGTCTTGGCATGTCCGAGAGTCTCACTGTTTCCGAGCGTCCCTCTATTCCCCACACCGTCTGGATTCGCTTTTTATGCCCTGCGTCATCATTGTTCAGTCGCTTCCTCCAATCCAGCGTCAGGAGACCGATGACCTCAGGTCCCACCAATCCAGAGGTTTGTTGTGCTTTCCCTCCGACGGGAGAGAGGAATATAGGAAGGCAGGGGTGTTAACCAGTCAAGAGTCTGGTTGGCTACCCTACGCTGGGGGAAGGGACAAGGGGAAAATAGAGAAGGGAGAGAGAAGGTGTAGAGACGTGTACGGACACTACTTTAGGTAAAGCCGCTCGCGTAATCCGGACGTTCTGAGAAAGCACAAAAGTGCCTTCAATGCCTTCTGAGCCGATGATCGGTGGGGACGGTGCTCTGGTACTGTCTGTTCACTCAGAGGACGATCATCTAATTTCTGCAATGTGTTGGACAAAGATTGTCTTTGTGCTTGAAATTGAGGACAAGTGCACAATAAGTGGTCAATGTTCTCCTCGCATCCGCAAACATCACATGCAGGACTATCAGCCATTCCAATTAGTGCTGAGTAGGCATTCGTGAAGGCAACTCCAAGCCACAACCGACACAGAAGAGACGATTGGCGTCGGTGCAGACCGGCCGGAGGTCTGAGTTGCAGTGACGGGTTTAGTCTGTGCAGTCTTGTGCGCCATACATGCGCGGTATTCCACTGTTCTATGGAGATCGTGCTCGCTAGACTGTGCAGTTGTCTCGCGGCGTCGGTCCTTGAGATAATGGGGACGCAGCGGCCTTCTTGGTTTGACGTCCGAGCCGCCTTATCCGCGTCATCATTTCCTATGATACCGCAATGACCTGGCATCCATTGAAAAGAGATATCATGACATTTTTCTCTTAAGTGATGGACAAGTTCAACGATTTCGCACGTGAGCTGGTCGTGAGTTTCATGTCGGAGAAACGACGGCACACATTGCGAGGCCGGTCTTCAATCGCAGAAGACTGCCCATTTTCTAGGACTTTCAGCATTATTCACATGAAGCGCGTCGCGGAGAGCCGCGAGCTCTGCATCTGTAGACGTAGTGATGGGAAGTCTTGAACCGCTGGGTTATTCTCATTGTTGGTATAACTACAGTGCCACCGGAACTGGCTGATGTAGTTGATCTATCAGTATAGACGTTTGTGCAGTCGCTGTATTTTTCGTACAAGAGAAGTAAAATTAGTTGCTTGAGTGCTGATAACGGCAAGTCCCACTTTTTCTGAAGTCCTGGGATTGTAAGGTTTACTTGAGTACGGCGCACACACCATGGAGGAATGGAAGGTCTTGACGCAGGTGCGTAACCTGACCTGAGAGAGGCACGGTGCGCGAAGACAGTCGCACTGAATGTCGTGTGGGGCCTATCTACTGGGAGACTTGCGAGATGGTGGGTAGGGGTCCGGTCGAAGTTTCTTTTGTGCAGACGCATTGTTTCAGTGCTAATGTGCGTTCTAAGGGTGGAATCTTGAGCGACTGCAATAACGTCAGTCGTTAATGCACTCCGCGGTAGACCAAGGCATATCTTGAGGGCTTGGGCTTGGATGCTTTGGAATGTATACAGGTTACTTCTGCAGGTGTGGGACATGACCAGTAGGCTGTACCACAGGAATCCAATAAAGAGGGCCCTGTGCAGATGCTGCTGCTGTATTGGCATTCCCCTGGTCTTTCCTGCTAGGAACTTAAACATATGGCATATTCCAGTCAGGCGTTTTTCACATAATTCACCATGAGGGGCCCAGGAGAGATTTCTGTCAATGACCACCCCTAAAAATCTGTGACTCGTGCTGTACGAGATCAGCTGTTTGTCGACGAATATCACGTGTGGAGACATTGATTTCCTGGTAAATGCCACCACTGCACACTTTTCACATGATATATGAAGTCCTTGTTCTCGAAGGTAAGATGATGTTAAAGTGGCTGCCGTCTGAAGCCGTGCGCGTAGGTGCAGTCGTGTCACACCCGACTTCCGTATGCAAATGTCGTTGGCATAGATGGAGTCCAACGATGTTTTACAGGATTTTGGCCAGTCCAATGAGTGTTAGACTGAAGAGCGTTGGGCTCAGTACTCCGCCCTGAGGGACCCCACGGTTACTGTAATGCTGGGAGGTCGGGCCGTCTTCGGTAAGTACAAAAAAAGATATATAGATAGCTACATATCCAGAAATATACCTTGCCGCCAAGTCCTACTGCCTGCAACGCATTGAAAATCGCTTCGTGTATTACGTTATCGTACGCTCCTTTAACGTCCAGAAACAGGGCAGCAAATAATGTTTTGGAGGACTTCTGGTGCTCGACGTACGTCACCAAGTCCATAACATTGTCTATAGAAGAACGGCCACACCTCAAACCGGCTACTGCATCTGGATATACCTGGTAATGTTCGAGGTACCATTCTAGCCATGCTAGAACCATCCTCTCCATTAGTTTTCCGATGCAACTGGCAAGCGCAATTTGTCAGTATGATGCAATATCTACAGGCGACTTGCCAGGCTTGAGCAATAGAATTAGGCGACCGGTATTCCAATCATGGGCAACCGTACCTGTCTGCCAGGAGCTGTTGAACAAGAGCAGGAGCACTTTCGGAGCCTGTTCTTCAAGATTACATAGGGCACTGTAGGTTATACCATCGGGTCCTGGTGATGGTGAACGCTTGCACAAAGCGAGTGCAGCTTCGAGTTCCTCCATGTTAAATAGACTGTCCGTGCCGGGGTCGCGTGAAATAGGTGAGTGGACGAGCGTCGATGTTCCAGGGGATCTAGTTCCGCCTCCAATCCTACTGTAGAAATCGTCAGCGACGTCAATCTCTCTGCATTTTTGGTGAAGGGCCAAAGAATTGAAAGGGGGGCGCTACATAGGGGTTTCCTCGGAGACGCCGTACAGTTCTACATATGTGAGACAAAAGTTTTCGTGGATCCAAAGACTCGCAGAATGACATCCAGCCTTGACGCCCACATCCACGCAACACTGAATTTTCTTTTGAGTTCTTCTGGCCAACCTCAAGTACAGACTTCGTGCGCCTATATCTTCGCTCTGCACGGCGACGAATTACACGAATATTCTCCAGCTCAATGTCGTATTCGGTGCATGTATACGTTCTCCGAAGCGAATGTGTGACAACCTCTAAAGTACCCTTTATGATGTCCTCTGGGCTAGAGGACACGTCATCACGACAGCCGTCTTCGACGATTGATTTGAACTTTGGCCAGTCGATACATTGCATGACGCCGGCTAACTTGGAGCCCGTCAACCCTTCAGTCCTAACTCGGTAGGTGGTCACTTCCCCGCGTTTCAATATCCGGAAACCACCTGACCTTTCTAGTGAAGGAGCGTGAAACAAAGGTGCGGTCCAGGCAGCTACAGTAAACAGTTCCACGCAGAAAAGTGGGGCTTCCATCATTTAACAAGCACAGCTCTTGTTCGGAGGCAAATGACACTAATCTTCTGCCTCTCTAATATATCTTAGAGCTTCCCCAGAGATGGTGGTGGGCATTAAAATTTCCAATCACCAAAGGCTGCGGAGTCGCTGTCGTGATTCGCTGTAACCGCTCGCAGTCCAGCCGACTTGAGGGCGATATGTAGGCTCCAACTACTGTGAAAGTGAGCTCACCTTTCTTCACTGTCAGACATACGTACTGGTTTTCTTGGTCAGGTGGCACTGGATGATGGACATACTTAAGATCACGTCTTATGAATGCTATGATCTTGCTGCATTCTCGTGGGTGGCGGACATGGCACACTCATACCCGGACAGTCTGATGTTATCTGATAGGGGCAAGCAGATTACGATGATGGGGAACTTATTCATGAACACAAACTATTGAAAGTCCGACATGCGTGGCTTAAGTCCTCTGGCGTTCCACCGAAACATCGACGTGTTCCGGACTTCGTCACGAAACGACGGCGTCTGGAGAGCCATGATTTCAACCAAGAGCTGCAAGTACTGGACTCAAAGTGTCCAGCACCTGTAGCGCGCTTTGCGCAGACGAAGATTTCATGGTGGTAAGTATAACGGGAATGGCAGTCATGAGCGACCGCATAATGTTGATAACCTGGAGATCATCAGCCAGCGTCGCTTCAACAGTCGCTGAAGCGTCGAAGTCGGTGCGTTGAGAGGTAACTTAGCAGAGAGTTGTGTCCTCGGTAGCTCAGGCTATTCTTCAGGACGGGCGAGCCTTTCCGCTTTGTTCACTATCCTTGTATTTTTCTTGGTGGCACTATGCGTTGATGCGGCAATCCTTCTGACGGAAGAGGCGTGTTCCTATCCGCAGTTGCGGAATTTCGTGAACGTTTTCGATGTCGATGCCGACGTCGCGGAACAGCGGCAGCAGCCACTCGATGCGTTGAATCGTCCCACACCATCCATCTTAGCATGGCGAATTCCTTCCGCACCCGCGGGCAATCCTTTGATGAGGCCTTCTGAGGACCACTGCAGTTAGGGCACTTTAGAGCATCTGTGCTGCAGGCGTCTTCTGGATGGGACTTAGAGCACCGCGGGCACACGACGTTGTTCACGCAGACACCCTTTAGGCAGCCAATTTTGCAGCAATTGAAACACTGGAGGTGCTTCGGTGCCAATGGTCGTACTGGATGGCGGACATGACCTACTTTGACGTGGGAATGAAGGCGGTCTCCTTTAAACGTAGTCTTCACACAGCATGTTTTTCCCAGTCTGAAAATCCTCATAATGAAAGTGCCTTCTGTCGTTGGCTTGATCAATATTGGCAAGTCGTCAATCGGGATGGCAATGTCGAGGTCATAAATGACGCCCGCAGTATCATCGCCGCCTGTAGGGATTATTGATCGCACCTTTACATTGTCGATCTCAGTTATATTACGTATACGCCTTGTAGGGCGCTGCGATGTAGCACATCAACTGCCAGGACATTTTTCCGCTAGTTTATTCGCACGTATTTAATCTCATTTGGTGCGATTCTCTCGAGTACCGAAGAGAGGACTTGCCTGTTGTGAAGCCGCAAATTGGTCGCCGGGTTCACGGGCATAAAGAGCACAGTGTGCGGCCAGCGCAGCGGTGCACTCTTCACGGTAGACACACTTGGTGACGAAGATGCCTGCAGTAGTCTTCTTTTTTCTGATCTACTCATCACGACCTGGAAGTCATCGGCCGACGAGTCGTAGCTGTCCGAACATAACTCAGTGGCCTCGCTGCCTGTATCGCTTCACGCACTTCCACGTTTCCTGGACGCTATCCGACCTGACGGCTGCGCATCAGGAAAATCCTCGGAGATCTCTTCATCCATTGCCTCAAGAAGGGAGTGGCAGCTCCCAGAAATGCAGGGAAACAAAGCGAAGCGCGGAGACAAAAGTACGAACGTTCTATCAAAGAATCACTTCGTCTTCTTCCTCCGACGGGAGTTGTGTCGAAACACATGCACATAACTGGGCACAAACAGGGGAACTGGGATCGTACTCTGACTCCGTCTCCGGCGTGGTCGTGCCAATTTGTGCGGCTGACAGGTATGAAGAATCGTAGCCTTGCACGGACCTCATCTCCGGCGTGGACGTTCAACATCCCATTTGACGAGGCTGTCGGCTCGTTTCCCATAATTGCTTTGTCCGTGACCGGAGTTTTGTCGCAGAGTGAACGGCCGACCATAATGGCGTTGATGGGCTCTTCGTGACGGTTAGGAGAGCCGACGGTGTTATCTTCAAGCGAGCCGCCTTGAAGTGAACGAGGGTTGCAATGTGGGCTTGTTGGTAATGCATCTTCAAGGGCTCTACGGTAGCGCGATTAAAAGCCGGGACAAAAGAAAACACACATGGACACACACAGCGCTAATTGTGTGTCCATATGGGTCTTCTTTTGTCCCGTCTTTTAATCGCGCTACCGTACAACCCTTGCTGAAGTGAACAATGAGGCATGACAACTTGATGTCGCCGGGGTGGCATACCCCGCTCAGAAAGACTGCGGGGCACCACAACCGAGCCGCCTTGAAGTGAACGATGAGGCGTGACAACTGCGTGTCACCGGGGTGGCATCCCCCGCTCTGAAGGGCCGCCGGGCACAACACCATCGTCTTCGGCTCTTGCAGTCAGGTGCAGGAGAGCATCTTTCGAGACAACCAGCGGGGATTTCGATGATTCTGCCTTCTGTTAATCCCTTGGTGCTGGAAAAGAAGGCACCGGCAGGAGTGCTATCCTTCAAGACGTCGGCATCCAGCGCGAGACGACCACGGTTGGATAATCAAGCCTACTGGACTCGCCATCCAACGCCACCGGCGGCGCAGCAGATGGCGCTGGTCCCGGCCCACTTGGTACCGGAGACGAGATGCCCGCCTTGTTTTCCGCCGTCGGGAAGAAGCAGGCCCGAGAGCTGTTCCTCGCGCGAAACACGACGCGGAAAAGCAAGAACAGCACAACCTGAACATCTAGGTCGAAAGTGTCGCAGGCATGCAAGCTTGAGGGAATATATAACTACAGCGTATTCCTTCTTGCTTCCGCCTGACTCACTGTCTCACTGTCGCGGGGCAAGTATTTAAGGCCGTTTAGCAGCTGTTTCTATGGCATGGCACTCGTGGAGCCTCGGACGCTGCCGTTGCTCACGTCGCCGTCGCAGTTGAGTTCGTGGTCGCCGAGTGAACGGCTACCGCCACCGGATTCCTGGCCGATTGCGGTTGCGTTCTACTCAAACAAGACCAGAGCCAGCTTTGAGAAACGAGGTGTTCAAAAGGAAGCGACCGGCGGGAAGCCTGCTCAGAGCGCCCGAGAATCGCCACCTCGAGGCCTGGAAATACGACGCCAACAGCACTGGCGGCCACCCAACAGCAGAGCCGACGCTGACGTCGTACGACGGCGCAGCAGTGTCACCGTGACAGCATACTGTATTCGCTGCCGTACGTTTAGGAGGATATTAACATGGGCGCTCCTATAGGGACAAAAAGCGTTGTCGTAATATAGGCAGTTTTAAACGGGGGGCTTATGTATCGACAAAAAGTATTTTCATATAGTATACCAATCAAATAACCGTTAAATAAGACCTATGACAATATGCTGTGCATAAGACTTCGCCGAGATGGTTTGATAACTTCGAGTTGGGGCAGTATTCGGCTTTCTTTCTCATAAACTAGTGGTGAAAAATATTTTCAATATTTGCGTTACATGTGTGTAATAACCGATGTGGACGCAGCAGCAGCTTTTGCAAGATTCCTTTATTGCACAAAAAACAAGGGTTTATGTAAGCGCGATGTATCGCTTATCGGCACACGCGCGACGGGTTTAACACGGAAGACATGCGCACAAGATAGCCAACTCAGTC
The DNA here is from genome assembly GCF_023375885.2 of Dermacentor andersoni. Lineage (NCBI taxonomy): Eukaryota > Metazoa > Arthropoda > Arachnida > Ixodida > Ixodidae > Dermacentor > Dermacentor andersoni. Next base: position 408,961,441 of record NC_092814.1, on the reverse strand, counting down.
ACGTCGCTCTGTTATCACAATGTGTGATCGACATTTGTGGTAATTAAAAGCATCCCCGCTGCACTTGTGCACCAGGCAGACTTCATGAATGATCACTCTGCGTGTGCTATGTACCGCGCGGGTTCATGATACCAACGGCTGCAGCGATAACGATATCGCATTTCGCCCTGTTACGTGACTCCCACGCTGTATGAAGCAACCAAAAGAGCTCCCCCGCAACGCGTGTCTGCCGCGGGGCGTGTGACCCTAACGTCCTCCTCTGGCGGCCCGCTATCGCGTCAGCCGCTGTACGATGGCGAGCTTCTATAGAAGGCGCTAATTGGGAGGCAGATGAGAAGTTCCCGACGTCCTGTGAAGACGCTGCTGCCTCACGTGAGAAACTGACGGCTTAGTGGAATGACTTTTCCGAGCTGTTTGGCGTCTGCATATTGATGGAATAGTACATACACTCACAGCGGTTACATCATCATCAGCAGCAGCAGCCTGGTTACGCCCACTGAAGGGCAAAGGCCTCTCCCATACTTCTCCAACTACCCCGGTCATGTGCTAATTGTGGCCATGTTGTCCCTGCAAACTTCCTAATCTCATCCACCCACCTAACTTTCTGCCACCCCCTGCTACGCTTCCCTTCTCTTGGAATCCAGTCCGTAACCCTTAATTACCATCAGTTATCTTCCCTCCTCATTACATATCCTGCCCATGTCCATTTCTTTTTCTTAATTTCAACTAAGATCTCATTAACTCGCGTTTGTTCCCTCACCCAATCTGCTCTTTTCTTATCCCTTAACGCTACACCCATCATTCTTCTTTCCATAGTTCGTTGCGCCGTCCTCAATTTAAATAGAACCCTTTTCGTAAGCCTCCAGGTTTCTGCCCCGTACTATTAACTATTATCCCCAATTCATCCCAATCCATGTTTCTGAATACCTCCGGTTAGCACGCTGTGATAGCATTGGAGAGATCGTATCTCCCTGCCTGACGCCTTTCTTTATTGGGATTTCGTTGCTTTCTTTATGGAGGATCGACTACGTGGGCAGTGGAGCCGCTATAGATATCTTTCAGTATTTTTACATACGGCCCATCTACACCCCGATGCCGTAATGCCTCCATGACTGCGGTTACATACACGAACGTAAGTGCAGCTCGTAGGATACCCCTGTCGCAAGAACTGCCTCCTAGGTGCTTCAATTAATTTGCAGTGGCGCGTAATGAACGGGCCCAGTGCCTGCATTTAAGGGACAATAAATTTGGAGACAATGGAAATGGGCAGACGTGGTGGTTTTAAGAAGTAATGTGACAAAGTTACAGTGATGTTTCACTTTGTGAACGCAGGTTACGCGCAAGCGTATGGTGCCCTTTTTGTACATTGCGCGTAAAATGTTTTAAAAATGCTTTGGTTGCGTGCAAGTGTGGCGGTTCTTTCCGAGGCTGTGTTTTGTATATTTTACGTCCATTTTTCGATTTTTTCAAAGTGTAAAGAGCCATTAGGAAAGATGGTAGGGCAATGTAAGTAAATGCTTAGCCTTTATTATTTTAAGCTATTGGCCTGGTAATGTACCATTTGCACTTATCCCCTTCTTCCTCTTCTGGAGTCTCCCAGGCATGCCAAGCCCGCGGCTGACTCGTTCAGCTAGCACCCGGCGCTTGGCGGTGACTTCGAGGTCGGTCGACTCACGCTCGGCCTGCCGTCGCTGCTCTGTCCTTCTCGCTCGGCCTCTCAATTACAAGACGAACCCCATAGCGCTCACAGAACCCGTAGCAAATGCCAGAGAAGGCCAACCCAGCGCGCCTCCGCCTACCCTCCTCCTCCCCGACGCTTCGCTCAACGCCACCTTTCCTGGCGCTGCTTTCGTGGCGTTGGCGTGCGCACTGCGTACTTTCCCAGCGCGCGATTCTCCAGGCGCCTTCCTTCTCGGGCGTTCGTTTGCCTCGCGGCGACACACATAATCTCGCCGGTTTCACAGACGGGGCATGCATACTTGCGCGTAGACGTTTTTGCGAAGGCAGGACAATCAGATAATGATTATGATGCTGTAGTAGCGATTATTTTTTTTTATTTGCAAATACTGTTGGCCGTCTTGGCCATAACAGGGCGAGTACACGAAGTTTGCACATAGCGTAAAATATGTAAACACCTTACAAACGTAAATAGGACATGAAGTAATGAATGTTGGAAATACAATGCAAAACAAATAACCAAATACAAATACAATATTTTGGCTAAGAAATACATGTTTGTAACATTGTGACAGTGATATCGGAAGCAGCATAAATGAAAGACTATTGTGTTTGTTTCTAGAATAGTGTGACAACATTTGCACGACACTACTAAGATTCAATTTCATGAAAGGTTTTTAACGCGTTCCTCAGAGATTGCAATGCTACTTGACTGCAAAACAGACGCCGGCAAACTGTTCCATTCCTGTTCATTCCATTCCATTCCATGCCGATAACGACGACAACGACGATGATGATGATGTTGGTGATTTCATAAATTGGCGGATGCCGGTTGTCGGGACCCGACCAGGATTCTGATGGTGTGAGCAAAGAGAATTTGAGGGGGTAATATGATGAAATTGACTAAAAGAAACCAACAAGTTTAAATCGTTTAATTCTTACGTACAGAACGCACCGACTTGTATAAAGGCGAAACCATTGGTATGAGGAAAGTTAAATTTAGACAGAACGAACGTACGTATAAAAGCAATGGCTTCTGCAGTTTCTCAAGTTGGTTGCGCGAACTCACCGCGGAGATTAAGCGCGGAATTTGGAGAGAAAAGAGACGAGGAAACGAAGAGATATTGACTGGAACACGATCAATAAAACAATTACAGAGGTCCAACGCACATTTTGGAATCTATACGTGAAGCGAAGCTTTTGTGAAACCGATAAATAAATGTTATAAAACTGTTGATATTCTACATTGCGTTTTGCGGCATAGCGATTGTGTGCTTGTCCGGCAAATCACCAAGACGCGGAAACCCCCACCACGGTATACACAGACGTGATCCACGCGACCTTGAATTACACAATCTTCCTGATGGGCCCAATACTCCTGCATCAGCCCAGTGTACTATTGCAGTCTCTGAAGTACCGGTCCACCTTGTTCCTCAAAAAACCGACTGGACGGACGCACGTAACCCCGAGAAAGAAGGCAGAGAACAGAGCCGACCAGCGGCTCTTGTGAAGTATAGTATAGATGCATTCAAAGCGATTCGTTATGGAAGCGACCTTGATTTGAGCGCTGTTGCGTGTTTCAGCTATTGGCATATGCCGGTAGGGTGCGCCTCAAAGGCGTCGCTTTGAATTGGACAGATCCGAACCATCGTGACAGTTATCGCTGTCATGCGAAGCACTTTGCGCGTAACTTTCTATCCAGCATAGTTTGAATTTCTACAGTGAATTGGCAGATGGACCAGCGCGTTCGTATAAGGCGAGAAATTAGAGCGTTTTAGAATAGGGGCCCCAATAGTTTGGGGCCCCAAAGAGCTTTTCGGGTGTTAGCGTTGGGGCACGCAGAAGTGAAAAGTTTTAGAATAGGCCTTTGCGTTTGCGGATAGCGTGTTGCGCTTACAGCGCTACTACAGCGTCAAAGAAAACCTATTAGAAATAATTGAATGAAATATACCATATTAAGATCAGAATAGTAATTTTGACTTTCGTGCTTTAGCGTTATTCGTGTTTTAGCGTCTTTTAGCGTTATAACAATTTAGAGGTTATTCTATAAGTAGCGAACAATTAGTTACGCTTAGTTTTGAGTAACCAACTTTACGTGCCTTCACCAGCCAAGCTAAGCCGCATTAGGCCCACGAGCCATGAAATGCACAATCGAATTTGGAATCAGCGGCGCCTAATGAATCAATCTTTATAACACACGCTAGATGAAAGAAAGTGATAACCGCTGTCACTTCTCCTAGCTTGCGAATTTCACGCGTCACCACGAATCGAGCCCAGCTTGGTGCTAGGTTAGAGCCGTCGTTTCGATGGGTGCCGCCTTGTTTGTTTACGCAAATCTTTTGAGGCAGCTTTTGGGGCTCCCGGTAAATGAGCGAAATAGCGTGCCCGACGCAACACCCAAGCGTCTCGCGCATGCGCAGTGACTTCGACGCAATTTCGCTTGGGGCACCAAACGTATGGGGCCCCTATTCTAAAACGCTCTATTGTGTGTGTAAAGTGAGTTGACGGCAGCAGCTAGATGGCGACAGCGGCGCCGAGAATGGTGTCACGGGAACGGCATAAAGATTGATCATCATCATTTATTATCCCTTAAGGGCCCTGGATTGGGCATTACATAAGTGGGGGGGGGGGGGGTTAACGAGAAGTATTCACATGGTCATAAAATTATAAAGCGAAATAAAAAGGCAGACAGGCAAAGCAACGTTATACATTGTTATGGAACCGTGGTTGAAGGCAAAGACGAAAAAAAAAAGACGAAAATAACACCCATGCAGTTGATCTCCGCATATGTTTGCAATTGAGAAAAAAGGTTACAATACAATTCAATATAAAATTCAGTTCAATACAACATTCAATTCAATACAAAATACAATTCAATACACATACATATACACACACACAAGTCAAAGCAGAAAATGTGACATATATGTTATGTCCCATCTTAGGGAAGAGCCACAAAGTGAAATACGCGTTGGATATATGAGAAAAGCAGGAAATGTTTACCGATTACGAGATTATTTGGCAAAGTGAGCCGATATTAGCTGCCTGAATTTTGAGTTGTCACGTTCATTGACTAATGGTTCTGGAATCGAGTTCCATTCTTCAATCGCCAATGGTAAGAAAGACTTATTAAATGTGTTTGTCGAACCAGTTATGCGTTGTACACTCACAGAATTGAAAAGACGACGTGATGTCCGTACAGGTGGCACTAGAAGGGAGGTTCTCAGGTCAGGGCGATTATACTATAGATTTTGAAACAGGCATAGCCGTGAAATCTTCCTTCGATGAGCTAACGATTCAAGATTAATGGATGATTTAATGGCACTAATGCTAACCCGTCTATTATATTCGGAAACGATGAAGCGAGCCGCCCGATTCTGAATGCTTTCAAGTGATTCAATTAGATATTGCTGGTGAGGACTCCATATTGCGCTGGCATATTCAAGTTTCGGCCTAACGTACGCCTCATAGGCGAGTTTTCTGATATAACTGGGGGATAAAGAAAGGGCACGGGTAATGAAACCAAGTGTTTTGGATGTCTCTGCCACTAATTTCGTGATGTGTTCAGACCAGTTGAGTTTGTCGGTGATAACAACACCTAAGTATCGGTACGATTCAACACGTGATATGGCAGTGGAGTTTAACGAGTATGAAAAGTTAAAGGTGGAAAGCTTTCGAGATACTTGCATGCTCTTGCATTTGGATATGTTTAGATTCATCAGCCAGCTAGGTGGTGCACCAAGTTTCTATTATATCAAGGTCTTTCTGGAGGAGTCTCTGGTCAGAGGTGGCAGTTATGCGACGATAAAGAACGCAATCGTCAGCGAAAAGGCGAATTGTGGAGGAGGTATTTGCAGGAAGGTCGTTGATAAAGACTAAAAATAAGAGTGGTCCAAGGACAGAGCCTTGGGGTACGCCTGAAATGACTTTGGAGGTTTTGGAGCGGTGGTTGCCGATAACAGTAAACTGGGTGCGGTCTGAGAGGAAACAAGAAATCCATGACAATATTAAGGGATCTAGAGAGAGAGAGGAGAGTTTAGCCATAAGACGTTGATGTGGAACCCGGTCAACGGCCTTAGAGAAATCCAGGTAGATGATATCAGTTTGAAAAGATGAATCTAAGTTCAGGTGAAGGTCGGTAGTAAACTCGAAAAGCTGGGTATCGCACGAAAATCCAGAGCAGAATTCATGTTGTTTGGTAAAAAGGAAGGAGTTCCTGTCCAGGTGAGAGTGGACTTGTGAGTATATGATGTGTTCCAGCATTTTACAAGCAATACATGTTAATGAAATTGGTCAATAGTTTGATGGATCGGAGCGGTCACCAGCCTTGAAAACCGGGACAACCTTACTTAATGTCCAGTCATTTGGAATTGCTGAACTTGAAAGTGATTGACTAAATATTATTTGTAATATCTGGCATGAAATATCTCTTGTACCTTTAGTATCTTGGTAGTTATGTCATCCGGCCCGGGAGCGCTTGATGGCTTCAAGTTATCAATGAGTTTAGCTATGCCTTCGACTGAAATGGAAATTGGAGGCATCTGGCTGAAATTATGACTGGGATAGCTGGGTACGTTTAGCACTGGTTCCCGAGTAAAAACTGAAGAAAAGTAAGTGTTCATGACGTCTGCGCAGTGATATGCGGCGACGTGCGAGCCATCTTGGTCGTGCAAGATTATATTTTGAGGCGAGTTTCGGTTTGGCAACAGTATATTCCAGAACTTTTTAGGGTTATTCCGAATGATGTTATGCAAGTCTTTATGGAAAAATTTCTTCTTGGAATGCCTTAAAAGATTTGTATAACCTCGGAGGCATTCAAAGTACTTGTCCCATTTTGAAGCAGAGGCAGAATTTTTGGCAGCTCGGAAAAGTTTTTTTTTCCTTAGCAACCGTCGAAGGCCGTTAGAAAACCAGTGCTTATCAGCATCTCCGCGAATACAGATGAGCGGGACATATGTTTCCATGAGCGAAAGTATTTTTTGCTTGTAAAGTAACCAGTTACTATTAACGGTTCGGTTGTGAGCAGTTTTACTAAAATGATAAAGAAACGCCTCCAGTTTAAGGTTAATTTGTGCATAGTCGGCTTTGTTATAGTCGCGAATATATTTTAAAGATGGCATGCGGGTGGAAATGGGAATAGCCAAATTAAAAAATATTAGTTTGTGATCACTAAGGCGACCACTAGTACACGAGAGAGACTGACATAACTCAGGCTTTGAGACAAATACTAGATCAAGGATGTTGGTACCACGGGTTGGGATTCTAACAGACTAGAACAGATTAAAGGTGAGAATTAAGTCAATAAATTTCTTCGACTGACGAGAAGATGCTGACAACAGTTCCCAGTCTATATCCGGATAATTAAAGTCTCCGCATAGGATCAAGTTTGCTCGCGGAAAGCGGGTTTGGAGGTGGAAAAGGACAGAATACAGCTCATCAACAAAATAGCAATGTAAATCTGGCGGACGGTAGCAGGCGATAAGCAAGGCGTTACCAAATTTAAGGGACAGGTTAATACATAGTAGTTCAAGGCTGCTTTGGACGGGCACCAAGTGTGAGACTACCGTTGATTTAACGAGAATCAGGACACCACCTCCTCTTCGGCCAGCTCTGTCAAGTCTGTAGACACTAAACGTTCTACTAGCCTCGAGCAGCTCGCTGTCCTGAATATCTGCGGTAAGCCACGACTCGATAAGGACCGCAATATCCGAGCAATTATCATCAAGAAGCGCTTCCACAGCTTCCTTCTTTGGTAAGTAGCTGCGAACGTTCGTGAACATGACAGCCATTTTACGATAAGATGGAGTGACGTGTGAGCTATGCGAAGGCTGAGCTAGCTGTTTATAAGGAACCTTGGAAGCGGGTGGTGATCGCTATGACGAAAGTTCGATTACGCGATCCGTATTGGCGTCATATATGTATTGTTTTTTGTCGATCAACAGTTTGTCGTAACGTATTTTGAACGTGGCGTCCCTTTCCTTACCAAAAGAGTACAACTTTTTCCGGGCTAACCGAACATGCGCAGAATAGTCTTCACGAACAGAAAATTTTGATTCCTTCAGCTTCGGCCCTGCTGTCAGAATTTTGACTTCACCTTAAAATGTGCCAGTTTGACAATGATTGGGCGGTTTTTTGATTCTTGGAAGCGGCCCATTCGATGCGCACGTTCTATATCATCAGCATTTATCGACACACCAAGATGCTCCGAGCAGAAAGAGATTACAAGCTCCTCCGATTGCTCCCAGGTTTCACTGGCCGCATCCGTGATACCAAAGAAGATCAAGTTCGACCTGCGCAACCGATTTTCTGCGTCGTTGCACTTCTCTGTGAGGTTTCTAATCTTGGAGGAAAGCCTGGTAACTTCATCGTTCCAGCCTGGTTCTGAAGTTTTTCCGCCTGCTTGACCTGTGTGTACTATATTTTCTAAAGTATCAACCCTCAGGGAAAGAGTGCTGACGTGAATTTCGATGCTAGTCTGAGCACTACGTATGTTTGAAAGCTCAGTGAGTACAGTGTTCTGCGATTGTTCAAGACGTGATATCGCCTCAGCGATTGATTCTAGGGTCGCGGGTCCTGGGTTCAGTTCAACGTCGCCGGAGAGGACAAGCAAGAGGTGAACAACATAAGCATTGATGCAGTGTAAGCAACTTTGGTACATCAATTTGCGGCAAGAATCGATATACTCAAGTGGGCACGACACCGCAAATAAAAAGGGGTTGCTTGTACGGGTGCAACAAGCATGCGGTAAATAACAAACCTGCACAGAGAGCGGTGTTGGCATGACCGCGTTTCATGCGTGACGTGCCCCAAGTCGAGCCGGTGCAGACGTGGATTAAGTAGGCATTCCGTTGCTGCCGGTTGCCAGATGAAAGGCTCATTCCAGGCGGAAAAAGCGGGAAAGCGCTAGCTTCTGCGACGTCCTGAATCAGAGGCGGGAGGTGGAGTGGCCTGATGGGGCGGTGTTGATCGGGTATCAGCAAGCCAGCGAAGCAAAACGGCAGCATCGAGACGGTCCATATCAGGACAGCCTGCACAGAGAGCGGTGTTGGCATGACCACGTTTGATGCGGTGACGTGCCCCATTGATGCGAAATTGCATGGCCCAGTAAATGAAAAATCCGGCGTCTGTAGCAGTGAAACGACACCTCAATTACCATTGGCTGCGACTCCACGACACGTGCGCTCCTCGGCGCAGCAGACAAAAGGGAACGCCTGCTGGCGCGCAGTGTTGGGTGAGGGGCATCGCCGCGGCGCCACGTCACCATCGCTCTCAGAAGCCTGTGTTATCCGTGCATTCCTTGAACGCGCAATCTCTCGCTTTCGTTCAAACTTCGCCTAACGTAACGGTTCGAAGTGCACCGGCCTTCTGCTATCTAGGAAGCGCTGGCCAAGCACTCGCTTGTCCGCGAGGAGTTCGTAACTCAAAGGACCGCTCAGCGGCGGCATTGAATTGGGCATTAATGCTTTCGCATTTACAACTTCTGAGGAGTGCTTAGGTGAACTCAGATTTTTTTTTCTTTGGCGAAGAACGTTACAACCTGCTCCGTTACGGCCTGTCGCGTTATTTCAACGTGGTACAAGGTCGTCATGCAAAAAAGGTGAGGCATACAGACAGGACACAAGAGAAGTGGACAACACGAACGCCGACTATCAACTGAAGGGAGCACTCAGGCGAAAAGAAGAAAAGACAAAACTCATCTGCGCAAGCTCCGGAATGGCATCATCACGCGTCAGTCGGGCACATGTGCCGGTGTACGTGAGAGTTAAGGCACTTAATCTCTTCCTTATGGAAAGTAATCGAAGGCTGACTCACACACGCCCTCCCACCATTATGGATATGCCATACCTCTACCATAGCACGCGTATCTTTATTCTTGTGCCTGTACGATATCGCGCATTCATCTAACTCTGGCGTGCAGTTACAATCTTGGCAATGTAGGGAAAGATTAGAAGGCGATCCACCGGTTAACGACCTTTTATGTTCCATTAGCCTCTGATTGATACGCCGCCCCGTTTGCCCTACGTAGAACTGGCCACAACTAAAGGAAACTTTATAAACCACACCCATACGACAGTCAGTAAAACTGTTATTCTTATTGTGCTTCACTGGACAAATATGACATATCTGTTCTTTTTCGGCCTTTTGCCTGCTCTTTTTTTCCTCTGCACGGCAGTGCTTATCTGACCTAGCTTATTAGGAGCAGTGAAAGCATCATTAACATCATATCTACTTGCAACTTTTTTAAGCCTGTGCGATACTTTATGAATGTACGGAAAAGCCGCTACTCTTTTTTGCTATTACTGCTTTCTGTAATCACGTCCGTCCCCCTCGAAACCGATTTCTTTAGGTGTTCAGCCACAGTGGCCACTGCTACGCTAGGAGAACCTGCTTCTAATTACTTATGACAAAATTTATTGTACTGAGTAAAACATTTTGTCATAAATTCAACATTTCAGAACAATTACTCGTGTGGGTAGAATTCATTGCCTTCCTGCGTTTGCAAAAATGAGAGTGCTTGCAGAGTTATAAATGTAAAGGGTAATAAGTAAGACCGCAAGCATACGTCTGAAGCCAGAAGCACGAAGATTAGATAAATCCAATTTCTAACTAGCATTAGCATTGTAGAGGGGCAATCGTAACGGCCGTGGCGTTCTCCGCAGTAATTTTTTTTTAGGCAACGCTATGGCCTAATTGAAAATGGCGCGCCGCATGTGCGTATACGCGTGCTATTTATTTATTTATTTCAAATACCCTCACGGCCCTGCGGGCATTATTGAGGGGAGTTGAACAAGACATACAATAACACAGATAACAAGAATTGTAAATATATTCATGAGTCACAGCATTGCATATCATTGCATTATAGCATAGCATTGCATACATAGCATTACATAGCTCACTGCACTGAGTTTTACAGATTTACAGATTTCAGCAGTTGTGCACATCCATGGAAAGCTAAAGAAACGAGAGAAGAAAACAGGAACTAACAAGGCAAACGAGAAATCGGCAACACAGAGTTCGTGAGGGACCACGAAACGAAGGGCACACATGTCATGAAGAAGAAATGCAGACACTTAATCTTAAAATGCTCGAGATCGTCGGCGAGTGCCACATCTGCTGGCAAGTGATTCCACTCGAATGACGCAGTGGGAATGAAAGAAGTTAAGCGCGCGGTAGTGTGACAAGGTGGAACGCCCACTTTGCGTGGATGGTCAATGCGCGATGAAACATAGGTGGGTGTAAGGAGCAAAGCGTTTTTCAAAACAGGATTCAGATTGTAGATCTTAAAAAGAAGACAGAGTCGTGAAATTTCCCTGCGCAATGAAAGTAATGGTAGTGACAAAGTGTTTTTCATTAGTGTGACACTTGATGTGCGGTCATAGTTGTGAAGGATAAAACGAGCGGCACGGTTCTGAGCAGCTTCCAACACAGATATAAGTGACTCAGCTTGGGAGTCCCATATCGACGCGGCGTATTCAAGCTTTGAACGAATCAGTGTTTTATAAAGGAGTTTGACTGAAATGGGCGTATTAGAAAAGTGTCTTTTTATGTAACCGAGCATGCGGTTCGCGTTTCCAGTAATGTAGATGATATACTGGTTCCAGGATAAATTTGATGTCAGATGTACAGTGCTCACGGAATGAAACGCGTCAATTTAGGGCTAAGTAATCCACATACTGTCGCTTCAACCGGCTGCAGTTTGTGTCACATCGACGTAAGTCTGGCGCGTACACTTACATCGGAGTCCTCGTCACCTTTGGTGACCAAATTCCTAGCGACATGACATGGTGGTCTCGCGTACTTTGCACATATGTACGGTTGTACTAAATGCTCCGTGTCCTATTTCAATCCGTGAGCACTGTACACTATTTATACGAGGTAACCGGGGCTAACGAAGCATTGTTGATGCTGTAAGAGGCTGGTGGCGAGACGCCTTGACGTGAAAAGCGCATGGATTTGCATTTTGATGCGTTTAAAATCATTTTCCATTTAGTACACCAGTCAGTAACGCAATTAAGATCTGCTTGGAATAAGTGGACATCAGTGTTTTTAATTTCACGGTATAGTATGCAATCATCTGCAAAGAGTTTGATAGAATATTTTATATTGTTAGGCAGATCAATAACGTACACAAGGAATAAAAAGGGTCCGAGTACAGATCCTTGTGGTACCCCAGACGTAACCGGCATTGAAGATGATTGAAGACCATTAACGTGGACAAACTGCGAGCGATTAGATAAAAACGAATCCATGCTAGAACATTCGGGTCGATATGAAGATGAGCAAGCTTATACAACAGCAGTCTATGGGACACTTTACCGAAAGCCCTGCAAAAAACTATGAAGATGACGTCGACCTCTGAACCTTCATCAAGAATGGAATAAATCTCGTTGCTGAAAGATAATAACTGTGTTTCACAGGAAAACTGCTTCCTCAAACCATGTTGTGTAGGCGTGAAAAACGAAAATGATTCGAGAAAACCAGATAATTGAGAAAATATTATATGCTCCATGATTTTACATGAAATGGAAGTTAATGATATCGGACGATGATTGAAGGGTGAATGCCTGTCGCCAGATTTATGGAGTGGAATCACTTTAGCCAGTTTCCATTCGTGCGGTATATCTCCTGTTTCAAGCGATTGCTCACATATCTTCAGTAAAAAAATCGCGGAGTACACTTTAGTATTTTTCAGGTCTTTCGTGTTAATGTTATCAGGCCCGCAAGAAGAGGAGATTTTCAAATTGTTTATTATGTTGATGATTCCGTCATAACTAAACCTGACAGGGTCCATTGGAAAGCTTATCTTACATGCATAGTCTCTAACATCAGTAATGTCAGTTACGGTACTTGAAAAAGCTGCACTAAAGGTCTCGTTAAGGATCTCAGTGACGTCAGTGCTTGAAATGGGGTTTGACTGATGGTCAACGAGGGGTGTAAGTGACTGCTGTCGTTTATTGACATTACTCCAAAATTTTTTGGATTGCTTGTTAAAAACGTTGGCCACGTCATGTTAAAGTAGTAGTGCTTCGATTCCTTCAGAGATTTCTTGTAACTGGCAACAGTTTTTTTTTAGTGCTGACCAGTGCTCACGCTTTCCAGAAGACTTAGCTTTGCGGAAAAGCCTCCTTTTTTTGTTTGCCAGACGTTTTCATGAGCGGTTGTACCATGGATAGTGGCAGTTAGTTAAAAGCTTTTTTCGAGGAATATACAAGTCGACCAATTCACAAAGCTTATTTCTGAAAAGTTGCCAAATGGTATTTAAGGATCTTTCGTTGAAGTTAGCCAGAAATTCGTCAAGGAAGCTTTCAAGTGTTTTATTGATTGCAGTGTAATTTCCTTTAGCATAATAATGTATTACTTTTATATTGTTATGCGACGTCCGAGCAGGGAAGTTCAACATGACATGTAATAAAGAAGAAGGGTAAAAAGAAGGACACCGACCACTGAATGAATACAAGAAAAAGACGTTTCGGCTCCCCTGACGGGAGCACATGTAATAAAGAATGATCGCTTATACCTGATAAATAGATAATATTGGAAACAGCATCAGGGGCCGTTGTTAGCAACAAGTCTAATACATTGGATGTTGAAGATGTGACCCTCGTAGGCTGCGTTATTACCTGAGTTAAAAGTTGGAACAAAGATTTACAAAATTAGACGATTGTGACGAAGAGTTGATAATGGTATACGAAGTGCTAGACCATTTAATATTAGGGAAATTAAAATCCCCAAATAAAAAAGCAGGAATATTCGGAAATTTGGCACACACAGCGCTCAGCGCGTCATGACGGTCGCTGGAAAAACCAATCCCAGTAGAGGGCGAACGGTAGCATGCACATAATAGAAGTTTTTGATATTCAGTCGTGATCTGCACACATAAAAACTCTAAGTGTCGTAGGAATATCAATGTGAAGGCTATCGAGATGATCAGAGACAGCGACCATAACACCGCCACCACGTGCGACTGCGCGATCACAGCGAAACATGGAATACCACTTTGGGGTAGCGAGGATTTCCGTGCTTCTAACGGAATCGTTCAGCCATGTTTCCGTTAGGACAATAATGTCGGCCGGTGTGGTATCAGTGGCACAGGAAAGGTCACCGCGATTGCGAACAACACTGTGTGTATTTGTGAACAGCACTGAAATTCCAGAGATCGGCTGCGCACGCGGACGAAGGCGCGCAGCCAGCTATCTCGAATCATCAGAACCACCTGCGGCACTGGGATCAACACGTGAAGTAGTAGCATACAGGCTAGTTTGTTCACAAACGCTATCACTTTCAGCACAATAGGTATAGCATTTCTTGTTTAAGAATAACCTTACGTGCCTCAGTTTGAAGCTCGTGTTAGGCGCCGTTGCCTTCGCAAATTCCACCAGTCCTTTTCTAGCATCTCTTGTAGATGGACTAAAATCTTCAGACATGGAAACATCTCAATCTTTGAGTTTAGACTGAGCATTTAATAGCATTTCCTTTGTTTTGTAGTTGGAAAATTTCACCATTATTGACCGCGTTTTCGTAGACTTTGAAATGCCGATTCGGTGGGCCCGGGCGATATCGGTACTAGAAAGGGTAATTGGCATTTTTTGCTGTATTATATTCACAATTTTTTCCTCTGACTGCAACCATGTTTCGGTGCCTTCAGATATACCGAAAAATAAGAGGTTATCTCTGCCGGATCTATCTTCAAGGTCGTTCATTGGGGCCCTTAATGAATAATTTTATTTTGCTAGTTCTTCAAGCAGTTGACTTGAGAGCATTAAGGTCCTGACGGACGGATTCGAAACCAGCAAGTTTGGTCTCAACATTTATAAGCCAGTTTGAAATATCAGTAACTTTCACGTTTACTTCCTCTTGACTGCATGTAATAGACTTAACTGAGTTCAATATTTCGACCTGCCCTTGTTCAATATTTGTTGAGCGGGTTCTTAGATCCTCTAGAAGGGCGAGTATGGCACCACTGTCAGATTCGGGCGTCGGGTTTTGAGGCTTGGTACTAGTTCTATGGCCAGGGCCAGGGTTTATTTCAACACCTCCGGACGAAAGCAATTTGAGCGCATAATAACACTGGCATACATTTTCTAACAGCACTTGTGGGCAAGGGAGCATAATGAGGAATATATCATTTGAACGCTTGATGAGACTGGAATAACCTGACGAATGAAAAAACGAAAGGCGTTTGTGAACCACATCGTATCGCTGCTCCCATGCCCACTGAAGGGGTGGCGACGGTGCAGCCCATTTATATCTTCTGCGATGGTAGGCGTCGATGCCGATCCGGGGTAAAAATCTTGCGAAGCGGCCACCAGCTGCGTCATCAAAGCACTCGATGGGCCGCCGGAGCATTTGTCCCTTGACGCCGGCCCACTCCCGTCGAAAAGCGCCGATGGGATTCCGTCGTAGCACAGAACTGAATCTGAAGCGACGCTGCCAGTGAAGAGGACCGGACGCTGAAAGATGAAAAAAAGAAAGACGTTTGTGAACCACGTCGTATCGCTGCTCCCATGCCCACTGAAGGGGTGGCGACGGTGCAGCCCATTTATATCTTCTGTGATGGTTGACGTCGATGCCGATCCGGGGTAAAAATTTTGCGGAGCAGTCACCAGCTGCGTCATGAAAGCATTCGATGGGCCGCCGGAGCATTTGTCACTTGACGCCGGCGCACTCCCATCGAAAAGCGCCGATGGGATTCCGTCGTAGCACAGAACTGGATCTGAAGCGACGCTGCCAGTGAAGAGGACCGGACACTGAAGGATAAAAAACGAAAGACGGTTGTGAACCACATCGTATCGCTGCTCCCATGCCCACTGCTGGCACGCGGCATGTGCGTATTCGCGTACTATGTGACTAACCCGCGCGTGAACAAAGCGCCAAGTTGGCACGAGAAACGGTAGAGTGCGATTGTGGCCTGTTATGCCTCGACCATGTAATCATCATCATCTTCGTCATCATCAGCCTGATTACACCCACTGCAGGGCAAAAGGCTCTCCTATACTTCTTCAACCACCCCGGTCATGTACTAATTTTGGCCATGTTGTCCCTGCAAACTTCTTAATCTCATCCGCCCACCTAACTTTCTGCCGCCCCTTGCTACGCTTCCCTTCGCTTGGAATCCAGTCCGTAACCCTTAATGACCATCAGTTATCTTCCCTCCTCATCACATGTCCTGCCCATGCCCATTTCTTTTGCTTGATTTAAACTAAGATGTCATTAACTCGCGTTTGTTCCCTCACCCAATCTGCTCTTTTGTTATTCCTTAACGTTACACCTATCATTCTTCTTTCCATAGCTCGTTGCGTCATCCTCCATTTAAGTAGGACCCTTTTCGAAAGCCTCCAGATTTCTGCCCCGTACGTGATTACTGGTAAGACACAGCTGTTATATACTTTTCTTTTGAGGCATAATGGCAACCTGCTGTTCTTGATCTGAGAATGCCTCCCAAACGCACCTCAGCCCATTCTTATTCTTCTGATTATTTCAGTCTCGTGATCCGGATCCGCGGTCACTACCTGTCCTAAGTAGGTGTATTCCCTTACCATTTCCAGTGCCTCGCTACCTATCGTAGACTGCTGTTCTTTTCGGAGACTGTTAAATATTACTTTAGTTTTCTGCAGATTAATTTTTAGACCCACCCTTCTGCTTTGCCTCTCCAGGTCAGTGAGCATGCATTGCAATTGGTCTACTGAGTTACTAAGCAAGGCAATATCATCAGCGAAACGCAAGTTACTAAGGTATTCTTCATTAACTCTTATCCCCGATTCTTCCCAATCCAGGTCTCTGAATACCTCCTGTAAACACGCTGTGAATAGCATTGGAGAGATCGTATCTCCCTTCCCTGCCTGACGCCTTTCTTTATTGGGATTTTGTTGCTTTCTTTATGGAGGACTACTGTGGCTGTGGAGCTGCTATAGATATCTTTCAGTATTTTTACATACGGCTCGTCTACACCCTGATTCTGTAATGCCTCCATGACTGCTGAGGTTTCGACTGAATCAAACGCTTTCTCGTAGTCAATGAAAGCTATATATAAGGGTTGGTTATATTCCGCACATTTCTCTATGACCTGATTGATAGTGTGAATATGGTCTACTGTTGAGTAGCCTTTACGAATCTGTAGCAAGCATGTGACGCCCCCTCAGGCGTAATGTTCGTTCGCCACCAGGCTCGGTGGCCTGCCAAGCTCGGCAAGCAACATTTGTCACCGCACCGCAATAAACACCGATGAGCATGGCTGCTCGGCGGTCACTCATCGTCCAGCACCACCACGCTGCGGAGCGTCCGTCCATCGGAGGCTGCCTCGAGCCCTCCCTCATTCGCGAACCCGGGTGGATCGTGACACTGGCGGCGAAGATGGGATCCTCGTGACACTGGCGACGAGGATGGCGACGAGTACCCACACCACCGCGAGCGGCGAAACACCGCCCCCCGTTGCTGCCGCCATGCCGCTGTACGGAAGGCTCGAGCCGTTCGAGGGACATGGGTCCGCCTGGCAAATTTACGAGGAGCAAGGCCACGTGTTCTTCCGGGCAAACGACACACCCGAGGCCAAACAGCGGGACATTTTCCTGGCCAGCTGTGGGACCCGCGTCTTAAGCCTCCTGCTCGACCTTCTCAAGCCAGCCACGCCGCACGTGAAGACGCTGGGTGAGCTGCTCGCAATACTGCGCTCGCATTTCAACCCAGCACCGTCCACACTAATGGAGCGTTTCCGCTTGAACAACCGCAGCCGCCGGGAACGAGAGACCCTCGGGCAGTTCGTTGCTGCGCTACGAGGGTTAGCCAGTACCTGCGTTTTCGGGGACCAGCTGGACTCGCTGCTCCGGGACTGTTTCGTCTGCGGCATCAACAACCCCGCCATGCAGACGCAACTCCTGGAGCTTCCCGACCCCTCGCTGGACGACGCCGTGAAGGCAGCGCTGGCAATGGAAGCTGCCGCCAAGGACGCAGGCGAGATTTCCCGTGCGACTGGCTCACCGTCGGCGGAAGCGGCGGTCAACGAGTTGGCGACAAAGGCAGTACCTGCGGTCGCTGTGCTGGGGCCCACTTCCCCTCACAGTGCCAGTTCTCACAAGCACATTGCTTTACGTGCGGGAAAACTGGGCACCTCGTACGTGTATGCCGAAGGGGGAGGACGAACGTCAAACAGCAGCAGCAGCCTGATTGAAGCCCACGTACCACACAAGCCCGCGGCCAGGGTAGCCGTCGCAAGGGTATGCGGCGGGGGCGTGTGGCAGCAGGTTCAAGTTCTTCCGCGGCAAGGCTCCACGTCATGGCCGAGAGCCCGCCGATTTTCGACACATGGCACACAGGCTTTGTGTCGTCGTATGTGCCGCCGTACATGCTGACCGTCGAAATCTGCGGGTACCCCGTTTCCATGGAGCTGGACGCAGGGGCCAGCGTGTCAGTAATGGCCGGGAAACTCATCAAGCGCACTTTCCCCGGCATGTCTGTCGAGGCTTCGGGCGTGGGGCTGCGCAGCTACTCCGGGCAACTCTCCAAGGTCCAGGGTCAGGCACAGGTCAGCGTTCGCTTTGGCGACAGGGAGGCAACCCTTCCCCTTTACTTAACGAAAGGGTCATCGCCGACGCTGCTGGGCCGAAACTGGATTCATGCACTGGGCGTTCGTCTGCCACAGTACCAGAAAGCCAGCCTGCATGTGGTGCAAGACGCCCCCAGCCTCCTGACCCAGTTCAAGTCCCTGTTCCAGTCAGGGGTGGGCACATTTGCTGGCATGACGGCTGCCATCTATGTACCTGAGGGAGCTCGGCCACGTTTTTTCAAGCCTTGCCCACTGCCGTTCGCCCTGAAGGACGGGGTCACCCAGGAGCTGCTACGGTTACAGCGTGAGGGCATCCTGGTACCTGCCAAGACATCTGAATGGGCTGCTCCCATCGTACCAGTCCTCAAGCGAGACGGCAGTCTCAGGATCTGCGGGGATTTTAAGGTTACCATCAACCCCGTCGCTACCGTCGAGAAGTACCCGCTGCCCCGGATTGAAGATCTCCGGTCAGCATTGTCCGGTGGACAGAAGTTTACCAAGCTCGACCTCAGAGATGCTTACCAGCAGCTGGTGGTCCAGGATATCTCCCGGAATTATGTCACAATATCGACAACTTTGGGGTTCTTTCAGTACACACGCTTACCGTTTGCGTGGCCTCGGCCCCAGCCATATTCCAGAGGGAGATGGACAACCTCTTCAGGGGCATGAGGCACGTGGCAGTGTACTTGGATGACATCCTGGTTACTGGCAGCGACGACGGGGACCACCTGCAGAACCTGCACAACATCCTGGCACGACTGCAGGACGCCGGCCTCAAGCTCAAGCTGGAAAAGTGCGTTTTCCTAGCCCCCAGCGTTGAGTACTTGGGACATGTCATTTCCCAGGCAGGCCTAGCCCCGGCTGCCCGCAAAGTTCAAGCTGTGCTCAAGACATCTAAGCCCCAGAACAAGAAGGAGCTTCAGGACCTGGGCCTCATCAACTTCTACAGGAGTTTTCTGCTGAACACGTCGCAGCATCTACAGCCGCTCCATCTTATGCTTCGAGATGGTCAACAATGGGTCTGGAAGAAGGAGCAGGATCGGGCCTTCCAGCACAGCAAGGAGCTAATCAATAAGGCTCTAGTGCTGGTGCACTTCGATCCTGCCAAGCATGTCGTCCTTACTGTAGATGCGTCGCCGTACGGCGTGGGAGCCATCCTGGCACACCGGGACAAAGATGGCCAGGAACGCCCTCTGTTGTTGGCTTCTTGAAGGCTTCATGCTGGACAGCAACGTTACAGCCAGCTGGACAAGGATTTTTGGCCCTCATGTTCGGTGTCGAACGTGTCCACCAGTACCTGTGGGGCCGGAAGTTCGAGGCGGTCACGGACCACAAGCCGCTGTTGAGGCTGCTGGGGCATGACAAGGCAGTTCCTGTGCAGGCATCACCTCGAGTGGTACGCTGGGCCTTGAGGCTGGCAGGTTACAGTTACCAGCTGGTTTAGCGTCCGGGAAAGGACCTGGGACCTGCTGATGCCCTGAGCCGCCTGCCCCTGCCAGCGGTGCCTGATGCTGTTCCAGAACCTCCTGAAGGGTTCATGCTGGAGCCCGGATACCCGGAGGTGCTCTCCAGATCTGCGGTATCCCAGGGTGGTGATCCCACAGAGTCTCCAGTCCAGTGTTCTGCAGTTGCTGCACACGGGTCATCCTGGCATAGAAAAGACGAAGATCCCATGTTTGGTGGCCTGGGCCAGGACATCGTTCACGTGGTGCATAGCTGCCAAATCTGCCAGGAGCATCAGCGAGCCTCGCGTCATGTGGAAATCACCCCCTGGCCGTTCCCACAGAGGCCCTGGTGCCACCTACATGTGGATTTTGGGGGACCCTTTAAGGGCCATTACTTCCTGGTGGTGGTGAACGCCTTTTCAAAGTGGGTGGATGTTCTACCTTTCACCACTCCATCAGCAGGCGCGACCATTGCAGCGCTACGACAGGTCCTCGCCGCTCAGGGGTTTCGGGATATCATCGTGTCCGACAATGGTCCTGCTTTCGCCAGCACAGAGTACCTGGCCTGGCTGACGAATAACGGAATCCGCCGGATGATGGTTCCACCGTACCACCCTGCTTCAAATGGTGCAGCCAAGCTGGTGGTGCAAACTATCAAATGCAAGCTCAAGAAGAGCCAGACTGGGGATTTCCGGACGCAGATTGCCCGGATACTGTTCCCGTACCGAACCACACCCCACGATGTCACAGGCCGTGCCCCCTGTGAGCTCCTGCTGGGTTGGATGGTCAAGACACCCTTGGACGTCTTGCATCCGGACCTCCGATCCACAGCGCTCTTGAAGCAGCTGAAGCAGAAGCTGGCTGCTAAACAAGGAAGCCGTCTCGGGCCTTTTCCAGAGTCGGGAGCTCCAGTTTTCGCCAGGAACTTCCGTCCTCGCCCACCCTGGTCTGCCGGACAGGTGGTGTCTGCTGCCAGCGCGTCATCGCTGCTCGTCCGCATGCCAGACGGGGCCATGTGGTACAGACACGCCGACCACGTCAGGCCTCGCCTCGGGACCTGGCCAACACCCTCGACTGCCACTCCTGAGTTCCAGCCCGCAGGAGGACTAGCGGCAGCACCAGTCGCTTCCAGCGGAGCACCACCCACCTCGGATGCGGCAAGCAGGCCGCCTGGATAGCAGGCACCGTCGACCCAGTTAAGGTGGAGGCAGAGCCTCATATTTTGAACATGGACGTTTTTTTTTTATTTAACAAACAAACTGGGGGTAAGGGGGTGTAGCAAGCATGTGACGCCCCCTCAGGCACAATGTTCGTTCGCCGCCAGGCTCGGTGGCCTGCCAAGCTCCGCGGGCAACATTGGTCACCGCACCGCAATAAACACCGACGAGCACGGCTGCTCGGCGGTCAGTCACCGTTCAACACCACCACGCTGCGGAGTGTCCGTCCATCGGAGGCTGCCTCGAGCCCTCCCTCGATCACGAACCCGGGTGGATCGTGACACTGGCGACGAAGATGGGATCCTCGTGACAGAATCCTGTCTGGTCCTTTGGTTGACGGAAGTCTAAGGTGTTCCAGATCCTATTTGCAATTACCTTAGTAAATACTTTGTAGGCAACGGACAGTAAGCTGATCGGTATATAATTTTTCAAGTCTTTGGCGTCCCCTTTCTTATGAATTGGGATTATTTTAGCGTTCTTCCAAGATTCTGCTACGCTCGGAGTCACGAGGCATTGCGCATACAGGGTGGCCAGTTTTTCTAGAACAATCTGCCCACCATCCTTCAACAAACCTGCTGTTACCTGATCCTCCCCAACTGCCTTCCCCCTTTGCATAGCTCCCAAGGCTTTCTTTACTTCTTCCGGCGTTACTTGTTGGGATTTCAAATTCCTCTAGATCCATTATCTCTTCCATTATCATCGTGGGTGCCACTGGTACTGTATAAATCTCTATAGAACTCCTCAGCCACTTGAACTATCCCATCCATATTAGTAATGATAATGCCGGATTTGTCTCTTAACGTATACATCCGATTCATGCCGATTCCTAGTTTCTTCTTCTTTGCTTTTAGGCTTCCTCCGTTCCTGAGAGCATGTTAAATTCTATTCATATTATACTTCCTCATGTCAGCTGTCTTACGCTTGTTGATTAACTTCGAATGTTCTGCCAGTTGTATTCTAGCTGTAGGTTTAGAGGCGTTCATACATTGGCGTTTCTTGATCAGATCTTTCGTCTCCTGCAACAGCTTACTGGCATCCTGTCTAACTGAGTTACCACCGACTTGTATTGCACATTCCTTAATGATGCCCATAAGATTGTCGTTCATATCATCAACACTGAGGTCCTCTTCTTGAGCTAAGGCCGAATACCTGTTCTGTAGCTAGATCCGGAATTCCTCTATTTTCTCTCTTACCGCTAACTCATTGATCGGTTTCTTATGTACCAGTTTCTTCCATTTCCTCCTCAAGTCTAGGCTAATTCGAGTTCTTACCATCCTGTGTTCACTGCACTGCACCTTGCCGAGCACGTCCACATACTGTATGATGCCAGGGTTAGCGCAGAGTATAAGGGCTATTTCATTTCTAGTCTCGTCATTTGGGCTCCTTCATTTCCACTTTCGGCTATCCCGCTTGCAGAAGAAGGTATTCATTATCCGCATATTATTTTGTTCTGCAAATTCTACTAATAACTCTCCCCTGCTATTCCTAGAGGCTATGCCATACTCCCCCACTGTCTTGTCTCCAGCCTGCTTCTTGCCTACCCTGGCATTGAAGTCGCCCATCAGTATGGTGTATTTTGTTTTGACTTTACCCATTGCCGATTCCACGTCTTCATAGAAGCTTTCAACTTCCTGGTCATCATGACTGGATGTAGGGGCATAGACCTTACGACCTTCAATTTGTACCTTTTATTAAGTTTCACAACAAGACCTGCCACCCTCTCGTTAATGCTATAGAATTCTTGTATGTTACCACCTATATCCTTATTAATCAGGAATCCGACTCCTAGTTCTCGTCTCTCCGCTAAGCACCGGTAGCACAGGACGTGCCCGCTTTTTAGCACTGCATATTCTTCATTTGTCCTCCTAACTTCACTGAGCCCTATTATATGCCATTTACTGCCCGCTATTTCCTCCGATAGCACTGCTAGACTCGCTTCACTAGATAACGTTCTAGTGTTAAACGTTGCCAGGTTCAGATTCCAATGGCGGCCTGTCCGGAACCAGGGATTCATAGCACCCTCTGCTGCGTCGCAGGTCTGACCACCACCGTGGTCAGTTACTTCGCAGCTGCTGGGGACTCAGGGCCGGGGTTGGATTGTTGTATTCATATAGGAGGTTGTGGCCAAGTACTGCACCAGGGTGGCCAATCCTGCTCTGGTGAGGGAGTGCGTTACCGGTTCTGGTCGCTGGGATCAGGCCGCACTCCAGGCCTGTTTATGCAATTTTATCAACACGCGGAGTTTTTTTTTTTATCCACTGAAAATTGCGCGACACCGGGATTCGAACCATGGTCCTTTTGCACGCGAGGCGGGTGCTCTACCTCTACACCACCGCTTCGCAGAGATGCTTCGCATTTAAAGACAGGGAGAAAGTGGAACAGCCGTCCAATTGAGCAGTCATAGCTCGCAGACCAGCACTGAATAGAGACATAGAAAACAATCGCTGCGATAAACAGAAAAAAGAAGCTAAGCAGATAAAAAAAAGTAATTGAGCATTGCAGCCGCCTCTTAACACGCAGGAAATTCCTGATTAGCAGAACTTATTTTAAAGAAGTTTTGACACGTAAAACCCCATAATCTAAAAATTTAATTTGATCGTTCATATTTCGCTGGAATATTAATTTAAAAAAAAACCTCCGAAAAATTGCGAGAGTTTTATTGGCACTTTCAATAATATACGCCCCTGAAAATTCGGTCAGGACAGCGACGCTGCACTGCTCCAATTATGAGCTCCCGTTTCCTTGATCAAGATATGGCATCAGTGGCGTATTCGTCGTAGTAGACCTATAGGCTAATGTAACTTGTGCCTCTTGCAAGCGTATCATAACAATAATATATACAGAAGAACGCGCTTCCAAATGCTACAATTTGCTTACAGAGATTGAGTTATACTAGGAAACATAAAAACCCAGGAAAGTGGATGGGTAAACGGCGCCGCGGTAGCTCAATTGGTAGAGCATCGCACGCAACATGCGAAGGTTGTGGGATCGTTCCCCACCTGCGGCAAGTTGGTTTTTCATCCACTTTCATTTCCATTAAGTTATCGTTTTTTTATTTCATTTATTAAGCACAAGTAATTTCCCCTGTGTTGTCTTTCTTGTCAGTGTGCGTTGGCTTCGTATGATATGACCAATAAAAATCGGGCCCCTCGGTTAACCCCCTTTCTTATCGTTTGAAAAAGCAATCAAGAAAGACAGAGAATAAAAGAAAAAAAGAACAACGACCGGGGGGAAAGCAACGCGCTACAAAGAAGCGACGGTCGGAGAACAAAAGCATATAAGTAGCACAGAGCATGGTTCAGGCTTGTGTCATAGAATAAAAAAATGCATAAACGCTGTGTTGCGCAGAATACGATGCAAACATGACCGACAACGCCTATTGGACAGGTAGCACCGCGGTTAATCTCTTTAACCGCGTGGGCTTGGCGGTACCGCGATGAAAGGACTGACAAACTCAGTTTTGTTCTTCACACAGGCGGTGTTGCTGTCGTGTCCAGTTCAAGCGCAAGCCGAGGATAAATTCACATTTCTTCCCAAAATGGAGTTCTTTAGTGGGACCGCTTCCGTGTATTCCGCTGGAACAACCGACTTCATACTGCTGCGCACCCGGGCATTGACTGCATCGTGGAAGCACTGAGGTCATCGATATCACTGAATGGGGCGGTTTCTTCGACGATGGACTATCGCTGCGGCGACAGTGGACTTGGCGGCACCGCGATGAAAGGACTGACAAACTCAGTTTTGTTCTTCACACAGGTTGGTGACAAACGCTCTTATGCTTGTTTCAAAGACGACTGTCCTGGTTTGCTAGTGCTGCCGAGCCCACAAGCCATTTGTGCAATTTTCAGTGAATGTTTGGATGTTATGATGCAATTGATGTGTTGTGGTGACGTTGAAACGAATCCGGGTCCTGAAAGACAGTTACTAGAACAAATTCTAGCTGAAATTAAAGGGTTGAAGACTGATGTGACAGTCCTAAAGGCAACAGTTGCTAAGGTTGAGACTGTTGTGTCTAGTATTCCTGAGCTAACTAAGAAAATAGAAATCAGAAATAGAAATTTCTAACTTACGTACGTGTTTGCATGGCATGCAGAAAAAACTCAAAGTTCTCGAAAACCGCAGTCGAAGCAACAACCTCATCATAATGGGACTCTCCGAGACAGAAAATGAAACGTCAGAGTCATTGAAAGGTGAAGTAGTTGGCAGAATTTTTCTAGAGAAGCTAAATGTTCCTGTTACGAGTGTAGAACGCATGCACAAAACTGGAAAGTATTCTTCAGGCAAAACAAGGCCAATATTCTTGCGTCTTACTAATTTTGATGAAAGGCAGGCTGTACTTCGGAGTGCTCGGAAGCTGAAAGGGACAGGTATTTTTATTAATGAAGACTATTCAAAAGATGTTAGACAGAAGCGACGGAACCTTTGGAACAGTGCTTTGGGGGACAGAGAGGGCGGGCACAAAGTTATTCTTGTTTACGACAAGATGAAGATTGACGGCACCACTTACGCTTGGGATGACGTGAAAAAGCTACGTTATGTAATGTATCAGCAAAAGACAGACCCGAACGCAACTGCAAGTAGAGCGATAGCATCTGACTGACGTCACCAGACGCGCAGGCTTCATTTGCTCAGTATTAACGCCCGTAGCCTCTTAAACAAAAGCGTTGAACTGGAGTATGTTTTGACCGAGCACGAGCCGGATGTAGTGATAGTGACGGAAACATGGCTCTACTCTGAAGTTTATGATCACGAAATCTGTCCGCCGGGGTACAAAGTGATAAGGAACGACCGTAGCAGCCGAGGTGGGGGTGTGGCGATTTTCATTGATAGCAGACTGCAGTATACAGTATTTGAGTATCCTTTAGATGTAGAAACAACGTGGTGTAAAATTTATTGGGGGGTAACCGAAGTTGTAATCGGTGCAGTGTATCGCCCACCTGGGACAAGTGCAGCAGCTATCGAGAGACTGAATGATTTCATGCATTGCCTGCGTGTACAAAACAAGAACGTTATTGTAGCAGGTGATTTTAATGTTCCTGGAGTATTATGGGACAGCATGTTGCCGGGAAGTAGGGAATGCGAGTCTGCCACCGCACTAATCGAAATGTGTTTTTCGCACAGTCTTTACCAAGTTGTCAATGAATACACTCGTGTACAGCAAGCCAGCAAATCTGTCCTTGACCTTATATTTCTGAGTGAAAAGTTGTTCCTCCGGCCACACAAAGTTGAGATTTTTTCTGGAATTTCTGATCATTTCGTCGTTGGCTTAACACTGACATTGCAGCAAAATCTAAATATATCCAGACGTGTTTCGACTTACAGGGAATACAATATGGCCGATGATACGACTATACTTGACGAATTGGACATTTCTTTTGAACGGTTTAAGGAGCTTTGTCTCCAACAAAATACGGATATAAACAAAGTTTGGCTAAGGTTTAAAGCCCTTGTACACAAATGCATAGCCCAGTTTGTGCCCTTGAGGGTAAAAAAGAAACGTGTGCATAACCCCTGGATATCACGCGAAATTATCCATTTGAAAAGGAGGATACAACGATGCAGAGCAAGGTACAAACGTGTTCCCGATCTAGATCTGTTAGAACAGATTATTGCGCTCAAAAGAAGAGTTGAAGGATAAGATAAGAGAGTCCAAACAGAAGTATTTTAATGTTACATTGCCAAAGTTCCTTAAAGACTCACCCCAGAAGTTCTGGAGGCACTTTTCAAAAGATAAAAGGCAATCTCTGAGTTGTGTACGACTCAAGGCCTTATTACTAATGAAGAAGCTATTGCAAAGGAGCTTAACAGCTTCTTCTCCAGTGTCTTTACTACACACAATGGCGAAGTAGACGACTTTCGTGTTTCTCGTTGCTTCCTTCCTCTAGGCGAACTCCAGCTTTCCGAGCGAGGTATATTTAAACTATTGCTCAATCTAAAACAATGTAAATCATCTGGACCTGATGAAATTCCTAATGTATTTTTAAAGAGGTATGCGGAGTGGATGGCCAAATACCTCTTAGTTATCTTTCAAAAATCACTGTCGTCGGGGGCCCTACCTGACGATTGGAAATTAAGTAAAATAATCCCAATACCAAAAGGCGGAGATCTTAAATGTGTTTCCAACTACAGACCTATTGCACTAACGTCAACACCATGTAAGATTCTTGAACACGTTGTCTCCAGACACATCAGAGAATTTCTGACGAGCAAAAATTTCTTTAGTGAGTCTCAGCATGGTTTTCGTAGCGGCCTGTCAACAGTGACCCAACTTGTGGAAACAGTGCATTTCATCTGTGAAGTGCTAGATCAAAGAGGCCAAGTAGATATCATTTATCTAGACTTTAGAAAGGCATTCGATATGGTTAGTCACACGAAATTATTATTGAAGTTCAGAGTCGTGTTAGGTAACTGCAAAGTCGTCCAATGGATCGAAGCTTTTCTAGTGAATCGCCGACAGTTCGTTAGTGTTAAAGAAAGCCAGTCTACAATATGTGCGGTCGTCTCCGGAGTGCCGCAGGGCTCAGTGCTGGGACCCCTGCTATTCCTAATATTTATCAATGACCTGATAGCAGACCCATCGATTCAAGTCAAATTATTTGCAGATGATTGCGTTATTTTCACTGAAGTAACCTCCGCAGCTGACCAATTTAAACTTAATTCTTACTTAGATCAAATACATGAATGGTGTAGAAAATGGCAAATGTCACTGAACTTGGATAAAACTGTATGCATGACAATATCGCACAAACACGCCCCTTTACAGTTCAACTACTCCCTATCGGGTACCCCACTAACTCGAGTGACCGAATACAAGTACTTGGGCGTAACTTTGACTGCAAATATGAGTTGGACTACCCACATTGACAATATAGTAGGCAAGGCAAATCAAAGATTAGGATTTATTCGACGGACTTTCAGACAAGCATCCGCAGAATCCAAACTTATTGTATACAAAATGCTAGTTCGTCCTATAATGGAATATGCCAGCGAAGTCTGGGATCCTTACGACCAAAAGAACGCACTAAAATTAGAAGGTGTGCAACGGCATGCCTTGTGCTTCATTTTTTCCAAATATCGAAGACAAGACTCGGTGTCACCGCTTTATGAAAAGGCAAACATTCCTTTGCTTAAAATGCGAAGGAAACAGAAAAGGCTGAGCCTCTTTTACAGCATTATGAATCATATGGTGCTGGTAAACAAGGAACGCTACATAACCGAGACAACGTCGCGGGTAGTAAGGAATAAGCATTCAAAGTACGTGAAAGAAGGTAGATTTTCTAAGGATTGTTTTAAATATTCTTTCTTTTTGCAAACTTCGAGAGAATGGAATAAACTGCCGGAGAGAGTGGTAAGAGCGAGAGACTGCGAGCAGTTTCGGGCCCAACTTCAACAATACTCTTCTTAGTTTGCTGGTGATTTCAGTTCTTGTTACCCTATAGTGCTGTACTAAGTGCCACAAGCTGATGCACTAAGTGTCACGAATTGTTCTTAATATTGTTTGTGTATACCTGATCATTGCACTGCTGTGTGTTTAGTGTTTGTTGGTGTACAGTATGTAATACGTTATTGTACTCATTCCTATCTTGGCCCTGTAAAGGGCTGATGGTATGTTCAAATTAATAATAAATAAATAAATAACCGTATAGAACCACGTATGTATGTATGTATGTATGTATGTATGTATGTATGTATGTATGTATGTATGTATGTATGTATGTATGTCATGTCATGTCATGTCATGTCAGTAACGAGAGTCTTGCTCGCGGGACGACTCTAGAGATTGTGTCGCCGCTCAGCGTCATGAAGATCAACCGCGCATTAGCTGGATGATCTGAGATGCAGGCGAAAGCTGCTCGCAGCGCAGCCAACTCTGTGGTCGTCGCAGAGTGGCTAACATTCACTTCTTGGTTGATGAATTCTATATATGCCATTGGCAGATGATCCAGCTGTGAGTAAGCCACAAGTGTAGGTGTGGAAACCGGCTCTATAACGATTCAAAATACTCTTTCTCACCTATCGCATTCCTTTGCCCCTCCCCGGTACGGGGTAGCCAACCGGAGATAATCTCTGCTTAACCTCCCTGTCTTTCCTTCAACACGAAGTACTGTAAGAGCTGGTACCGGTTTGCTAATTGCCGTCTTGATTCCAGGTGACATCGTGGTAGGCAGCGAAGAGACCGCCATCTCTCGTGAGGTGGCAGCATTACACGCGCTTCGAAAGCCCCACCAAGCGGTTTGTGTTTTCCATCTAACAGCGGCCGCTCCTGCGCCTGACGCGTGCTTTTCACAGAAAAGTGAGACGTACAGTCTATGCAGGGCTCAACCGAAGATCGACTTCAAGCATCTCCTATAAATACCTTTTTCTGCTTCCTAACGCGACCTGAACGGAACTAATTCGTAATGTCGGAGATATATTATGGTCTGCCCATTTCAATAAAGAAAGTAAACCAGCCTCCATATCGCGGCCATAATGGTCCGCACCCACATGCACGGTTGAGTGTGTGGTCACAAGCTCAAACATGGGCCCTTGTCCAAGAAAACTTGCCGTGCACTCTGTGAACCAGCAAGTTACACTAAAACGATCAGCTAAATGTTGTTGTAGTTGAAGTGACCGGCTTCTCGCTATTGCGTAAGTCACTCTGGCGTCGCAATGACGCCTACTAAGAGGCGCAACAATTAGTCAGGTGTGTAACAGGCAGCAAAACACACTTGCGCCCGTTATCTATGCAGAGGCGTCCCTTTCTATTTTTCTTTTCATCCAACCGCCATTTAGGAGGTACCAGCTTCGTTGCTTCGCGAAGCTGATTTCTTCCGGTTGGAAGTTCAGGCTCACCGGACAGATGCAGTTTGACACCGCGGTGTTCTGAATATGCCTTGACCGGCGATACCAGTCTAAACGCGATCGCTTCGGTGCACCGATCACGCCACTAGCCGCGCACCACTTGTCTCGGCTTGTCGTTTTAACGACGCTCCAGCAACCGACCCATCGACGGCCGGCCGTGAAAAGCCACCCGTCTGGCCGCCAGCGAAGGGACAAAGGTCGAGCAAGGCGACAGGCAGTGCCGTACGCGACGTCCCTCCCTTCGCCAAGCGCTCGCCGCGAAACAGCCCCGTTGCACGGCCACCAGACACCCCTGCTCCCAGCTGCCCCAGGCGACGGAAGAACGCTTTTCCACGACGGCCGCTACAGTTGCGTGCACCGCTTACGAGGCTAGCTGCGTGAATGGCGCCATTCGCCGCATTCTCGGTACGCACGCGAGGGATGCAGCAAACGCGGGGCCTCGCTATAAAGGAGCAAAATCTCGCAGAGTGTAGGGTATGGTTGCGTTTCGATCACGTAAACCCAGAGATCCGAAGCATCGTTTTATCCTGGTTATTCTGTATTTTATCTTATTTTTCTTTGATGGTGCACGGGTTTTTATGAATATGTTCCGGGATCTCCCCTTTCTCTCTCATAGTCTTTTTTTCTGGCGGTGCACCGTTCTCTGGGTCATATCGTGCCAGCAGGAGCATTGCGTCAATGTTCACAGAGCTGTACACTGCGATGGAGTCACGCTGCGACTACCCTTGCACGAGCTCCACTGCGTGCGCGCTTTGAAACCTTTCATCTCCGATGTTTGACTGCTCGTCTGAAGGATGTGAAAGTTAGTACCAAAACTGACGCGCGCTGCGGCGTGTCTGCTAGCAACCTGTGGCCTCAACCATTGGCTGCACTTAACTGGCGGGACCGACCGCCCGGAGACCGCCGCTGAACACGAAGCGGCGGAAGCGGGCGGCTCTCGACGCCGAGCGGGGGAGGAAGGAGGGGAGCTTCTAATCGCGTTCCTGGAACCGCAGTCCTCACAACCGCCACGCCCTCGCAAGAGCTGTGGGCTCTCCCTTCCCGACTTGCTTTACGCGGCGAGGGGCTCCCTTGTAGAGCCGCAGACGGGAGCCATTGCGGCCGCAGCAGCAACGGCAGACGGATGGCCCGCTCGTCGCCCCTTCCCGCCGCCAAGGCGCTCTTCGCTCGCCTTCTACTGCTTGCCACCCTGGCGGCCGTCGTCAGCTCAC
Organism: Dermacentor andersoni; assembly: GCF_023375885.2. NCBI lineage: Eukaryota > Metazoa > Arthropoda > Arachnida > Ixodida > Ixodidae > Dermacentor > Dermacentor andersoni. The sequence goes on along the minus strand of NC_092814.1, from coordinate 408,930,507 downwards.
AGCACCAGTACTACCACGGGCAACCCTCAACCCGGGGCTCCTGCTACGACCATTACAACCGCGCCCAGCGCTGCATCCCCGAATTCGTCAACGCGGCGTTCAACGTGCGCGTCGAGGCTACCAACACGTGTGGCCTGCGCGGTCCTACCAAGTACTGCCCGCAGACGGACGTGCAGGGCGCCACCAAGACCTGCGAGGTCTGCGACGCCTCCAAGCCGCACTTGGCGCACCCGGCCGACTACCTGACCGACTTCAACAACAACGACAACACGACGTGGTGGCAGAGCGAGACCATGCTTGAGGGCATCCAGTACCCGAACCAGGTCAACCTTACTCTCCACCTTGGTCAGTCCCCATTTCTCCTTTGAGTGCGCCCTTTCGCTACGGGTTGCTTACGACCGAAAACATGAATTGCAATATGCGTTTCGCGTTCAACGACACGTAACGGTATGCAGTGCTCAGAGAGCCGTGTATATTTCGCCTAAAAAAAGTGACTAGTTAATCAGCATCAGATGACGCCAATTAAATAACCTACGTCAATTAAGCCGTTGACAGTGATGTCGACCATTTGGTGCAACTTAAAGGTTAATCGTGTACAAAATTAGAACATATGAATTTGTGAACTACAGCGTTAATTTACGCGCGCAGCTAGCTAATGTGTGCGCTGGAAACATAACAGCACGCCGTGAAGGCAGTGCGATTTCTACAGTCCAGCTGTGGCCTGCGGCGCAGTGACTTCAAATGCGTGCTTGTGGTTTGCATTACGAGCATGAATGTGGTTGCTGCTCCTTGTTGGTAACACAGTCACCAAAGTGCTGCAACCGTATTCATGCTTTTGCTCGCTTAAATATATATGTAAACAGCAAATAAAAGCAGTGGTAAGTGACATTTCTAAAAACGCGAGACTTGAGCATACACGCGTACTTCCGTAGGCCATGGCGTAATCGCCATGGCCTACGTACATATTCGTCTACATTTGTCAAGACTAACGGCAACTCCTCTTTCGCGGCGTGCACTTTCTTGTCGCCTTTTAATCTTCCGCTGTAGTGTTTCCTTTGCCCTGCATTTTCACGCATTTGTGCGTGCACGTTTGATATAGAAATCCTTATAACCTGTGCGCATACGGCAGGCTTCCCTGACTCAATTAGTGATAATAGTTCATAATTGCCGCCTTGTACTTGTGCCGCAGTCGACTCGCGTGGGCTTAAACCGGCATGGACGACACATGTGAAGCGCAGGTCGACCCATGCAAACAGGTGATCCGCAGTGTATTTTGTATACGTTCCCAAGCGTTACCAAATATTACCGGCAGGTTTTATCGCGCAGACATCGAGATACGGTGACCCACTCATGACTGATAAGGTCAATTGGCTCGGATAAGAGAACGTTGCGTGATGCCTTGGCAATATTCGTGTTGCAGCGCTGTCGAATTGTCCAACGACGCCGTTGTATGGCTATCGCACGGCGAGTACCATGAAAGCATAAATGAAAATGGCTGCGTGGAAGAGTAACATTTGTTAAGAGAAAGATCGTACACCATTTTTTTCCTCGTATGTCGCTCTCTGTCGTATTTGGACTTGTCTTAAGGACGGTTAATTGCAACGTCTTGCTGTCATCATCAGTGGTGGTGCGCTATAAGTTCTGAGAGACAATATCTGCTGGCGGAAACGAGAGCATGTGCACAATTGCGTGTCTGACGCGTCGTGCATGCGTGAACGTAGCTCGACCTTAGTTTTTATTTTTCTTGTTTTGTTGTTAAATAACACTCGGGTATATATCGTAAAGCATGAATAAAACGGCAGAAAATATATAAAAGGGCACGTCCTCTTAAACTTGAAGAAGGGCTGTAATGTTAGGCGACAGGCGTGTTTTGTAACGATCCATTTCAATCGCCATTCTTTCAAGCCCAATTAGATATAGGTGCACGTTAAAGAACCCCAGGTGATCGAAATTTCCGGAGTCCTACACTACGGCGTGCCTCATAATCAGAAAGTGGTTTTGGCACGTAAAACCCCATAATCTAATCTAATCTTTCAAGCCCAAACCACACGTGCCCACGCATGCGCAGACGGTGCGGCATGGCTCGTACGCGTCGAAACGCGGCGTGATCTCGGGGAACAGCTCCTCCCTGTATCGCGCGCTTGGGTTGCCTCGCGTCGGTGCGCCTGGCTACGCAGCTAGGGCGCGGAAGATTCAACTCTCAGTGAAGCAGATTTATATCATGCAAGAAAGTGCTTCTTCTTTCCTTTCTGTGCTGATCTAATAGCTATGAAAATATAATAATTACGTTTATAGATATTGAAGCACATTGAAAAACTGTCAATAACAAAGTAGGAAGCGGCGTCTGCCAAGGCGTCTGTGAGTAAACCCACGGTAGGGTCTAGTTACCCTAGGGCGCTATTCTCGACACGCATGTAGTGTGTACTAGAATGGGGGAGTGGGTCCAACGGAGGCCACTGCAAGCGGCGAGAGTGAAGCAAAAAACATTGAAATTTGCGGCGGCGCTGCAATTGCCTTCTTCTTAAAGCCTTCTCTTCTGACGTTTCGGCCAATCCGGTGCCTCGGCGGCCCCGCAGAACCGCGCCTACCGACGGTGGTTACGGCGGCGACGAGCTGCCGTCTGCTCGACGCGCCGTCGTCTGCTCGACACACCGTCGTGCTTGTGTTTCTTTCACCAATTTCTTGTTCCTAGTATGTGCGAAAAAAAGAATGAATTAAGGTTCCTCGCTTGCGTTAAACGATACCGTCTGCACCATGTTTACGCGCGCAGACGGCCCTCGCATATGTCTATAGTTTGTCTTCTAACATGGCGACTTGGCAGAGTGTTCGAAGAATGAGAGGATGAGCACGCCTCGATGAAAGAACTACGGTTGTGTAGTGGGTTGGAAAACTGTATACGGTAGATTGAAAGGTCAGGCCAAACTCGCTCCTCGGAGTCCCTAAAGATGAAGAAAGGCGACGCGTGCAGGAGCTCAATCTTCAACCCACCCATCGGTCCTTTGGAAGCTACTGACTCCATTTGTGAGCTGCACTTTGATGCAAAGTGCATACTGAGGTATTATGTGCATATCATTGAAAGCCAAGAAGTATCTACACAGCGTGGAAAGCCTTCGCTTCGGTCTCATGCGGTACCCACAATCTTTTGCCGTATTTTCCGGTGTATCTCTACGAACAGCCCAAACTCGAGCAGCCTACACGAAAGAGAACGGCCTAATATGCAACAAATGAAGGCCGGTCATCAAAGGGAACGCTCCCGCTCTCAGTTGAACCGGCATTATTGGCACTGGAGGCATGTGACAATGGAAACCTGCGTGACCTCGAAGACATATACCTGTGTGACACGGGCACATTTGGAAGGCCTTCCAGTTAACGGCCTTTGAAACGCCACAACTCTACCGACTCAAAGGAGTTGTCACGCTGCTACACGGCACTTTTGAAAGGCCGTTTAGTGGTTCAGGCGTTTCTCGCAAAATTGTGTGGCGCTGCGGATCTTCATTTTCGTTTTCATGTCACGAAAAGTTAAACAACAAACATTAAAACCATTTAAAAGCACTATAATTTCTTTTATGTTTGTTTATACATTTAAAAAAATTGTTTAAACATTGCCATACATATATGTTTAGTTTTTAAGTTGTTGAGTAGCGAAACTGCGGCAACGTTTGCGCCGCTCGATGCGGCTGCCGTTTTGGTGTGTGTTCGCACATGTCAAGTGGCAAAAACACTTTATTGAATAATGAATAACACTCATACATAGTATTTTTAGAGCATTTGGTTTGATTTGTTCTTTCTAACCGTGAGTACTAGCACACTGTAAACTGTGAACGAGAGGGCATGTTCGCGCTGTTTCCGCTTCCGTTGCTCAAAGGCCATCGAGATTTCAAAAGCGGGGCCCATGGAGGAAGGAAACTCAGGAGAGGCCCTACCCCCTCCGCGCGCTAGGAGAAAAGTGTGGAGGAAATGACGTAGTAGGTTCTCCTTTGGTTTGCTGTTTTTTTTTATTTCTTTGCTGTAGTGGCCCCGCCTTTCGGGCCACAATGGCGGCTTTATTGTTTTGTGCGCTCACACGTGTAGCTCCGTAGGTTTCGTACCGTGGCAAAGGCGCCGTGCGGGCGGGTTTGCGTTGGTCTCCGTGTTTTGTTGCGCTGCGTTATCTGGACCGTGCTCTACCGGATGTTGCTGTGGCCATGTGGGACAGGAGGAACTAAAGTTCGTGAAATGAACGTGCATGCAACGCTGTACGCTATGTACCGCGCCACCGCGATGGCTACGGACGACGAAATATTCGCGGGAAATGTTGCCCTCTTTCGCGGAATCATGCTAACGTGCTAACGATTGCTTAGTATTGCTGCGGAGCGCACGAGTCCGAGCAGCACGGTTGCGCGCAGCGCGGCGTGGTTTCGCGAGAAATGTAAACAAGAGAGGAGAGCTGGCCCGATAATCGGAGCAACGCCAACTTCCGGCTTCACTTTAGCTTCACAAAGAGTTACGTCAGGGCCTCTCCTTAGTTTCCTTCCTCCGTGGCGGGGCCACTGCAGCAAAGAAAAAAAAAAGACAGCAAAACAAAGGAGAACCTACTACGTCATTTCCTCCGCACTTTTCTCCTAGCGCGCGAAGGGGGTAGGGCCTCTCCTCAGTTTTCTTCACGGAGGAAGGAAACTAAGGAGAGTCCCTGACGTCATTCTTTGTGAAGCGAAAGTGAAGCCGGAAGTTGGCGTTGCTCCTGCCGTTGCTCCGCCTATCGGGCCAGCTCTCCTCTCTTGTTTACATTTCTCGCGAAACCACGCCGCGCTGCGCGCAACCGTGCTGCTCGGACTCGTGCGCTCCGCAGCAATACTAAGCAATCCTTAGCACGTTCGCATGATTCCGCGAAAGAGGGCCATTGCCGTGGCGTGGTACATGGCGTACAGCGTTGCATGCGCGTTCATTTCACGAACCTTAGTTCCTCCTGTCTCACCTGGCCACAGCAACATCCGGTAGAGCATGGTCCAGATAACGCAGCGCAACCAAACACGGAGACCAACGCAAACATGCCCGTACGGCGCGTTTGCCACGGTACGAAACCTACGGAGCAGCACGTGTGAGCGCACAGAACCATAACAAAGCCGCCATTGTGGCCCGAAAGGCGTGGCTGCTACAGCAAAGAAATAAAAAACCAGCAAAAAAGAGGAGAACCTACTGCGTCGTTTCCTCCACACTTTTCTCCTAGCGCGTGGAGGGGGTAGGGCCTCTCCTCAGTTTCCCTCCTCCATGGTTTGCTTCCTCCATGACCGAGGCGCTATTCTCGACACGCATGGTGGCTGCACGGCCGCCATTATCCGCCATGTTTACTCTCTGATTGGCTGTCGAGAGCTCACGTGCCTTGAAATTTGTGCAGGGAAACGGAAGTTTTGCAAAATGCAATTTTGCGTTTTCATCAAGATGAAATGTGGCGTGGGGCTGCAAATTTTATCGACTAATACTTTTTTTTGGCCTTTGCAGTTATATTGCGACGTTAGCGCTTCAGAGAGTAAGTGACCGGTAGCGTACAGAAGCCAGTGCAATGCATCTGTGATTTCGCTAATATGTGGTGGTGATCCAAGATATGCTCCGTGTCAGCTTGCTGATTGGCTGAAGGAATATGCCGTGCGGAGCGTCACAGGAAGGGCCGTTTCGTAAACGTCAATTCGACGTTGCGTGGGGTTGCGCTGGGCCGCCATTGCAGAGATTTTCCGCCATAGAAGGATCAACATTTGGGCGAGTTGGTGCTGGTTGAACATCTTGAAGGGGCCACGAGGGAGACTATTGAGGCCTACTATATCAGGAAAAACGGGTCCCGTTGTGTAAGCATGCCATCGTTAAATTTGTATGACAGGGAATTTCAATTTTTAAGCCGCCTCATAATGTAGCTTTAGATTACAGGGTTTTGCGTTTTTTGCCTGCGCGCTGATAATGAGGCCATCGATGGGAAAGAATGGGTGCTAAAAATCCCTGGTTCCGGACAGGCCGCCATTGGAATCTGAACCTGGCAACGTTTAACGCTAGAACGTTATCTAGTGAGGCGAGTCTAGCAGTGCTATTGAAGGAATTAGAGGGCAGTAAATAGGATATAATAGGGGTCTCAGTGAAGTTACGAGGGCGAAAGGAGCATATGCAGTGCTGAAAAGCGGGCACGTCCTGTGCTACCGGGGCTTACCGGAGAGGCGAGAACTAGGAGTCGGATTCCTGATTATTAAGAATATAGCTGGTAACATACAGGAATTCTATAGCATTAACGAGAGGGTGGCATGTCTTGTTGTGAAACTTAATAAGACGTACAAATTGAAGGTCGTACAGGTCTACGCCCCTACATCCAGTCATGATGACCAGGAAGTCGAAAGCTTCTATGAAGACATGGAATCGGCGATGGGTAAAGTCAAAACAAGATACACTATACTGATGGGTGACTTCAATGCCAGGGTAGGCAAGAAGCAGGCTGGAGACAAGACAGTGGGGGAGTATGGCATTGCCTCTAGGAATAGCAGGGGAGAGTTATTAGTAGAATTTGCAGAACAAAATAATATGCGGATAATGAATACCTTCTTCTACAAGCGGGATAGCCGAAAGTGGACGTGGAGGAGCCCGAATGGTGAAACTAGAAATGAAATAGACCTTATACTCAGTGCTAACCCTGGCATCATACAGGATGTGGACGTGCTCGGCAAGGTGCGCTGCAGTGAACACAGGATGGTAAGAACTCGAATTAGCCTAGACTTGAGGAGCGAACGGAAGAAACTGGTACATAAGAAGCCGATCAATGAGTTAGCGGTAAGCGGGAAAATAGAGGAATTCCGGATCAAGCTACAGAACAGGTATTCGGCCTTAACTCATGAAGAGGACCTTAGTGTTGAAGATATGAACGACAATCTTATGGGCATCATTAAGGAATGTGCAATAGAAGTCGGTGGTAATTCCGTTAGACAGGATGCCAGTAAGCTATCGCAGGAGACGAGAGATCTGATCAAGAAACGTCATTGTATGAAAGCCTCTAACCCTACAGCTACAATATACAATAGAACTGGCAGAACTTTCGAAGTTAATCAACAAGCGTTACACAGCTGACATAAGGAAGTGTAATATGGATAGAATTGAACATGCTCTCAGGAACGGAGGAAGCCTAAAAGCAGTGAAGAAGAAACTCGGAATAGGCAAGAATCATATGTATGCGTTGAGAGGAAGCTTTAGCTCGGGCCCAACTCTGACGCGGCCTATTCAAATACATGTAAAATGCAAAAACGTTTTTCTGAGATAACCCCTGGACCGATCTTAATGAAAATTGTTGAACTTGGGAGAGAATGTTATATTCTAGTGACTGTTGGAAGTGAAATTTCGATTTAGGGCTTGAGTTTTGTTAAAAAGATTTCTAAATATGCGACAGTTTGAAAAAAATAGAAGCACGAAGTTTATAAATTCATAGCTCTGCACCCAGAACAGATATCGCAGTTCTGTAAACGGCATCCCTTAGATCATTCAAAGCGGACAAATTTGGTATGTCATTTTACATCTTAAGTTAATTTCTTATGTTGTTTACAAGGGTTCTGCAAAAGCTGTATTTACGAGTTATTAAATTTTTTCATATTCATATGTTACATATCAATTTTGTCCGCTTTAGATGTACTATTTGATGCAATTCACAGAATTGTGTCATCATTTTTCGTTGTTGAGTTACTGAGTTGTAAACTTCATAGTTTCGTTTTTCTGAAAGTTTTCGATTTTTGCCAATTTTTAATAAAAAATTTACGACCTAACTGGAAAATTCAAAACCAACAGTCACTAGATTTTAAGTGGCGCATGTTCTTCTAAATGCAACAAACTTCGTCAAATTTGGTGGAGTGGTTGCGGAGAAAAACGAATTCCCCTTTTACATGTATTTAGATAGGAGCACCCGAGCTAAAGCTTCCTCTTAAGAGACAAAGCCCGTAATATCACTACTAATATGGATGAGATAGTTCAACTGGCTGAGCTGTTCTATAGAGATTTATGTAGTACCAGTTGCACCAACGACGATAATCGAAGAGATAATAGTCTAGAGGAATTTGAACTCCCACAAGTAACGCCGGAAGAAGTAAAGAAAGCCTTGGGACCTATGCAAAGGGGGAAGGCAGCTGGGGAGGATCAGCTAACAGCAGATTTGTTGAAGGATGGTGGGCAGATTGTTCTAGAAAAACTGGCCACCCTGTATGCGCAATGCCTCATGACTTTGAGCTTAGCAGAATCTTGGAAGAACGCTAACATAATCCTAATTCATAAGAAAGGGGACGCCAAGGACTTGAAAAATTATATACCTATCAACTTACTGTCAGTTGCCTACAAACTATTTACTAAGGTAATCGCAAATAGAATCAGGAACACCTTAGACTTCTGTCAAGCAAAGGACCAGGCAGGATTCCTTAAAGGCTACTCAATAATAGACCATATTCACACTATCAATCAGGTGATAGAGAAATGTACGGAATATAACCAACCCTTATATATAGCTCTCATTGATTACGAGAAAGCGTTTGATTCAGTCGAAACCTCAGCAGTCATGGAGGCATCACGGAATCAGGGTGTAGACGAGGCGTATGTACAAATACTGAAAGATATCTATAGCGGCTCCACAGCCGCTGTAGTCCTCCATAAAGAAAGCAACAAAATCCGAATAAAGAAAGGCGTCAGGCAGGGAGATACGATCTCTCCAATGCTATTCACAGCGCATTTACAGGAGGTATTCAGAGACCTCGATTGGGAAGAATTGCGGATAAGAGTTAATGAAGAATACCTTAGTAACTCGCTAGCTTCGTTATTAAGGGCGTCAACAGACGCGCCTAATGTGTGTAGACCGTTACGTGTGGACATACGTTCAAGAGTATCGTGTATTAAAACACGTTGTGGGGCTAGTTGGTGCATAGCTTTCAAAAAATGAAGCGCCAACGGTAACGGCATAAAAGAAGGAACAAAACACAGGACAAGGCGCTACTTGCAAACACAAGACAAGGCTCTAGTTGCAAGTAGCGCCTTGTGATGTGTTTTTTTTCTTATTTGTATGCCGTTACCGTTGGCGCTTCATTTTTTGAAAGATTGTCGTGCTCGGACGAAAGGAAATGTGACGCGTGTCGGAACATGCCTCAGGGGAACATCTGTGCCAATACTTTGTGTGACAAATATCCAAGTTTGTGAGCTACAAGCCACTTTATCTGCAGGTAATATCGCCGCGATGAAGGATAGAGTTAATATCTTGTAAGGTTAAAGACGGAAGCTTTGATTTTTCTTAGTTCGGCAGCCACGGCACGTTATACGATTCGCTACTTGAAGGAACATGTTTTCTTTTAAATTCTGTGGTGCCAGAACGTGCCAAAACGACGATTACGAGACGTGCAAATTTTGACCACCTGGGCGTGCGCCCATTGCACATAGAAGTTTTTGCACCCCGAAATGCGGCGGCCAGGATTCGATCCCTCGGAGCGCAAGGCCCCGAAGGACGTGCTGACGCACATGCTTGCGTCATAGATCATCATACAGCCGATACAGCCGCAAGCTTTCGCTACACGGAGGCCATGAGAGAAATGATATTTTGGTTGGTTCGGCGTCATAATTTCGGGTCGACTACACACGTGTAATAAATCTTAAAGGGTGCATCTGAGGTGGTTCTTTGGTTTTTACACAAGCACGTGCAAATTTACTCATGAACGTGTATGTTTTCTGTGTACGCGCTTGGTTGGCTTTCGAATCAAGTCAGAGCGTCCATTTCCCCTGAGTGCGATTAGTGCGCGTAAACTCAAGTGTAGCTGCAGCCCTGCTATATACGGTCCTATAACCGCCTAGCCTCCAAGGGTTTTCGAATAGTGAAAATCCGCAATCGAATAGTATAATATTGGAGAAAAACTACCACCCGATATCGAATTAAATATCGTATGTCATTTATAGATACAGCGAAATATACACTTCGTGCGGAGCTTCCTTGGTAAAAGAGGCTTATTCACGATTGTTGACGTGGCTAATTTACGGACATGATTAAATGCATCTAATGCCGTTCGCGAATGCACATCCGGTCAATCGAGGAGTTTGCAAATGAAGGACAACGGCTTTCAGCTACGTAGTGTGACATGAGAACTACAATATTGAAAAAGAAAAAAAGGAACAGCACGCCGCCAAATGCACGTCTACAGAGTCCAAGGAGGGAAGTGTTATACTGCAGCACTGCACATATTGTTTTAAAGGGATGGAACCAAATGGCTAGATGATGAATTGTTTTTCCTAAATCGAGACGCGTATAAACTGACCAAAACTGAGGCATTCATTATCAGCAAATTCTTGAGCAGAAGTGTTACCTGCCCACGAACTGGCGCCGCAGCTCAGCAATCGCAGTTTTCCCTCACCTGAGTCATTCTTGCGTCATTCCCTTTGAGACTGGACTAAGTGGTGTTTACACGTTTGAACAGCAATAAATAACGAAAAACAAATATTTCGTTCAGCTTGAATAGGGACTTCTCGAAAGAGCGCAGACGCTGCCTCGCGTGCTGCGCTGGCCGATCCACGCGTGTCGCGGCGCCTATCGCTCGGCATAGCGGCTGCGGACGCCATAGGCCTTTACTGCGGCAGAGGGCGAAACAGTGGCCGTGATCTTGACTCAAGGAGGACGGGACCAGGGGCTATGTGACGCTTTGCGTGCCTTTGAATGGCTATGACGGGATGAAGTGCGATGCGCAGGCGTGATGTCGGTCTAATAAAGCAGCGAGCGATAAAATTTCTAAAACAGGCATAGTCTTGCTCTTTTGCTGCGGTGCTCGAAGGTTCAGAGGTGACTTGGTAACGCTAGTGTGGTAAGAGTAGTCATAATTAATGAACCTTGCTGCACGATTCTGTATGGATTCCAGTGCTGTTGCGAGGTTAGATTGGTGTGGGTCCCACACTGAGCATCCGTATTCCAGTTTGGGTCGAACGAGTGTTAAATATGCGAGTGGTTTTACTGAGGGGGAACAAGATGTAGCATTAAAACCACCGCATATCACGCACTTTGTTCTTCTTTTTTTGTCAAGATGTATGGGTTCCAAGCCGCATAAAATGATGCGCTTGGAACATTAAAGGGGCACGAAAGGCAAATAATAAGTCTACTTAGACTGTTTAAATACCATTCCAGAAACCTCGCAACGCTTGTTTCAGGCCAAGAAAGGACTTAGTTTACGAGAAAAATCCATCTTACAGGTCCGAATACCTTTTTCGAAATTCAAATCTTTTGCCACCCAACCGGGTAGTGGTGACGTTGCATACGCCACCCTTTGCTGCCGTCGGTGAGTAAAACGGTGCCCGACAGACGGCGGCACCGAGCCAAGACAGAGCTGCGGATCCGCCTCTGCAGCTGTTTTTTGGTCAAGTGGCGTAGACCGTTCGGGCATCCCGCGACATCACATGGAAGTTGAATCCTCTGCCACTTGTAGTTTGTGCGAATTTCGCGAGCCAGCAAAACCAGCGCGGCGCTACGCGATCAGGAAAGTACTGAAACGCGAACGCGTGGGCGGCGCAGAGTCGAGCGAAAACGAAACATTTCGACCGACCGCGTCGTTGTCAAGGGTAATTTCAATTAGTACCTTCTTTTCTAAATATGAAATAGAACTGGATCAGTAGCATTTTATTTCGTCTTCTAATACAATACAATGATGTTTTTTCGCAACAAGTGGTTGAGTACTAGCGGCAGAATTTAACTGAGGAATGCTTTCGTCATCGGGCAAGTGCTTGAATGTCCCAGGGGAGTCTCTAACCATCTCCTACATTTACCTCAGTTTCTCGATTACTAAGGCCTTGTTCACGATTTTATTGATGCCTTAGAGATTCCCAAGCACTAATCTATCAGTTTAGCTTGACTTAATATTTGCCTTTAGTCTCCCGTTAAGTTCGGAATTATAAGTCTTATGACAAGGGCACGAGGTTTTCAATGCTACAATTTTTCCTACATGGAGTCTCTCCTCCATTATACGGGAGTGCGCAATATACGGAACTGGCAGCTATAATTAATCGAACCGCCGCGGTGGCTTAGCGCTGCTAAGCACGAGGTCGTCATCAAATCCGGGCCGCAATTCGGGCTAAATGCAGAAACGCCCACACACTTGGGGGGCACGTTAGTGACTCCTAGATGGTCGAAACGAATCCGGAGTCCACCAATATGGCGTGCCTCATAATGAAATCGTGATTTTAGCTCGTATAATATACCCAGATCGATGGCATACCAGTGCGAGTTATAGGGTAGTTGTAGTGATATGTGACTGGCAGTTTGGACGAGCTTTTCTGCTGGTGCTTGCTATTCGTGGCTATTGAAATGACATTCGCAGTGGTGTCCGCTGCCAAGCACGACGTCGCGGGTTCAATTTCGATGGGCTATAAATGCAAGAACTGCTGGCGTATGAGCTGGTGCATTTCACTGCGGCGTTTATCGTCCGCACGTTGTTGGTTTGGGGCCTTGTTAAACACCACGATTGTTCCGTTGCAGCAACGCTTGTTCTGAGTAACAAGATATGTATGTTTTGGAGGTCTCAACAACCTCGTGGCGAAAGCCAGACAAATCAATGTTACCAACATGGTCATTTTTACATCCTAGTGCAATTTTATGTCGCTACGTTTATCAGGAATTTGCTGAATTAGACGATTTGTTATTTTACCGAAAGACGTGAAATTTATTTAAATGGCAATCTGACATACGACAGTGACTAGAAAACACGCGCCAACTCTGCGTTTTAGGGAAACCAAACTTGTTGGTTGGTGAGGCGCTCATTGCTTGCTACGAAAATCTCTGCTGCGAGGCGATGTTGCGCACAGTTTCAAGGTTAACACCGGCGTACATACGAACGCTGTAATGGCGAGATTCGTTTCAGAGCGTTAGAAAAGTTGTTCGAGGCAGGTGAGAATGGGCACCTTTCGAGCGCGCCCGTAGCTCATGGCCGTCGCCTGCGAGGCGCCGCTTCGGAGATGGACAACGTCACGTGACGCGCGAGGTTTGGGTGAGACAGTCTGGCTGCGGAAAGTCGTTCGGGGAGTGAGGTCGCGCTGTTCGTGCATAGCCGGCTCCGATAACGGAGCCTACACAAACACAACTGACGCTAGACGAGGATCGGGGTGAAACAGAGGGGTGCGAGGGGAAAGGTTGAACGCCGTGGCACACTAAGCTGCTCGGAGAAAAGAATACAACAAGCAAACGCGAAAGCACGCAAAAAGTAGACAAAGCGGGCGACGGATGGGCCGAGAAAAAAGCGCGCGCGGCGCCCATGTTTGCCCAGGGCACGTCCATCACTGCGAGTTTTTTTTCGCGAGAGGGGAGCGGCGGGCAATAGGTTCTGGCTGCTTCATCGCGAGCCGTCACTTTTGTCATTGGATACCGCTCACATCGGCAAGAGATGGTTCTTGGCATACGCATGCATAAACGAGTGTCGTTTATAAAGTTTGTTTACGGTTAGAACGGGCATGTTGTAATTGAACAAGTCAGCCAGTGCTCAGAGCATAACATTTTGCTAGAAACTTTGCACTCATTCCTGCAGCAGTGTAAGTACGGGCTCAAAATGTGCCATAAAACGCATTGCTGCCAGAACAGTTTCCTGCGGTGCATTTCTTCCGCGGTCATCCGGAGGCACGTTATGTGGAACAGCAGCACATATCGCTGCAAATTTTGAGCACGCATTTCCTTTAATTTGTACAGGGCACAGAGTCTTAGCCATTCGGCGTGCGCTGGGTCCAGCAGAACGCCCCCAAGTGGCAGCCACATGCGCGTCCACCCTCGACAAGCGTCGTGTTCGTCGCCCTCGCGACATTGCTGCGTATACAGTGCCCGATTTTGGCGTTTGCATTTCGGCTCGTGAGCAGTGTAGTACCCAAGTATAGAAATTTCGTGGCATGAAAGCTGGGACTGTCGTGGGCGATAAACGTAAACATTGTATGTGGCGTACGATGAAAATAAACACAGCTACCAACAGCTAACACACCGCCATTAGTCGTATAGCATTTATTTAACCGCTCCGATAAAGCTTCTCTTCGATTCCAGCATGTATGCTGAATTTGCATATTTGTCTTTTGTTTGTTATCTAAACCTGCCTGACAACGTAAACAAAAAAGAGCATTTGCACCACCTCGCCGCAATGCCACGAGACAACGAATAAGTCGGGTCAGCGTGCAATTCGGGTTGGCGGCGCCTGCTGTTGGATCTTCCTTGGACGAAGGTTCATCCCTAGCGCTGCCACCAGTTGTTGGATCTGGAGGAGAATCCCAATTGCTGACCCCAGATATAGGACCTTGCCGTTGGGTGCGGGAGTTGGCCGAAGTTGAGGAGGACTTTGAGATGAAAACTGGAGGTTTATTTACATTATTCCCAGTTGAAAAAGACAACAGGAATTCTTGTCGCAACTACAGAAATTTCTATCGCGACTACAGAAATTTCTGTTGTACGACAGAAGTTCCTGATGTTTCTGTAGTTGCGACAGACATTTCTGACGTTACGACAGAAATTCGGATGTCGCAACAGAAACATTTTGTCGCGAAGACCAAGAGTTCTGAAGTCGCAACAGAAACGTTCTGTCGCGTCAACAAGAGTTCTGAAGTCGTTACAACAGCTTTCTATCGTGACAGCGATTCTGACGTTACGACAGAAATTCTGTCGTCGCAATAGAAAGATTCTGTCGCGACGACGAAGAGTTCTGAAGTCGCAACAGAAATTTTCGGTCACGACAACAAGAGTTCTGTAGTCACAACAGCTTTCTATCGTGACAGCGATTCTGACGTTACGACAGAAATTCTGTCGTCGCAACCGAAAGATTCTGTTGCGGCGACAAAGAGTTCTGAAGTCGCAACAGAAACGTTCTGTTGTGACAAGAATTCTGTAGTCACAACAGCTTTCTATCGTGACAGCGACTTTGACGTTACGACAGCAATTCCGACGTCGCAACAGAAACACTCGGTCGCGACGGTCAGGAGTTCCGTAGTCGCAACAGAAACGTTCTGTCGCGACCACAAGCGTGTATGAAGTCGCAACAACAACTTTTTATCGCAACAGCGATTCTGACGTCGCAACAGGAACTCTCTGTCGGGACTACACAAAAATGTGCTACTTTCTGTCGCAGCGACATAACTTCTGAACAGAAGCGCTTTCCGGCGCGACGCTTTAAAATTGTATGTCAGTTTCGCATAGGTGGTTGTACACTGTACTTTTCTCTTGCACTGTATTCAATCGTGCTTCTCTGAAGCCGGCAATGCTGATAGCACCGACACCTGTATTAAAGTCGATGTGGCCAATTGTTATAATTGTGCCTTACGACGAGTCACTAGAAACGCCATACCGGACTCATCAAAATCATACCATCTGCGGGAATGGCTGCGTATGCGTTTTACTTTATTTGGTAAGATGTGACACACAGGCCTGTAGACTTACATGTGCCGTTACACTGACACATTAGTTAATTTCCCAGAAATATTGCATAAGCTTTTGCGAAGCGAAAAGGAAGTATTGGGTTGTTCCTTAAAGTTGCGTCAAAAGCTGTCTCGCTCTGGTCTCATTATTCTGGTACAGCGCTGCCGTGAGAAGCCAGTATGCTGTCAGAAAGAACACTCATCCACGAATGTTCATGTAGCTATTTTGCATTGAACACACGAATCATATGCGTGCTCGAAAGTGTAAAGAACGAGCGACAACTGTCGAAATTAGCAGTCACAACCCTAACAGTCACCGTTGTCTATTTCTGAATTTCTTATTTAATATGGATATCGCACATCAAAATTGATGTTCTAGCACACCACGATGTACCTGTCGATGGCAACAACACTTTTTCTCTTCTAGAGATGCGGCAGTTGACGCGGTGGAGTGATGGCGGAACTTAGCTCTTAAAATGCAAATGTAAACATCAGCGCATCGTACTATTGACACGGCCAAAATGTACGTTCGAAGGACATGTTTGGAGTAGTGCAGTGGTAAGATGCCGAGTTCGGAATCGTGAGGTCGCAAGTTCGAATCTTCGGCGGGAAGGTTTTTAATTTTTTTTACTTTTTCTTTTACTTTATTTTTCTTTTTTTTTCTAACAAATTTACATAGCCTTAAGGAGGTTTCTCTCAATTTTTAATTAAATATTGATCAAGAACTACAGAACTCTCTACTACAGGACGTCACACTACAGACAACAGAACTACAGAAACAACGTCCCAAAATACGACAGACTGAAATTTCCTGTTGTGTTTTTCAACTGGGTTTACAGTGAGAGTGCAAAGAAATTAACAGTCACAAAGTCATTACGGGCCGGCAGCAACTCGGACGCTGCGGACCGTGGCAAGAAGCTCGAAAGAGATGAATAAAGGAATGCTCCTTTGCTGCTCCCGGTGTCTGGCTTTCAAGCCTTTCGGTGTCTCGAAGTCACGTCACGTTCGGCCAATCGGCGAGCCCGCTCAGGTGACGCCATTTTCGGCCAATCGGCGAGCCCGCTCAGGTCGTCATTTTCGGCCAATGGTAGGCGCCCGTGCGATTGTGTCACACCCGGCCGCTCCTTGGGCCCCAATTGTCCGAGGGCTTACTTCTCTCTGCTGTATTGCCTTCCCAGCTTGCAAGCGCCGTCACAATAGGCGGATGGGGCGAATTCTGCCAGGGCTTCGCGGTGCATTACAACCGTCTTGCCTTGGGACCCACGTTACCTGGAACCGTGCCAGGCTTCCGCTACACTTTCGGGAAGAGTCAAGCAGTGAATAGCTCCACCTGAGGCGCACGAGGTTGGGGACGCCAACTCGTTTGCACGTGCCGCGCTTGGGGAACGGGGTAGATGTGCTTCTGCGCTCCTTAATTAGCTGTGGCACGATTCGATGTGGTCTGGTGAACTCGAAGGAGGCTCAGGAAAATGTCCCATATCTAACACTGCTTATAATGCCTGATACAAGCCGTTTGGCGTTATAACGTCGACTATATTTACACGCCGCTTAAACTAGGATTCGGTGTCGATGAGATGACGCTCTACTTGTCTCTTCTTTGTTTATCGTGAGGATCCCGAATGACGCTCGCATCGACAGTGATCGCCGGCCATGACGTCATAGAGTAACATAGTAAACGTAAAGAGTGGACACTCCCATAGGCGCCTGCGGACGACTTTAGCTCTCAGCGCACCTAGCGGAATCGGCGAAACCCACCAGGCTCCAAGATGGTCGCGCACGCCGCCGAATCTCGGAGGCCCTAATTTCACTTTCGTTTTTTTTTTTAACTTATACTGTTGCTTAAATCGAGTGATTTCATGCAGGCGCTTGTGCCGCTGTTTATATGTTGTGACGACGAGCGCGCAAAGGTGTTTCACTCATGTTAGTTTCATTTAAATTCATATTTGCTGTTTCAAGCTGTAACTTAGCGCAACAATCATGCCAACTGTTGAGGAAGTAGAACTTTATCGCTTATGATATTGTACGTTTAGTAACTCACGACAAAAGGCGTATCGTAAATAAATGTGCAGTGTTCCTTAAATATAAATCAACTTGCTGCACAGTCAAGAACACGAAAATAGCAGACAGCAATTTATTGCAGCAAGATTGTAAGAGGCAGATGCATGAAAACGGGAAGAAACAGCGAAATGCAAGTAATACGGGTGTCACACGGCGCACTTTTAAACGCGATCAAGCCCCATCATTTGAATTTCTCGGTCGCGATTGGTTCTTTTGTGCAAGCTGCGCGATGGAGCCAACAGCAGTCGACAATTTCAATCCGGACCGGACTTGATCGCGATCGCAGGTGGTCGCGTGACACCGGTATAATGGAGAATAGTCGGAAATTAATGGCGTGATGGCAATAACTTTGCACAAGCAAAACACATAGAAGACGTGCTGCAACTATCCAGATAATGAAAAAAAATACACATACACGACAGCAATTAATTTGCTCAAAATGGGATTGTTTTAGAAGGAAAAAATAAATATGACGTCTTGTACTTTTGCGAAGGAGGGTGAATTAGGGCAGCAGAGTTATGTGAATGGTAGTGTGCCAAAATAAAATGGCTGCAAAAATAATTGAGCACGCACCAACATCCTCATCTCGAATGTGTAAGCCAGTGTGTCCGTCATTAAACAGCTGCAATTAAGCACTTTTTCTTGGGGGTCTTCACCTGCTGTCTTCGAAGGCTTGCAATCGTCTTCTGATACTTGCAATTTTGCCCTTGAGTATGCACGATCTCCTTTGGATGCACAGTGTATATTGAGGAAATGGTGGTGATTCCTGCAATACGTAGAATAACAGACAGAAGGCAAGCATAATGGAGGCTTCAAAGCTATTGTATGCAGACGCTACGTTCCTTCGTATAAGCAACAATGGCGCCTGCAAAGCTTTATAATGGAGATGCTGCGTTCCTTGATATAATGCGTATTTTCTTTTTTGTTAAGGAAGCACTGTTATAAATGCTACGAAACAAGAAACTTTCTACCGTAACGATTCCATACACAATGAAAACATGAAAACGCGTATCTTCAGTCCAATGCAGAACAGCTAACAACGCTCGAGCGCACGTAGCCTGCTACAGAGGTTGAGAGAGAGCGTATTATTGCAATACTGCAAATATTGCACGTGTACCGCTTTAGAAATAGCTACATTTCTTTTGCAAAAGTAGAGCACCATACTTTTTCAGCAGTCGCTGTGCGTAACATAAAGCTCTGTGCCCCGAACGGCATGCGTTCATAGGCCGCATTTCATAACGAACCATTTTATTTTATTTTCTAACTTGGTCACTGTATCGAACGTGCCTCGCAGCTCGGACGCTGCCGCATCGCTGTTATCGCTAGCATCACCGCTCACTGCTGCGCATAAAAACAAGGAATACGAAATGAAAGTCAGCGTAGCAAATGAGCAGCAGCTGTTGATGGCTGCAAGGCCGCCTTCACTCGTTCATGTGGCTAACAGTGACATAGCGAAACGCGAATGTTAACAATGCGCAAAAGAACTTGCTGTGGCCTTACTATGAAACGGCGATGAAACAGACGCTCGCAGAAGAACCCAACAGCGATGCTCAGGCGCATTTTACAGAAAGAGCCTGACCAGGCTTCCCATATGTTGGGTCGTGCCCGGTGGTCGTGCCGCCTGTGAAGCGGCTAGCCGCATTTTTCTTGACGTGCTCTGCCACCTGGCGGAATCCGCGAAGCTTCATAGCTCGGCCGCGGCTCGAGTGTCCGCTCTGATCAAGTTACTCTACGGTGACGTCGCCGAGACTAGAGCGCAGCCACAACGAGCACGTGTCTTGCATCCACGAACCGGGAGCGTACGCTTGCAAACACGCTCGTGCTGCTCCGGCTATGTCGCAGTATTGGGATGACGGTGAGCTCGTGTCTGTTCTTCCTAATGAAACATGAATCACGACACACACTCTTAAAACGGTTGCATCCTTTGGGGTGTATATTTGTCCCACAACAATAATCGTCATCTGCCTTGCTTGCGTTTCCTTTCTTGAAACTCGGCGCTCGCTACTTTCCTGTCGAGAATGCTGCGCCACACTGATAACGCGCATGCCGTTCGTGACTGGGAAGTACCGGGCTCGCAGCGTTAAAGAAAGGAAACGCGGGCAAGACAGATGACGATTATTGTTGTGGGACAAGATACGCCCCAAAGGGTGTAAATTTTTCTAAGAGTGCAATACCTGTGTAAATGTGGTTGGAAGCATGCCGAAAGCACACAGATTTGTTAATATGAGACCGCATACTATTAAACTTTTTTTTCTTAAGTCCCAAGTTGTTGCAACACAGTATAGGTGCTATATACGAACTGCTAACTCAGTATCCAAATAAGCCTCTTGCAAGCTTAGAACAACAAAAGGCAAAGAAAACGTAAGCGGTAGCGAAATGCTAGGCAGCTCAGCATGCAGAAATCTCGGAATGCGTCGAGCTCTGCCTATATCAGCGAAGAAGCCTTTCGTAATGAGACCGCGCGCGCAAGGTCACTTGCTGGGCGCTTGACCTGCGATGCGTTTCTACAGTCACTGCGTCCACATGTTAAAATTCTTGATAGGGACAGCGTGCTTCGTTAGATGGACGTTTGCATAGTCAAGGTGGTGCCCTTTGATTACTTCCCCAATTGTTTGTCCTAGCTGTCTCAGACGTGAACTTTCGAAATCAATTTGTTCTGTCAAATCTTTTTTTTTTTTACCTAAATTTGCTTAGCTTCATGAGCCATAGCAGTTTTCATCGACATTATCGTTCTACTTCTGTAGATGGCTCACGAGCGATCGGGATATTGTAAGATGAAAGAAAAAAAAACAGCGAAAGACGACAAACGTAGTTGACAACGCTACTATAGTAGTACAAGTGTCGATAGATTTGCGTCCAAGTCCACAACTGAAGTATGTCGCACCCGAACGTTTCTTATTTTTGACGCTACCTCAAGTATTTAGAGCTCAAGCTTAGACGAACTTTAGAAACCACTGCGCACGATAAAAAGATTGCGAAAAAAAGGAAAGTAGTGCATTTCTTGCAAAAGCCGCAAAGGAGGTACTGCCGTCAGCACGCTTAACACGAACGCTCCGTGGCCTGCTTGGACTGACGCCGCGAAGTGGTGTTATCTCTGGCTTGCGATAGCTGGAGCGCAGCTCGACTGCTCGTCTTTCGCCGCGCTCGCTTGTCTCCGCCACGCTCGTGGGTCGGACGCGCGTCCAGAAAACGCGGTTCGCTTGTATTGGCAAAGCGATACGGCGGGCTCGCGCGCCTTTCGGGTTTGGCCTCAAAGCTGGCGCTTTAAGGAAATGATCAATAGGAAAAGGAGAGCAAATGCAGGGTTGTGGCGTTTGTAAAGGTAGGACAACAAATGAATCTGGAAATCCGGTGGCACAGTTGTTCATGTTCTTCATTTCTTATATTCTCTGATAGCGCTCATCGGAGTGCTCTCGCAGGTTAGTGTCTGGCTTCCTGTTTAGTCCACGATGCACTGATGATCCACGGTCGGAGCGTAAGAGCTGCGCGTGTCCTGAGCAAGGAAGACCCGTGGATGCGATTCAAAATAAACTTTTAATGTCTAATTATTGGCGAAAAGCGCTAAGTGGCATCTTGCCGGATAAGAAACTGGCTTTTTAGGTAACTAGAAAGACCATGACCATAGATGCAATGTATCGAAAGGTAGCATCTTATAGATTATAAGCGCAGATAAAGTAACTCGACGCCCCCGTCGCATCGTGGTGACTTACACAGCGGGTTCCCGATCTTATTCAGTGTCATGCTTGACACTTTGCAATGCGCGTTTCCTATGTGGTTTTTTTCGCTAGTTTTCAAAAAGGCAAACGGCAGTTACTATATTAAGTGGATGTATGTTCCTATGGAAAAAGATTCGGCCGGGACACTCAAGACTGCTTACGAGTGGGAATGCGAAAACATGTCATTTAGGAAAGACATGGAGGTTTGGTTGCGGTTTGCGAATTGAGTTTATTAAATGCGCTGAATTTCTTGGTGAACTTTTGCCACTTTGACAGTATCTATCTATCTATCTAGCCGCCTACGTCTTGGTGCTCTCGTGGTCGTTCCGTTAACTTGGTAGGCGCGCGCTGCTTCGCATAACATCGATTCCTACAGGGCGTGTGATGTGCCTGCTTTTTCAGGCGGCCAGTCTTATTCGAATTTTAAGCACTACGCACACACAGAGACACGCGTGTATGACATCACCCGGAACGTTGTACGACGAACGGTTGCGTCACAATATTGATGGGAATGGCACCTGCGAGAGCATTCCGGTGGGCGCTATCAGAGAATATAAGAAATGATTTGTTGTCCTACCTTTACAAACGCCACAAACCTGCATTTGCTCTCCTTTTCCTATTGATCATTTCCTTAAAGCGCCAGCTTTGAGGTCAAACCCGAAAGGCGCGCGAGCCCGCCGTATCGCTTTGCCGATACAAGCGAACCGCGTTTTCTGGACGCGCGTCCGACCCACGAGCGTGGCGGAGACAAGCGAGGCCGGCGAAAGACGAGCTGCGCTCCAGCTATCGCAAGCCAGAGAACTTCGCGGCGTCAGGCCAAGCAGGCCGCGGAGCGTTCGTGTTAGCGTGCTGACGGCTGTACACATAGCGTGTCGCCTGTACTTGATGAAAACTTATCAATTGAAACATTATTTTGTGCCTCCGCAAGGTGTTTGAAATTATTTAGATATACGGAAAATCATATATTTAAACATATTTTTCGTGATTGCTTTTACAACAGCGGTACATATTTTCAGAATGCTCGGTATACTAAATTACAAGTAATTATATATATTGGAATAATTAACACTATAGCTGAAACAGTGGAGCGATCGATACCAATTCGATACTTCAAACCTGCCGTCCGGAGAGTTCATAAGCGCTTCCAGTCTGGCAGTAGCAGCTAATTACTGCGAAGTAATGAATTCCGGGGAATTTCACTGAGAAATACCGAAACTTGTATGCGAAGGGCGCTGCCGTCACGAGTCGCTTGGCGGTTCTGCCTCGGGCGAGCAAGCATCGCGGCTGGACAGAGGTTCTCGCGAAACGCTTTTGAGAACGATTCGATAGGCATTTCTACCTTGAAAACCAGGCCCTGCCAACGTTTCACAAAAGTAGAGTTTGGCGCTTCCGTTGACATCGATAAAATGTGGTGATGAGTCATGTTCTTTTACATGTCGATTGAATAAATTAAAATAATAAAAAAAAAGCCAAGAGAACCTTTTTTTTTAAAGGAGTCGGCCAGACAATTCATGCAAATATCAAGCTTTGTTGTGGTTTATATTGTTTTATTTATTTATTTATTTATTTATTTATTTATTTATTCATTAATACTGTCAACCCTCATAGAGGGTTATAGCAGAGAAGACAATACAATTACATACATCAAATATGTATAATGTCAATGTACGTAAAGCAGCTTAACACTTGTCAATTCACAGTAAATAAGATGTTCACTTCAATGATGTTCAGCACACTTCTGACATTTATCAAAATACGTACAATGAACATCAAATCGTACATATCACTTGGTACTTCAAAACTAAATTGAAAACTCCCGTAAATACGCCCCAGCAGCATTTTCAAAGTCGGTCACATCTTTTAGGCTAACAATAGCGTTTGGCAATTGGTTCCGCATTTCTATTGCATCCGGGAAAAAAGAGTATCGATATGTATCAGTGTTGGTACGGTACGGCTTTATGACGTAGTCGTGGTTAGTTCGCGGGTTTCTTTTGCTTTGAGCGTGTAGATATTTGAGCTTATCAATCTTAAGTTGATCCTGCATTATTTGATAAAGCATCTTCAGCTATATTTCTTTCTACGTACCTCAAGAAGATCCAAGTTGCAACGCTGTGACATAAGCGTGACCGATTCCTTCCTTCGGTACGTCGAACAAATAAAAGGCGCCGCCAGTCTCTGTATCCTTTCCAACTTTCTCTTAAGCGTCACTTGATGGGGACTCCAAACAGCGGCTGAATATTCTAGTATCGTCCTAATGATGGTGGTGTATGCAATATGGAATAAGTTTTACATTACGCGATGCATGTTCCAGTTTTTTTCTCAGAAAGTAAAACTTTTGATAGGCAGTCATGCAGACGTTGTCTATATGTTGGTTCAATGTCAAATTTCCTGTTATTGTTACCCCTAGATACATGAACTGGTGCGCATTCTCCAATAAATGTCCTCCAATGCTATAAAAAAAAGGAATAGACAGTTTTCTGTTTGCTGATGTGTCTATATGTAGATTTGGGATCATTTATTTCCATTTTCTATTTCCTACACCAATCGTCTAAATTTTGCAAACATTTCTTTTTTAAGCTGGTCATCTAGTTTAGTAATTGTGGTGTAAATTAAGCAGTCGTCTGCGAAAAGCTTAACCTGAACACCGTCTTGTGCCACGCTACTGATATCGTTGATATAAAGGAGAAACAATAGTGGTCCCAATACTGAGCCTTGGGGCACTCCTGAGAGTACAGCTAATAAATCTGATACATAACCATCCAGTTTAACTACCTGCGTACGGTTTGTTAAATATGCTTCAATCGATTTTATTATCAATTCATTTATTCCTGCATTACGTAATTTGAAGATTCATTGGACATGAGGTACTTTATCAAAAGCTTTCGCAATATCCACGCAAAGCACATCAACCTGTTGTCTTATATCTACTGCACCTGCAAAGTCATGAATTGTTTCTATTAACTGTGTACCAATTGATAACCCGGTCCTAAAGCCATGTTGATAAGGCTATAGTAAATTGTTCTGATCTAGAAACCTGAGTATGTGTTTTGTTATTATATGTTCGAAGACTTTGCAAGTAACTGAAGTAAGTGACACTGGACGGCTGCCTGTCTTCGATGACCTCCTTTAAATACAGGCATCAGAATGCGGTGCGCCAGTGTTGCGGTAGTGAGTGAGTTGTATAAGATTTTCGAAAGATGACAGTTAGATGACGTGACATCCATTCTGCGTATCGTTTCAGGAATACTGCAGGTATATTACCGGATCTGCTCGATTTTTTCGTATCTAATTTGAGTAGTGGCTGAAATATTCCTTGCTGGATGATTTCAAGGGTTTCTATTCGAACAGTAGGGGGAATATGTAAGGCTTCTTCTAAACTCACAGTAGTTTCTGGGACGTTAAATACAGATTGGAAAAAATTGTTAAGATTGTTTGCTACTTCATCCTTTTCTCTTATAATGTCGCTTCCATCATGAATTTCGTTAATCATTTCTTCCTGTCGCTAAAATATCGCCAAAATTTTTTAGGTGAGGACCTAAGGAAATCAATGAGGTTTTTTTTTCAAAGAATGTTTGTTTACACTTAGCCAAAGTACGTTTAAGTTCAGTTTTTAGATTGGCCAAGACTACTGGCGACTTGCTCCTTTTACGCCATCTCTTAATTTTTCTTTTCATAGGAATTATATCTCGGG
Organism: Dermacentor andersoni; assembly: GCF_023375885.2. NCBI lineage: Eukaryota > Metazoa > Arthropoda > Arachnida > Ixodida > Ixodidae > Dermacentor > Dermacentor andersoni. Next base: position 408,905,664 of record NC_092814.1, on the reverse strand, counting down.
TGATCCAAGGACTTGTCTGCTTTGGTTCTTTCACCCATGATGGAACATATTTGTCTATGCAATGACTTATAATACATTTGAATTCCTGCCATAATTCTTCTACTGTTTTTAGACCAGCGGTACTCTTGAAAGTATCAAATTGAATCTTTAAAAAATCAAGAATCGAAGTGTCATCAGCCCTAGCATAGTCCTTAATTTTTACTCGCACATAGCTCTTTATTTGCCCAGTTTCTCGGATGGGCACACCGAGCCAGATCATCCTGTGATCCGATATACCATCTTCTACCGTCACATTGTAATCATTTATTTATTTCACAGGAACACCAAGTCTAGTATTGACCTTGACGTCGGTGTAATTCTGGTATCTTCAAGCACAATTTGTCTCAAATTGTACGTAAACATAATGTCTAGTATTTTTTCAGTGCTTACTGATTCCACACCAATATACGAAAAAATTTTCCAGATTATTTGTGATAGGTTAAAATCTCCAGTCATTACCAACCTAGTGTTCCCATTTACATGAGTATTTAAAAACTTGTTCAGGTTTTCGAGAAACTCAGGGGATCTTGAGGGTGGCCGATATACAACTCCGATAAGGAAAACGGTACTTTTACGTGTTATTTTACACCAGAGAGTTTCTGGTACTTCACAATCAATCAACGAAGCATTCAGAAAATTTTTAACTATTATACACATCCCACCTCCACGTAAATGGCTGTCTTTTCTGAATATGTTGTAACAGGGAGGAACAGTGTAATCATTCGGCACATTTTCATGCAACCATGTTTCAGTTATAGTGGTTATGTGAGGATCATGCAAAAGCAATAGATAGTCAAGATGCGTAGTCTTATTTGCTACACTGCGCGCACTAAACGAAGCAATCTTAGCTATTTTTTTGGTGTCTCAAATGAGCTACATGAGCTATCAGATCCATTTGACTCATTTGATAAAACGCGCTCACTTCGCTTCATTTGATCAGTATTACGTTTGCCCGAGTGCAAGTAGTGCTTGTCTCTGACGTCATCCCATGCGTATAACTGATCGTTTATCCGAAGTTCATCGCGCACAAGAACTACTTTTGCGCCTGCGTCCCTGTCCAAGGCAGCACTTTCCCATAAGTTCTTTCGTATCTGCACTGTTTCCTTCGCATAGTCATTGCTTATCCTGATTGAAGTTCCCTTTAGCTTTGCGCAGCTTTTAAGGAAGGTATCCTTTTCCTTGTAGTCATAAAATTGCAAGATCACAGGCCTTGGTCTATCAGGATTTACTTTGCTAATCCGGTGAATTCTTTCCACTGCAGTGAATTCTATGCCAAGAACTTTAGAAAAAAAAAATAATTTCCAACGCGTTCTTTCAACACTTGTGCAGACTCGTTCGCTCTTTCAGTAAGACCAAACACCATAAGATTATTTCGTCTGCTTCTATTTTCATAATCGATTAATTCTTCAGATTGGTTTCGTATGGTGGTCTCCAATTTATCGATTCTATTTTTCATTTCGTCGAACATGGCTAGCACACTTTGCATCTTCTCAGTTTTAGCATTCACTTCTGCAATTTTTTTCCTGATATTATCTAGCGATCCAATGCATTTTGAGTTCCAAGAATTTCCTGCAAGATTTCAGCACTTTTGGGCCTGGATTTTCCTCAACATCTCCGGCCTTTAGCAGCAGCAGCAGTATTGACCAGCAATCCACCAAAATAACACATCTACGAGGGCATGGCAGGACAAACAAGCATCTATTATAACTACGATACATAGAGCAGTAACTAACCTGCAATATCAGCAACGGCGTTTTAGGCATCATGCCTGTCAACCAAGTGCCATGCCCTCTCAAGCCGATGTTCTCGCGTTGTTCCTTTTGTAGACTGGTCGCTGGTGACGTCACACCCGTGGCAAGTCCGGAAAATGCGCACTCCAAGCTTGCATTTCTGCAAAGTTGCGCATCGACGACGAAAAAGAGGCACCCGTCGTCCCTCTCCGCCATTCCGACGAGAAACCACGGCAGCAGCTGCAATAGCAGCAACGGCGTTTTAGGCATCATGCTTGTCAGCCAAGTGCCTCTTGTTTTTAGCCAAGTGCCATGCCCTCATATTGTTTTATTTAGAGTTTCGTGCAAACGAAATCATGGCTGTATGTCTACCTCTTATGCGAGCTCTCCGTTCTTCCAAGGCTCCTTTAAGCATCGGCGAGCATATATGAAATGAGGCATTGATGCGATTGTGTATGTTGCAACGTGTAGGGTCCCGAGGTTGAGCCGCACTTGTGGGAAGCTGTCGTTGGCTCTGTGGATGACGATCGGCGTGTGATCTCGTTCAAGCTCAGTATTACCGCATTTCACCCAGTCGCGCAACGAATGGGAAATGTGCATCTCTGCAGTGTTGCCCCTCCCGCGCCTGTTTGGGGGTATGGACTTTTTTTTCTCGGTTCTGGTTTGCCTTTACGACATGGAAGCAACGTACTTCCTGCGGCGCACTCTGCTTGCGGCGCACGCCGTGAAAGCGCGCGTTGCGGTAAAAGACCTTGAGACTCGCGTGCACGCCGCGCGGTCTGCGGCACCGCCATCGCGAACCGACCGCAGCACGGGAGGAGCCTCGCTAGACAGGGTTCTATCGGGCGGATGCTCGAAGGCCGCTCCTGCTATCGGTGACGCGATAGCGCATCCTTCCAGAGCGTATCTGCGGCAGCGGTCACCCCTCGCTTATCGGGCGCCGGGAGGTCGCACCCAGTTGTACGTAAGACGCGCATCTCAGCGCTGTGGTTTTGATTACATTCTGGCCGCGCTCCATAGCGAAAGGTCACGACGACGCGAGGAGGAGTCAGCGTACCGCTCCGTGCAATCTGCGCCGAACGGCGATACAGGCGAACCCCGTCGCTGACGATCGTGAGCTTCCAACAACGAGCTGCACAGAGAGTGGTGGCTATGGTTTACTACTAATAGTAGTAGTATAGTACTAATGTATAGTTCACCCAGTGAATTGCAAGTATAAACATCGTTATAGTACTATAGCGCTCACCGGTATACACTTGCAATGCAGCGCTATCAGGGGCAGAGGCAACGAATATAGCCGCGGAGCCTTATCTGCAGACGGCGTGAAATGAGGCAGCAGCAGGTCGCGCTGCCTAAGTCGAGTCGAACGCTCGCGTGACCGATGTTGTCTGGAACGAAACGCGAGTGTTGCCCGTCGTTGACTCGCTTCTCATTACTGTGACTGGAATAAACATTCAATCAGTCTCCTGCCTAAGAATGACTTCGAAACAAGCGACGCTTATTTTTTGCGTGCGACTTCGCGCGTAAGCAGACGCACTGCCACCTTTATTTAGGCGTCCGTGGAACCGCACCTTTCGGAGCTGGCATTGCCGCGGTACGTTTGCAAGACTGCCGTATCGTCACCAAAATGCGCGACGAGAGTTGCGGAATAACATAGCTGAAAAGCAGCAAGCCTGCGCGTGATAGGAGACGCTAACTGCGAAGGAAAACAGTAGCGCTAAAGGACTGCGTACAGGTGTACTCGCCCCTTTTCTTTTGCGCTACTCCATAACTTGAAAGGTCCCTCACACCAAGCCCTGTCGAAAGTTTTGGTTACGATAGGCCTTGTCCTCGGATCGCTGTGCAGCAAAAATTTTCGAAAATGGTTTAGTAGTAGCCGAGATGGAAGGCGCTAGTGCTAGGAGAGGAGCCCCGCGCTGAGGAGTTGCCTCTATCATTGCCAGTGCATGCAATAAGTGACGCTTAAAACATTGCGCATATGACATGTTTCCGGCTCCCGATCTTCTTCGGGCACAAGCAAACGGCAAAGACACAGCCTTCGAGATATGTTTCTCTTATTCGTAGAGAGCCCTCGCTGGGGCGTGGACACCACCTATGACCATTCCTTTCCATGCCGTCTCCCATAAGCGGAGCCGAGGGCCCAGATCCTTGTGTCTTGACGCGGCTCCTGCGTTGGCGAACCCGCCACCTTTTGTTTTTTCTGCTGCGCCGTGCATTTGAAAGGACCGCTTATGCGAGCTGGGCTTTACGAGAATTCCCGAGTTGGCGCTGCTGCTGGCTATTTATTTGGCGCACCATGGATGGATGGATATTATGAGCGTCCCCTTTGGAACGGGGCGGTGGGTTACGCCACCAAGCTCTTGCTACTATACTGCCTAATATCGTACCTAGGTTAAACAATGAAAAAAGGAAAAAAAAAACTCTGAACTACCACGCCCAAATTTTCTGATCCCCTATTGCGAACTGTGCTTTTGTACGTCTCCGTCTTTTGCCGTTTCCCTACTTTTCTTCCACCAATCCTCCAGTCGCCTCTTACTAATGTCTATTGCGGACATGTTTGCTTTGCCACTGCTCCCTCTGAACCCAAGGGCTTCAAGGAAGCCAGTGGTGCTAAATCGACCGCTGGGTAGACGTCTGCACATTCTAATAAAACATGCTCCGTAGTTTCCCTAGCTTTACCGCAGCAAGCACATGCTTCTTCTTCCTTCTTATATCTCGCTTTATAGGTGCGTGTTCTAAGGCATCCCGATCCCGCTTCGAAAAGTAATGAGCTTCCCTTTGAGTTATCATAAATGGTTTCTTTCCTCATTTCGTTTTTTCCTCTTAAGTAGTTACTCATGGCAGGTTTCTTTTCCATTGCCGCCACCCATGAGATTAATTCAGCCTTTGACTTTCCGCTTGACCTTCTTTGTTGCTGTGTTGTACACCCTACAGGCCGCATACTTGCTGGTAAGCTTCCTAGTTCTTTTCCTCCACTGTGAATCAATGTTTTTCCTGTACAGATACCTGAATACTCTCCCAGCCCATTTACTTTCTTCCATTTTCCTCAGTCGTTCTTCGTACTCAATTTTACTGCGAACTTCAAAACTAGTCCAGCCCATATCACCCTGCACAGCTTCATTTGTAATCTTCCCGGGAGCGCCCAATGCGAGGCGACCCTCTGACCTTTGGTTCCCGTCGAGTCTTGATTGTACCCCTGATTTATAGCAAACAACCGCATTTCCAAAAGTAAGTCCTGGAACCATAACACCTTTCCACCTACCTCGGAGGGCCTCGTACCTATTGTATCCCTATAGCGCTCTGTGCTTCATTATGGCTGCATTTCTCTTCCCCTTTACTGTTATGGTTTTTTCCTGTGTTTCCATCTATCCATTGCCTTCGTTTATCCATATACCAAGGTATTTATGTTCTGTTACCCGAGGTACTTCTTGGCCCTGTATCTCCACTGTCTGTTCACTGTTTTCATTGAATACCATAACACCTGATTTTCTAACACTAAATTTCAAGCCTAAATTGTTGCCTTCCTGTCCACAGATATTAGCCAGACGTTGCAAATCACTTTGCTTGTTAGCTAGCTACACAATGTCGTCCGCATGAAATAATCCTGGGAGTTGCTGCTCTATTACTGTACCCGCCTGTTTGTATGAGAGATTAAACCCGATATTACTTCCTTCTAGCGCCCTCTCCATCCTCACCATGTACATCATAAACAGCAGCGGGGATAAAGGGCACCCCTGCCTCACTCCCTTGTTGATATGAACTTTCTCCTCGCTCCTCATCCCTTCCCATTCAACGCAAACGGTATTTTCTAGGTAAATCTCTCTCAAAAGCTGTAGACAATCGTTACCTAAGCCTTCCCCTTCCAGAATATCCCACAAAATGTTGCTGTCTGCGTTGTCGTAGGCACCTGTAATGTCTAAAACGGCCACATACAACGGTCTGCTTTCTGCTTTTGATATTTCAATACACTGAGTAAGAACAAACAAGTTATCATCCAAACGCCTACCTATTCCGAAGCCATTCTGAAGCTCTCCCAAAATGGCATTATTCTCTGCCCATGCTTGAAGCTTTAATTTGATTGCCTGCATTGCTAGCCTGTATATTACCGATGTAATGGTCAACGGTCTATACGAGTGAATTCTGTCTTTCTCCCCCTTACCTTTATAAATTAAATTCATTCTACTTTGTCACCAACTGTCTGGTATTCGACTATCTTTTAAAGTTTTTTCCACTGCATTCACCAGAGCTTCCTTACTTTTTGGTCCTAGTTCATTTATCAGCCTAACGGGAACCTCGTCTAGCCCTGTGGCTGTGCGCTTAGGAATTTTCTCTTCCGCTTTCTTCCAGTTAAAATTTGTCAGCACCAGGTCCTTTTCCACTTGGGTCACTTTCATGCTCTTTTTTTCATCAAGTACAACCTCGTCATTGCCTTGGAAAGATTCGGCTGTTGCTTTTCGGATGTAATTTATTGCCGCTTCTCCTTCCAGTCTGTTTTCATCTTCGTCTAGGATATGTTGTTGTATTGTTGTTGACTTCCTGCCTAATAATTTTATGTGGTTCTAAAATATTCTAGGTGCGGCCTTCTTTTTCTCACGTATTTCTGAGAACCAACGTTCACTTTCATCTTTTAATTTTGCTAGCACCAGTATTTGAACCATAGACTTTTCTCCCGGTATATTTCCCATTTACTGGTTACTTCATCCTTTAGCAACTGCGCCTTCTTTGCCTGCCTGTGCTCTCGAGATGCTTTCTGTCGTTCGGCGATCGCTTCTCGTATCTCCTTGTTCCACCAGCTTCTCGGTTTCTTTTTTCCTTTCCAACGAGCATGTTTCGCTTTCCGTATTTCTGTCGTTATTACACTTAGAAGCTCACCATATTCCCACTCTTTACTTGGCCATTTGCCAAGTTCTTCCTCAACTCTAGTGACTGTATTTGCTATTTGTTAAAGGGACCCTGAAACGAATTTTGACGATTTTCTACAAACGTACTGAGTCGTTAGAGTAGGTCCTTCTGATCATTAATTGACACATCTAAGTGCCCCACGTAAAGCGTGTAATTTATCATAAGGTTTTAAAAATGTACATCGCTGCCGATCGCAGCGCACTGCTCGGCAGAATTTTAAGCCGCCCCTACCCATATGACCGAAATCACCCATACGGCGTCATTGGGGCGAGCTATCCGATTGGCTGACCAGGGCGCGTGATCGATAATTTTTCCAACTTTATGGTAAACAAATGATCTTCGTAATAGTTGGAATGTTAGTTAATTTGTTTTTATGAAAAGAAAGTAACAAAGTGAATGCACAAGAACAATATTTCAGTACACTTAAGCATTTCTGGCACACAGCAAGTGTCGTCTGCTTGTGTTACAACGTACTCCATTTTGACGAGAGCTCCGCGGTCAGAGTCGGTCTTAGTCTTTTCGCGAGCACTATGATTCGACTTTGTTGCCTTGTGGACTGCAAACGTAGCGACTGGCAATATGTCAAGCTGCGACATCGTGTCCCTCTGCAAGCCAGTAGACGAGTGGACTAGCTGCAGCGCATCAGACTGCCGCTATCCGATCGGCGCCAGGATTTGCGCGATTGCGGCCGTCTCTTCACACCGGAAGATTACTAACGCAATACCGTTTCGCGAGTCCGGTATTAGGGCAAACGCAAGCGCAAGGGGACAGAGTCTGGCCGCTTGACTGTGCCGTAACGGGATGAGCCATGAGATAAGGGCAAATGTGAATGGTCTGCACGGTGCAGCCACCTGGTGGCACAGAGCTCAACCATACACAGTAGCAGCAACGAAATGTATTTTTCTTTGCTCCTGGTGAGTATTTTTCGCAGGAGTGTAATCATCAACACGTTGTTTTTTATAAATGTTTAAAATGTTTTACACTTGGTTAGAGCAATATTAGCGCTCTGTTTGGCTGGTTAAGCGCCGCGCCAACAAGTGTATGGACCGTGCAGACCGATCAGGCCGCTCACGTACGTCTACGCTAAAGTTCCTTCATCAGCTTGAGTTTATGCCTCCAGTCAGTCATTTGCCGAAATGACCAGCTTGCCTGTGGTTACCGGAATACAAGACACGTTCGGCGCTACGACAGAATGCTCGCAACGCACGCTGCTTCGATAGCTCTCGCTTGGGGTCGACGGCCAAGCGGCTAGCGGCGAGGTCTCGCGCGGGCGGGGGCGAGCTCCAAAACAACCGGAAGTGGACGCTGTGACGTCGCATCGTGACGCAAGCCAGTGAAGGCGGAGCTTAGCACCGCTCGCTCGGCGAACGAGTTGAGGAGGAAAAGCATGGCTAGGGAGGAGGGTAACTTCCAATCGCTTGTAGCTCCATTAATACGTAACGCTTCACTTAAATTGTGGTGTGAATGTTCTACTTAAGCTGTACCCTACGCGTCTACAAAATTTGTCCGAACCGTTTCAGGGGCCCTTTAAGCGTTCAAATTTGGACCGGCCATTTCGCTCTCCTTGCTCTCTTTCCCAACTACATATCCCATATTCAATATGATGCGTTTATGGTCACTCCCTATGCTGCTAAACCCTTCTTCATCGATGACCATTTCTTTCAACTTATCATGATTTCCTTCTGTCATCAGACAGTAATCAATGGTCAATTGCCGGTTTCCCACTTCCCACGTGATCTGTCCTTCACACTTAGGCCCTGTATTCACGATCACGAGGTTATGTTGTTCACAAAGGTCCAGCATTGATTCCCGTTATTGTCGGTATAGCCATCTAAATCCTGTATGTGGGCATTCATGTCACCTAATAGGACAATTTCAGCTCCACTCCCAAAACCCTTAATATCAGCGCTTATGCATTCCACTATCTCTTTATTCTTCTCTGTGCAATTTTTTCCGGTCCACAAATACGTAACGCCCAGCCAAGTTTCTTTCCCACTCATTGTACCTGATAACCAAAGATGCTCTTGACATTGTGAATTTACTCTTTTCCATTTGGCTCCCTGATGGATGAGCGTTCCTACTCCCCCTCCCTTTCTTTCCGACTTACTTCTGTTGCACCCTTCCCAAACATAATTCTCAATAACTGGCGCCTCTTCTGAGTCTCTAAGGTGCCTTTCTGTAACCGCATACACCCCTATTTGTTCTCTGTGTGGCTGCTCCTCAATCTCTGCCCACTTTTCCTTTCTTCTGCCGCCCTGCATGTTTATGTAGCCTATTGCATGGCGAGCTCTTTTTCTTGTTTTCCTCCCTTTTCTGTTATCGACGGTGATGCTCTTCTGATGTTCCCCTAGGGGACCTTCTTCATTACAACCTACTCTGACCTCCTGAGCGCCCGCGGGCCCCCTAAGAAAGCAACAGCGCGACCACCAAGTCGCCCACCCACTTCTCGTGCTAGCCTGTAATTGAACTGGATCCCGTATCGTTTAAAACCACCACAACTTGTCACTTCCCTGTTTACTTCGACAACCTCGAAGCCTTTCTCTCGGCTAATTTTCCATATTGCCTCATTAGCAGCCACTACGGCTCTTTGTACATGACTGTCACGAACAGGCACCTCCGGCACCGTGCACACCACGGTCTGCACCTGAGGGGATAGCTCACGCAAGTCGTCCTCCCCCTTCGCCAAGCGCTGGGCTAGTTCTGGCCCTTTCCTGTTTAGGACGTCATTTAGCCCACCTGCTACTACGACAAGGTTGCGCACGTGGGCATTTTCCGTGAGCTTTTCTTTTGCTCGCTCCATGACAGAACTCAGCGTCCGCCCTGGAAATGTCGCTACCGCCACTCTTTTGTCGCCTTTCACCCTCTCCACAATTGCTTTTGAGCACCCAGCCAGGTTTGAATCGCCAGCGATAATCACCCTTTCACTCTCTCCTACCTCTGCCCGCTTCCTTTTTTCATTTTCCGCGTGATTGGGACTCGACAAGGGGCATTGTCCCGTCGGCTCTTGCTTTTTCCACGAAGCGGCCTCAAGGTAGGTGCTGCTCTTTCCAGCTAAACCTTCATCACCCTGCCTGCGTTCCACGTATTTCTCTGACCCTCCCGCGCCTGTCGCGTCGGTGTTCTGCGTTCCATTGTCAGGTACATTCTCGGTCACAATGGCGGCCCTGTTCAGCTTTTCCTGGGCTGCTTCAAGTCTCTTTTCAACTACCTTCCGTGCCTCACGCTCCCTGTTTAGCTTATTTTTGAGCTCTTGCACCTGTTTGAGAAGCTCTTCCTGGAAAGCCTCCATTTTCTGCAGCCTAGTATCGACATCACATTGTGTGCCGGTTGATTCGACACCCTTTTCATTCTCACCCGTATCCTCATCTGCCTTGAGGGACCCCCCCGTACTGCCTGCTTTACCGGCTTTCTCGCCATGTATTGCACGGCTTTTTGGAAATACTATAATACTATATCAATGCGGAGCACGTGCCTTTCAGAAAAAACCGATACGCACAGGATCCAAATCCTCAAAATGCCACAAAGCAACTCTCACCACTGTTTCACAAACAATGCCGCGGAAACCACAGGTATGACACGCTCTCGCACGCGCTCAACCACGCGGACAAGCTCTCACTTTTCTACCAAACGCGCACAGTAAAACCGCTAATAGCTGTTTGTCTTGCCACTTCCAATCTACTATTTAAAGACTACAAACACTCAACGTCCCACTCGGCAGCACGTGTTGGGACACGTGGCACGAAAGGACGTTCTAATCATCCTGCAAAACAAATGTATACGAAGCACACCCGCGCACCCGAAATACGAGAGACAAAAAAAAAGGAAAGAAAAGGAAAACCCCCCAATTACTATTTAAATGCAAAAAACCAGCAAATAAAAACAGAAGCAAGCTCAAAGCCACGGAGCCCCGGAAAGCACGTCCACTCGCCACAAAATCCAAACCACACTCCATGCGTGTGACGTGGGAGCGCCACGGCATGTGATGTCATCTCGCTCGCTTCCGAAGGCGCTGCTTCGAGGAGCACGCAGCCTTTTGTTTAAAATTTCTGCTGCTATCGCAGCGCACATTGCTTTGAACACTTTGCAGTGACAAATCAGCACCGCTTCATATAAGCCATGATTCTTCGTTTGCCCTTTGAGTGTTGTCACTTTTTTACAAAGGGTCATGACACTTAGTCGGGTATCATTGTCCTTTATGTCAAGTCCCTCGACAACAATGTTTTCAGTTTCTCTTTCTCTCTCTCGCCCGAATAAAGTTAAATATCCAAACCGGGCTTGGGCCTCTTTAAAGCCCCGAAGAAACAGGGACGCTATTATGAGCGACCCCGTGCACAAGAGGGCCATGAATCAGTCTACCGGCGGCTCGAGCCTCAAAGTGCAGCACGGCATGCCGCCTCCATCGGAATGCGTCCGCCGCCGGGAGCCGCCACCTCGTGCTCAGCGCGTCAGCCACTGGGCCACCACGGCTGGCGACCTATGTAGACTACTGGACACTTAACGCTTACTGGCTGTTCTAACCTCAGCTCTGCTGAAGTAAGAAGGAACACGGACAGTCCTTTATCCCATAAGTTCTTCAAATAGCCGTAGTATTGTTGTGTAGTCCCGAAGAAACTCCATGGTCGTCCGAAAGCCATTTCCTTCGTTGTAAATGCATGGCGGCGGCCACGCGTTACTGGCATCAAGGTGCCAACCACCCGCGTCGCGGCGCGTGACGCTGAGGTTGCCGGCGATGGGGGGCGCAATGCAGAAACATTCACGCCGTGCTTGGTGGTTAAAATTGATCCGCAACGAGGGGCGCGATCGGAGATATTTTGTTCGATACGCGTTCTGTTCAGTTACTGAAACGTCACAAAGTTGCAGTATGCAAAATTTGTGACAGCGGGGCGGAGAGAGCAGCCAATCAGGAAGCGGTGACCTCACCGGAAGTTTACTTCCGTCGCTTGCCGGCTGCTTGCAGACAGTATACTACAAAACGAAATGTTTCGCGTCTTCCAAATGAATGACATCTTTATCTAAAAAAAACGTATTTTTTCTTCTCAAGCCCAAACACGTCTTCAAATAGTAGTACGTGTGACTACTGCAATTTATAACTATTAGTTTCTTTGCGTCGTCCCTAGGTGGTGTCGCGCACAGCGAGAAGAAAAAAGAAAGAAAATATGACGGGAAGAGTGGCGCACTTTTCAAGAGGCAGCGACAACATTCCAGTGGCTCACTGGCACCGATGATGGGGTCGATTTCTCTGTACAACCAACGAATTATTTGTTTCGAGAAACAAAAAAGACGCCGGAATTCACTTCCTGCCATTTCTTCAAACGCGTTTCGCACCGCCCCCCGCTCTCCTCCTTCCTCTAGAAACGCCAGCGCAACAAGCCAAGTTCCCAACGGAAGCGCCATTTTCTCGAAATAAACTATAGATTGGATTCAAACGTGCCATGCCGCCGCCGCCTGTTGGATCCAATCCACCAGACGCGCCATGCGAAGCCGTATGATTGCTCCAAACTTCCCAGCTCCCGTCGGGTTCGGCGCCTAGCAGACGAACTGCTCGGTGGGAGGATGATTGACAGGAGCGTGTCGTCATTTTGACGTCACCAAAAACTTGGCCGCGCCTCGAGGCTGGCGACGTCGGCGCGGAGTAGGCCAATCGCGCGCGCCGGTGACCGAACGAACGCGCCGAACAACCATCTCCGATCGCACCCCAGGGTGCCGCTGCGCAGTCTCGGGACGTCCGCAGTTTAAGTTCAGGCCATCTTTGAAGCCGGCCTTGTTTGAAAAATTTGGTTGTTTCATACCAAGTATTGTGCTGCTGGTAACGCCACAACACCTACAGGGTGTTTCAGCGAACACTTTCGAAAAATACTAAAGGTAGATTTATCGATAAAAATAGGAATTCTCTTAAGTAGCAAGCTTTCAGGTTCGGCTGACGTCAGAAATTATGAAACATGCGAATTACATAGTTAATTAACTAAGAATGTCTAACAAACTTTTTAATTAGGGACGTTTGGCTGTTAGTGCCAATGGCGAGTTTGTAGCCATGGACGATGCCGTATCAAGCCAAGACGATGCCGTATCAAATGAAGTATTTTTTCCCGTATGAAACCGCACAATGCGCGCCGGAAGTCTACCGGCAACGTCCGCTGATGACGTGTTGCGGTGACTGCGGTACCCAATTCGAAATGTCTGTGGTGATTCCCCAGGCTAGGGAGCCTCAACGCTCAGCTCAGACCACGGCTGGCGTTATCTTTTCTTTCGTTGGTAGGCGCAAGAAAGAGGCTACTCATCGCCCACTACACCCATTTTGGGAGCCCTGGCAGGCGTTTCCGGCAGGGTGGTTTTTTTTTTTTTTGTCTCGGCCACTTCTGACGTGCTACCTGGCGAGCTAGATGTGAGGCATCACCATCCGTTCATTTATTCGTTGGGTTCATGTGCTGTTCGTTTATAATTGCTTTGTGTTAGGAAGCGCATGAGGCGAAGGAAATGTTCGTTTGCGGAGCAAGGACTTTCGCGGCAGTGGCTGCATGCTGTTAGTTCTTGTGGCTTGTAGCGACAGTTTTGCAAACGCGTTCACGTTTCCCTATAAAGTGCTTGTTTTCGGGGTGCGCGTGCGATATATCCATTGCATTACCACTGGTGTGACCATTCGAGGATCAAGGTTTCGGCGCCGTTAATATTGTGCAACAGCCGCGCCAGTGCAACTCCAGTACTCCGTTGCCGAGAAAGTGGGCATGGCTCATGTGATTGAGCAAAAGGACGCGGCATCGATGCTGCCCAACATCCTGGTCGTCCTATGCCATCTCGCATCCACATTCGTATCGATATTTAATCAGGATCACTGGATCAGTCACAGAAAAGAAAGCGACCAGCCATGTGCTGGCATACGTCGCTGTCAGGCCGGAAGCAAACGTCCGCGAAATTGCCAGCGCATATGGAGCGAGCCCAGCTTCAGTTTGGAGGCCACTTTCAAGGCACAGCTGCCACCCATATCGTGTGTGCCTTCACCAAGAGCTGAGGCGACTTTCAAAAACGGCGCGATTTTTGCAGCTGGTGCCTGGTTCAATGCGACGAAGATCCGCAATTTCCCAACAGAGTGCTTTGGACCGACGAGGCCTAATTTTGTAGGGATTCGAATGTGAATTTGCACAACGGACATTATTGGTGTGATCAGAATCCCCACTGGCTTCGTGAGCACCATGGTCAGCGAACGTGTGGCACTTATAACGGCCGTATTGGTGGTCCTTACTTCATCGACGGAAACCTTACTGGAAAGAAATACATGGAGCGCGTTTCAAAGGGCGTCGTCGTCTGCCTCAGAGTTGTCACTGGCGGCGCTGAAAAAAATATGGTTCGAACACGACGGAGCCCCGCCGCATTTTTCTTCACCGGCTCGTAAATTCGTGATGAGTCCCAACCAGTGGATTGGGCGTGGTGAGACCACACCCTGGCTTTCTCTGGGGATGTGCTAAAAAATGAGGTTTTTAAGACGGAACCAGCCAACCTCGAGGATATGAAGCAGCGTGTGAGAATCTCCATCGACAACATTCCCAGACAGACGCTTTTATCTACTATGAACTCCATCAAAGAGCGCCTTCGTCTGTGCATCGCAATGGACGGAAAGCAATTTGAGTACATCATGTAAATATTCTCTCGTGGAGTGCCCGAATTATATTACTTTCGTGGAGTGCCCGAATAGGCCTACAACCAAATGAAAGGTTGAAATAAACCATTTTTGTTCATTGATGTTTGTTAGATGACTCAAAACTGCTAGTATCAAGTCCAGATTTCCTAATCCTAGGCCAGCACTTACAACAACTGGTACGAAACAACGCCGCGCTACAATGGCAAGAAGTTGTCAGCCACGGATCCCTCGTTTATTTTACATGCAAGCCGATATCACGTAAAAATAACTCCTGAGAGTTGCGTGTCACGATACCGGCACCGGTAAAAAGAAACTCAGCACTGTGAGGAAAGCGTGGCTTTATTCTTTTAACGAAGCTAGCGTAATGTGAATGGAAATTAAACGACTGGCTTCCGGAGGCAACTGCACTGGCGCCAGGCAGGCGCCCAACAGCATTCTTAAAATCGACGGCTGCGTAGCTGGCGATGCCTTCCGCCCAGGGAGTAAGCAAAAGATAACGCTGGTTGCTCCCTATCCTGAGCGTCGAGGCTTCCTAGCTAGGGAAAATAGCACGTACATTTCGAATTAGCCGCCACAGTCATTGCAACACGTCAGCGGCGGACGTTTGCTCAGGACTTCCGGCGCTGCGCCAAGTTTCGAGCGGGCAAAGACGTCAGGTTTTCTCGCGCTGCGGGGCTTTAGACAACTACTTTTTCTTTGTTTTCAACGCTGATATGACATCGTCTTCTCCGGGGCTACAAACTCACGATTGACAATAACCGCCAAGTTTCGTTAATTAAGAAGTTAATTAGTGAAATTTAATTAATCCGCTAACTAATTCGCCCGCCCTTATTACCTCCTGGCGTCCGCCGCAGCTAGCAGTTTCCTTCTGAAGAGGTTTTCTTTTTTTTTCTCGAAGAACCTATTTTTAAGAATATTTGAAAGTGTTCGCCGAAACACCCTGTATATTTGGAGGGCAAATCGATGTTCCGTTTCGTGTGTCGCGACTGCTGACGCCACCAGAACGACAGCTCTCCGCACGCTACGCCCGGCTTCGTGTCGAAGGATCGCGCGCTGCTGCCGGGGACGAACCTGCGTGGCGGTGCGCGCTCGAGGCGGCCACGAACGTGGCTTCGGCCGATGCTCGAGGTGCGCAGAACGTTGTGGCCGCGTCCATTACTGCAGCGATTCGTCGCCGGCCTTTTCGGACGCTAGCGGAGCGAGGGACGCTGCCCCGGAAACAGCGGCGCTCTAATTGGCTTAATGACGCGCGACGGAATGGTGTCAAGGAAACGCTGTTTTGCTGGTGCGTGCGCTCGGCGGGAAGCACTCACTGTATGTGGCCCAAGTTTCATTCGCCGGTGGCAAGACGCAGCGCCAATTCATTTACTTCAACGGCCAGTTGAAATTGAAGGATGCGGTTTAACGTCCCAAAACACCGGGGCGTAAAATTTGACGTTGTGTTGCTGTACTCTTGATCGCGTACTGTACTATGTTCAGGGGGGGGGGGGGGGGGATTGCATGTGATCAGTGGGTGCGGCGGCATTCTCATTTCATTTATTTATTTATTTGTTACACTGCGTATCGTTTTCTACAAAGGAGCTATAGCAAAAACATGTAAAAGTTTATCTCTCTGCAGAGTGAGAATCTTCCTATTATTATTATTATTGTTACTTCTACTACTACTACTACTACGACTACTGCTACTACTACCGTCTTCGCACGATTCTACTACGCCACTGATTGTAGCGAGCAGTTATATTGCCGCCCAAATATATATATATATATATATATATATATATTTGGGCGGCAATATAACTGCGCGTTACAATCAGTGGCGCGGTAGAATCGTGCGTACCGTAACGACATCTGAGTCGACCGTGTGGAAAGGATGGAACACACGCAGCTTAATTGTAGCGTCGCTGTCGGAGTCCAACGACAGCTCGCCGACTGCAGAAAGTAATCTCCACTCGATGCACATCAGAAATGCCACACTTCTTGAAGACTCGCGCAACCACCGCCTGCGGGAGGGCATTCCTCCTTGCGATGTCTCCGAGTGTCGTTTTCTTCGGACGATGGCAGTGGGGATAGGCTACCTTGCATGAAACTTTTTTTCAAAGAAAGAATCGGTTTTGATTTGATTTTGAGTGAAATTACGATTGTAAAAAGGGTGTTTCACTAAGCTAGTTGGTTCATTCTTCGAGGATTGTAGCAGCAGAACTTATGGAACACGGACACAGAAGGACACAGAAGTAATGGGTAGTGAAGGCAATATTCTCACGCAGAAGTGAGTGTTTTATTACGTTGTAATATAGTTTTGTGCGCCACTCACTGCTCACAGAGTCGTTTTCTTATACCAACTATATGCGCATAGGTGTGCATGTGTGTAGGAATTCTATTTGAACACGAGGCAAGGAGTAAAAAGGATGGGCAGGCAGGCAGTTTAGTCAGTGTAAACACCGAGTCGCTTCCCTCAGCTGGGCAACGAGGTGAACGGAATAAAAGGCGACAGATGGAGGTAAGGAAGGGATTAATAAGCTAGAGGGAAAAAGAAATTGTGCGCACCAAAGCGAGGCAACGCTCTACAAATTTTCACAGTTGGTCACGCCTTTCACAAGTCCTTAAGTATGAGTCCTTCTTAAGTTCTTTTGTGTTGCACTGGGCCTAGTCCATAGTCCTTGAATTGTATCCTCCCTTCAAGAGCGACCGTCCGTCATTTCATTTCTTATAAGTTGCACGTGCTGTTGCTTAACTTCCTTGTAATTATTGCTTTTAATAATGTTCCTTTTTAAAAGTGTAACAGTATATATTCCCCTGGCGCTAATGTTCTTTACCCGAATCTCAATGCGCTCGTAATGAGTATACATGTATGTAGACGTATTCATGCCCAGGGAAGTGGATATATACTACGTGTTGCAGTGATGAAGCTACTTACGAAAGCTGATCGTTTGTATTACGGATGTGTGCGATACTGATGTTTCCTGGTGGTGGCCCCCTGGCCTCGTCAAGCTGTATGTTTACAGCTTTCTTGCCAGGGTGGCCTTCAACACTGTACTTTATGCATGTTGGAAATAAACTTGACCTGACTGTCAAGCGCCGTTTAGAGCGCTTTTCTATCCAGAGTCGGTGAGAATACCCAAACTGGTAAGAATACCCTAGCTGAATTTGGCAACGACTTTTCTAAAGGCTTCTCCCACCGTTTAGGCTTGTTCTGCTTCTAAGCGAGTAAGCAGCCAAGTAAGTGATTCCGCGCGCTTAGAGTTGCTTTAGTTGCAGATGTCTCCCGCAGCATGTTTAAAAAGGGCAAGAAAGAAGCACATGAGAACATCATTCTATAGTATATGTCTCCAGCTTTAATAGGGAGCTTTAGAAATCGCTTACCCGACGTTAGCATACGCTAACCACACTGGTTATGTAGGAAAGAAACCAAGTCCAATTTCGGTTCTGCACATGCGCAGTGCCGTTGCTCCGACCCATCGGGTGCGAGCGAGCAGCCACGTGACCTCTTGTTTCCGGCGCAAGCACAGTCGTGTCTTGAGCCCCGGAGTTGACAAACGAAGACCGTCCACGCCATTTAAAATAAAAATCTCCGAGCTCGCGAGAACGTCGATTTGTCCCCCTCTCTGAAAGCGCACGAGGAAGCAGCGGTTAGCGGAGTATACTTAATCGTACACTCTCGTTGGTGCCCTTGATTGCTTTAGGATCCTTCGCAATTTTCCGTCGTTTCTATCGTACCTGCAGCGTACAACTTCTTTTTGGAAGCCACCGCCCGCTGGTTCGCCCGTGCGGTGCCGGCGAGCCGGTGGCTTTCCAGCGTCTCAAAAAAAAAAAAAAATTACGAAGGGCGCTCCGAAGTTAAGCATGGCTGCGTGTTGAAAAGCATTTTTTGGTCTTTGTTTGAAGAGGCACCAAACAAAGCGAGGCAGTAACCAACCGCAATGTGCCTGAATGCTTGAAATAAGAGCACACGCTGTTACGAACGACCTGCAAGGGTACCCACCTACAAAATTTTCCCAGCCAGCAGCAGCTGCGAAGGTGGCGAGCTTCCCAGACGCGACCTCGGAAGCCTTCCCCACCTGCCGCAGCGACTCGTTTTGTAGGGACGACGGTGTGCCGCATCAACACCGCTCGGCGCCGCTATGACTAAACGCGGTCGGCGCACCAAGTATTCTTCGTACATTCGCCGTGGGCCCCACGGGCTGTTTGAAGCAGGGGAGCCTCTGGAAGGTATTTTGCGCTGCCGTCTCACGCAGCTTAGAAGTCATGGACAGATGCGGCAGCCATTGTCTGCGGAGTTAACACAGGGATGAAGGGGTGCCTGGTCGGGTCAAGCACCGTGTCTGCGAGAACCCACTCACCTCGGCATGGTCAGTGAAACCTGTGCGGAAGTGTGTGTGTAAACCCCCACCCCCTCAAAGGCGGGTCGGCTACGAGGTCTTTGAGCGCTACGAATTGGTAGCAGGTTGAACGGCGGTTTTTGCCTCAACTAGGGATTTAGGGAGGACAAAGTGTCTATAAGCAGCTGTTGTGCGGCTGCTGAGTGTGCATTCCTCTTTCAGTCATGTTAGACTCATGAACTGTAACGTTCTCATGTAGATACTGTAAATAAATCCCATATTTCTTGTTCTCGATGAGAACAAGTCTCTCCCTTCAACAACGTCCTCAGCGTGGATAAGTTGAACGACGGCATGGGCCAGCTACCATCTATTCCATGCCTGACTCCAAACGCTACAACTGGCTGACAGCGGTGAGACGGGCTTTGCGACGTGATGCTGTGTCTGCGGTGAGTGCTTGGTTCTTGCTTTGACTCTCTAGGCTTCATTTTGTGGTTGATCTGTTTAGAACTGTAGGGAAGCTAGATTGTTGATTGTTAGCTAGGTTGTGTTTTCCTAGGTATGTTTAGCGAGCAGGACCAAGGCAGTAAAGCAGCAATCATGGAGTTAAAGACACTGCTGAGACGAATTGTTGATTGTTGGTGAGGAATTGGGCCTAGAGGTACACAAGGAAATGCTAAAATGGGAATTATTGAAGCTGATTTCCGAGAAGGCCAGTGAGGAGGACATTGAAATTAGGCTAGACCTTCTTAGGAAAAGAGAGAAACGCGACAAAGAGATAGAAGAACGGGACAGAGAGGAACGCGAGTTGAGAAAAAATGCAACTTGCGTTTGAAAGAAAACGGTTGGAGTTGTCTCAAGGAAGTGAAGGGGCTTTGGGGCGATCAAGTGAGGCAGAATCATACCGCATGGGCAGGCTGTTAGAGCCATTTCAGGTCTGGAACGACATAGGCTTGTTCCTCGGAAATTTTAAAGGACTTGCGATAAGATGAACTTCGGTCCGAGTGCATGGCCACGGCAGTTGCTGTCTATTTTGCCGTGTGAGGCTGCGGAAGTAATCGCCAGACTCAGTGCGCAGGATGCATATGATTATGCAAAGGTTAAGGCTAGTCTATTGAAAAAAGTACCGCCTTTTCGGCAGAGGTTTAGAAGCACAGGCAAGAAGGATAGCGAAGGATATCCGGAGTTTGCATATAGCTTAAAGGCCAACCTAGTCGAATGGTTGAAAAGCGCGGAAGCGTACGAGAGCAGATTGTTGAATGCATGTGTCTAGAGCAGTTTTACGAAAGCATCCCACCATCTGTGAAGCTATGGGTGCAAGACGGAGGAAATGTAAACCCTGTGGAAAGGGCAGTGGAATTAGCCGAAGAGTACGCAAGGCGTAGAAATATGAACGCCGAGGACGGAAATTGGGACGGTCGAAATGGACCGCGGAAACCATTTCCGCTCAAAAAGGGTTCGCAGCCTAGACGACCGGAGCCTGTAGACGCGAAGAAAAACCGCACAATAAGAGCAGAAAAGAAAATTCGAATCTGTTGAACCAATCCGCTGCTATAAGTGCCACAAACTCGGACATATCGCTGTAAACTTCGGAAAGCCCAGCGTAGTTATCTCCTACGTGGATGAAAAAGACGAGAATATGGAACTTTTAATTCACGACCTGCAAGTGTATGGTAAACCATGCCGGCTGCTGCGAGACAGTGCCGCCACTATGGACATTGTCCATCCGTCTTACGTGACAGCAGATAACTCCACTGGCGAAGAAGCATGAATCAAGCAGGTTGTAGTAGAACACAGCATGTGTCTATCCATGGCCAAAGTCAAAATCTGTGGACCGTTCGAGGAGCTAGTAACCGAGGCTGCAGTTTCCAAATTTTTGTCGCTGCAATGCCCTTACATTTTTGGAATCGTTCGGATCAGTTACTGCGTGAAAAAGGGCTTAAACTGGGAGAGGGCGTAGTACAGGCGTTGACGTGAGGCCAAGCTCGTTAAATCGCGTCGCTTTCGGCTGAAAATGCAAAAGCTGCTCCAGCGGAAGTAGCAAAAGAGGTAACTTCAGTGACCGAATCCGAGCTAGGCTCGAGGAATGAAAAGACGGTTGAGAAAAGCTGGCCAGCTGACCAGCTCAGTGAGAGCGTATCACTAGGGTGTCAAAGTTCACGCCTCCAGGCAGAGCCAGCTGACGCACTCGCAAGCGAGACAGGGTCGTTACTATCACTGTCCTCAAAGAACTTTGATCAGCTCTTGCGTGTGGACAGAGAGTCACTGGCAGCCAAGCAAAAGAATGATGACAGCTTAACTAAATTGCATCACACAGCTACCGAGTAAGAAGGCATTGCTAGGCGCAACGTGACGATACAAGAGAGAGGAGGATTGTTGTATCGGCACTAGAGATCGAAAGAGTAGGATTCTAGATCAGTTAGTCGTACCTACTAAGTACAGGGAGGACCTTTTGAGTCTCTGTCATGGAAATGGGTGGTCTGGCCACCTAGGCGTAAACAAATCGAAGGAAAGATTGCTTATGGAATACTACTGGCCTGGCTGTTTCAAAGACGTAGAAAATTTCTAAGATCATGCGATGCCTGCCAGCGCTCGGTTAAACCAGGGGAAACATGGAAAGCTCCACTACAGGTAGTGCCCTTAATATCAGAGCCTTTCAGACGACTTGTAATAGACGCGGTAGGGCCTCTTCCAAAAACAAGATCGGGCTTCAGGTACTTGTTTACCATGCTGTGTCCGGCTACAAAGTTTCCAGAGGCAATCCCTCTGAAACAGGTCAGCTCCACCGAAGTAGTAGACGGGCTTTTGACAGTATTCGCACGAGTTAGTTTTCCAGCCGAAATTCAGGCGGATCAAGGGTCAGTCTCCACCAGCGCACTGACTTCCGCATTCTTACAAAAGTGCGGGGTAAAGTTGATGCACAGTTCTGTCTATCACCCTCAGTCAAATATTGTAGAGAGGTGGCACTCAGTGCTTAAGCGAGTTTTGCGGGCGCTTGGTTACGAGCACAAGGAGGACTGGGATAACTGTCTGCCGGCAACTTTGTTTGCTTTGCGAACGGCTACACATGAAGCGACAGGGTTCTCGCCAGCAGAACTAGTGTATGGGAGGACACTCCGTTCTCCACTAAGAATGTTAAGAGAGATGTGGGAGGAAAGAGAGAGTCCTACAGTGTTTGAATACGTGCTAAATCTGTTGGAACGGCTAAGCGCAACCCAATAACTAGTCGAAAAGAACATGGGAGTAGCTCAAAAAAACGACAATTTCTATTACGACAAGAATGCGAGGCTGCGTACGTTCAACGCCGGAGACCAGGTAATGATACTCAAACCTTCAAGAAAGAACACGCTTGAAGTTCACTGGGACGGGCCCGTTAAAGTGTTGCACAAAATTTCAGATACTAACTATGCTCTGAAAATGCCCGGTCGCAGGAAGGAGGTGAGGATATATCACTGCAATTTGATGAAGCCGTATGTAGAGCGGAGCGGAGTCGTTAACTATACCATCAAAGAACAGGATGGCACTAGTACCAAGATTAAGGAGCATAGGGCGACCTCCAACTCTGAAATCGGCCTAGAAGAAGTTGTAAAACATTCGGTAAGCTCGCACGCTCTTAGACCGGAGTAGCTAGGTGAGCTGACAGGGCTGTTGGGGGAATGTCTCGACAGATTCTGCGATCGGCCAGGTAGAGCCGAACTAATAACGCATGAAATAGAGCTGACATCAACCGAACCCATAAGAGCAAAGCCTTACAGGGTTTCTACACGACAGAGAGAAATTATGGAGTCAGAATACAGCGCATGCTAGAGTTGGGAGTTATTGAGCCTGCTGAGAGTGACTACACGTCACCGCTGATACTGGTAGAAACCCCTAACAAGGACCCTCGTCCGTGTGTTGACTTCAGGAAGGTAAATGCCATCACTAGGGATCAGCTGTACCCGATACCCAGCAACGAGGAACATCCTATTCTCTATGCCAGCCGTAAACTGACTAAGAGAGGAAGCCTACAGCGCTTCAGAGAAGGAATGTGCTTGTTTAGTTTGGGCAGCCCAGAAGGTATGTTACTTGTACGGAGCGAGGTTCATCTTCGAGCCAGACCACTGTCCTCTGACGTGGCTCGATCAAATATCACAAAAATGGCCGCTTGCTGCGATGATGCCTCACTCTCCAATAGTACAACTTCTCCGTTAGATATAAGAAGGGAAAGTTGCGTAGCAATGGGGATGGTTCGAGCAGGCTAATTTGAATTCTGCGTTTAGGGATCCCGCCTAAATTTTGGCGTTGTTAGTGTTAAATTTGTTAAGCGGAGAAGATCCCCTCTCATTTAGCAGGACTCCCTCCATAATTGCCCAATTTGTCAGCGCGAAATTCCTTCGAAATTGTAGTAGCGAAATGCAGCATTTCTTGTTTCTGCACTTCTGTTTTCTTTGAAGCCTAGCGAGTCTAAAGTCAGATCCAACATACGTCATCTCGGCGCAGAGCTGTGTTGTGGGGTTCGTTTTGCTGTTGCTTGTCCTTGTAGGATGTTTTGGGGCGGTGTCATCATTTCACAGCTGGTCGCTGCAAGCCAAGGCATCCCCCCCTTGCCACCAGCCATTCTCTTCCTGCCCAGCGGTTATCAGCATTGGCCAGTCGAGATTTTCCGGGCCATTGAGGAGCTGTTACGAATGGCCTGCAAGGGTACCGACCTCGAGGAGACAATCGGGCTTCTCTCTGCGATTCACTTCTCATGCAATGTACGTGCAAAAAAACATTTACACCACCTTAAGAGGCTTAACAATCACTCTTATGGGAGGAACGAATCCGTGGTGCTGGTCCAGACCATCATCTGCACATGGGGCAATGCGTTACTTCGATCCTTAAGAGGATATAGAGAAGGCCTTGGAAACAAAAGAGCAGTAGCTTCGACAAACATTGTCTCAGGGCTCTTAGGCATATACGACGCAGCGCCTGCCACATAACGCAGTTCCTCCCACGTAAATAATGATTGATTTCGGCTATACCTGTAGATCTGCTATAGGCTTGCGGCCTCTCTATAGAATTTTGCTTCTGTACACACATTGCCTGTGGGTGTGCCGTAAGTTAATCGCGTGAAGCCCAAAGTTCATAAACTGGCTGTGCGATACAGACATGCGAATAGAAGTTGTTTAGCCTGTACTCCTCACAGGTCACTCGCTGACGTAATCTGTCGTTCACGGGACTCACGTCAACTTAGCTATTTGTTTTTCTTTCATGTCGGTTCCATTTCAACAATTGTGTCCTCTTTCATGTTACACAAAAACGCGAATAGTCGCAATAACATGCGGCTAAATAACATTATGTTTTACTGTTTGGGCAGAGAACATATGCGAAAAGAAGAAAACGGTGGACATGTCCACCGTTTCCACTTTGTCCTTCCTCTGCTTCGCGCATGGGTTCACGTACGGAGTTTCTCGCACATTTTGCCCTATTTTATTCTGTTCGTACAACTCGGAAATAAGTTTTCTTCTTTCGTTTTGCCCTTTAGATTAAATTTAACGATTGCGTGTTTTCTTTTGCTTATATTTTATGTGCACACAATGCACGGTACGTACACGAGTCTTTTGAGCGTTTTTGCGTGTTCGCGGGCACGAAAGAAGCCCGCGGATACACTGTCAGGATTGGGGGCTCAATCCCATCGCTCGTGATCCGTCCTCAAGATTGGAGTCCGGCATGAATTCGAAGGTAGGTGGCCCATGCTGTCGTCCAAGTTATCCACGCTGAGGACGTTGATGAAGGGAAGGACTGCTTCTCACCGAGAACGAGGAATACGGGTTTATTTACAGTATTTATATCAGTCTAACATGACTGCTTGAGAGAGAGAGAGTGTCTCAGTCCAACATGACTGCTTAAGAAAAGTGTGTCGAGCATCCACACAACAGCAGTTTTTAAACACTCGGTCCTCCCGCGATACAAGGCGACGCGAACGTTCGTTTGGTGATCGCAAACAGCCGCCTCTCCGCAGGATGGTCTACACGCACAAATGGACACACGTTCGAAGGTCCGGAACCGACGTCAGAGGGGCCCCGTATAACTCGGAGCCGTTCCGGGTAGCGCGTTTGGGAGTTTTGGGAACAATAGTTGGCCCGCCGAACTCATTCCGTCACAAAGTCTATTTAGTCACGCTGTGGCTAGAAGTTGGCGGCGACGCTCCCGGAATGTTGCCGTCATAGTCGTAAGTGGATGGCAATCTTGCACTGCAGCTGGCCGTTCTTAACAGCGCCTCCATGGCCCGAAAAATCTCGACTGTCTAGCGCTGACAACCGCTGGGCAGGAAGAGAACGGCTGGTGGTCAGGGAGTGATTGATGCCTTGGCTCGCAGCGACCACTTGTGTATTGATGTCACCGCCCCAAAACATCCAACAAGGACAGCCAACTGCAATATGAACCCCACAACACGGCTCTGCGCCGAGATGACGTACATTGGCTCTCACCTTAGACCCGCTAGGCTTTAAAAAAACAACAACAACATAATGCAGAAACAAAAAAAAATGTTGCATTTCGCTATGCCAATTTCTGAAACAATTTCGTGCTGACAAATTCAGCAATCATGGAGGGAATCCTGCTAAATGAGAGGAGATCTTGGCTTAAAAAAATTTACACTAGTAACCCTCAAATTTAGGCGGGACCCTCAAACACAGAATTCAAATTAGCCTGCTCAAACCATCAGCATTGCTATGCAACTTTCACTTCTTATATCTAACGGAGAAGTTGTACTCTTGGAGAGTGAGGCTCCATCGGAGCAAGCGGCCATTTTTGTGTGACATTTAATTGAGCCACGTCAGAGGACAGTGGTCGGTCTCGAAGATGAACTTCGCTCCGTACAAGTAACACGCCAACTTCTGGGCGGCCCAAGCTAAAGAAGCGCATGCCTTCTCTGAAGCGCTGTAGGCTTCCTCTCTTACATTTAGTTTACGGCTGGCATAGAGGGTAGGATGCTCCGCGTTATCGTCGCCGACCTGACTAAGTACCACGCCCATACCTCTGCCGCTTGCGTCGCATTGAACTATGAATTCCTTTGTGTAGTCTGGCGCTCGAAGCACAGGACGAGAAACCATTAGCGATTTCAAACTTTGGAAAGCGTTCTCTTTGTCCTTATCCCAGTGTACGTTACTCGGTGCTCGCTTTCGGAGGGCGTCCGTTAATGGACTTGCCATTTGCGAGTAATTCGGAATGTACCGTTGATAGTACCCCACAAGTCCCAAAAATGAACGAAGGTCTGTTTTCGTGCGCGGCTGAGAAAATTCTCCAATCGTAGCTATTTTCAGCTCGGCCGGCCGTCTCATGCCTTGACCGACAACATGGCCCAGATAAGTAACCTGCGAAGAACCAAACCTACACTTTTCCGGTTTCATCAATAAGCCGGCTTCCCTCAACCGTGAGAACACCTGTTTGAGGTGCGATACGTGTTGTTCCCGGCTGTCCGAAAAAAATTTCTACATCATCAGGATAGGGCAAGGCGAACTGCTGCAAGTCTTTTAGGACAATATCCATAAACTTAGAGAAGCTAAACGGCGCGTTCTTCAGCCCGAAGCTGAGTGCGAGAGGGCGAAAAGTGCCTACAGGTGAGATGAATGCGGCATAGCGGCTGGCACTTTCTGAAAGGGGAAGTTGCCAGCACCCCCGCACGAGATCTATAGTTGAAATGTATTTAGCAGCGCTACCTCTTTCAGTTCGCTCCTCAATGTTGGGTATCGGGTACAGCTGATCCCTAGTGATGGCATTTAACTTCCTGTAGTCAACACACGAACGAGGGTCCTTGTTAGGAGTTTCTACCAGTATTAGCGGTGACGTGTAGTCACTCTCAGCGGGCTCAATAACTCTCAACTCTAGCATGCGCTGTATCTCTGGCTCCTTAATCTCTCTCTGTCTTGGAGACACCCTGTAAGGCTTTGATCTTACTGGTTCGGTTGATGTCAGCTCAATTTCATGCGTTATTAGTTCGGTTCTACCCGGCTGATCGCTGAATCTGTCGAGATATTCCCCTAACACCTCTTTTAGCTCATCTAGCTGCTCGGGTCTTAGAGCGTGCTAGATTACCGAGTGTTCTGCTTCTTCTAGGCCGACTTCAGAGTTGGAGGTCGCCCTATGCTCCTTAATCTTGGTACTAGTGCCATCCTGTTCTTTGATGGTATAGTTAACGACTCCGCTCCGCTCTACATACGGCTTCATCAAATTGCAGTGATATATCCTCACCCCCTTCCTGCGACCGGGCATTTTCAGAGCATAGTTAGTATCTGAAATTTTGTGCAACACTTTAACGGGCCCGTCCCAGTGAACTTCAAGCGTGTTCTTTCTTGAAGGTTTGAGGATCATTACCTGGTCTCCGGCGTTAAACGTACGAAGCCTCGCATTCTTGTCGTAATGTAATTTTGCGTTCTTTTGAGCTATTCCCATGTTCTTTCCGACTAGTTCTTGGGTTGCGCTTAGCCGTTCCAGGAAATTTAGCACGCATTCAACCACTGTTGGACTCTCCCCTCTTTCCTCCCTCATCTCTCTTAACATTCTCAGTGGAGAACGGAGTGTCCTCCCATACACTAGTTTTGCTGGCGAGAACCCTGTCGCTTCATGTGGAACCGTTCGCAAAGCAAACAATGTTGCCGGCACACAGTTCTCCCAGTCGTCCTTGTGCTCGTAACAGAGCGCACACAAAACTCGCTTAAGCACCGAATGCCACCTCTCTACACTGTTTGACTGAGGGTGATAGACAGAACTGTGTATTAACTTTACCCCGCACTTTTGCAAGAATGTGGAAGTCAGTGCGCTCGTGAATACTGACCCTTGATCTGCCTGAATTTCGGCTGGAAACCCAACTCGTGCAAACACTGTCAAAAGCGCGTCTACTACTTCGGTGGAGCTGAGCTCTTTCAGAGGGATTGCTTCTGGAAACTTTCTAGCCGGACACAGCATGGTAAACAAGTACCTGTAGCCCGATTTTGTTTTTGGAAGAGGCCCTACCGCGTCTATTACAAGTCGTCTGAAAGGCTCTGTTATTAAGGGCACTACCTTCAGTGGAGCTTCCCATGTCTCTCCTGGTTTACCAGAACGCTGGCAGGCGTCGCATGATCTTACGAAGTTTTCTACGTCTTTAAAACAGCCAGGCCAGTAGTATTCCACAAGCAATCTTTCCTTTGATTTGTTTATGCTTAGGTGGCCGGACCACCCATTTCCATGACAGAGACTCAAAAGGTCCTCCCTCTACTTAGTAGGTACGACTAACTGATCTAAAATCCTACCCTTTCGATCTCTGTAGTGCCGATACAACAATCCTACTCTCTTATGTATCGTCACGTTGCGCCTAGCAATGCCTTCTTTAGCTGTGTCATGTAATTTAGCTAAGCTCTCATAATTATTTCTTTTGCTCGGCTGCCAGTGACTCTCTGTCCTCACGTAAGAGCTGTTCAAAGTTCTTTCAGGCCGGTGATAATAACGACCCTGTCTTGCTTGCGATTGCGTCAGCTTGCTCTTCCTGCAGGCTTGAACTTTCACACTCTAGTTCTACGATCTGATTGAGCTGGTCAGCTGGCAGGCTCTCCTCAACTGTTCTTTTGTCCCTCGGGCCTAGCTCGGATTCGGGTATTGAAGTTATCCCCTTTTCTGCTTCCGCTGGAGGAGGTTGTGCATTTTCAGCCGAAAGCGACGCGATCTTACGAGCTTGGCCTCGGGTCAATGTCTGTACTATGCCCTCTCCCAGTTTGAGCCCTTTGTCACGCAGTAACTGATTCGAACGATTCGAAAAGATGTAAGGGTACTGCAGTGACAATATTTTGGAAACTGCAGCCTCAGTCTCTAGCTCTCTAGACCCCGAATCGTCCACTGATTTTGACTTTGGCCATGGGCAGACACACGCTGTGTTCTTCTACAACTTGTTTTATCCATGCTACTTCTACGCTGAAGTCATCTACCCTCACGTAAGACGGATGGACAATGTCCATCGTGGCGGCACTGTCTCTTAGCACTCGGCATGGTTTGTCATTAACTTGCAGGTCGTGAAGATATGGACTTAAAAGTTCCATATTCTCGTCTTTTTCCTCCACGTAGGAGAAAACTACGCTACGCTTCCCGCAGTTTACGGCTATATGTCCCAGTTTGTGGCATTTGTAACAGCGAATTGGTCTAAAAGATTCGAATTTTCTTTTCTGTTCTTTTTGTGCGGTTTCTCCGTTAAGTTTCTCCTCGCTCTTTTCTGCAGGCTCTTCCTCCATGTCTACAGGCTCCGATCGTCTAGTCTGCGAACCCCTTTTGAACGGAAAAGTTTCCGTCCTCGGCGTTCAACTTTCTACGGGTTGCGTACTCTTCGGCTAATTGAGCCGCCCTTTCCACAGTGTTTACATTCCCTCTGTCTTGCACCCACAGTTTCACAGCTTGGGGAATGGTTTTGTAAAACTGCTCTAGACACATGCATTCAATGATCATGTCTCTGCTGTCGTGCGCTTCCGCGCTTTTAAGCCACTCGACTAGGTTGGCCTTTAAGCTATATGCAAACTCCGGATATCCCTCGCTATCTTTCTTGCCTGTGCTCCTAAACCTTTGCCGAAAAGCTTCGGCTGAAAGGCGGTATTTCTACAAGAGACTAGCCTTAACTTTTGCATAATCATATGCATCCTGTGCACTCAGTGTGGCGATTACTTCCGCCGCCTCACACGGCAACATAGACAGCAACCGCTGTGGCCGTGTACTCGGACCGAAGTTCATCTTCTCGCAAGTCCTTTCAAAATTACATAGAAACAAGCCTATGTCGGTCCCAACCTCAAATGGCTTTAATAGCCTGTGCATGCGGTGTAATTCTGCCTCACTTGATCGTCCCAAAGCGCCTTCACTTCCATGAGACAACTCCAAACGTTTGCTTTCAAGTTCAACTTGCATTTTTCTTAACTCGCGATCTTTATCGCGTTCCTCTCTCTCTCTTTCCCGTTATTCTCTGTCCCGTTCTCCTCTTTCTCTTTCCCGTTTCTCTCTTTTTGAGAAGTTCCAATCCCATTTCAATTTCTTCCTCGCTGGCCTGATTGGAAATTAGCTCCAATAATTCTGATTTTAACATTTCCTTGCGTACATCTAGGCCCAGTTCCTCACCAACAATCAACAACTCGTCTCTCAGCAGTGTCCTTAACTCATGATTGCTGCTTTACTGCCTTGATCCTGCTCTCTAAATCTAGCTAGGAAAGCACAACCTAGCTAACACTCAACAATCTAGCTTCCCTACTGTTCTAAACAGAACAACCACAAAATGAAGCCTAGAGAGTCAAAGCAAGAAGCAAGCACTCACCGCAGTCACAGCACCACGTCGCAAAGTCCATCCCACCGCTGCCACCAGTTGTCAGGATTGGGGGCTCAATCCCATCGCTCGTGATCCGCTGTCAAGATTGGAGTCCGGCAAGAATTCGAAGGTAGCTGGCCCATGCCGTCGTCCAACTTATCCACGCTGAGGACGTTGATGAAGGGAAGGACTGCTTCTCATCGAGAACGAGGAATATGGGTTTATTTACAGCGTTTATATCAGTCTAACATGACTGTGAAAAAGAACATAAGTCTAACATGACTGCTTGAGAGAGAGTGTCTCAGTCCAACATGACTGCTTAAGAAAAGTGTGTCGAGCATCCACACAACAGCAGTTTTTAAACACTCGCTCCTCCCGCGATACAAGGCGACGCGAACGTTCGTTTGGTGATCTGTAGGATATATATACCAAGCGCTGTATCGATCCAAGAGTCGTGTTTGGAAGTTGGAGCATTTTTTCGCGTCTTTGCTGGACGGTGACACTTTTGTTAGCTTTCTTTCTTTCTTTAACTTGCGCACGCGCGAACGTGGGTGTACGCACGCAAGTCAAATGGCGGTACTTGAGTGCATAAAAAAACGAAAAAAAAACGCGCACACAGT